>NC_089263.1:17725601-18371654 GCF_963930625.1 Muntiacus reevesi | reverse complement strand
CAAAAGAGTACCCCTTTTTAGCTGGATGTTATATAGCCACTAGAAGTCTGTTAATGAAAGAAAGGAATGTCTTAAAACTCAGAGAATGGTACCAGGCCCCTCATCCATAAGATGTATTTGGGGGTAATCTTGGCACCGGACAAGTCAGACTGGGCCATAAAACGATTGACTTGAATCTTGTAGAAAGGCAGATTACCATATGAATAGTTTAGTTTACATAGATTAGGGGAACAATGTCTGAGTATAACACAATGGTTTGTCAAGTCGGTTCTGAGCCATTAGGCAAACTGACTTGAAGACAGAGTCTGGGGTAAATGCATAATATATTAACATAGCTTAAGACAAACATTTCCATAAGAAAAATGCATTGGTTAACTCAGGGTTTCAGAATAGCTAACTTCAGGTGGAACCTGGTGTCATTATGGCAACACAGTATTTTAAGAGAAACCTCCTTTTAAACTGGTATCGAGAAGGGGGGAAAAAAATCACTAGTTTGTTTCCTCCTGCCATTTAAGAGAGAGAGAAAAAACGTCTGACACTTGCAGCCCATGGTCCTCCATTTGGAGACCCCTGGCCTTTCTGCCTGTTACCTGTTACCCTCTCATTGAGTCTTCTCTCCCCCAGGCTGACTTGCAGGTAGAACCAGCCTGAGGGACGCTCTGGCAGGAGGTGTGAGGGGCTGGGTCTTTAACACGGGTATGGGGTGTCTCTAAGGAGCCCTAGATGCCCTCACTCAGCCACTGAGCTGAGGCTCAGGGCAACCAGGGCAGTGCTGTGGCCTGGCCTGGAGGCTGACGCCAGGCTCCCTGACTCCTAGCCCCTCGTTCCTTCCAGGGCTTCAGGCTTCCTTGAAAGGAGAGGCACCAGGATTCCCAAAGTAAAACCTTTCACGAAGGAAATCTCTAACTCAACCTCCAGCTTTGGCTCTGGGGTTCGGATGTCCCCAGGGGAGGGAAAATGCCTCCTCGCCTCCCAGGTAGGTGCTGAGGTGAGCGAGCATCAGGACTCAGAGGGTAGCACGTACCGTGGCACCAGCCCCGTCTCGAGCTGCACGCCTCCTGCACAGCCAGCTCTCAGAGGAGGAAGCACGGTCACAGGGGAGGCATAGGGGCTTCCATCTCCACGTCTGAGTCTCCAAGACTGGCAAGTCCAGGGGCCCCAGGAAGAGGGGGGCTGGGAGGGAACAGGGGTCTCTGGCACCCCTCCTCCATCTAGCAGATGAGGAAACGGACTCAGCAGCAGTGAGTGCCCTCCTTGGGGGGATGGGGCAGGTTTCTGCACAACGGGGGTGGACGGGGCAGAATCCCAGCCTGGAGGATGCTGCTGCCACACTTGTCACAAGCAGCGTGGGGTCATGGACAGACAGCCAGCTTGGGGACAGGACACCTGGTCCTGTCTCTGACTCTGCCACACACAGGGTGACTCTGGACAAGTCCTACCCCTCCGTGGGGTTCAGCTGCTCCTCCTTTATGACGAGAGGGTTGGACTAAGCAGGGGACCTTTACACTCTCTTTTGAGCTCCACAGTGAGGAAACTGGACCAGCCTTGGAATTGTGACAAATGACACTTAACCCCTCAGCAGGGGGGATGGAGCAGCCGCCCTCATGAACCATGAGGCTTGGACAGTGAGCCCCTCAGGTGAGCCCACCCTGGGCAATTCTTTTACTAAAGCAGAGAGGCACCTTCATCTTCCTGGGAAGTGAGGTCCCAGGTTTGTTTTCAATTTGATTTAGGAAAATAGAAGAATATGAAAATCCTGTACCTAGACTTACCGGGGTAAATGCATACTTGTTTTTCTCAATGAAAAAAAAATTAATCACTAGTCAATCTAAGAAAGAAACTGAAAACTTTATTCAAGCCAACCTGACAACTATAACCCAGGTCCCAGTTTTCCAGGAAACTATGAGAACTGTTCTGAAGACATAAGGCAGGAGACTAGTATGTATGTGATTTGGGGGAAGGGGAACATGCAACAAGCACACAGCTTGGTAGAGGCTTACTGCTCTTCCCAAGGAAAAAGCTAATGGCTTTCATGTTTTTCTAAGTATGAGAAGATGCAAGAACAGAGTTCTTAAAAATTTCTCCTAAAAAACTATCGCTATCTGAGGGCAGGTTCTCCCGGTTTTCCCAGAGCACAAAATGCCTCATCCTGAGTTTCCCCCCTGAATTCCTTCCAGGATCGACTGTAGGTCAGTGACCGCAGTGGCTAATGACTTGATTCTTGTACAACTGGGTGGTGGGCGACATTCTTTACTGCACAATCCCCTTCCTTTTGATCTTAATTTCAAACAAGTTTTGGGAGGCTTTTTTTTGCCAATTTGTACCAGGGTTCTAGGGATGCGCATTCCAAAATCAATCCAGGATTTTGTTGTTAGGCCACTGAATGTGCTGTTACTCACCCAGTCTTGGTAACAAATCCTCTGGACCACCTGCCTTACTAGTCTGTCAGCTCCAGGAAACGGCTTCCTCCTGTTGCCTCTTTCCCTTCCGTATCCAGAGTCACACTATTATAGTCATGAATCTTATAGAATTTTACATCAAATCAATCGTTTCAAGTCACTTGGTCATCATGATTGTTTATTCTAGGCTCAATCACTCATTTGTTAATTCAAGAAACAAGAGTCTTGCAAAATAGGTAAAATAAAGTAACATAACTAGTGACATTAATAAGGTCTTAATAAGTAAGTAGTGTTACCTTCTAAGGAGTTACATGCGTGTACCAGAGAAACTCTTCTTTATGTTTGAGTAGGTATTTCTGCCCTTGATGAGGGCTGGTTAACATGTAATACAGATGCACAAAGTGTACTAAAATGGAGGGAAGAGGCCAAAAAAGAGAAATTTTTTATCTTTAAATTTTTCTTATTTTGCTTTAAAATAAAAATTTTATTTCAGTCCTTCTTAAGACTTCCCTGTGATGTGGATGGCCTCCTGGGAGCCCTCCCCCTCCACCCCACCTGCCCCTGGGTGAAGATCACACGCTTCATCCCAGTGCAGGAGTGAGGGTCAGCAGAGGGGGGTCCTCCCCCTCCCCTCCCCCACAGCTCTGCTTGCCTGGCTCCTCTGGTCCTGGTGACTCTAGGATGCTGAGCTCGAGGCTTTGTGATTGAGGACAGGAGATTGAGGGGCCTTCACAGTCACTGTAAAGGGCTGTGGTCTCAATGCAGGGAAGCACATGGTCACACATGTACACACACATACCTGCACTGAGCATACACACAGGCACACATCTTTCTGGAGAGGCATCCAAGTGCCCTCATGGCCCCTTTAAGAGTTAGAGGAAAAGATGCTGGCACTGGGGTGGAGCCCAATCTCTTGTGTCACAGGCTGGGCCACACCTCCAGGCTCTGGTCCAGTTGTGGATGGGAGTCAGTGGGAGGGGCTCCCAGAGACCCAGCTTTGGTGAGGGTGGGAATTGGCTAGGACCTTCTGAGCTCTAGACAAACTGGGTGTAATTAGAGTATGTGGATTTGGTTCTGGAGTTTTTTGTTTTTGTCTTTTTCTTTCACTTTTATAATGAGATTAAAAAGCTACATTATGAATGTGGAAGAAGGGACAATGCTATTCTCAATGATTAACAGCAGGGACTGATGGGAACCAAAAGCTCTGGGAACAAAAAAAAAAATCATATGCATTTTATAGATCGCATTATGCCTGAGTCCCAGAGAATCAGGAAGCAGCAGCAGAAAGCAACCAGCACACAGGAACACACATGTGGACTTCCCTGGTGGCGCAGTGGATAGAGTACACCTGCCAATGCAGGGCACATGGATTCAATCCCTGGTCTGGGAATATCCCACATGCAGCAGAGTGACTAAACCCATGTGCCACAACTACTGAAACCTGTGTGCACTATGGTCAGTGCTCTGCAACTAGAGAAAGCCCACTCACAACAGCGAAGTTTCAGCACAGCTAAAATTCAATCAATAAATAATTTTTAAAAAACTCTTTATAAAAAAAAAAACAAAAAACTGTTTCACTGCACACTCAAGCAATGCAATTATTTTGACAATGGGAACAGCAACTTTCTCCCCTCTCCAAACAACCTGTCCAAAAAAATTTGAAAAGAAGCTTCCCCTTTAAGAACAGGGTCACCCAGTAATTTTTGCCTTCCCAATCAGAAAAAAGAAGAGAACAGAAAAAAAACAAAGCAGGCTACCACCACTTTAAGGCTGGCAAGGGCCATGCTCTTCTCCCTGCAGAGGCAGGACTGCAGTTTTGATCACTGAGGCAGGAGGGCCACATCGCCGTGGGTGTTTAGTGAGCCTGCAGAAATTCTGGAGCCAGTCTCAGGTAGGGCTGAGCACCAGGTGGGGCCCCAGGGCCCAGGGTCTGTGCTTTAAATCTCCTGCCAACTGGGAATTACTGATCTCCAGAGATTCCAACGCTCCACTGGGAGAGAGTGTCCAGTGACTTATCACCCACCTTCACCCTCCAAAAATCACACAGACAATTACCAGTTAAGGCACCCCAGGGGGACAGACAGCCTTTGGCAATGAGGCCCCTCCGGAGGCCCAGGGTGTGAACAGCTGCACAGAGGGCTGTGTGACGTGGAGTCAGCACCTCAGGAGGTGGGAGGGGGTGGTGGGCAGAGAAGGAAGGAGTCTCAGGTCCTGACGGATCAGAAGAAGGAAGATGGGAAGAGGTGGTCAGGACACAGAAGGTGAGAAAACAAGACACTCAGAATGGGGGTAAAGGCAGAAAATGTAGAAAAGATGAGCAAAGCAAGAGAAAGAGGCGAAAGAGAATGGGGGCTATCACATAAGACAGGAAGGAGACAGAGCAGGAGGGAAGAAAACAGAAAAGAGAGTGAGATGAATGGGGAAGGTTGTGAGGAGGGAGAGAGGGACTCAGGAAGAGGGCACCAGAGGATGTCAGAGCTCAGTAGAGATCTCCTGTGAGCAGAGAGGATCAGGAGTCTGTGGGTTGACCCCCAGTCCCTACAGAAACCTGGTGGGCCCAGTACCCCAGGTCGGCCGTGTAAATTAGCAGGTTGATGGCTGTTAGAATGGCCACAGCCAGGCGCTGGTCCCAGGTGCACATGCCGTTGGTAGTTCTATCAATGCAGTTCACATCACTGGACCGCTGGGGCTGCCCACCATACTTCTCATCGAAGTGGTAGAGCAGCCAGAGGACCAGAGCAGTGAAGTGGAGGAGGATAGACAGCAAGGTCAGTCCCAGATGAAAAACGGGAAAGGAGACAGGCAGCCTGCTCTCCCATTCATCCCGGTCCATCAGCATGGCCACAACTGCCAGGATGAAGCAGATAGAGTACACAGCCACGCACCACTCCAGGGCTGGCTGGTCCATGTACAGGGAGGTGTTGCTGATGAAAACAAAGATAACACAGGCCACGAAGGTCTCCAGCACCTTCAGCAGGCCTGGCATGGTGTGCACGTAGCAGGGGATCTCCTTGAGCTTGTAGCATTCCCATATGCAGGCCACTTCCATGACATAAACCACACATGCGATGCAGGAGAACACAGTGGCGGCAATGGCCTGGTTTCAGCTGGCATCATAAGGCAAGAACTTGATGTAGGTGATGGGGTAGAAGATGGCGGCCGAGAGGCAGGTGAGGGCAGCATAGCAGGCATAGGTGATGGAGAAGTTGTACCAGCAGAAAGGAAAGTCGGTTGGGAACATATATAATTCCAGTATGACGATGATGAGAGTACCGATGATACAGAAGCACCAGCTGAACATGATCCGGTTACTTATGTCCCCCCACCGCATCCCCTTGTCGAGCACCAGGAAGAAGGCTGAGATGATGCAGACCAGCTGTGGCACACGGAGGCAGCTGAACACAATGTACAAGCCGCACTTGTCTGGAGATGTCCTACCGGTGGACATGGTGTTGTGACGGTCAGGCAGGTCACCGTTACCAATATGGCAGTGATTTTCACTGAGGACCCACCAGCCAACATGCACACCCTGAAGGCGGATTAAGTCAGATGCTTGGAAAAGTCTCAGGGGGCTGTGACTGCTGAGGCTCAGGATCTGTGAAATTAGAACCAATAACTCAATCACTTGGACAACAGCACCGCTGCTCCAGAATTATATTCCCCACCCATTACCCTTGACCTTGTAACAAGACTATTCCATTCCAAACCTCACAGCCCGGTTGGTTTTGCCTCAAGCCATAAAGACTTTTTATCTTTTTGGCTGTGTGCCATTATTTTTGGAGACACAGTGGAATATGGCCCTTCTTTGCAATTCCAACATTTCAAGGCTCCAAAAAGAAAAGAACTTTTATAAATTCTTTTGGCTAGAGAATCTGACCTGAACAGACATGAGAAAATTTATCAGTTCAGTTCAATTCAGTTGCTCAGTCGTGTCTGACTCTTTGCAACCCCATGGACTACAGCATGCCAGGCCTCCCTGTCCATCACTGACTCCCAGAGCTTACTTAAACTTATGGCCATCGAGTCTGTGATGCCATCCAACCATCTCATCCTCTGTTGTCCCCTTCTCCTCCCACCTTCAATCTTTCCCAGCATCAGAGTCTTTTCAAATGAATCAGTTCTTCACATCAGGTGGCCAAAGTATTGGAGTTTCAGCTTCAACATCAATCCTTCCAATGAATATTCAGGACTGATTTCCTTTAAGACTGACTGGTTTGATATTCTTGCGGTCCAAGGGACACTCGAGTCTTCTCCAACACCACAGTTCAAAAACATCAATTCTTTGGTGCTCAGCTTTCTTTATAGTCCAACTCTCACATTTATACATGACTACTGGAAAAACCATAACTTTGACCATATGGACCTTTGTCAGCAAAGTGATGTATCTGCTTTTGAATATGCCGTCTAGGTTTGTCATAGCTTTTCTTCCAAGGAGAAAGTGGCTTTTAATTTAATGGCTGCAGTCACCATCTGCAGTGATTTTGGAGCCCAAGAAAATATAGTCTGTCACTGTTTCCATTGTTTCCCCATCTATTTCCCATGAAGTAATGAGACCAGATGCCATGATCTTAGTTTTCTGAATGTTGAGTTTTAAGCCAACTTTTTTCACTCTCTTCTTTTACATTCATCAAGAGGCACTTCAGTTCCTCTTCATTTTCTGCCATAAGGGTGGTGTCATCTGCATATCTGAGGTTATTCATATTTCTCCTGGCAATCTTGATTCCACCTTGTGTTTCATCCAGCCCAGCATTTCGCATGATGTGCTCAGTGTATAAGTTAAATAATATACAGCCTTGACATACTCCTTTCTCAATTTGAAGCCAGTTCATTGTTCCATGTCCGGTTCTAACGGTTCCTTTTTGACCTGTGTACAGATTTCTCAGGAGGCAGGTAAGGTGGTCTGGTATTCCCATCTCTTTCAGAATTTTCCAGTTTGTTGTGATCCACACAGTCAAAGGCTTTGGCATAGTCAATAAAGCAGATGTTTTTCTGTAACTCTCTTGCTTTTTTGATGATCCAACAGATGTTGGCAATTTGAAGCCACCAGAGTGGTTTCTCTGCCTTTTCTAAATCCAGCTTGAATATCTGAAAGTTCTCAGTTTGCATACTGTTGAAGCCTGGCTTGGAGAATTTGGAGCATTACTTTGCTAACGTGTGAGATGCGTGCAATTGTATGGTAGTATAAACATACTTTGGCATTTCCTTCCTTTGGGATTGGAATGAAAACTGACCTTTTCCAGTCCTATGGCCACTTTTGAGTTTTCCAAATTTGCTGGCATATTGACTGCAGTACTTTAACAGCATCACCTTTTAGGACTTGAAATAGCTCAGCTGGAATTCTATCACCTCCACTTGCTTTGTTTGTAGTGATGCTTCCTAAGGCCCACTTGACTACAGACTCCAGGGTATCTGGCTTTAGGTGAGTGATCACACCATCATGGTTATCTGGGTCATTAAGTTCTTTTATTGCATAGTTCTTATGTGTATTCTTGCCACCTCTTCTTAATACCTTGCTTTTGTTAGGTCC
Source organism: Muntiacus reevesi (assembly GCF_963930625.1). NCBI lineage: Eukaryota > Metazoa > Chordata > Mammalia > Artiodactyla > Cervidae > Muntiacus > Muntiacus reevesi. The sequence goes on along the minus strand of NC_089263.1, from coordinate 18,363,728 downwards.
ATACATTTCTGTCCTTTATTGGGCCCATCTTTGCATGAAAAGTTCCCTTGGTATCTCTAATGTCCTTGAAGAGATCTCTAGTCTTTCCCATTCTATTGTTTTCCTCTATTTCTTTGCACTGACCACTGAAGAAGGCTTTCTTATCTCTTTGCTGTTCTTTGAAATTCTGCATTCAGATGGGTATATCTTTCCTTTTCTCCTTTGCTTTTAGCTTCTCTTCTTTTCTCAGCTATTTGTTAAGACCTCCTCAGACAATCATTTTGCCTTTTTGCATTTCTTTTTCTTGGGGATGGTCTTGATCACTGCCCCCTGTACAATGTCATGAACTTCCGTCCATAGTTTATCAGGCACTCTGTCTATCAGACCTAATCCCTTGAATCTATTTGTCACTTCCACTGTATAATCATAAGGGATTTGATTTAGGTCATATCTGAATGGTCTAGTGGTTTTCCCTACATTCTTCAATTTAAGTCTGAATTTGGCAAAAAGGAGTTCATGAACCAAAATTAGCTCCCAGTCTTATTTTTGCTGATTGTGTATAGGCCTTCTCCATCTTTGGCTACAAACAATATAATCCATCTGATTTCTGTATCGACCATCTGGTGATGTCCACGTGTAGAGTCTTCTCTTGTGTTGTTGGAAGAGGGTGTTTGCTATGACCAGTGTGTTCTCTTGGCAAAACTCTGTTAGCCTTTGCCCTGCTTCATTTTGTACTCCAAGGCCAAACTTGCCTGTTACTCCAGGTATCTCTTGAATTCCTACTTTTGTATTTCAGTCCCCTATGATGAAAATGACATCTTTCTTTGGTGTTAGCTCTAGAAGGTCTTCTAAGTCATCATAGAACTGTTCAACTTCAGCTTCTTTGGCATTAGTGATTGGGGCATAGACTTGGATCCCAATGGTATTGAATGGTTTGTCTTGTAAACGAACAGAGATCATTCTGTCATTTTTGAGACTGCACCCAAGTATGGCATTTTTGACTCTTTTGTTGACTATGATGGTTACTTCATTTCTTCTAAGGGATTCTTGCCCATGGTAGTAAATACAATGGTCATCTGAATTAAATTTGCCCATTCCAGGAGTCAACAACAATATGGTGGAGTCAAATGATGCGCTCATTTTCTCCTGTGAGAACTCCAAAATTGGCAACTCACTGCTGAACATCCATCGACATGATAATGTTGGATCCAACCAAAAAAAGATACCCTATGTCCAAGGGCAAAGGAGAAGCCCCAACAAGATGGTAGGAGAAAATTTAGAGTCTTTATTTATTTCACTTAGTGTGAATGTTCAAAGGTTCAGTGCAAAAACACTCATATGTTTGTTTATAAGGTGATTTCAGACCCTTAGAAAAAAGGGTTTGAGAAAAGGGATTGTGGATTGTACTGTGGATGACTTCTATGTTGTTTTCCATTCATATCTTTGTGTGGTTTACTTCTTCTCATGTATGCATGCATGCTAAGTTGCTTTAGCTGTATCCAAGTCTTTGCAACCTTATGGACTGTAGCCCACCAGGATCCTCTGTCCATGGGATTCTCTAGGCAAGAATACTGGAGTAATAGGTACATTAAAAAAAAAAAAATACTGGAGTGTGTTGCCCTCCTCCAGGAGATCTTCCTGACCAAGGATTGAAACAATGTCTCTTACGTCTCCTGCATTGGCAGATGGGTTCTTTATCACTAGCACCATCTGGGAAGTCCCTTCTCATGTATAATTGATATAAAACAGGACTATGATCATCTCCCATGTCCTGGTTTTCCCTCTTAGGCATGGCCAGGCTTCCTGCCTGCTCATATGAGCATCCGCTCTTCCAATCATGTCCTCAACCTCATGTACAGCCTTCAACACATTTCACAGGCTCTGAAATCATATGTAGAAACATGTGTACATACCTGCACATACGATTTTAGGTGCTATCTGTGTCTTTTTTCCATTTTATAAACATGAGACAATATCATGCACACAGCATCTTGCTTTTTCACCACACCCGATGGGTGCAACTGGGCCTCTCCAAGGGCCCTAGTCCTCTCCATCCCTTTTACTTATTTCCTTTCCTCCTCGTTCCTGTGGGCGTTTGGACTGACCACCTTTCTCTGGATCAATGGATCCTCCCCTGTGAGTCTCAGACACTGGGGGACACAGGATATGACAAGGCGTCCTGGCATCCATGTGACCACCATGCTCTAGGGAAGAAGGTCAGCAAGATTTTCTGAAAACTTAAAAAAAATATGACAAAGAATACACTTTTTATTTTTGGAAATTCATCTTGATTTCCTAGGGTTACTGCAGTGAATTATCACAAGCCTGGTGGCTTGAAACAACAGAAATGTGTTCTCTCACAGTTCCGGAGGTCAGCGTTTTGAAACAAGATGTCAGCAGGGCTGAATTGTCTTTGATGCCCCAGGGGAGACCCCTCTTTGTCTCTTTTAGCTTCTGGAAGCGCCTTAGCTGTGTTAGCCAACTCAGGCTTGTCTGCTCATTCCTCAAGAGGCCAAAGACTGAGAGATGAATGTTGGGCTTTGCCCGGGAAAAGCTGCTGCACCTCCGCTGTGAACACAATCATCACCCACATCTGTGCATCAGCCCATGATGGGCAGCGGGTTGAAAAATATACTAATAAACGTTTCCACCATTTTTTTGTGGATAATCTCTGTAAAGAGGATTGGCAATTGTCCAGTTTAGTAGGTCTGAGGTTGAAAACAGTGTAAGTCCAATAATAGCCAACCGGCTGTCCTTCCTCAGAGAACTGTCTTAGTGGAAATCCAACCCTACCCACCCTCGAGGACACATTGAGGCCAAGCTGAGTGACCGGTAGGTCTTAAATAGAGAGACTACTTCAGACCCCCTTTCTTATTCATGCTGTAGTGATGCTAAGGGTGTGCCCCACCCCCACACTAGAACCCCTCCTCCTTCCAGAGACTCGGGGAGTGGGGCACAGACCTGGGGCAACCTCTACCTGGGGCATTGGGATAGGAACCACAGAGGTCGGGCTGGATTCAGTTCCCTAAGAAGCTGACCCCCTTTTCTCCCTCCTTTGCCTGCAAAGACTCCTCTGTAAAGAGTGCAGGCTTTTCACACTTTAGTTTCCCTTTTGTACAATTAATTTAGTACCCTTGTTGGAAAAATCCTTATTATGAGTAACAGGAAGGCTCAAATATGGCATATCCTCCCACTTAACCAGATCTCTGACAAATCAGTTCTAACTGCAAAATAGGGGAGTAATTTAGAGACCTACCCAGGATTACTGCTTTTCAGAATCAGAAACATATCTGAGCCAGGCTGTATTATAATTTAAAAACCATTTTTTTCTTGGTTACAGGGTTATAGCTTTGGTTTTGCCAATCTGTCGAGATGCATCCCAGTGAGCTTCTAGAAGGGATGGATAAAGACGCCCCTCTCCCACCCCATAATGCACTTCACATCACTTGCTCCCCTAGAGCAGATTACAAATGAACAAACTAATTCTCTGGGAGAGACTAGAACAGAATGGCAAGCGAGTCATTTCCCACTCCTGCGGTGTCCAAAGTGAAGTGTTAGTCGCTTAGTCGTGTCCGACTCTTTTGCAACCCCATGGTCTGTAGCCTGCCAGGCTCCCCTGTCCACGCGATTCTCCAGTAAGAATACTGGAGTGGGCTGCCATTCTTTTCTCCAGGGGATCTTCCCAATCCGGGGATCAAACTCTCGTTTCCTGCATTGTTGGCAGATTCTTTATGTCTGAATTCCATAGAGCAAAGATTACGTCCAAATGCGTGGGAATGGGGGGCTCCCAGGGTGCACGACCCTCTACTCACTCAGTCAAGAGCTCAGCTGCTCCTTCAGAAGCCAGTTTCCTTCTCTCAACAGAAAGTGAAACAGGCTGTCCACAATGAGTGGGGAGGGATAGGGAAATTCCAGAGATTAACGAGTTTAGCAGCTGTAAAACTTACCTGTAGATCCTCCCCACCTTCCCAGCAGCAGCCCTCTTATCAACCCAAGTGTAGCTAGAGGGCAGAGACTAGGGGACCTGACTCCTACCTGGTGCACAAAGGCTCTGACTGTCACCAGGCTCTGATTAATCTGCTGAAAAGTCAATACAGAGAGGTAAGTGTTGGATGAAAGAAAAGTAACTTTATCTTAAGGGAGCTGGCAACCAGGGGAAAAGGTGGTAACCAACGCCCAACACTGCAAGGTTCAGCTGGGATTTACACAAGAGAAACAGGAAATGGTTGTAGGTTGTGTGCTGGGGGTGTGTCATGCTTCTAGTTTTGGAGACTTTGCATTAAACATAAGGCGCCTTGGTGGACTGAGAACCTGAATTTGTGGTCATTACATTGTCCAAATCAGCTCATCTGCTCTAGGGGTGAATGGCCATATATTCCTGGAAAAATGAAAACAAAGAAATAGAACAAAACAGGCAAAGTGAAACTGAACCAGTCCATCAAAACCCAGAGCTGTGTAGTTCACAGATTTTATTGTAAAATAAGCAAGATTACAACACCAGTGCTGGTGACCTGCCTGACCATCACCATCACCATGAGAACCTCCTCAGGCCTGGGCTCCAGGACCACCGTGGGCTTCTTCCTCCACTTGGGGCAGCTGCTCTCCACCTGCATGCCCTGCTTGCTGGTGGCCAGGATGGACACTCGGAGTGCGGGCACAATTAACTGGTCTGTGTTCCCGTGGAGCTTCTGCTTCGGTGGGACCCTCACCATCTTCATGGTGGAGTTGTGTGGCCTCCAATCCCACCTCCCCTTGACCTGCTATGACCTTCTCTACCACGATGCCTTCTATTTCACCCTTTGCTGCCTCATCATTTTTGCCATCAACTATGTTCAGCTCTTGCTCCAGGGTCCCACCTGGAACCAGGCCATCACTGCCACTGCCTTCTCCTTCATCAGTTCTGTGCTGTATGCCACCAAAGTGGCCTGGACCTGTGCCCTGACTGGTGATACATCCCTGCTTTGTGCCTACTGGTCCGGGTGTGCTTGGGAGTCTGTTGATCTTCCTGGTCTGTGTCATTCTTGCTTTCACTTATAGCATCTTTATCAACTGTGACACCTGTTTCTAGCATACTTCTGCCATGGTAAGACAAATGATCCTGTGTTCCACCTGCTTCTACCTGGGGACCGTATCCACCCTGTTTTCCAAAGATGACAATGAAATACACATATTTGTGTACCATCCTTTACTATAGAGGGAGACCGTGCTCTCCATCCGCCTCTATACCAGCTCTCTGGTCCTCTGGCCATTCTACCCCTTTGAAGAAAAGCTGGGCTGGCAGCCCCTGAGGTCCAATGATGTGAGCTGCTGTGATTAAAAACCTCACCTGCTCTGTGTGCGTCTGGGATGAATGTTGGACTGTGGTCATCTTGACATCCACTAACCTGCTGATTTACTTGGCTGACCTGCTATACTTAGCCTTGGAGGCTTTTGTGGGATGAATGTTGGACTGTGGTCATCTTGACATCCATTAACCTGCTGATTTACTTGGCTGACCTGCTGTACTTAGCCTTGGAGGCTTTTGTAGTGACTAAGAATGGGCCCCAGGGCTCCTGATTTCTCTTTTCACCTCAGTTTCTTCACTGTTCTCTTCCTGGTTCCTTCTCTCCCTTCTCACATCCTTCCCCATTCATCTCCTTCCCTTTCCATTTCCTTCCCTCCTTCTGCTCTGTCTTCTTGTTTTCTTTGTTGGCCCAAGCCCTGTTTTGCTTCTTTCTTTTTCCTCTCTCATCTTTTCTACATTTTCTGCTTTTTGCCCCTTTTCTTGTCATCCTTGGTTTTCTTGTCTCCTGTGTTCTGACTACCTCTCCCCATTTTCCTTCTTCTGATCCATCAGAACCTGAGACTCCTTCCTTCTCTGCCCACCGCCCTCTCCCACCTCCTAAGGGGCTGACTCCACAGCACACAGCCCTCTGTGCAGCTGTTCACACCCTGGGCCTCTGGAGGGGCCTCATTGCCAAAGTGTGTCTGTCCCCCTGACAGTGTCTTATTTGGAGATGTAGGGGGGAAGGGCTGGAGGTGAGGGTGGGTAGCTAGAGATTCAGGCCCCCATCTCCCATGGGAGAGGAGCATTCAGTGCACTTGCCTTTTAGCTTAAAATCTCTGGAGGTCTATAATTTTCACTGACAGGAGTCTTGAAGCAGAGACCCTGGGTCCTTAGACCTCCTGGTACTCAGCTCCGCCTAAAACTGGCTCCAGAATTTTTGCAGGCTCACTAAACACCTGCTACCTAGAGGGCTTCTTAGAGGAATCCAGGGATGAATTCTTTCCATCCCAGCTACTTTCTGGGAAATAAAAAAAAGAGCTAGTGAAGAACCCCAGGGTCTTGAAGACAGCTGTCTATAGTGTTGGTAAGAGGCAGAGATGTGGCCCTCCCGCCTCAGTGATCAAAACAGCAGGTCCTGCCTCTGCAGGGAGAAGAGCCTCTGCAGCCTTAAAGCTGATGTTAGCCTGGGATTTTTTTCTTTTCTATTTTACTGTCTCAAAGGCAAAAGTTACTGGGTGACTATATATTTATATGGATATTTTCTTTTTCAATTTTTATTGGAGGGTGGTGTTGGGTGGATGGGTATTGCTGATGCCATAGTTGAAGAAACTGCATTGCTTGAATGTGTACTGCATATACGTGTGTTTCTGTGTGTCAGTTGTTTTCTGATGCTGCTTCCTGCTTCTCTGGGACCCACACATCTTTTGATCTAAATAAATGTAAATATACATATATTTTTAAATTCTCTGGAATTTCTGGATACCATCAAACCTTGCTGTTCATAGAGAGAAGCCTGTCCTTTCTCCCATATCTAAAATGTTCTTTTTAAAATCTCAATACAAATATAAAAGAAAAAAAAAAAAAAACAGCCATAGCCTAATTGTCCCAAATTTTCTTAGAACTCAGAAAAACTGAGCAGATTTTTATTCTCACCCAAACCCCCATCTCTGGGAACCCTTCCCAATGTGTCTGCACTCCCACCTTTCCTGAGAACCTAGGGACATGACCCAGCACAAAATGACTAGCAGTTGTGCCCCCCAATACTAGACTTTCTGTCCCCTTAGCTCTTAAAGGGCCCCACCCTAGGTGACTGTATTTAAAGATGTTGTCCCTGCATGCATGCCCAGTATGTGTGTTTGCCTGTATATGTGCCTGTATGTCTGTGCTCACATGTGCATTGGGACCAGCAGACTACAGTAGCTGGCAGCCAGGAAGACACCACAATCTTTCTTCCTCGCCTGCTCTCAGCCACAAAGCCCCAGAGCCCAGCACGCTAGTGTCTCCAGGGCCAGAGGGGCCAGGCAAGCAGAGCTGTGGGGGAGGGGAAGGGAGGACCCCCACTGCTGCCCCTCGCTCCTGTACTGGGGTGAAGCATGTGATCTTCACCCACAGGAAGGTGGGGTGGATGGGGAGGGCTCCAGGAGGTAGTCCCCATAGCAGATAAATCTTAAGAAGCAATGAAATAAAATTAATATTTTCAGGTAAGACAAAAAACATTTTAAAAGCTTCTCTGCCTGTTTGACCTCCCCCCTCCCCTTTAGTGTGCAGTGTGCATCTGCGGTATGTGTTAACCAGCCCTCCTAAGGGCAGAAATACCTGAACCACCATAAAGATCTGCCGAGGTCCAGCCCCGGCAGGACCAGGAATACCCACGGGATGAGTGGCGTCGGCGAGGAAGAAGACAGACAGACAGACACACACAGACGTTGCGTGGAAGAAGTAGCTTTTTTTTTATTTTTAGGATAGCTCAGTTTTTATAGAATGAATGTTACCTCCCCCTTAAGTCACCACATATTACATCAGATATTGGTTTGTGCTTCCATCAATATTTTTTTTCCCATGTTTTCCCCCTAAGCATTCATCTAGAACATTTCCGATTACAGGGTTTATACTTAAATGTCTCGTGCATAGTCTTCTTGCAATGGTCTAACATTCTCACTCTAACAAAAACAATGTTCCACAAATCTCAGGTATAGTGTAAGTTCTTTGGACAATAAAACAATACATGGGAAGGGTCACAGTAACATGTTTGACATTTCTGAAAATAGTACCATGAGAAAAACCTGATATTTTTCTTTACCTGAAACCACAAAATCTCAATTTACAACGATTAACTATTAAACAGCAAAAACACCTCTAAAGCAGCAAAACATCTCTATTAATAGTAAGATAATGGCAGTAAAGCTGGTTAATATAAATCTTCTATTAAAATCCTATATACCCCATTTTCTAATTTTACAAAAATACCCATAAAATCCTGTGTTGTTTAAAGAAAAGGAAACAATGAACAAATAGCAGCAAGGAAATAGCAATAGTAAAAACCCTTTCAACCAAGGAGCAAGTAAACTAAAGCAGTATATCTACTTCTAAATCTAAATACCTCTACTCTTTTCTATTCTAGAACATTATAATCTTTTAAGCAAGCAGCCAAACTATACTTGTGGCCTTTTCTTTTATGACTTGATGTTTATGGTCGTGTCCTGAGCCAGAGCAATCTTGAGCATTTCCAAAAAGGCTTGGACTTTTCCAGTGAGGCCTTATTACTATATATTATCATTTCCAAAAATTAATAGAAAGCCCAACAACAGTAAGACAAAAGGAAGAAAGGGACATACCAGGCCCCCAGGACAACCTCGAGGGGAAGAGCTGCCTTGCAGATTCCTTCCTCATCCCCGCGGCTCCTGAGGGGACATATTGGGCCCCCGGGGCAGCCGCATGTGAGGAAGAGCTGCCTTGCAGGTTCCTCTCTCGTCCCATGACCTTGTCACGGACTGGGTGCATCCCGGCGACTCCCAACAAAGATCAATTTTTATTCCTCTAACCTCAGCCTTGTATCTTTATATGATACTGCCTACCTATGATTTTATTAATGTCATTAGCTATATTACTTGTATTCTCCCATTTTAGAAGAGCATCGTTTCTTACATTAACAAATGTGTCCCTGAGCCTCTGACAAAAATGGTAATAACCAGCTAACTGAAACACTTGACCTCATATACAGTTCTATAACAACCGTGATTGTAACAGTGTGACTAGACTGGGGAAGAAGCAACAAGAGGGAGCCACTTCCCAGAGCCTGAGGGACTAGTAAGAGAGGTGGTCCAGATAATTTGGCTCCTATTAGCAGGACTAGGTGAGTAATTGCACTTTTAGTGGTTTATCAATGAAATCCTTGCCCAGCCTGGGAGTGAGCATTCCTAGCACCCTGGGACAAAATGGTCAAAATTTCTCCCAAATCTTGATTGAAATTAAGACAGAAACAGAGCAGATTGCGTGATAAAGAATGTTACCCACCACCAGGTTCTACAAGAATCAAGTCACTAGCCACTGCAGCTCACTGACCTAAAATCTGTCCTGAGAGGAAGTCATGGAAAAGGTCAGGATGAGGTACTTTGTGCTCTGGGAACTGGCCCTCAGAAACGTAGATATTTTCAGGAGACTTCTTTATGAACCCAGTTTCTTGCATCCTCCCATACTCAGAAAAGCACTAAAACCACTAGCCAAGATATCTATTCCTCCTGAAGAGCAGTAACCTGTACGGAGCTGTGTGCTGGTTGCGTGTCCTCCTTCCCCCAAGTCACATACACACTGCCCACCCCTCCTTATCTCCTCAGAACAGTCCTCAGAGCTTCCTGAGAGACTGCCCCAGGAGGAGGGAAATGCCTCTATGCTTTAGTAAAAGAATTGTCGAGGGCCAGCTCACCAGAGAGACTCACTGTCCAAGCTTGTGGTTCATGAGGGCGGCTGCTCCATCCCACCCGTTGGGGAGTTAAAGGTCATTTGTCACAATTCCAAGACAAGGTCCAGTCTCTTCACTTTGGAGTGCAAATGGAAATTTAAAGGTCTTCTGTTTAGCATAGCCCTCCCTTTGGTCCACCCTCTCAGCTTGTTTCTTTCCTCTTGACTGCTGGGTTTATTGGTCAGTTTATTGGTTTATTGGTCACATCCTTCCTGATTACACAGACCCTCCTTCCCCACGACCTCTGCTTGGCGGTGAACATATTTCTCTCTCATAACATGGGTTTTCTCAGTCACTTCCCAGTGTTCCAAATCTCCAGTGATGCTTTTCAAAAATAAACTGCTTCCAGGCGCCTCCACCATCTGAGGTCTCCCAGACTCCCTTGTTCCTGCACTTTCTTCACTTTCTCTTCTTCAGAATCCAGTTCAGCAGCCTGGATGTTCTAGTCCTGTTTACAGAGCTCCTGTTTTCTTTAGGAAACACACAGTCTTTCCTGCTGAGAGAACAAAGAGGCTGATCTCAGCAGGGGAAGAGGAAAGGGAAACCCAGAGTGAGAGCGAGGTAGATCAGGGGCCACAGCCGGGCGACAGTCACATGTGGTTCTGACTCCAAAACAGACCAGCTGGGGGAGCTGAGAGATGCCGGCAGAGGCCTATCTCCAAAGGCAGAAGGAAGGGAGGCGCCTTGGGTCCAGGAATCTGGGGAGGGGGAGCTGTGGCTCCCAAGCCCACCTGCTGTGTGACCAGGGCCTCCCCCAGTCCTTTAGCACAGACAGTTGATGGAGAAATCCTCCATTTGCCCGGTGCCCAAGCCTCAGGCCCTTCCCTTGCTCCCTGCCTGGCCTGGGCTGCCTGTCTCCTGGGGAAGCGGCCAGAGGCTCCCTCCTCAGCCGGCCAGAACCTCCTCCGCACAGGGTGGCTCCAGCTAACGCCCTCTGGACTGTGTCCTGAGCCTCATCCAAAACAGAGTCCAGGGCACAGCTATTCCCATTCTCTGGCTTTTCATGGAAAATCATGGAGATGACTTCCTCAGTCCAGCTTTGAGTGGAGAAAAGAGGGACCCTTCTCTCCTGTGGCCTCAGGAACCTGGCTGTCCAGCCTGGTTGGGGGTGGTAGTGCTGGCTGACAATCCATGTGGCCCTTGTCTGTGTGACTGGCTCCTGTCTGAAGGTGGCTGTAGGGAGTCATGTGAGCTGAGGAGAAGGCAGTGAGGCTCTAATCAATGCCTATATAAGGTCTCCACACTCTCTGGCATGTTCTGGCTGGCTCGTCAACAGGAAGTGGTCTGGCTGAGATGACAGCGCTGCTGCAGGACCTCTGAGTGGGCCACTGTGGTCAGAGCAGGACAGACAGAAGCCAGGAGATGATTCTTGGACCCGAGAGGAGAGGGAAGGGACTCAGCATTTCCTGAAGTTCTATTACCTGCTGAGCTTTGCAGGCAGACAGACTTTGATTCAAATCCTGGCACTGTCAGGGAGTTATTCTGTGACCTTGAGCAAATGATGCACTCTGAGCCTCAGTTTCATCATCTTTTAAATGGGGATAATACCAATAATATCCCTTAAGATGAAATGATATGGAGGTAGTAAGTCACCCAGTCAGTCTGTTGCTGCTGAGAAAATGTTGACTACTCTATCTTTCTTGGTTATAAGGTACAAAGTCAATGCCAGTCAGAAATTAATATCCTGAACTCAAGTGCTTGGGTTCAAATCCCAGCTCAGCCACTTACTCGGTGTATGATCTTGGCCAGTTTAGCTCTTTGTACCCGTGAAAATGGAGACAGTGAGTACAAACTTCATGGGCTGCTGGAAGGAACAAATGAATTTAAAGCACTGCCTGATATGCAGTGAGTGCTACACCTCTTATAACTTTTAGGTCCATAACTACCCCCTTGGCACGTGGCAAGGGTTTGTTAAATGAATATAATATAAGCTTACAGCTCAGGCTTCAGAATGAACCTCTTGAGTGGGAGACATTCCATCCTTCTGCCATTTGGGGAAATTTTTGAGAATCGCTGAGTCATGGTTTGTCTCATTTAATAGTCCTAACAATACTTGGCCTTGTGTGATGGACGTTGCTATGGAGGGGAACCACTGAGAATGTGAACTTCCTGCCATATTTGAGAACAAACACATTGTGTGAGTGAGCTCTGGCGAGAGACTGGGCCTCACCCTCAATAAGAATCTTGAAAGGCCAGATAAATATTTGACTTGCCCCATAAGTGGCGCCTGGACACACAAGAATAGGTGATACCCAGAGACAAAAACAGATCAGAATTCCTTCTGTGGGGCCTACAGTAGCATCCAGTGCGTGCTTCCAATGGCCATGGTGCCTGGACCCGCTGCCCTTGGCTGTGACCTGGCTGTCCAGCACCCTTCCTTCCTGATCTCAGCCTGTAGTCAGGCTGGTCCCTCCCTAATGATTCTCCAAGCTATCCTGCATCCTTCTAGTACAGTTATTCTCTGCTTAAGTTGCCAGAGATGTTCTCTTCAAGGTGCAGTTAACAACCTTTATGACTAAAAGCAGGAGCTATTATCTCCATTTTCTGGATGAGTAAACTGAGGCTTAGAGTGGCATTGACTGGGCACTGGACGGACTACCGTGTGCCAGGCTGAGTTCTCGTCTCAGTTCAGGTTTGGGTGGTGTGTAGACACGTAAGGTGAAAGGCCCTGAGATAACAAAGGGGGAATTGGAAGCAGTTGTCAGTGGCTGGAGAGAGGGAGGTGAGGAGGCTGGAGAGGTAGAAAGGGGCCTGAACCTGCAGGGCTTTGGAGGTGATGTTTTAGAATCTGTGTTCCATCCTAAGAGAGCAAACAGAAGGCTTCAAAGTATCTTACTTTGACTTTACTCCAAATCAGACTTTGAGGGAAAGGATGGAAATAGACAAAGCAACTAGAAGCTTATGGCAGGAGTACAGGTGAGGGGATGGATGGATCCCCTCAGGTGGATCTAGAGATGAAGACGAGTGTGTGGATTCACAAGTATTTTATGAAGAGTGTCTGTGAAGTTGGTGCCATTGACTGAGATGGGAAAGATGAGGAAGGATCAGTGTATGTTGGGGGTGGGGGGTTGAAGAGGTGGGACTGGACATGTTGAGTGCAATGTGTCCTGAGACATCCAGAAGCAGAGATCAGGAGGCAGTTGGCTATGACTGTGGATCCCAATAGAGATCAGCTCCGGAGGCAGGGATTGGGGAGTTGTCATTATACAGCCTATTCACTTCATTCAGTACCTTCTTAAATATCTACCCTGCCCACGCACCTAAAATAGCAGCCTTGCGCCCCCCCCCCCCCGCCCCCCGCATAGGCACTCCAATAACTCTTCTCACCTGTGTTCCTTTTATGTGGCATTTATCACCCACGGACTTGACGTTATATATTGATGTGCACATCTCCTGTACTAGAGTGCAAGCTCCATGAGAGCAGAACTCTTGGTTCTGTTCTCTGCTCTCTGTCCAGTGCCTAGATCAGCGCCTGGCACACACTCGCTCGGTGCACAATAGTATTTGTTTACCGAGTGGAATCTTAAAGTCATCTGACTGTGTATGAGGCTGAAAGGGCTTCCAGAGAAGAGGCGGTCTGGGCCCAAGGCCTGAGGAAATGCTTCCTTCCTGTTGCTTTTTCACATATCTGTAGGCCGTTGTTTAGTCACTAAGTCATGTCCAACCCTTTGCAACCACAAGAACTGTCACCTACCAGACTGCTCTGTCCATGGGAGACTTGTGGGGACTTCATAGCCACCAGTTACTGCAAAGGGCTGCCCATCTCAATGCAGGGGAGTAGTGGGCACATATATTCAGACACACATACAAACACACACAGAAACACACACCTTTAAAGAGAGGCATCCGGGTGCTGCTATGGCCCCTTTAAGAGTTAGAGGGACGGGATATTGACACTCAATGGGGCCCAACCTCTTGAGTCACAGGCTGGGCCACAACCCCTGGCTGTGGTCCAGGTGTGGGTGGGGAATCAATGGCAGTGGTTCCCAGAAACCTAGGTTTGGGTGAGGGTGCAAAGTGGCTAGGACCCTTCAGACCTCCTCTGTCTCTGCTGTGAGCAAATTTGGGGCACTAGTATATGTGAATTTATCTTGCAGAGTTTTTTCTTCCTTCCGTCTTTCTATTGAGATATCAAAGGACATTATCAATACGGGAGAAGGGACAAGGTTTTTCTCTGTGATTAACTTCAGGGACTGATGGGAACCAGAAACTTCAGAAATATTTTTTAAATAATATACACTGATATAGATCGTATTACGCTTGAGGCTCAGAGAAACAGGAAGCAGAAGCAGAAAGCACCTGGCATACAGAAACACGTGTGCGTCACCTCACAGTCAGGCGCTGCAATTCCTATGACAATGGAAGCATTAAACTTCACCCCCTAAACCACCTGCCCAGGAAAATTTGAAAAGAGACTTCCCCTTTAAAAACAGGGTCACCCAGTAATTTTTGACCCCCTGAACAGGAGATAAGAAAAAAATTGCAGGCTAGCATCACCTTTAAGGCTGCAGTGGCCATGCTCCTCTCCCTGCAGAGGCAGGACATGATGTTTCCATCACTGAGACAGGAGGGCTACAGCACTGCCCCTCACCAACACTGCGGACAAGTGTCTTCAAGACCTTGGGGTTTTCTACTGGCTCCTTTTTTTGATTCACCAGAGAGTATTGGGATGGAAGGCATTCAGCTCCAGCTTCCTCTAAGACGCCCTTTAGGCAGCCAGTGTTTAATGAGCTTGCCAAAATTCTGGAGCCAATCTCAGGTAGGGCTGAGCACCAGGGGGCGCCCAGGGACCCAGGGTCTCTGCTTCAAGACTCACCCACTGGAAATTATTGACCTCCAGAGATTTTGTTTTAACTTAAAGGGGAGACACACGGTACATCCCTCTCCTCTGAGACAGGGCCCAATCCCTATATATCCATCCCACCCCCAAAGCCAGACACACACACCAACTAAGGCACTGTCAGGGGGACAGACACACTTTGGCAATGAGGCCCCACTGTTGCAGCCACGTGTTCCGGGAAACAAACTCACTCAGAAGGACAATGCAGATAGTGGAGTGCAGTTTATTACACCGGTGGGCCCAAGGCAGAATCTCCTCTTAGCCAAGGACCCTGACCAGCATTTGTGAACATCTTTTATACCCATGTACACGTGTCCGAACCCGCCACCCCAAATTCCTTGAGACTTACATAAACAAAGGAAGGGTAAATACAATCCCAATAAACCCATCATTCATGTGCCATGTGCTCAGACAGTTAAAAATTAGCCAATAATCAATAAGCCTGAGGTTACACTCCAATAGGTACAGAAAAATTTCTGGCCTGTCTGGAGGAAGAGGTGATTAGTGTATGTGTTCTCTTAGGCGATGAGAAACCTGGATACGATCTTCAAGTTATCCCTGTCTGGAGGGGGTCTTATGCTTCTGTTGTTGTTTCCATAGGCACTAAACACAGAGTTCAGAGTCTATTGGAGAGGTAGCCGAGCATGATCAGAATGAACAGGCCTAAGATGGGGTTCAGGCCCTATGAATTCCTTCTTCACCACCAGAGGCCTAGGGTGTGAACAGCTGAACAGAGGGCTGTGTGCTGTGGAGTTAGCACCTTAGGAGGTGGGAGGGGGCGGTGGGCAGAGAAGGAAGGAGTCTCAGGTCCTGATGGATCAGAAGAAGGAAAATGGGGAGAGGGGGTCAGGACACAGGAGATGGGAAAACCAAGGATGACCAAAAAAGGGGCGGAAAGCAAAAAATGTAGGAAAAATGAGAGCAGCAAGAGAAAAAGGTAAAACAGGATGTGGGTAACCACAAAAACCAGAAGGAGACAGAGCAGAAGGAGGGAAGGAAACAGAAAGGAGAATGAGGAAGGGTGAAAGGAGGGAGAGAGGGAGCTGCACTGGGAATTCCTAATTATGTGCTTCCCCAGCTTTGAGAAATTCCACAGAAATAGAATCTGGAAAAACAGCATATATTAAGAAACTATGTTAATGATTATCTTTCATGTTTTTCTTAGAATAATAGCCTTGTTACAAACCCCAAGGCCAGACACAGAAAGGAGTATGACCGGGATCATGAAAGCATGGACCTTGGAATGCCGGGTCAGGGCCAGGCATGAACGCTGCCTACGCACTTGCTGGTTGTTCCCAAGACTGGCCCGGAAGGGAACGGCCTGGAGGTAAAAACAAAGATATCTGGATTATGTCAATGAAATCCATGACATCTAGGAGTACGTGCTTAAAACAGCATATGTCTTGAGAAGGATAAGATCAAAGAAAGTCTTGTAGTCTGCAATTTGGAATAAAAGCTGGACTCAGAGTTGACTTTGCATCTCAGTCCAATAGAGGCTGCAGGTCCCCTGACCCATTGCACCAGATTTTGTTCTGTCTTCATTCTTGTGGCTCGCTCCTGGACCGTTAAGGCAACAATTGGCACCCAGCGTTGGGCTGGAGCAAAAGACCTCTACGAGTGCAAGTGAAACTACAGGGACGCAGAACCTGGGACGATTGAGAGGCCTCTGGAAATCTCCATTGGTAAGTCTTTCAGGCATTTAGTCAGGGTTAAAATGGGAAATGTTGAGAGTGCAGAACACTATTGCCCATATATTTGTTTATTAAGACACCTCTTGAAAGTGGGAGGAGTTTCTATTAGTGAAGGGCAATTATTAGAATTGTTACAAGCAGTGGATAAATACTGCTGCTGGTTCCCATCAATAGGGACCTTAGTTTTAAAAGCCTGGGAAAAGGTTGGAGCTGAGTTGAAGAAAGAACATGCAAAAGGAACTACGCTCCCTGTTTCTATTTGGAGTACGTGGGCATTAATTAAGTCAGTACTGGAACTTTTACAGGCTTCTGATTCTTCTGATGAAAGTGATGATGACTCTTTTGAAAAGCCTCGAAGTCCAGAGTATGTGAAGCCAGAGGGAAAGGGCAAGCCATCTGCAAAACCTGCTCCCTTGGCTTCCAAGGAGGGTGATGAGGGATTTTTTCCTCCACCTCCTTGCCACTGTCCTCCACCCCTACCACCTGCTTTTGCAGGAAACATTTTCAGTCGAGAGTCTATGCCCACTCCTCACCTTTCATCCATACAGAAAGGAATTTTACAAGCACAACGGGAAGGAGATTTAGAGGCTTTTCATATTACCTTTCCTATGACTGTTCATGAGAGTGTAGCTCTTGGTGTCGACCCTAACAACCCTAATGGAGTCTATGAGGCTGTTCGTGAGCCTTTTCCTTTTAAAACCCTAAAGGAATTAAAACAAGCAATACAAAATTATGGTGTAAATTCCCCATTCACGGTAGAAATAGTTCAGAGTGTGGCAGAGGGCAATCGTCTCATTCCAGCAGATTGGTCGGCATTAGCAAAAACAGTCTTGACCCCAGGGGAGTTTCTTCAATTCAGAACTTGGTGGCAGGATCATGCTGAGACTCTGGCTGCACACAATCAGACTCATAATATCCCTATTTCCTTGGAACAACTTATGGGGATAGGCCCATGGGGGAGAGTGCAAGATCAAATACGTATGAATGATCAAACCATAAAACAATTGCGAAGGTGTTGCTTGAGGGCCTGGGAGAAAATAGAGTCAAAAAGCCAGACTTCTGTTTCCTTTCAAAAAATTGTCCAGGGGCCTAAGGAGCCCTATACTAAATTTATTGCCCGATTACAAGAGGCAATCCGCCAGCAAGTCACAGATGCTGAGGCAGCAGAAGTCCTATTACAATTGTTGGCTTATGATAATGCTAACACTGATTGCAAAAAAGTAATGAACCCTTTCAAAGGAAAAGTTAGTTTAAATGATTATGTTAAGCTATGCCAGGGAGTGGGAACCGAATCCTTTAAAGCGGATTTATTAGCTCAAGCTCTGGCTAGATTACAACTTCCTAAATTCCCCAGCACTTGTTTTAATTGTGGGAAACCTGGACATACTAGGGTTGAGTGTAAGTTCAAAAAAGGGAACTTTCAAAAAGGTAATTCACAAAAGGGGAATGTCCCCAGCCTCTGCCCAAAATGTAAAAAGGGAAATCATTGGGCAAATCAATGCCGTTCTAAATTTCATAAGGATGGCACCCCCCTTTTGGGAAATGGCTCCCAGGGTAAGCTCCCAGCCCCATCAAACAAGGGAGCCTGTCCTGTTCAGACTCTACAGATGTCTTCCCCAACTACTCCTGCCAGCAACAATAACAATCAGCATTGTGGTGACCCAAAGATGAAAGAGCAGATGAAACCAAGGGGGGTCTTGCAATGCAGGAATGGAAAAAGCAGACCCTTGTCATCCTTCTCTCCTCCATCTTGTAACTATTAATGGATTTCAAGTCCTCCTGAGCAGTATAACCTGTCTCACCTCCTACCCCATAGGAAGAAGGTATTTGCCTTACTCTTCCCCCACCCAGTATACGTGCCTCATCCAATCAGCAAATGACCCACAAGACCCCTATCCCACTCCTTGTACCCTGGGTATAAAAGTGGACTGAAGACCGCTGTTCAATGTTAGTTCTCCCTTGAGCTGGTCCACTGTTCTGACAGTGTCTCCCATTCTAATAAACTTTATTTCCCTCTCATTCTGTCTCATGTCTGGAAATTCTTTTCCAACCCACACCAGACCACATTTTTGGTGGCCTATATGGGGACTTGGGGTCTCTTCCCCACCTCCTCGCTTCTCCTTTCTCATAGGGACCCTCTGCGAACAGGCAAGTGCTGTGGAAGCAACTGAGGAACTCTAGCCAGGGTTACCCTCTGGTGTGTTCCAAAGGCCCCACAGCTCACTGAACCCCAGTAGCGGCCACCCGAATGGGTGAGGGTCTCTCCTTTGTCTTCTTTCCAACTGAGGACTAGGCCAACCAATATTGTGTGGGCATGGCTCAGGCACTTAAAAGGCATCAGGGTGCCTGCCACGTGAAGACTCCTGTGTGAGGATAAGGGGGACGCGGAACGGATCAGGCCACAAGGGCATCCGCCCCCAGCAAGACAACGTCCGTGCACCATGTCAGGCACATAGTGGTTGAAGCAAAACAGAGCAGACCCTTGTCCCCTGGCCACCGCCTCCCCCAGCGCATTACGGCGGATTCCTCAGCCTTCTCCCTGTCACTTTCACTTCTTTCCCTGTCGGTCCGGATTGATTTACAGGAGCCCTGGTGTTGCCTCTGAGCCATCCCAAGAGTGCCTTCCGTGTTTCAGGGAATCGCCCAGTGGTGAGTCACCCAGCTGCTCCCTGGGATCTCTATCTTTCTCTGCCCAGGTCACGTGGTGCCTTAGCTGAACGGTTCTCAGAGGTCACCTCTCACTCTTGTACATGACTATTGGGACAGTTGGCCATTTTTGTGCCGATAGTTGCACGGAGACGTCACTGAGACAAAAAGGGACGACTTTTTGCCAGTCGGCGGCTCTCAGTACCCCCGTTCTATGACATAGAGGTTAAGGATGGGTTCTGGTGTGTCTTGGGAGCCTCTCTCAGATTCACCCCTTGGCTACATTCTCAGAAACTGGAAAATTTTGACCCTGCAAAAGTCCTGGCCCCAATACAAACTGGGGGACCCCTCCCCAAAATGACCTCTGAACGGCACACTAACTTTTGTCAAAAGCAGGGGAGGGACTCAGAATTTCTTTACGGCCCTTCCTTCAGAATCTGGATTTGAGGGACTCAGACCGCATGTGTCTTTTTGCTTCCCGATCTCCTTCCCTCTCTGTCTCTCTCCACCAGATTTCCTAGACAACCCCTACTCGACCTTTCATATCCACATAATCTCTAGGAAAGAATTCTGAGGTTCCCTTTGGTCCAGGTCTTTCTCCTATATTCAAAAACCTGAAGAATCAAAAACTCTCCTCTATGCTTATCTCTCAGGTGGGGAGGGAACCAAGTTTCTCCCATTCCTAAACATCCTAAAGAGTTCCCTTCTAACTATTCCTGTTTCTCAGGGTGGAGAAGGACCAAGCTTCCCGCACTCCTGCAAATTTCCTTAACCCTTCAGATTCTTCTGATGGGACAAACACCTCACTTCTCACCAGAAGGACAACCCAAGAATTTTATCAATTGATCTACCCCTGATATCAGTCAATTTGAGCATATTTGGTCTATAATTTAGGTGTAAAACTATGACTACAGAAAGGAAAGATGAATTTTTGACACAGGATGGCCATGATATTCTTTAGACTCCGGAGAAAACTGGTTAAAGTGAAATTTTTTTTCTTGGACACTGCAAAACCGGTTCTTTTTGCATATGCAGTTAGAAACAGCTAGCTTGTTAAAAGCCCTGCCTAGGGAAAAGCTTGAAGTTAACTCTTTCTACATCCCTGAAATACATAGCCCACTTTGCCTGAGATCTCAGTCTTGGGCAAATTAGAACTTCAAGCAAAAAAAGGGGGGGCTGGTTCTAAGAGACATTTTAAATCTCAGGCAGAAAACTATGAAATTCCTGTCTGTCTGTCTGTCTGGATTTATGTATGTCTCAGTGTGTGTCTTTTTTTTTTTTTTTTTTATAATATTGCTGAAGTTGTGAGTTCTAATTTAATTGGCCTAAAGAAAAGTTAGCACTTACAAATCAGACGATTCTAAGTAGAAGAGAAATTCACCTAAGTGAATTTCAGATTCACATGAACTGGGAAATATTCAATATTAAATATCTAGTATTAATGTTTGTTTGCTAATCTAATATAGACATGTCAAAGAGTCATTAACATTAAGCATATTTTCATTGTACCTAGGTTTATTATAAGTTAAATATTGTTATATTGTTATATCTGTCACAAGTTTGTCGGCAAGGAAACTACCTCAAGTGAAAAAACTTTAAAAAAAATGTAAATGAGATATGAGCTTTTAAACTCTATTAAGATTAAAAATGTCTGTCTAAAACAGTTTCTCTAGATTTTGGTAACCTGAATTTCTAGGGTTGTGCTAAACTAATAACAGAAGTTTATTGAATAGATAGGTCATTTCCAAATAAAATAAGATTCTGAAACCTTCATTACTGAATACTAACTTACAGAGAAACTAAAGATTTTGGACTATTAATAAATAATATTTGATGCCATCCTGAGATGTTCGCTAGAATTTTTTTAGAAATTATCACTGGTATTTATGTTCACCAATCTATAGAATGCTAATATAAAGGTCATTTCTTGGTTCCTTAAGGAAAGTAGAATGTGTGTGTTCAGTAAAGAAGGTATGAAGAATGAAGTTACATTTTATGAAGGGAAAAGGAAGTAGGTCTGACTTACAGTTGGCTGTTCCAGGATGGGAGAACAAACTGGTACAGAAAGTGATAAGAAGGTTTTATAGAAACTGGACTCCAAGGGAAGAGTTTTGTGTATAAACAAAAGTTTTCTTGAGATGTTGAACTGCCTTTGATAATGGCTTTTAAGTTTCTTTACCTCTGAAGTGATCTGTTCTATGTTTACATTTGAAATCTTCTTTTTTACTTTAGCTAAGTGAATATATTATTTCACAGTGATCTATATGATTCTATCTGACATAATATTATAAACCCTTTTGATATTTATTGAAAAAACTGCCTAAATAGCTTGACTTCTAGCTGACTTTGGGATGCTTCAGAGGGCCCCTGAGACATCCCAAAGAGTTATTAAACTACCTGAGTTCATTTGACATGTTAAATTGCATGGGAAGTATTGTTGGAGGAGTGATGAATCTTCTCAGGTTATATTGTATGGTTGATGTTACTTATATAGATATCCTAGAAATTAGGTGAAATTCATGAAAATCTAATATGTCCTGGTAAAATGTTGTCAGTTATCATTTTAGTTATCATGTTAAAGTGTTACAAGTCACAGCAATGACCAGGCTACTTTGTTAATTACAATTTAATTAGATTTTAAACATGCGTTGTATGGTTTCACTCTCATACCTTTAGAAAAATACTGCTAGTTCTTCAAGATTTATGGAAAAGACTTTTCTAAGATTAACTGATAAATTTTGTTTGTTTGCTATCTGGTAAATTGGTAACAGACTGGAATTTAGTCTACTCTCTATGTTAAGAGAACAAAGTTTTCTTAGAATGAATCTTTCAATAACAGATTATGAATTTCTTTGCCTTTAAGTGATTTATATTTGTTTTTAAAATATTTTTTACTTTAGTAAAGTAAATAAGTGCTATTTAAGATTATGGTACATGTAAAAGCTCATTCTACAAAAAAACCCCTCACTGTTAGACTTGTGCTATCCTAATGTCCTTAAAACATGGCAACAGTCTACTCCTAAATTGGGGAATTAAAAATGGGTGAACAATAGCTAAAAATCAAAGAGTCAGGGCTATGGGAAATCCAAGACGGCCGCTTGACTTTTCCCAGCTCCCTGACAAACCTCATTTTTATTTGATGGGTTAAAGCCTTCCCTGGTTACAGGGTTAATGTCTCTGTAATGAAAAAATCACTGAATATTAAGTTTTGTAAATTGTTAAACTAAGTTTCTAGTTTTGTTAATTAAGGTCTAGTGTTTACTGAGACGCACTTCTGAGATAGTTCCTTGTTATGTTATATTGCTAACAGATTTAATTAAGTTATTAAAAAGGACACTCTAAGTTTGTTTCTAAGGCTTGTCTCAGTAACCGATCTTCAGATAAAGATTGGAGGCTCCATGGTGTACAACCAGGAGATTAACACCAGGCCGGGGAAAGAAATGGCAACCCACTCCAGCATTCTTGCCTGGAGAATCCCATGGACAGAGGAGCCTGGTGGGTTGCTGTCCATAGGGTCGTGCAGAGTCGGACACGACTGAAGCGACTTAGCATGCATGGCATAGTCATTTAACAAATGAAGCCAGATGACCTGGGGTATACCTACCTAATGAAAGTTCTTGACTTATAATTCTTACTTATGACTTTACTAATAACTGCTAGCTATAGTTATATTATTTTCTATGTCACTTGTTTCAGAAGATTATTTCTTAGGTAACAAATGTGTGACTGAGCCTGTGATATAATGCTGATATGCAGTTCCATACAAGATCAATGATTATAATAATGTAACTCTAGATATGGGAAGAAGCAACAAGAGGGAATATTTTCCTGGACCAAGAAGCTAGTAAGACAGTGGTCCAGAGACTTTTGTTACTTGCAAGGCCTGATCCAATAACAGCACACTGGGTGGCCTATCAATGGAATCTTCCCTAGACCTGGGAATGAGCCTTCCCAGCACCGCGGGACACAATGGCCATGAAATGGCCCCCAAACATGGTCAAATATGTGTCTATGAAGGGACCCTGCTGACTGGAAGTTGGTACTTGCCAGCTGCCTCTACAGAGATTACATCATGACCACTGCAAGTTGCTGACCTTCCACACGCCCTGAAAGGAGTTCAGGGTGGAGATCGGAAATAAGGCACTCTGTGCTCTGGGGAAAACCCAGAAGAACCGGCCTTCAGATAGTCAGATGTTTTCAGGTAAAGATTTTATGAGCCCAAATTCTTGCATCTTCTCGTACCTAGAGAAACACTAAAGTCATGAACCAATGTCTGGTCCTGGTTCTCTGGTAGCCCCTGAGCAGCTCTTCTACTTCTATTAATCTTTGGGCCATGTAACTTTAACTTTCTTGTTAAGTCTGTTTCTTCCAGAATACAACAAACCTCCAAGTGGTAGTATGACAAGAATATTCCCTGACCAACACCTAGACATTGCTGAAACAAGTCACCTTATCATCCATGGACTCTCATCTCCCTCTGTAAATGCACCCTGACAGACAGCAGGCAAAGGGAACCCAGAGCCCCACGACGCCCCCGTACAGCCTGAAGAAGCCAGAATGGTCATCGCCCCTTTTCCCCTGAGACTGGGTTCCCAAATGCCTGAGAAGGGAAATAGGTAGACAGTTAGACAAGAGCAGGGTATCAAAAGAGGCCAAAGAATTAGCCCTAAAAATAAAGAGAGGGAGGAATGTGGTGACCCAAGGACAGAAGAGCAGATAAAACCAGGGAGAGTCTTGCAATGCAGGAATGAAAAACCCAAACCCTTGTCGTCCTTCCCTCCCCCTTCTTGTAACTATTAATGGATTTCGGGTCCTCCTGAGCAGTATAACTTGTCTCCCCTCCTACCCCATAGGGAGAAGGTATTTGCCTCACTCTTCCCTCCACCCAGTATACGTGCCTCATCCAATCAGCAAATGACCCACAAGACCCCTATCCCATTCCTTGTACCCTGGGTATAAAAGTGGACTGAAGACCCCTGTTCAATGTTGGTTCTCCCTTGAGCTGGCCTGCTGTTTTAACAGTGTCTCCCATTCTAATAAACTTTATTTCCCTCTCATTCTGTCTTATGTCTGGAAATTCTTTTCCAACTGGCACTCAGACCACAACAAGAATTACCATGCCGTGTCATGGAATTATCCCCAGCAACACAAGGAAACACAGTCCTTGATATAAGTAGTAGTCAGGATATTATTGTTACTTCTGGAGAGACACCAACTGTTATTTCAACAGGAATTTGGGACCACTTCCACAGGGGACAGTTGGATTATTGTTAGGAAGATCAGTGCTGAATTCCCGGGGAGTTCAAATTCATACCAGAGTTATAGCCAGTGATTATGAAGGAGAATTGAAGGTTATGGTCTCTACCGCTCTTCCCTGGAAGGTTTCTAAAGGGAATAGAATTGCTCAGCTTTTAATTCTGCCTTACGTGGGTATAGGACATTCAGACAAAAAGCAGAGCTCTGGGGCATTTGGAAGCACAGGAGAGGCTGGTATTTTTCTCACTGAAAAAATGTTAGAATCCAGACCCATGTAACAATTCAATATAAGTGGCAAGAACTTTCAAGGTTTAATAGATACTGGAGCCGATGTTTCTATCATCAGCTCTCAAAATTGGCCTAAAGTATGGCTGACTAGACCTGCTCCAACATCTATTGTACGTCTGGGACAGGCACAAGGACCAAAGCAGAGCACTATGATATAGTCTTGTTCAGGGCCTGATAAACAACCAGCTTTATATTGCTGATACATCTTATATTGCTGATACACCTGTCAATCTATGGGGTCGTGATCTCTTGGAACAATGACATGCTGAGATACATATTCCTCCAAATCAATATAGCGAGGCCAGGTGCTGAATTATGTTCAGTCAAGGTAATATAGCAGGATTGGGACTGCGCACAAATCGACAAGGAAGATTTATCCTTTGACTACTCAAGATTTCAAACTGCCCCCTATTCATTAGTGGCTACTGCTCATATTAATCTTCCTCCACCTGCACCCATACCTCTTAATTGGAAAACTGATCAACCTGTGTGGATAGAGCAGTGGCCTCTAAAATAAGAAAAATTGGAGGCTTTACATGAATTAGTTAATGAACAACTTAACAAGGGACATATTATTGAGTCCTTTAGCCCCTGGAATTCTCTGGTGTTTGTTATACACAAGAAATCTGGTGGATGGAGAATGCTTACTGATCTGAGAGCTGTTACGGCTATTATTGTTCCAATGCGTGCTTTGCAGCCTCACCTACCTAATCCTAGTATGATCCCAAGAAATTGTCATTTTTTTGTTACTGACCTCAAAGATTGTTTTTTCACTATTCCTTTACATCCTGATGATCAACGTAGATTTGCGTCTTCAGTTCCTTTCATTAATTTAAAGGAGCCACATAAAAGATTTCAATAGACTGTATTATCTCAGGATAGGCTTAACAGCCCTCTTATTTGTCAAAATTTTGTAACCAAGGCTTTACACCCAGTGTGACAACAGTTCCCTCATGCATATATCATTCATTATATGGATGATATATTATGTGCCTTACCTGAAGTTGATAGCCTAAAGGAATTGTTTTTAAAGCTAAAGGAATGCTTGGAGTGTACTGGATTTACATAGCTTCTGGTAAATTACAATACACTGAACCTTTTCAGTACTTAGGAAATACAGTCACCCATACTAGAATCAAACCACAAAAGGTGCAAATACACAGAGACTCAATTAAAACTCTAAATGACTTACAAAATTTACTAGAAGATATTAACTAGATTCAGCCTAAGTTAGGGATTCCAACTTATTCTTTATCCCATTTATTCTATTAAGAGGGAAATCCAGAGTTTAATAGCTCCTGACAGCTAACTCCTGAGGCTGAGAAAGATCAATTATAGAACAAGCTGTACTAAAATGCCAAATGGACAGAATAGACCCTTTGGTGCCTCTCCAGTTGTTTGTCTTCCCTACCCCTCATTCCCCTACTAGGTTGATTATATAAACTCCTTTAATAGTTAAATGGATATTCTTAGCTAATTCACAAACAAAATCTATTACCCCTTATTTAGATATGATAGCCACTATAATTCTCAAAGGAAGAAGGCATGTTCAATAGCTTACTGGACATGATTCCTGCCTTATTTGCACTACATTAGCTTCCAAAGAATTAAAGCATTCTCTTCACAATTTTTTATCTTGGTAACTTGCTTTAGCTGACTATGTTGGGCAAATCGACAGCCACTATCCTGATTTACCTATCTGTTAGCTTTTAAAACAAACAAGATGAATTTTGGCTAGAATTACTAGTATCAACCCCATTTCCTCAGCTCCTCCTATTTTTACAGATGGCACTAGCCGAGGAAAAATAGGATATACAGGCACGTTTATGCTAGTTATTGAAACACCTGGATATTCTACACAACAAGCAGAAATTTTGGCTATTACACACACATTACAAAATATTCCCCAAATAGTTAACATCTTATCTGATTCTCAATATTCTGTACATGTCACTAAACATATAGAAACAGCAACTATTAAGGACACTATCCCATCCACATTATATACACTTTTTACAAATTTACAAAAGGTGATTAGATGCCAACAGTTTCCATTCTACATTACTCATACTCCAGCTCATACTAATTTACCAGGGCCTTTAACAGAGTTCAGTTCAGTCACTCCGCTGTCTCTGACTCTGCGACCCCGTGGACTGCAGCATGCCAGGCCTCCCTGTCCATCACCAACTTCCGGAGTTTACTCAAACTCATGTCCATTAAGTCGGGGATGCCATCCAACCATCTCGGAAATGATCAAGCCAATGCCCTTTTATTTCCAGCCTTTACAGAGGCATCAGCCTTTCATGATCTGGCGCACTGTAATTCAACACTAATTCAAATGTTTAAAAACCAAGTTTCACATCCCTTGGGCTCAAGCTAAACAGATTGTATGGACTTATCCTACATGCCAGACAGATAACCACATCTCCAACAGAAGCCTTGGGAGTTAATCCCTGTGGCCTGAAGCCAAATCAGATCTGGCAGATGGACTTAACTCACATTCCATCAGTTTGGAAAGCATGCTTATGTACACATCATGGTTGATACTAACTCTAAGTTTATCTGGGCAACTGCTTGCTCTGGGGAATCTACGAAACATGTTATTTCACGTTTACGTAGTTGCTTTACTACTATGAGCCTCCCACAAACTATAAAAACAGACAATGGCCCGACTTACACTAGTTATACTTTTAGGGATTTTTTAAAAAGTCTTGGTCTATAAAACATCATACATGAACTCCCTATAATCCCCAAGGACAAGATATTATAAAATGAGCTAGCAGATCTCTTAAAGAAATGTTACAAAAACAAAAAGGTGGGAAATGGAATGTCGCTTCCTCCACAGCAAAAAATTATATAAAGCATTTTTTATTTAAAATTTTTGCATCAAGAAAATGATTTCACTGCTGTAAAGTGAAAGTGAAGTCGCTCAGTCGTGTCCAACTCTTTGCGACCCCATGGACTGCAGTCTCGCAGGCTCCTCCATCCATGGGATTTTCCAGGCAAGAGTACGGGAGTGGGTTGCAATTGCCTTCTCCAGGAGATCTTCCCGACTCAAGGATTGAAGATGCATCTCCCTCATTGCAGGCAGACGCTTTACCCTCTAAGCCACCAGATAAGCCCTTTCACTGCAGTAGAATGACATTTTAAAAAGGAAAAAAAGAAATTCACCCCAAACCACCTGTTTGGTGGTGTGATCCAGTAACACGCTCATGGCATACAGGGACTCTGACAACTTGGGGAAGGGGTTTTGCTTGTGTTTCATCAGGTGATTCAGAAACACCCCTTTGGATTCCTTCACATCATCTGAAACCTTATCACAGGTGAACTCCCATGGAAAAGACGCTTTGTGTGGGACGTAGAGCCCCTAGTAGAGTTTCAAAGGCCTAAGTCTTAAACAGACAAAGATAATGATTCCCCTCCCCGTTGACTTATCAGAACAAGATCCCCACTTCAGGATAAAAAATTAAAAGATTAACACAGAAATCAGATGAGATCTTAGAAAATGAAGGTAATGCTGTCACTCCTAACAATCTGGTTGTTGCCATGTTTGCTCTTATCACCACCACAGTGAGTATGCCCTTAGCAACAGCTGAATCTAAAAATTATACTTATTGGGCATATAAACCTAGCCCCCCCATTACTAAAACCTGTTGATTGGGGGGATTCTATGATCCCCGTTTATGTTAATGATTCTTCCTGGACAACAGGATCTAAAGATACACGCCTTCCTCTTTTTAAACAAGAGAAAAGGACTCCCTCCAAAGTTAGTTAATAGTTGAATGGATATTCTTAGCTAATTCACAAACAAAATCTATTACCCCTTATTTAGATATGATAGCCTCAATAATTCTCAAAGGAAGAGGGCATGTTCAATAATTTACTGGACATGATCCCTGCCTTATGAATCCTGGCCAACTCGTATAGGACCAGCTATAAGATGTCTTAAATTGTCTATGCAAGCCTGGCTGTCCACTAATTCTTTAAATAGTAACTATACTAAGGTTCAGCTACATCTTCTCTCTGGTCTGAGTTTTGCTTATAACAACTCAGAACCCAATAATGACACCAAATTGGACAGAACTTTATGCAAGCATCACAAGCTGTGGACTGAAAAACAAGATCGTATTCAGTGGGATAATTGCCGCGGGGCTGAGGGAATAATTTTGATTAATGGTTCCTATGGAATTGTATGGGACTGGTGCCCTAAGGGGTATGCAGTCTCTAATTGCTCTCATCAAAAGCAGTTCTACTGTCCTCACAAAAGGCTGTGTAGGCAGGCGCATAAACTCTTTAACCATACTAATATTACCACTCTTTAGATCATTCAATTAGATGGCATGGTAGTGGCCTGTCACCCCTTTCCCACAATTAGATCAAGGAAGAGGGCAAAGAGGGATTTGGAAATTAGCTTTAAGTCTTAAAAGATTCCAAATTTGGGATGGATATTATTCTGATAAAACTAATTATTCATTGACATTTAATACCAGTACAAATTGGACATTTTATATTCAGGCTTGCCTGAGAGGTCCTTATGTGCTCTTGAAAGGATTAATTTCTGCCAGTGAAAGTGTACAGGAACTTTCTGGCCAGGATTGAAAATTATACACCTTCTTAAATTCTTGCCTTTTTAATTCCAATCACTCATTTGTTATATTAAGAAGGAGATTGAGGATATGGCTTCCAGTAAATCAAACCAGGGAGAAGGCAATGGCACCACACTCCAGTACTCTTGCCTGGAAAATCCCGTGGATGGAGGAGCCTGGTAGGCTGTAGTCCATGGGGTCGTGAAGAGGCGGACACGACTGAACAACTTCACTTTCACTTTTCACTTTCATGCATTGGAGAAGGAAATGGCAACCCACTCCAGTGTTCTTGCCTGGAGAATCCCAGGGACGGGGGAGCCTGGTGGGCCGCTGTCTATGGGGTCACACAGAGTCGGACACGACTGAACCGACTTAGCAGCAGCAGCAGCAAGTTAAACCAGACCCTGGGAAGGCTCCCTTGAAAAACATGCTCTTTTAAAGGTTATAAAGAAAGTACTGCAACATTCTAAAAGGTTTATTGGACTCCTTATAGCAGCTATTATGAGAATTGTTGCTATAGCCACAATCGTGGCAGTAGCCGGGGTAGCACTGTCTCAAACTATACAAACGACTACATTTGTACAACAGTGGAACCAAAATGCAAGTTCTGCCTGGGGAAGTCAAATTCACATAGGCCAAGAAATTAATGAACAATTGATTGATTTAGAAAATACAGTTCTCCTACTAGGGGACAAAGTACAAAATTTAAAATTACAAATTCATCTTAAGTGTGATGGGAATATCTCTTCATTTTGTGTCACACTTCATAAGTATAATCAAAGTGCATATACTTGGGATCAATTATCTAAACATTTGAGAGGACACATTTGTAATAATCTATCCTTAGATAGTTCCCAATTACAAGCTACTATTGCTAATATTCAGAATGCTCACTTACAACTACTCCCAGAAACTTATTGGAAGAAATTGAGGAAGGCTTACACAAACTAAATCCCATGATGTGAATTAAAAACTTTAGGAGGAGGATTGCTTGGTACTGTAATATCAAGATGTATATTTTTGACTGTTTTGTGTCTAATCCTCAGATGAAGGAGAGAAACCAAGAGAAACCATCTGAGAACTGATGAAGAAAGAAGTCGCTCGATCAGTGTATCTATGCCTGCGAACACAAAAAGGGGGAGCTGTAGTGGGAATTCCTAATAATGTACTTTCCCAGCCTTGAGAAATTCCACAGAAATAGAATCTGGAAAAACAGCATATATTAAGAAACTGTTAATGAATATCTTTCATGTTTTTCTTAGAATAATAGCCTTGTTAGAAACCCCAAGGCCAGACCCAGAAGGGAAAATGACCAGGATCATGAAAGCATGGACTTTGGAAAACCAGGTAGGCGCCAGGCCTACATACTTGTTGACTGTCCCCAAGACTAGCCTGGAAGGGAATGGCCTGGGGTAAAAACAAGGAGATCTGGACTATGTCAATGAAGTCCATGACATTTAGGAGTACGTGCTTAAAACAGCATATGTCTTGAGAAAGATAAGATCAAAGAAAGTCTTGTAGTCTGCAATTTGGAATAAAAGCTGGACTCAGAGTGAACTCTGCACCTTAATCCAATAGAGGCTGCATGTCCCCTGACCCATTCCACCAGATTTCATGTTCTGTCTTCATTCTCGTCACTGGCTCCTGGACCATTAAGGCAACAGGGAGCCAGGAAGAGAATATCAGACACTGTTGTTGCTGTTCAGTCACCAAGTCATATCCGACTCTTTGTGACCCTGTGGACTGCAACAAGCCAGGCCTCTGTGTCCTTCACTGTCTCCAGAGTTTGCCTGAGTTCACGTCCACTGAGGATGTCAGAGGACATCAGAGCTTGGTGAGGATACCTCCTATCAGTGGAGGGAATCAGGAGTGCTGGGCAGAGCCTTAGTCCCTACAGAGACCTGGCAGGCCCAGTACACTAGGTCAGCCACATAAACCAGCAGGTTGATGGCTGTCAGGATGGTCACAGATAGTCACTGCTCCCAGGTGCACATGTAGGCGGTGAGCCCATCAATGCAGTCCTCATCACTGGACCGCTGGGGCTTCCCACCCAACTTCTCATAGAACTGGTAGAGTGGCCAGAGGACCAGAGCGCTGGTGTAGAGGAGGACGAGTAGGGTGTGCACAACCTCGACGGGCAGCTTGTATTCCATGCTGCATAGCTGGACATGAACTTGGGCAAACTCCGGAGACAGTGAGGTACACAGAGGTCTGGCGTGCTGCAGTCCACAGGGTCACAAAGAGTTGGACATGACTTGGTGACTGAACAGCAACTGGACAAAGGTGATGGAGTAGATGATGGAGGCTGAGAGGCAGAGAAGGGCGGCATAGCAGGTGTAGGTGTTGAGGAGGTGGTACCAGAAGAAACGAAGGGGGACTGGAGCTTACATAACTCAGCAATGAAGATGATGAGGGTCAAAGTGAAACAGAAGCATCAGATGGCCATGGACCAGTTGCCTACATCCCCTCTCCCAATGCCCATGCTGGCTACCAGTGAGAAGGCCACAGAAGTGGAGAAGAGCTGTGGCAGGCAGAAGTAGAACCATATGGTGTCCAAAGAGGCTGAGATGAACAAAGTGAATGTCCTATTGGTGGACATGGTGCTGTGATGGTCAGGTATGTCACTGACACCAGTACGGCAGTGGTCTTCGCTGAGGACCCATCAGAGAAAGACCTAGCTCCAGAGGTAGATTAAGTCAGATGTCTGGAAATGACACGAGGTCCCGTGATGGCTGAGGCTCAGAATCTGTGGAGTTAGAACCAGACACCTGGTAACAGCACAGCTCCTCCACAGTTATTCTCCCCACCCGTCACCCGTGGCTTTGTCAACAGACTTGTCTTATCTCACAGGTGGGTTGAGTCTAGCCACAAAGCCATGCACATTTTTTAACTCTTTGTACTGCATGCCATTATCTGCAGCCATACAGGGTACAAGAATGTGTTCAGTCATGTCTGATTCTTTATGACTCCATACACCCACCAGGTTTCTCTGTCCTTGGGATTTCCCGTGCAAGAATACTGGAGTGGATAGCTGCTTCCTATTCCAGGATATCTTCTCCAACCCAGGGTTCGAACCCCTGTCTCTTGCATCTCTGACACTGGTAGGTGGATTCTTTACCACTATTGCTATTTGGGAAGCTCTGGTTACAGTGATGGTTTTCTATAATCCCAAATTTCAACTCTCTCCAAATTGAAAAAAATTGAAAAAAAAATTTTTTGAATTGTTTAGTAACAAACTTCGATTTGAACAAAGTTGAGACAATTTGTTGCCAAAACACTAACATGTTTGATTATAATTCAGTTGCCAAAACACTAATGTGTTTATTTCAAGGTGCTTTTAGACACAAGGCCGAGTGTTATGGCATAAAGAGTAGATTCACCATGTACCTGTCTGACTTAAAAATTCTGAATAATGAGCACATCTGAGCCCATGAGTTCAGAAAAGAAGGAGTGGATAGTATTGCTAATGCAATTATTTTCAGCTGCACTGCATGGTATGTGGAAATTCCCCAACCTGTGTTTGAGCCTGTGCCCCCTTCAGTGAAACAATTACTGGACCACCAGGAAAATCTGATAATGCATTCATGGATGAGAAAACTAAGGCTGGGGGACCACGGTGAAAAAGGCTAGAAAGTGTAAACCTCAGATAAAAACTGCAAAGCTGTGGGTTTGAGCACTTTGCTCTACAGTCCACATATCAGCAGGTCCCTCATGGGTGGGAGTTCTGGGACCCAGGACTCACCGTCAGGCCACGGCCTCCTTCCACAGTAACCTGAGACACGTGCCCCGGCTTGTCCTCCCTGCAACCATCACTAGAAGGAGCTGCCATCTGAGGAGACACAGTCCCACCCGGAGGAGGGCAGCTTCAGGTCTGAACAGGGAGGAAGCCCATGGTGTGAGAGCAAGGCTGTGAGAGCAAGACAAGATGACATGGGAAGTAGGGACTGTTGTGAAACCCCTCCCCCAATTTTGCCTTCACATGTGACTCTTCTGCATTGGGGAAGGGAGACCCCAACTCAGCATGACTGCAAACATCATGGAGCATCATGGAAGAATCACAGAATAAATTGACATAATGTCTGACTCTTAAGCTCCAAAACTGCCATCCAGGTGGGAGTTTGGAAAGATCTAGGAGCAGTCCTACCTGTGAGGATTCTCCTGGCCTGGGAGACAGGTTAGCAACTTCTAAGCTGGGAAGAAGGGATTGGAAATGAACAAGGATGCTGTGATTGATGCTGATGGGGAGCCTTTCAGGGCATCCTAGGGAGGGGGTGGGGATGGATGGATGACCACCCCCTTTTAAGGACAGGAGCTGAAAAAGAAGGCACTTGCAGGACCCCTGGGAGGGGACAGCCCTGAGGATGCACCTGGAACTGGGATGGGGGTGCAGAATGGAGATAACTGGGGGGGAGGGGATTCTAGGGTCCCAGTGACCCTGAGGCAGTCCAGTACGTGTCTTCTGACCCAGAAGAGATGCAGGCATGGAGCCAACCTTCCCATGGAGGAGGGGCCTGGGCTGGAACTGAGGCAGGAGAACAGGGGCCTGAAGGGGTTTCAGGGCTGTGGCAGGGACACGTGGCCAGAGTGGCAGGGACCCTGGAGACCATGGAATTGCCCAGGTCACCTGCCCAAGGCAGTCCCGCCAGCCAGGGCTGCAGTCCTGCTCACACAGGGGCTCCTCCAGGGTCCAGTGTGGGGGGAGTGAGGCCCCTCCCAGCCCGCCCCCTCCTCAGGGACAGCTGCCCTGTTTCCAAGGGACTATTTGCTGAGAGGCCCCAGGGCTGAAGGGCCAGCACCCTGAGCCCCAGTCAGCTTCCTGCCGTCAGGGGCCTTGTCACCTTTGCTGATAATAAACCCTGGGACAAGCTGAGGTGGAAAGAGAAAGAGAGCAAACCTGAGAACCGCCCTGGACTCCCAGAGCTCCTTGAGCCCCAATTGCAGGGGAGCCCTGGAGCCTGCGGGCCTCCCCGTGGGCACTGCTGGGATGGGGGAGGGGCACTGGGGTGAGGGAGGCTGGGGGTGTCCTACTCACTGTTTGCCAGTCTATTCCCACCAACCTCCCAGAACTCATCTGCAATTTCCTTCTCTGGAGAAATGACAGCTTTGGAATCAGGGATAGAGGTGGTTCCCTGGTAGCTCACCTGGTGAAGAATCCACCTGCAATCCAGAAGACCCTGGTTCGATCCCTGGGTCAGAACCATCCCCTGGAGAAGGCATAGGCTACCCACTCCAGTGTTCTTGGCCTTCCCTGGTGGCTCTGACATTTAAAGAATCCACGTGCAATGTGGGAGACCTGAGTTCGATCCCTTGGTTGGGAAGATCTCCTGAAGGAGGGCAGGGCAACCCACTCCAGTGTTCTTGCCTGGAGAATCCCCATGGACAGAGGAGTCTGGCGGACTATATACAGTCCACGGGGTCACAAAGAGTTGGACGCGACTAAGCAGCTGTGCACAATGGGACAGAGTGAGTTCTTGGGAAGGAGAGGCATGGGTGTTCCTGCTGTGTAACCCTGGGTAAGGCATGTGCCCTCTCTGGGCCTCAGTTGCCCAACTGGGAAGCAGCAGGTTTGCCTGAGTCTCCCAGCAGCTCCTCCTCCACTCTAATCTGTGAGCCTGGACGTGGTGCTCCCATCAGAGCACAGCCTGGATGTGGCTGAGCCCTGCCTGCCCAGCAGCCAGGTGTGTGGAGTAGAAGACAGTGAGCCAGTTTGGTCATGGCCAAGGTGAAGGAAGGAGGAGGTGCCAGAAGGGCAGAGAAAGAAGAGGGGAGATGGTTACCAGAGTTACAAGGAGGCTCTTGACCTTTAGCAGACATTTCATAGCTGGATGATCCTGGGAAAGTTACTCATCAGAGCCTCAGTTTTCCCATCTGTGCAATGGGCTCAATACCTAGTTTAATTAACAAAATCATGTAAATATCTTATCAGAGGGCCTGTCACATGGCACACTCAATCCATGCCAGTTACCTGTTCTCCTCCCTCCACCCCCTCACAGAGGACCCAGAAGGCCCTGGTCCCATTCTGGACAAAGCACATACAAGCTTAATTTGCTCCAGATCAGAGGTTGCAAACCAGTTTGTACTGGAGGTGATTCAAGGATGTGTGTGGTGTCCCTTCAGTGTTTTCAGAAAGAGATGGTATAGAATTGGTGTTATTTATTGCTATTATGTTTGGTAGCTGCAAAGTGTTTTAATTTCACATGAAAATCCACATTTCCAGTTCCTTTCCAAGCCGCAGGAGATCTGGTGTCACTGGGTTATGCTCCCTTGGGGGAAGGGTGAAGCTGAGCAAATGCTCTGCCGTTTATATTATTTTTTGTTTTCATCTCTGTTTAGTATTTTCTACATTTTCTTCTTCTCATGTTTAATTGACATACAGTAGGACCGTGATCATCTCAAGTGTGCCCCTTTCCCCTCTTGGGTGTGGCCAGGCTTCCTGCCTGCTCACAGGAGCGTCCAGCCCTCCATCCAGGGAGCATCCAGGTCCTCAACTTCAAGTACAGCCTTTAACACATTTCACAGGTTCTGAAATCACATGTAGACATGTGTGTACATACATTCACACATGTTTGTAGGGAGTATCTGTATCTTTTTTTCCTGCTTTATAAACATGAGACCATATCATCACACACCACATCTTGCTTTTCCACCATCCCCAACAGGTGCAGCTGGTCCTCTCCTGGGACCCTAGTCCTCTCCATCCCCTTTACTTATTTCCTTCCCTCCTGGCTTCTGTCGGCATTTGCACTGGTCCCCCCTTCTCTAGATCAGTGGACCCTTCCCTGTGAGTCTCAGACACTGGGGGACACAGGATATGACAAGGGATCCTGAGATCCATGTGACCACCATGCTCTAGAGCAAGAGGTTGGCAAGTTTTTCTGGAAACTGGAAAAAAATATATGACAAATGATATATTTTTCATTTCTGTAAATTCATCTTGGTTTCCTAGGGCTAGTGCCCTAGGAGATTATCACAAGCCTGGTGGCTTAAAACAATAAAGATGTGTTCTCTCACATTTCCGGAGGTCAGTGTTTTGAAACAACGTGTCAACAGGGCTGTGCTGTCTCTGATTCCCCAGGAAAGCGTCTCTCTTTGCCTCTTCTAGCTTCTGGAGGCCCCTTACCTTGTGGCTGTGTTACTGAACTCTGGCTTGTCTCTTCAGTCCTCAAGAAGTCAAATACTGAGAGATGAGTGTCGGGCTTTGTCTGGGACAAGGTGCCGCTCCTCTGCTGTGAACACAATCATCACCCATGTCTATATCAGGCCATGTTGGGCGGTGGGTTAAAAAAAATACTAATGAACATTTCCACCATTTTTTGTCAATCATCTTGGTATGGAGGATTTTCTTTTTTCCAGTTTAGTAGGTCTGAGGTGAAGAAAAGATTGTATGTCCAACAACAGCTAACTGGCTGTCCTTGTGCATTCAAACCTCCTGCAGGGAATTGTCTTAGCGGAAATCCACCTTCCCTCCCTCTCCCCTTGTAAGGGACACACTCCAGGCAAACTGAGTGCCTTGTGGGGTCTTAAAGGGAGAAACTACTTCATACTACCTTTCTTCCTCATGCTGTGGGGGCACTGAGGCTCTTCCTCCCACCCCTGTCTCTGCACTAGAACCCCTCTCCTTCCAGAGACTGGGGGTAGGGGGCACAGACCTGGGCATCCCCTGCCTGGGGCACCACAACAGAAACCATAGAGATCGGTGTGGATTCAGTTCCCTAAAAAGCTGACCCCCCTCTTCTTCCTCCCTTGCCTGCAAAGTCACCCCTGTAAAGGTGACGGGTTTTTTACTTTCATTTTCTTTTTGCCTTTAATTTGGTGCCCTTGTTGGAAGAATCTTTATTATGAGTAACAGGAAAGCCTCCCACTTATCATATCATTGACTAAATAATTCTAACTGGAAAATAGTAATTTAGAGAGCCATTCCAGGGCCACTGTTCTTCAGAATCGAAAACATACATGACTTGGGCTATATTAAAATTAAAAAAGCATTTTATTCATGGTTACCTACTGGGTAATAGCTCTAGTGTTGCCAATCTGCCAAGATTGTCCCAGTGGACTTTTAGAAGGGACGGATGTAGACCCTTTCCCCCCACTTCACCGGCTCCCCCAGAATAGATTTAAAGCAACCAAACCAATTCTTCTTTGGGAAGAGAGTGGTACAGAGTCACAAATAAGCCATTCCCCACTCCTGCAGCATCCTACTGACCCCAAAGTCCCAAAGAGCAAAGAATATGCCCAAATAGGGGGGAAGGGGGTCTCGCAGGATGCATGCTCCTCTACTCACTCAGTCAAGAGCTTGGCTGCTCCTTCAGAGGCCAGTTTCCTGCTCTCAATAGAAAGTGAAAGCAGGCTGTGAGCAGAGTGGGGAGGGGTAGGTAAGTTTTGCAGCTGCTGGAAAAATACCTACAGATCTTCGCTGGGAGCAGCGGGCACCCCAACTTTCCCTGCTGCACTGTTCCTTTCACCCCAGGGAGAGGGGGAGGGGCGGGAACCCCAGGGACTGTCTGCTGCCCGGACGTATAACATTGTCACCCAGGTCAGGCTCGACTGCTCGTCCCTGAAGAAGCCAGTACTGAGAGGTAAGTCTTGGGCAGAAGAAAAGTAGCTTTATCTTAAGCAAGCCGGCGAGCAGGGGAGAAGGTGCATCACTGCGCAAAAGAACCAACTCCTAACACAGCAAGGCTCAGTGACCCGGATTTATACAAGGAAGGAAACGGAAACGGCCACAGGCTATGTGCTGGGGTGGCTGTGCTGCTATTTGGGGAGACTTTGCATTAACCCCTGGGCCGCCTTGCTGGATTGAGAAGGTGAGTGTGGTCCTTACTTTGTTCAGATCAGCACATCAGTTCTAGGGGTCAGTGGTCGTTTATTTTCTAGAGAAAAAAGAACTGAGACATAAACAGAGCTTAACCAGCAAAACAAAACTGAACTCAGAACGTCAAATCCGGAGTTGTGTTTAAACTGCTTACAAGCCTTTGGTTGAGAAACAAGCAAGGTTACAACAGTGGTGACGTTGACCCACCTGACTGTCACCATCACCATGAGCTGGTCCTCAGGCCTGGCCTCCAAGCCCATCATGGGTTTTTTCCTCCGTGTGGGGCAGCTGCTCTCCACCTGCGTGTCCTTCTCACTGGGGGCCAGCCTGGGCATTTGGGAGGAGGGCATGGGTAACTGGTGCATGTTCATCTGGTGTCTCTGCTTTGCCATGAGCCTCATCATCTCCATAGTGGAGTTATCCGGGCTGCAGTCCCGCCTCCCTTGCTCCTGGGATGGTTTTCTTCATGCTTATTCCTCCTACTTCGCCATCATCTGCATCGTGACTTCCCTCATCTTCGGCACCTCCTACATCCAGTTCTTTTCTCCAGGCCCCACCCAGAACCGCGCCATCACTGCCACCACCTTCTCCTGCGTGGCTGCTCTGCTTTATGCCATCGAAGTGGCCTGGGTCTGTGTCCGACCCGGCGACATGGTCTGCTTCGTGCCCAGCTTCCCAGGTGTGCTCAGGAGGCTGGAGAACTATGTGGCCTGTGTCATCTTCGCCTTCATCAGCAACACTGACCTGTATCAGCACCAGTCGGCCCTGGTGTGGTGTGTGGCCGTGTACTCCATCTGCTTCGTCCTGGGGGCCGTGAACTACTTTGTGAATGGGTGTGACTGTGACAATGACAAAAAGCTGCCCCTCCGCGTCCCCTGTTTACTGTGGGTGCAGACTGTGCTCTCTGTCCTCCTCTATGACACCGCAGTGATCCTCTGGCCTCTCTACCAGTTCCATGTGAAGTTGGGGGGGCAGCCCCAGCGGTCCAGCGATATGAGCTGCAGTGATCAACTCACTACCTTTGTCTGCATCTGGGACCAGCGACTGGTTGTGGCCATCCTGACAGCCATCAACCTGCTGATTTATGTGGCTGACATGGTGTACTTGATCCGAGAGGCTTTTGTATGGACTGAGGCTCAGCCCAGGGACTCTGGAGTCTTCTTTTCACCTGCAGTTTCTTCACCAACTTCTGATGTCCCCTGATTCCCTCTTTTAGACTCAGATACCCGGACTTGGTGGGGGAGGGAAGTTGAGGGCAAAGTGGATGGAGTCACAGGCAGAAGGGAGATTTCTCAGAATATGGGCTTTTTGAGCATTTTGATTTTGAAACATGTAAGCAAATTGCTTTTTTAAGAAAACAAAATTAAAGTTTGAAAAATATACCAAGTGGAAAAGAAGGGTCGGGAAGGGATTGTTCGCCAGATGGTCTCCATATTCCCTGCAGCCTTGATGAACAGGCTGGGGAAGAGCTGAGAGATGCCCCCACAGGCCTGTTTCCAAAAGTGGAGGGAAGGGAGGCACCTTGGGTCCAGGGATCTGGATACAAGAGAGGCTGGAATCTTGGACCCTTTGCTGCAACCTTTGCTTGCACCTGGACACACCTCTCCTGGAGCGACAAAATACAAAGAAACTGTGTGGCACTAAAAATAAGTGCAAGCATGCACAACTGGGACAAATTATGGACACCAAAGTTACAGAGACCAAAACCCGCAACTGCCACTTTAGAATAGCCTGGAGCAAAGGAGGGGCCACTGCACATGCCCCCTGCATATAACATCACCTAATGGGTGGGCAAACCACTTAAGCCACCCCTCTGACCCAGCCCCTGGACACACCCCCTACCCTCACCCCATATAAGGAACAAGCTTGCTGCCCTCAGGAAACAAACAAGGAAACTTGCTGTTTGTTCTCACTCCCTTCTGCCGCAGCAGAGGCCCAATAAAGCCTTGCCTGAATTTCTTATCTAGCACCAAAT
This sequence comes from Muntiacus reevesi, assembly GCF_963930625.1. Classification (NCBI taxonomy): domain Eukaryota; kingdom Metazoa; phylum Chordata; class Mammalia; order Artiodactyla; family Cervidae; genus Muntiacus; species Muntiacus reevesi. Next base: position 18,323,930 of record NC_089263.1, on the reverse strand, counting down.
CAATTTCTATTGATTAAGGAGGCCAAGAACCCTGGTCTATAACATGGGGAGAAGGAGCTGTGGCCTCCAAGCCCACTTGTTGAGTGGCCAGGGCCAACCCCAGCCCTTTAGTACACACAGTTGAGGGCGTCCAGGCATCAGGCCCCTCCCTTGTTCCTGCCTGGCCTGGCCTCCCTGCCTTCCAGCGCAGCGGCCAAAGGCTCCCTCCTCAGCTGGCCAGCCAGAGCCTCCTGGCTGATACCAGGCTCAGACTGTGGCCAGAGCCTGGTGTAGAACAGAGCCGGGTCCATTCTCTGACCCTGGAGCAGCTTCTTGGAAGGATCACAGAGTCAGCCTTCCTCTATCCACCTTTGAGTGGAGAAAAGAGGGTCTCTTCTCTCTGTAGCCTCAGGCAACTGACTGTCTGTCTTGGGGGCCAGTGCAGGTGGTCCATCCATGTGACCCTTGTCTGCATGGCTGACTCTTGTCCCAAGGTCCCTGTAGGGAGGCTGGTGGGCTGAGGGAAGGGCAAGGAGGCTCCATTCGGACTCTGCCTAGCATCTTGACCCTCTCAGGATATTGCTGGCAAAGTTGGCAACAGCAGAAGGGGGTGCTGTTGCAGGACCTCTGGGTGGGGCTTCGGTCACTGGTCCAGCCTCGCCCCTGCCATCTCCCTTGGCTACCTGTTCATGCGGAGAGGGCACAGCCCTGTGGGACATGTCCTAACAGCCCCCCGCATGCATGAGGGGCTCCAGGTGAGGTTAAGAACCCAGGGAGTCCAAATCCAAGTTTATATGACACCAAACTACGGTGCTTTTCACTCAACTTTACAGTGGCCATACCTGCCATTTGTACCACTGACCTTTGGGAACCTGGTCTGGGAGAGCAGGGAGCTGTATCCTGACCTCTCAGGGTTCTCTCCTGCCCAGGTTCTAGGGTTTAGAGTCATGACCTCTACTGTTAACTATTTTCATGAACCTCAGAAGCTGCTGGGTGTGGCTGCCTGTCTGATTATGACTGGCCACCAGGGAGAGCGCTTGGAGTATCTCTCCTCCAGGCTGACTTGCAGCCAGAACCAGCCTGGTGGATACTCTGGCAGGAATGTGAGGGGCTGGGTCTTTAACATGGTTAGGGGGCGGCTCCAGTGACCTCTCCAGTATTCTTGGGCTTCCACTAGTGGCTCAGACAGTAAAGAATCTGCCTACAATGTGGGAGAACTGGGTTCGATCCCTGGGTCAGGAAGATCCCCTGGAGGTGGGCATGGCAACCCACTCCAGTATTCTTGCCTGGAGAATCCCAAGGACAGAGGATCTTGGTGGGCTACAGTCCACGGGATCACAAAGAACTGGACATGACTGAAGCAACTTGACGCACTTTCCAGAGACCCTCTAGATGCCCTCATTCAGCCACTGAGCTGAGACTGGGAGGGGGGTGGGGCAGCGGTGCAGCCTCACCTGGAAGGTGACCCCCAGGCTCCCTGACTCCTGACTCAAGTTCCTTCCAGAGGGTCAGGCTTCCTGTAAAGAAGAGGAGCCAGGATTCCCAGAGGAAAAGCTTTCCTAGGAAATCTCCAACCAGACGTCCTGTTCCTGGCTCTGGGGTTTGCATGCCCCAGGGCAGGGAAAACCTGGGGAGACCCCCCCTTACCTCCTGGGTGGCCCCGAGGTGAGGGTCAAGACCCCAGAAGACAGCATGTGCTGTGGCCCCGCCCCCACCCGGGGCCCCTGCCTCCTGCACAGCCAGCTCTCAGGGGAGGAAGCCCAGTCACGGGGAAGGAGAGGCTGATGCTCCAGAGAGACCCCAGCTCCAGTCAGCCCACCTGGCTCCGTGTCTCCCTCTGTGAGATCAGGGTCCCGCCCATCAGAGGACTGAGAAGGGGACTGAGATACCATAGACAGGGTGCCCAGCACTGGGCTGGAGGAGGTGGGAACCCACAAACAGCACCGTCCCCACTGATCCTATTAAAGGAAGAGCTGCCCCTGCGGCACAGGGTCTCCCCCCTTTTCTCGCCCTCCTCCTACTGCTCCCCATCATCTGAGGGTCTCAGGTCCTCAGGACTTGGAGCTGGATCACATCTTCTCTGTGTGCCGGCTCTTCCTCATCCAGTCTGATGGCTTTAAGACTTCACTCAATAGACATGTATCCTTGTCCACCGAGCATGTGCCAGACACTGTTCTAGGTCTGGACAGAGAGCAGAGAACCAAGAACTCTGTCCTCATAGAGCTGACACTCTAGTACAGAAGATGGACAATGTACAACCAGTATACAGTATTAGGTCAGTGGATGAAAAATGCCATGATAAAGGAAAAACTGGTGAGAAGTTATTGGAGTGTGTGGGTATGAATGTCCAGGCTGCTCTTTTTGGTGGGGTGGGCATAGTAGGCATTTATGAAGAAATGGAATGAAGTGAATAGGCTGTATGATGAAGATTCCAGAATTCCTGCCTCCGGAGCAAATGCCTCCTGATCTCTCCCTCTGGATGTCTCAGGACTCCTCACACTCACCATATCCAATCAAATCTCTTGAACCTCCTGACCCCTCCACACACACTGATCCTTCCTCATCTTTCCCATCTCAGTCAATGGTACCACCTTCACAGTGCTTTTCACAAAACACTCATGAGTCCACCCACTCTTCCTCTTCTGTAGGGCTACCTGGTCCAGATCCATCCATCCATCTCAGCTGGACACCTGCCATAAGCGTCTAACTGATTCCTGTTTCCATTCTTTCCCTCAAAGCCTGTTTTAGACTAAACTCAACCTAAGATACCTTTGAAAGATTCTCTTTGGATGAAACAGAGACTTCAAAACATCACCTCCAAAACCCTGTGAGCTCAGACCCCTTTCTACCTCTCCAGCCTCATCATCTCTCTCTCCTGACACTGAGAACGTCTTGCAGTCCCTCGTTGTCATCTCAGGGACTTTCCCCTTACATGTCTCAAGTCCCCCAACCCTGAACTGAGACCAGAGCTCAGCCTGGCACACAGTAGCCCTGTGCTCAGTCTATGCCACTCTAAGCCTCAGTTTCCTCTTCCAGAGAATGGAGATAATAGCACCTGCTTTTAGACATGATTACACCCCCTGTGGAGAATCTCCCTGGCAACTTTAGCAGAGAACAACTGTACTAGAAGGATGCTGGGTAGCTTGGGGGATTATTATGGAGGGACCAGGCTCAGAACAGGAAGGAAGTGAGCTGGGCAGCCAGGGCACAGCCAAGGTCAGCTGGTCCAGGCACCACAGCCACTGGAAGCACGCACTAGATGCTGCTTCAGGCCCCGCAGAAGGAATTCTAATCTGACCTGTGTCTGTTTGTCACCTGCTCCCTAGGTGTGTGTCCAGGCCCCACTTGTGGGGCAGGTCCAATATTTATCTGACCTTTTAAGTTTCTTGTTAGGGTGATGCTCAGTCTGTCACAAATACACAATGGGGACATCCTCAGATATAGTGGGGAGTTTAGGTTCTCAGTGGTTCCCCTACCTGGAGATGTCCATCACATAAGGCTCTGGTGCTGTTAGGAGGATTAAATGAGATAACACCAAATCCAGTAGTTCTCAAACATTTCCACTAAAGGCTGAAGAAATGGAACATATGCTGACCAGGAGATCCAGCCTGGAGCCTGAGGTGGTAAGCTCATGTTGTTGTTGTTCAATTGCTCAGTTGTGTCCAGTTCTTTGCTACTCCATGGACTACAGCATGACAGGCTTCTCTGTCCTCATGCTATATTTAAAAAAAAAAAAAAATAACCTGGCATTTTCCAGATGGCTCAGTGGTAAAGAATCTGCCTGGCAATGCAGAAGAGGCAGGAGATACAGATTTTATCCCTGGTTGGAAGATCCCCTGGAGAAGGAAATGGCAATCCACTCCAGTGTTCTTGCCTGGAAAACCTCCTGGACAGAGGAGCCTGGTGGGCTACACTCCATGGGGTCACTAAGAGTTGGACATGACTGAGCACGCACGTGCACACTTTTAATAATATACACATAACATATCATGCTTATTTCAAGACAGAATAATGGCTTCCTACTAATGGACTGTGGGCTTCCCTGCTGTGTTTGCTTAATGATGCAGAGCAGTTTCCTTTGGTGCATTATTTAAGCAACTTCTGGTTGACACCAAGAACAAAGCTTAAATTAAGTTTGTGGAGGAGAGGGAGGAGAAAGATGGGGTGCCAGAGTCCCGTGGGAAGTGGGCAGAGGTGAGAAGAGCAATGGACGGATTTGGGGCTCCTGCTAGAGTCTGCCAGGGTCCAGAAACAGAATATTCTGGAAGTGCTTCCCTCTCCCCAAAGCACCAGAAATAATCTCAAACTTTTTTTTTTTTTTTTTTTTTTTTAAGGGTTTTGCATAAGGAACGATCCCAGACTAGTAACAAGAGTGTAACTGGGGGCAGTCATCTGGGCTGATGGTCAGCTGGCCCCAGCTCAGCATGGACATGGATCACTGCGGTCACTGTGTGGCCTGAAGGATGACGTGCTGCTGGCAGCAGTGGACACCTGGGAACCCAAGGGGCAGGTGGGCTGCAAACGGGACCAGGGGAGTGACTTCCCTTGGCAGTAGTGCTGAGAGGGTGTCATTGGCTTTAAGGCTGGTCAGCACCAATGTAGGGAGGGGAAGAGGCCTGAGCGACCCCCAACCCCCACCCCATGAGCAGCTTGGTGGCCCAGATGGGTGGTTTTGGGGAACTTTGTTCCCTGAGGAAGCTCACCCTCCATCCAGGCAAAGCACTTGAGGGATTTATGGAAACAGATACTGGTTGGAGTGGGGGGTGAGGGGATGGCTTGAACTAAGCTCCCCCATTCCCACCACTTCTCCATCCCTGGTCAGAAGCAGACCCAGTGAAGAGCAAGTGGACAAATGCTCACCAGCCCAGCCTGGCTCCAGAAGAGACATCAGATGACAGCTCACAGCTTCTGTCGGCTGAGAAAGGGACCCTGAGGACTTGGACCGCAGTGGGGCTGCTGTGGACACAACAGTTACAAGAGGTTGTATGTATTGTGCTCACTGCAGGTCGAGCTCTGCTGTAGGTTCATTTGTTTCTCCCAGCAACCCCTGAACTATGCATTCAGTGTCCCCATTTTCACAAGCACAGAGATGTCAGCTGGTCAAGATCACACAGGTTTAGGTGTCAGAGCTGGGATTTGAACCCAGTCATGTGGGTTTAGGACCTTAAAATCTGCCTGGGTTTGGTTTGTACCTTAGACCCAAAGGGACAGAGTGGCCAATATTTTTTTCAGTGCCAACAGACTCACTAGGTGACATTACCTCCATTTCATTCATCTTCAGAGCTATTATTATTATCCTTCTTTTATAGATGATGAGACTAAGGCTCAGTATGAACATTATGTCATTTGCTCAAGGTCACATAGTTACTCTCTGTCAGAGCCCAGATTTGAATACAGGTCTGTCTCCCTGTGAAGCTCAGCAGGTAATAGAATCTCGGTAAACACTGAGCCCCTTCCCTCTTCTCATGAGTCCAGGAATCATCTCCTAGCTCCTGTCTGTCCTGTTCTGGCTGCAGTGCCCCCGTCTCAACCAGACCACTTCCTGTTGACAAGCCAGCAGAACATGACAGAGAGGGTGCAGATCCTAGGGAGGGACTGGTTGGAGCTTTGCCTTAATCTCCTGGGTCCATCAGCCGTCCTACAGAGATTTTTCCACAGGAGACAGCCACACAGACAAGGATCACATGAATTGGCAGTCGATGCCTGGCCCCCAGGATGGGTAACTGAGGCTGCCCGAGAGCAGAGTCCATTCTCTCTCCACTTAGAGGAGGACTGAGGAAGGCTGGGTCTGTAATTTTTCTAAGCCGGTCTAGAGCCAAAGAATGGGAACATCTGGGTCCCCAGCTCTGTTCTGGATGTGGCTCAGGACACAGTCTTGGGGGTAGGGGGGGGATGCGTCAGCTAGAGTTACGCTACATGGAGGAGGCTCTGGCTGACCAGCTCAGGATGGAACCTCTGACCACAAGCCCCCAGGAGTCAGGGAGCCCAAGCCAGGCTGAGAGCAAGGAAAGTGCCTGAGACTTGGGCACCGGGGATCTTTTCCATCAACTTAGTGTGCTAAAGGGCTGGGGGAGGCCCTGACCACGCAGCTGTGGGCTTGGGGGCCACAGCTCCCTCTCCCCAGACCCCAGAACCCAAGTCACCTCTCTTCCCTCTGCCTTTGGAGATAGGCCTGTGGGGGCATCTCTCAGCTCCTCCCCCAGCCTGTCCATCAAGGCTGCAGGGAACATGGAGACCATCTGGTCACCTATCCCTTCCCGGACCCCTTCTTCTTTACTTTGTATATTTTTGAAAATTAAACTTTATTTTCTTAAAAAAGTAATATGTTTCCAAAGTTTGAAACCAAAATGCTCTAAAAAGCCACATCCTGAGAGACATCACTTCTACTTGAGTCTCCAACCACTCTCCCCTCAGCTCCTCGCCCCCTCCAGGACCAGGTGGCTGCTCCACTGAATTCACAGGAGCCTTTCCCTTGTTTCTTCTTTTTCCATTTTGTTTACATATTTATTTATTTTTGGCTGGACTGTGTCTTTTTTTGCTGTGCTCAAGCTCTCTCTAGTCGCGGAGAGCAGGGGCCACTCTTCGTTGCAGTGCACTGGCTTCTCATTGCAGTGGCTCTTCCTGTTGCAGAGATAGCATGGGCTCTAGGGGTACAGGCTTCAATAGTTGCAGCACAGGGGCTCATTCATTGTCCTAGAGCTTGGGCTCAGGAGTTGTAGCGCACAGGCTTGGTTTCTCCAAGGCATGTGGAATCTTTCCAGACCAGAATTTGAACCCATGTCCCCTGCATTGACAGGCGGATCCTTATCCACTGCATCACCAGGGTAGCCTTGCCCTTCCCTTCTTGCTTCTTGATACAAATCAAGCATATACAGATGTATTCAATTTCAGTTCTCTTTTTTATTACATAAAAAATAGCATGCTACATGTCAATCTGTATCTTACTATCTTTTTATTTTATTTAGAAACTTAACAACAGCCGCCAGTGATATGGAAGTAGCAGGTGGGCTTTTAAAGGTAAACACTGAAATACAGAAAGCTATTATACCATGGGCTTCACATTCTGTGACAAGCTGAAAATCTGTGTCTTCCTTCAGTAGACGTGCATGACAGGGTTTGGGACTGTTAAACTATTGCAGTTTCCATCAGACACAGTCCATCAGACACTCACTTGGCTGTTCTGAATGGGAGATATTGATGAAAAGCCACAATGGTCGCTATGTGTCACTGGAATGACATTCCATTTAATGCCATACCCAAACAGATGGAAGTGTGAGCTTTCCAAGGGGAGGCATACCCATTGGGCTGAAAGCAGGCAGGATTATAGTGTAGAACCTAACAACTCAGGAGAGAGTTCTACAGCCCAGTGACCTTAGGGATGGGGCTCAGTGGGTAAGTAGTGTCATTGCTGCTTGTAGATGGATTTTGTGTCCCTCTTTTAACATCCTTCCAACCCTACCTATGCCCTGGAGAAAGGATACAAATTATGAAAGCAATGATGGAAGGAGCATGTATCTCTGTTTGAGAATTTATGTAAGGAAAAATAAGGAGTGGAAAACAAAAGTCCTTGTGCAATGGCAGGAAAAGTGGATTAGAGAGCAGGGTAACAACTTCAGACAATGAGACCTCTATTTTGACATTAATGAGAGAATTGCCTTAGATGATGTCAAAATCAGTCCTAAGTGTTTATTTCTGTGGGTTAGTAATTGATTGCTTCTTTTAAATGGGGAGAGGAATATAAGGGATAAAACAAAAGTAACTACATAGGAATTGGGAGGTCCTTTTAAGAGATAAAAAATTGACCTAAAGTGACCTAAGGTGACTGGTGATAACATGACATTGCACCTACTGACTGACTCTTGAATCTGCCTCACTATCTCCTTTGACCAGTTAGTCATCACTATTCATTGTCTTGACCATCACAAACTTCCCCATGGATTTTCCTTCCTATATTCTTATCATTTTTCAATTTTTTCCTACACCACCACTAGTACCAAATCCAGGCTCTTACTGCTCCCTGCATGACAGGACAATAAACTGAGATGAGGTTTTGGGGCAAAGAATAGTGACTTTATTGGGAAAGTCAGAAGACCAAGAAGATAGTGGTAGTGTTCCAGAGAACCATCTTACCTAAGTTAGAACTCAGGCTTCTTTTATCAATACTGAAAGAAGAGGAGGAGGTGGCTGGTTTTGTAAACTTTTTGGTGCAGTAATCCTTTGTTCTTGTTTTTCCTTTCCTTTTTTTATTTTTTAAATTATGAAAGTATGAGAATACATTTATAGGAGACTTGGAAAATACAGAACAAATTTTATCCACTATATATTACACTTATTTCCTTAAGTAGATAAATTAAGATTTTTAGTTGGAGTTTCCATATCAAACTTTCAAAAATTAATAAATTGAATATCTAGAAAAGTAGAAGGGTATGCATACGTGCAGGCTAAGTCGCTTCAGTCGTATCTTACTCTTTGCGACCCATGGAATGTAGTCCACCAGGCTCCTCTGTCCATGGGATTCTCCAAGCAAGAATACCAGAGTGGATTGCCATGCCCTCCTTCAGGGGATCACCCCAACTCAGGGATCAAACCAACATCTCCTGCGTCTCCTGCACTGGCAGGAAGGCTCTTAGTAGACCAGAAAGCACCATGAATCAATTCAACATAATTAAGATTTAAAAAATTTTCACACAAAAGTAGGATACAAATTCTATTTGGGTTCCCATAGACTATAAACTAGGAGACACTGGAACATATCCAGGGACATAAAGCAAGGTGCAAAAATTTCATGATCTAAAGGTATTGAAATCATATAGCTTATTCTCTTATCACCATGGAATTATGTTAGAAATCAATATCAAAAGATTTGAAAACACGCCCACATATTTTCAAGTACAGTGTGACATTTACCAAGAGAGATATTTAACTTAGCCACTGAAATCCTCAGTAAAGTGAGAAGACTGAAAAAAAACACAGAGGGTGATTGCAGAGAAGAAAGCATTTAATGAGAAATTATCCTCAAAATGAGAAATTAATATCAAAGATATTTTTTAAAACCCAGATATTTGGAAATTTAATGTCTACTTTTAAGTGATGGGTGTACCTAAGCAGCCATAACAAGGCAAATTAGCAAATATTTGCAACAGAATAAAAATGAAAAGAGAATTTACCAGAATCTGTTGCATTCACCTGAAGTTGCTCAATGCAACTAAATACAATGTATAATCTTAAATAAGGTATGAAAACAAATAATGGACATTAACATAAAATTTTGAGAAATTTGAATAAAATCTGTCCTTTAATTAATAATACTGTATCATTTGCTTATTTCTGTTTTTTTAAATTAATTAATTTATTTTACTTTACAATATTCTATTGGTTTTGCCATACATTGACTTGAATCTGCCATGGGTATACATGTGTTCCCCATCCTGAACCCCCCCCACCTCCCTCCCCATCCCATCCCTCTGGGTCATCCCAGTGCACCAGCCCCGAGTACCCTGTATCATGCAATGAACCTGGACTGGCGATTCATTTCACATATGATAATTTACATGTTTCCATGCCATTCTCCCATATCATCCTGCCCTCGCCCTCTCCCACAGAGTCCAAAAGACTGTTCAGTACATTTGTGTCTCTGTTGCTGTCTCGCATACAGGGTTATCGTTACCATCTTTCTAAATTCCATATATATGCATTAGTATACTGTATTGGTGTTCTTCTTTCTGGCTGACTTCACTCTGTATAATGGGCTCCAGTTTCATCCACCTCATTAGAACTGATTCAAATGTAGTCTTTTCAATGGCTGAGTAATATTCCATGGTGTATATGTACCACAGCTTCCTTATCCATTCATCTGCTGATGGACATCTAGGTTGCTTCCATGTCCTGGCTATTATAAACAGAGCTGTGATGAACATTGGGGTGCATGTGTCTCTTTCAGTTCTGGTTTCCTCAGTGTGTATGCCCAGGAGTGGGATTGCTGGGTCACATGGCAGTTCTATTTCCAGTTTTTTAAGGAATCCCCACACTGTTCTCCATAGTGGCTGTACTAGTTTGCATTCCCACCAACAGTGTAAGAGGGTTCCCTTTTCTCCACACCCTCTCCAGCATTTATTGCTTGTAGACTTTTGGATAGCTGCCATTCTGACTGGCATGTAATGGTACCTCATTGCGGTTTTGATTTGCATTTCTCTGATAATGAGTGATGTTGAGTATCTTTTCATGTGTTTGTTAGCCATCTGTATGTCTTCTTTGGAGAAATGTCTGTTTAGTTCTTTGGCCCACTTTTTCACTGAGTCTTTTATTTTTCTGGAATTGAGCTGCAGGAGTTGCTTGTATATTTTTGAGATTAATTCTTTGTCCATTGCTTCATTTGCTATTATTTTCTCCCATTCTGAAGGCTGTCTTTTCACCTTCTTATAGTTTCCTTTGTTGTGCAGAAGCTTTTAAGTTTAATTTAGCATTAGTTTTAAGTTTAATTAAGGTTTTTTCTTTTTTATAGCATAGTATTTCTTTGTATTCTCAGAGTTGGATTAGAATTTTCAAGCCTCATTCAATTTTTAGAAAAATCACAAAGATAATAAACTTTTAGACTTTTAGCAGCAATACTAGATGCCAAAATACATGGAATTTTATTGAAGTTTTGAGTGAATATAAGTTAGAAATCTAGCATTCTATTCATATGAAGTAAGACAAGTGGAATCAAAATTATTTTTTAGCTAGGAAAAAGTTCATACGTTTTTAAAAATAGTTATCACATTATACATACTATGTATATATATACATATATACACACACACACACACACACACACACACATATATATCTGTATACAGAAGGTTTTCTACTCCTCTTGATAAAGGTTTGAGAAGGAACAACAACAACAACAAATAGTTGGAGAAATTGGAAAACATAAACTAATTGAAATGAGAGTACTGCACAGGAAATAGAAAAAGTGAAACACACTAGATAAAAGTAAAAGGTCATCATATAGTCCAGTTGCTTTTAAATATGGCTGGTCTTTAGAAACACATTTGGAGCTTTGGAGAAAAAAGCAATATGTTGGCATTTGTATTGATAATTTTGATATACATCTGGATTTTTAAAAGTGATACAGATTTTTCTACTAAGTGGTACTTTTAGTGACATAGAATTCTACTATTTTCTGTTGACCAATTATGATACAATGGTATTAAGTGAATAATAGTTACATATTCATAATAGTAAAAGAAGTTTATCAGTTTTCACAACCAATAGCCAGGCAAAAAATAAAGAAGATTACAGTTGCCAGCCATAATGGAAACATGATTAATCTAACAATATAAAATAATTACATACAATTTTGGGGGTAAGTAGTTTGATGTGGTAAGTAGACATGCATACATGTACAAGTTTTCATCTGCCCAGCCAGTCTATGTCTTTTGATTGGTGCATGTAATTCATTTAGATTTAAAGTAATTGTCATGGGTCCCTGTGCAGATTGGAAAAGATTTTTCAGACATGAGGCAGAATGAAAGGAGAATAAAGTTCATTAGAGTGAGAAACACTGTTAGAACAGTGGACCAATACAAGGGAGAGCCAAACCCTTTCAAACAGGCTAGTAGCCAATTTTTATAGCATCAAAACAGAGAAAATTTATACTGAAATGGTGGCATTAAGTGATTGGTTAGGTTGCTATGGGGTAGGTAATATGGTGGGTATTTTTCTTCGTATGGGGTTAGAGAACTAGCCAGTTTAGATCCAGAGGCTCATGGCAACTGTTGCTATGGGGCTTGGTCAGTTCCAGAGATTTTTATCCTGTGATCTTGGTATAGGGCTCCACACCTGTGACCTTGGTATACAGTCCCACATTCCCCCTCTTTTTATTTATGGGCCAAATCTTTAGCCCCTTAACACCCTGTTCATGAATAATTGTCTACCTATCCCTGTCTTGAGCCATGGGGACCCAGGTCATCTGGGAAAGGGCCGATGACTGCTCTGGCTTCTTCAAGTTGGACAGGGGCATTGTGGGTTCCTGGGTCCCAATGCCTGATCTCAGTTAGGTTACATTTACAGAGGGAGATGAGAGTCCATGGAATGATAAGGCTTCTTGTTCCACCACTGTCTGGGTGTTGGTTGGGTGATATTCTTGTTGTACTACCAGTGGGAGACTAAGTTGTATTCTAGAAGAAAGAAACTTAACAAGAAGGTTAAGGATTTATGGCCCAAAGATCAATAGAAGTAGAAAAGCTGCCAAGAGGCTAGCCAGGGGAACCAGGACCAGACATTGATCTGTGATGTTCGTGTTTCTCTAGGTATGAGAAGATGCAAGAATTTGAGCTCATGAAATTCTTTACCTGAAAACGCCTGACTATCTGAAGGCCTATTCTTCCAGTTTTTCCCAGAGCACAGAGTGCCTTATTTCTGATCTCCAACCTGAACTCCTTTCAGGGGGTGTCGAAGGTCAACAGCTTGCAGTGGTCATGGTTTGTCTTTGTAGAGGCAAACGGCAAGTGCCAATTTCCAGTTGACAGAGCTCCTTCAGTGTCATAAATTTGACTTTTGTTTGGGGGCATTTCATGGCTATTGTGCCCCACGGTGCTAGGAATGCTCACTCCCAGTTCTGCCAAAGATTTCCCAAACAGACCTCACTGTGCTGTTACTGGACCAGGCCTCACATGTAGCAAAAGTCTCTGGACCATACCTGTATTTCTAGCCTCTTTGTCCAGGAAAATATTCCCTCTTGTTCCTTCTTCCCATATCTAGAGTTACATTTTTACAATTACTGATCACATATGGAATTACATATCATCATTTTATCAGAGGCTCAATCACATATTTGATAATGTAAGAAGAAATTTTCTGAAACAGGCAACATAGAAAATATAGCTAGCAATTATTAGTAAGATCATAAGTAAGAATTTAAGTCAAGAATTTCCATTAGGTATAGCCCAGTATATCCCCAGGCCATCTGACTTAGATTGGTAAATGATTATATATACTAAGTCACTTCAGTTGTGTCTGACTCTTTTTGCAACCCTATGGACTATAGCCCACCTGACTTCTCTGTCCATGGGATTCTCCAGGCAAGAATACTGGAGTGGGTGCCAGGCCCTCCTCCAGGGGATCTTCCTGACCCAGGGATTGAGCCCTCATTTCTTATGTCTCCTGCCTTGGCAGGTGGGTTCTTTATCAATAGTGCCACCTGGGAAGTCCCAAAGACTATAGATTGGTATTAATTTCCTGTTTGTAGATCTTGGAGCATCTGATCTTTATTCAAAGACTGATTTCTGAGATAAGTTTTAGAAACAAATAGAGTGTCCTCTTTAATAACTTAAAACTTTTAGGAGTATCACATAAACAAGGAACTATCTCAGAAGTGAGTCAAAGTAAACACAGACTTTAATTAACAAAACTAAAACTTAATATTTAGTTATACATAATTGTGAGTGTGTGTGTGTGTGTGTGTGTGTGTGTGGTGGGGGTTATTAACCCTGCAGTCTGGGAAGGCTTTAACCCATCACTTAAAAATGAGGTTTGTCAGGGAGCTGGGGAAAGCCAAGCAACTGTCTGGGATTTCTCACAGCCCTGACTGACTTGCAGCTATTGTACACCCATTTTTAATTCCCTGATTTAGGAGTAGACTATTGCCATGTTTAAGGACATCAGGATAGCAAAAGTCTGACTGTGAGGGGTTAATATTTTGAAGAAGCAGAATGAGCTTTATCTATATGCACCATAATCTTCATAGATCATTGTGAAATAATGCTTATTTACTTTACCAGAGTAAGAAAAGCTTTTAAAAACAAATATAAATCACTTAAAGGTAAAGAAATTCACAGAGTTAGTTATCAAAAAGCCACATTTCAAGAAAACTTTGTTTTATGAATAGAAAAAGATAAAACAAAACTAAATTTCACTCTGGCACCAGTTTACTATTAATTACAAAATTTGTTTATCTGGTTAATCTTAGAAAGTTTTTTCCATAAACCTTGAAGAAGTAGCAGTATTCTTGCAAAGTCATCAGAGTGAAACCATAGAAGGCACATTTAGAATCAAATTGCAATCGACAAAGCAACTTGGTCATTGCTGTGACATGTAACACTTTAACATGACAACTAGGATTATAACTGACATTTTACCAGAACATATTAGATTTCCATGAATTCCATATAATTTCTAGGATGTCTACATTAGTGACATCAACCAGACAATATAACCTGAGAAGATTCATTACTCCTCTAATAATGCTTCCCAAGTAATTTAACATGTCAAATGAACCCAAATACTTTAATATTTCTTTGGGATGTCTCAGGGGCCCTCTGAAGCACTCCAAAATTAGCTAGAGGTCCAAAGAACTTCATTAGAATTTAATTTTAGGAAGTTTTTCCAAAAATATCAAAAGAGTTTATAACACTCAATCAGATTGGATCATATAAGTCACTGAAATAATAGTTATTTGCTTACTCAAAGTAAACAAGATTTCAAAGGTAAACATAGAACAGATCACTTTAGAGGTAAAGAGACTTAAAACCCATTATCAAAGACAGTTCAGCATATTAAGAAAACTTGTATTATACATAAAACTCTTTTCTTGGGGTCCACTTTCCATAAAGTTAAAAAAAAAAAAAAAAAACTATCACTTTGTTTATTTAGAAACAGCCACTTGTAAGTCAGACCTACTTTCTTTTCCCTTAATAAAATGAAATTTCATTCTTTATACCTTCTTTTTTAAAAACATACATTCTACTTTCCTTAAACAACCATCAGTTGTCCTTTATATTAGCCTTCTGTAGATTTGTGAACATAAATACCCGTGATAATTTCTAAAAACATTTGCTATCTTATAGAGAACATCTCAGGATGGCACTGCACATATTCATTAACAGTTCAGAATCTCTAGTTTCTCTGTAAGAGGAAGTTGTGAGTGAAGTCATTCAGTCGTGTCTGACTCTTTGTGACCCCAAGGACAGTAGCCTGCACCAGGCTCCTCCATCCATGGGATTTTCTAGCTAAGAGTACCGGAGTGGGTTGCTATTTCCTTCTCCAAAGAGGAAGTTAGTGCTCAGTAATTAATGTTTCAGAAACTTATTTTATTTGGAAATGACCTAGCTATTTGGTAAACTTCCATCACTTAGTTTAGCGAAACCCTAGAAATTCAAGTTGCCTCAATCTGGAGAGACTATTTCAAACAACATTCCTAAAGCATAATTATTCTTAATAGAGTTTATCTAAAAGCTCACATCTCTTTCACATTTTCTTTCTTGAAGAGTTTTTTTGGACTGCAGTCACTTTCCTCACTGACAAATTTGTGACAGATATAATAAGATTAAATTTATATAAAATCTAGGTACAATGAAAATGTTATGTTTAATATAAGTGACTCTTAGACATATCTACATTAATTAGATCACCAAACAAACTTTAATACCAGATATTTAATACTGAATATTTCCTAGTTTATGTGAATTTAGGTTAATTTCTCTTGTATTTAGAATTATTTGATCTGTAAGTGCTTACTTTTCTTTAGGTCACTTAAACTAGAGCTCATTTACAACCTAACCTCAGCAATATTATCCAAAGACAAAGACATACACTGAGACATGCATAAATCCAGACAGACAGACATAGATCTCATAGTTATCTGCTTGAGATTTAAAATGTCTCTTTGCCCTCTCCCCTACCTTTTTTTCTTGGCCTGAAGTTTTAATTTGCTCAAAGGTGAAGTCTCAGGCAAAGTGGTCTGTATATTTCAAGCATATGATAAGAGTTAACTCCAAACTTTCTCTTAGGCATAATTTTGTTTAACAAGCTAGCTTTTCCGTGCAAGAACCAATTTTGTAATTTCAAAAGATTTCATTTTAACCAGTTTCCTCCAGAGTCTACTATCATGGCCATACTGTCTTTTTCGTTCTGTGGTCATAATCTCACAGCTAAATTTTAGAGAGTGCTCAAATTGACTCTGATAACAGGGGTTGACTGACTGATAAAAGTTGTCCCAGCAGGGATTATCCCTCTGGGGAGATGAGGTGTGGTCCTAGTTTGGTCAGAAGAATCTGGAGGGGAAAAAGAACTTGCAGGAGTGGGAGAAGCTTGGTCCCTCCCCACCCTGAGAGATGGAAGTTGGAAGGGGATTTTTTAGAACATTAGGACATGTTTTTGATCCTTCAGGCTTTTGATTATGGGAGAAAGTCCTAGATCAAAGGGAAGCTCAGAATCCTTTCTTTGTGTGCAACAATAGAGATCAAATGTGGATAGGAAAGGTCAAGTAAGGATCATCTAGGAAATCTGATGGAGGGGGAGACAGTGGGGGTTGAGGGGATAGGATGGCCACAGGACACATGGCTTGAGTCCCTCAGATCTGGATTCTGATTAAGGGCTGTGAAGGACTGAACAAAAGGGACATCTGAAAACGCTCCCTGCTTTGGCCACCATCTAGTGTGCCATTCAGAGGCCATTTTTCATCCCCCAGTTTGTACTGGGGCTAGGTCTTTTTGGGATTTTCAGGGTCAAATTTTTCCAGTTCCTGATAATATAGTCAAGGGGTGAGTCTGAGGGAAGCTCTTGGGACCTACCAACTCTTAGCCTGCGTACCATAGAATGGGAGTTCTGAGTCATTGGCTGACAGAAAGGCGTCCCTTTTGTCTCAGTGATCTCTCCATGCTGGTAACGGCACAAAACGGCTGACTGTCCCAACAGTCAGGTCTGACGATGAGAGGTGACACCTGGGAATTGTGGCGCTAAGGCACCATGTGTTAGTTCTAGGAAACCTAGAAACCTCCTAGAACTACGACCAAAAGAGATGTTCTATTCATCATTTGAGATTGGAATGCAAAAGTAGGAAGCCAATAGATACCTGAAATAACAGGCAAGTTTGGCCTTGGAGAACAAAATGAAGCAGGGCAAAGGCTAACTGAACTCGGCCAAGAGAATGCACTGGTTGTAGCAAATATCCTTTGTCAACAGCCCAGGAGACAACTTTACACATGGGCATCACCAAATGGTCCATACTGAAATCAAATTGATTATATTCTTTGTAGCTGAAGATGAAGAGGCTGTATGCAATCAGCAAAAACAAGACCTGGAGCTGACTGTGGCTCAGATCATCAACTTCTCATAGCAAAATTCAGGCTTAAACTAAAGAAAACAGGGAAACCACTAGGCTAGCCAGGTATGACTTAAATCAAGTCCCCTATGAATATGCAGTGGAGGTAATGAACAGATTCAAGAGATTAGACCTACTCAACAGTGTGCCTGAAGAACCATGGATGGAGGTTCATTATATTGTACAGGAAGCAGCAAACAAAACCATCCCAAAGAAAAGAAAAGCAAGAAGGCAAAGTGGTTATCTGAGAAGGCTTTACAAATAGCTGAAGAAAGAAGAGAAGTAAAAAGCAAGGGAGAAAGTGAGAGGGTAACAGGCAGGAAGGCCAGGGGTTTCCAAACGGAGGAAATAGGCTGCAAGTGCCAGACATTTTTATCTCTCTCTTTTTTTTAAATTTTTTTATTTTTCAGTGGGTTTTGTCATACATTGATATGAATCAGCCATAGCGTTACACGTATTCCCCATCCCGATCCCCCCTCCCACCTCCCTCTCCACCTGATTCCTCTGGGTCTTCCCAGCCCACCAGGCCCGAGCACTTGACTCATGCATCCCACCTGGGCTGGTGGTCTCTTTCACCACAGATAATATACATGCTGTTCTTTCAAAACATCCCACCCTCACCTTCTCCCACAGAGTTCAAAAGTCTGTACTGTACTTCTGCGTCTCTTTTTCTGCCCTGCATATAGGGCCATCGTTACCATCTTTCTAAATTCCGTATATATGTGTTAGTATACTGTAATGTTCTTTATCTTTCTGGCTTACTTCACTCTGTATAATGGGCTCCAGTTTCATCCATCTCATTAGAACTGATTCAAATGAATTCTTTTTAATGGTTGAGTTGCGGGGAGCGGCTTGAAAGAGCTGACTCTGGGAGCTGCCTTGATTGATTATCAAGGGTCCCTTCAAGGACATAGCTCTCTGTCCCGCCACCCCTCTCCTGGAATCCAAAGTTAATCAGAACACTAGTAAGCCTTGAATGCACACATGATGCAGATAGATAAGCCTTTCACGACCACCCTTAAGATAAATGGGATGCCCTTCTTAACCCTTGATGCTATCAGAGAGTTCTGGTGATTGTTATCTCAAAGTGATGTTTATGGAAAAATATTTTCTCTTAAGATTCTCTTCTTGGTTTAGTATAAATGTAACCCTGAGAAATAAAGAATCATCGCTGACTGCAGCGATCCTCTCGACCCCATCTGTTCTGTGTCTTTATTTCTTAGCCTAAAGGAACGCGCCGTGTTGCTCGCTGAAATCTCCCGGCTGGTCCGGCACTGAGTAATATTCCATGGTGTATATGTACCACAGCTTTCTTATCCATTCATCTGCTGATGGGCATCTAGGTTGCTTCCATGTCCTGGCTATTATAAACAGTGCTGCGATGAACATTGGGGTGCACGTGTCTCTTTCAGATCTGGATTCCTCAGTGTGTATGCCCAGAAGTGGTATTGCTGGGTCATATGGCAGTTCTATTTCCAGTTTTTTAAGAAATCTCCACACTGTTTTCCATAGTGGCTGTACTAGTTTGCATTCCCACCAACAGTGCAAGAGGGTTCCCTTTTCTCCACACCCTCTCCAGCATTTATTGCTTGTAGACTTTTGGATAGCAGCCATCCTGACTGGCGTGTAATGGTACCTCATTGTGGTTTTGATTTGCATTTCTCTGATAATGAGTGATGTTGAGCATCTTTTTATGTGTTTGTTAGCCATCTATATGTCTTCTTTGGAGAAATGTCTGTTTAGTTCTTTATCTCTCTTAAGCGGCAGGAGGAAACAAACTAGCGATATTTTTTCTTCTTTATACAGATTTGAAAGGAGGTTTCTCTTAAAATGCTGTGTTGCCCTGACACCTGGTTTCACCTGAAGCTTACTATTCTCAAACCTTGAGTTAACCAATACATTTGTTTTCTTGCGGGAATGTTTGTCTTAAGATACTTTAATTTATCCCAGACTCTGTAAGTTCCGCCAAATGGCCCAACCTACTTACTCAGATCTCAGATATTGTTCCCCTAATCTATGTAAATGAAACTGTTTGTTTGGTAATCTGCCCTTCGACAAGATTCAAGCCAATCGTTTATGGCCAGGGATGAATTATCTGGTGCCATTCTAAATTTTAAGACATTCCTTTCTTTTCATTAACAGACTGTGAGTGACTATATAACATACAGCTGAAGACTAGCAGGGGGGTACTCTTTCTGCCCGCTTCTGATGCCTATGTCAGAAGCTTTCTCTACCTCCTTTATACTTTAATAAAACTTTATTACACAAAAGCCCTGAGCGATCCAGCCTCGTCTCTGGCCCTGGATTGAATTCATCTCCTCCGGAGGCCAAGAATCCCAGCGACTTATCGTTCAGCAACAACCTTTCAAAAGAGAAAGGTATATGCAACTAAATTCAGAGTTCCAAAGAACAGCTAGGAGAGACAAGAAGGCCTTCTTCAATGAACAGTGAATAAAGCTAGAAGAAAACAACAGCAAGGGGAAGATTAGAGATCTCTTCAGGAAATTAGAAATATCAAGCGAATGTTTTGCCCAAGTTCAGTCACTCAGTCATGTCCGACTCCCTGTGACCCCATGTGTTAGGGGAAGCACACTGATTGAAACCACCCACCCTGGCCAGGCACCACAGTAACCATTTGCACGAGTTGTTTTATGGCAGGAGATCCTGATAAGGAATATGAAACTAATAAGCCACCACCAGCCGGAAGAGTTCGGGAAAGGCTGAGAGGAGACACTGCCTGTCCGTCCACTTCCCAGAATCCCTCTTGCTAGCATCCATCTTGGCTGAGCGATGCGCACACCACCAGGAAAGACTGAATTAGAATGATTGGCCAAAGACCACCAGGAAACTAATCCCATCACCATAAAACTCAAGACTGCAAGCCACGCGGCAGAGCAGTTCTCCTGTGTTCCCTTACCCTCCTGCTCTCCACCCAGGTGCCCTTTCCCAATAAAATCTCTTGCTTTGTCAGCATGTGTCTCCTCGGACAATTCATTTCTGAGTGTTAGACAAGAACCCAGTTTCGGGCCCTGGAAGGGGTCCCCCTTCCTGCAACATATGGACTGCAGCATGCCAGGCTTCCCTGTCCATCACCATCTCCCGGAGCTTTCTCAAACTCAAGTCCATCACGTCAGTGATGCCATCCAACCATCACACCCTCTTTTGTCCCCTTCTCCCACCTTCAGTCTTGCCCAGCATCAAGTTCTTTTCCAGCGAGTCAGCTCTTCCCATCAGGTGGCCAAAGTATTGAAGTTTCAGCTTCAGCATCAGTCCCTCCAATGAATATTCAGAACTGACTTCCTTTAGGATGGACTGGTTAGACCTCCTTGCAGTCCAAGGGACTCTCAAGAGTCTTCTCCAACACCACAATTCAAAAGCATTGCTTCTTCGGCGCTCAGCTTTCTTTATAGATCAACTCTCACATCCATACATGACTACTGGAAAAACCATAGCTTTCACTAAACGAACCTTTGTCGGCAAAGTAATGTCTCTACTTTTTAATATGCTGTCTAAGATGGTCATAGCTTTTCTTCTAACTCTTTTCCTTCTTCACCCAAAGATGAGCACAATAATGGATAGAAATGGTACAGAGCCTAGTAGACACTGAAGAGATCAAGAAGAGATGGAAAGAATACATGGAAGAACTGTACAAAAAGGATCTTAAGGAACTGGATTACTATGATGATGTGGTCAGTCACCCAGAGCCAGACATTCTGGAGAGTGAAGTCAAGTAGGCCTGAGGAAGCACTGCTGTTAATACAGCTAGTGGATGTGATGGAATTCCAATAGAGTTATTCAAAACCCTAAAGGATGATGCCATCAAGGTGTTGCATTCAATATGTCAGCAAATCTGGAAGAGCCAGCAATAGCCACAGGACTGGAAAAGGTCAATTCTCATCCCAATTCCCAAGAAGGGTAGTACAAAAGAATGTGCTAACCATCGGACAGTTGCACTCATCTCCTATGCTAGTAATGTCGTGCTTAAAATCTTGCATGCTAGGCTTCAACATTATGCAAACCAAGAACTCCCAGATGTCCAAGCTGGGTTTAGAAAAGGAAGAGGAACCAGAGATCAAATTGCTAACATTCACTGGATCATAGAGAAAGCAAGGGAATTTCAGAAAAACATTTACTTCTGTTTCATTAACCATGCTAAAGCTTTTGACTGCATGGATCATAACAAATTGTGGAAAGCTCTTAAAGAGGTGGGAACAGCAGACCATCTTATCTGTCTTCTGAGAAACCTGTATGTAGGTCAAGAAGCAACAGTTAAAACCCTGTATGGAACAATGATTGGTTTAAGATTGAGAAAAGAGTATGACAGGGCTGTCTGTGTCACCCTGTTTGTTTAGCCTATATGCTGAGCACATCACGAGAAATGCTGGGTTGCATGAATTACAAGCTGGAATCAAGATAGGCAGGAGAAACATCAACAACCTCAGAAATGGGGATGATACCATTATACTGGCAGAAAGTGAAGAGGAACTAAAGAGCCTCTTGATGAGGGTGAAGGAGGAGAGTGCAAGAGACAACTTAAGACTAAATATTAAAAAACTAAGATCATGGCATTTGGCCTCATTACTTCATGGCAAATAGAAGGGGAAAATGTGGAAGTAGTAACAGATTTCCTTTTTGTGGGATCTAAAATCACTGCAAATGATGACTGCAGCCAGGAAATGAGAAGACAGCTGCTTTTTGTCAGGAAAGCTATGACAAACCTAGACAGTGTGTTGAAAAGAAGAGACATTACTCTGCCAACAAAGGTCTGTGTAGTCAAGGCTATGGTCTTCCCAGTGGTCATGTGCGGTGGTGATAGCTGGACTATATAAAGAAATCAGAATGCCAAAGAATTGATGCTTTCAAACCCTGGTGCTAGAGAAGACTCCTGAAAGCTCCATGGACAGCAAGGAGATCAAATCAGTCAATGTTAAGGGAAGTCAACCCTAAATACTCACTGGAAGGACTGATGCTGAAGCTGAAGCTCCAGTATTTTGATCATCTGATGCAAACAGCTGACTCATTGGAAAAGTCCCTGAGGCAGGGAAAGATTGAGGGTAAAAGGAGAAGAGAGCCTCAGAGGATGAGATGACTGGATGGCATCACCGATGCAATGGACATGAACTGGGGCAAACTTCAGGAGACGGTGAGGGACAGGAGACCTGACATGCTGCAGTCCATGGAGTTGCAAAGAGTCAGACATGACTGGGTGACTGAACAACCGCAAGGCACCATATGACTTGGACAGGGAAAGACAGAGATTCCTGAGAGCAACTGGGTGACTCACCATTTGGTGATTCCCTTCACGGAAGACACTCTTAGGATGGCTCAGAGGCAACACTTAGGTACTTGTAAATCAATCCAGACTGAAAGGGAAAGAAGTGAAAGAGACAGGGAAGATAGGCTGAGGAATCTGCCTTATAATCCTACAGGGGAGGCAGCAGTCAAGGGCGGTGGACTGTGATTTGTTTGAACCAATATGTGCCTGTTATGGTACACCGAAGTTATCTTGCTTGGGATGGATGCCCTTGTGGCCTTGTCCATTCCATGACTCCCTCACCCTGTGTTTTCCCTTCATAGAAGTCTTCCAGTGACAGGTACCCTAGGGGCTTTTAAGTGCCTGACCTGTGCCCGCACAATATTGATTGGCCTAGTCCTCAGTTGGAAAGTAGTAAACAAGAGAGACCCTCACTCTTTGAGTGGCAGTTACTGGGACAGATTGAGCAGTGGGGCCTTTGGAACACATCAGAGGGTAACCCTGACCAGAGTTCCTCAGCTGCTTCCACAGTCACTTGCCTGTTCCTAGAGGGTCCCTACGAGAAAGGAGAGGCAAGGAGGTGGGGAAGAGACTCCAAGTTCTTGTACAGGCCACCAAAATGTTGTGGTCTATGCATGGGTTGGAAAATAATTTCCAGACATGAGGCAGATTGAATGGAGAATTAAGTTTATTAGAGTGGGAGATGCTGTTAGAACAGTGGACTGGTTCAAGGGAGAGCTAAACATTTTCACAGGCTAGCTGCCAATTTTTGTAGCCACAAGACACAGAAAATTCCTACTGGGATGGTGGCATTAGGTGATTGGTTATGATGCTATACGGTGTGTATTTTACCTAATATGGGATCAGGCAACTGGCAGACTTGGATTCAGAGGCATGGCAAGAGTTGCTATGGTGCTTGGTCAGTTCCAGGGATTTTTATCCTGTGACTTTGGTACAGAACTCCACACCTGTGACCTTGGTATAGGGCTCCACAGTAATTATCAATATGTATGGTCCTATTACCATTTCTTAAACTGTTTTGGATTTATTTTTTGTAGGTCTTTCCCTTCTCTTGTGTTTCCTGCTTAGAGGTGTTCCTTTAGCATTTATTGTAAAGCTAGTTTGGTGGTGCTGAATTCCCTGAACTTTTGTTTGTCTCTAAAGCTTTTGATTTCTCTGTCAAATCTGAATGAGAGTCTTTCTGGGTAGAGTATTCTTGGTTGTAATTTCTTCCCTTTCATCATTTTGACTATAACATGCCATACCTTTCTCTCTCTCTCTTTTTTTGCCTTTCATATTTTCTTTGTATTTCTCTTCAATAGTTGCTTGACCCAACATCTTTCTGTCTGCTCTATACAATGAAAATACAAACTAAATGAGAACAGAAAAAATAAATAAAGCACTAAATTGTATGAATTACAAGTCTGTTCCAAAATATATTTACATTAAATAAAATATGCATTTCATTAAGAGATCTACAGTGAATGACTCTGCATCCTGGGAAGCTTCATAGCACCTAGGCAGGGCTGACATTCATGTGAGAAGCTAAGAGACTTCACACCAATCACAGTTTGTAGCAGGTTTTTGATGGCCAATCTGTGACCTACACTGAGCACATCATGAGCATCACTGTGCAGGGACTGACTGGCGGGAGGAGAAGCAGCTCTAACCTCGACGCTGAGTTCATTCTCATCAACAGCCTATTCAGTACAGTTTCAAGAAAGTAAATATGTTAAGGTAAGCAGACAACTCTTTAGAACCCCAGACACATTTTCTGGCTGTATTTACGCAGAACTCTCCAGCTACAATGGGCAGTTGTGAAGAGGTTCTTTCTCACGACAACATGGTTACAGGACTCGAATGACCCAGAGGGACTGAGGGGAGCCGAGGTCTGGTGTACAAGTCCAGTTTTGGTTAGAGACACTCTTCCCATGCACAGTCCATGGCCCTGCAGTCCTCTCCTCCTATCGTCTGGCATAGCACTTAATGTAGACTTCAGCTTTATTCTGGAAGTCCTCCTTGTCCCACAAATGATGTTCTACAGTTTCAATATTCAGTGGATCATCAAAATTCAACAGATCAATAAACAAAGAGTTTAATCCCCAAACAACATCCTTTAGTGTCCTTGTAGGGGCCCAGTTGGTGCCATCAATTGGATGTTCTCTCAGTAAATTGAGACATATCTCTCCTGTCTCTGTGATGTTGGGGTGCCAAATCTTGGTCAAGCATTTCACTTTGGGAGGCACCATGTTGTACACATTGGGAACTTCAGTTTCAAACTGAAATTTTCCACCCTGATAGTAACCCTTATGAGTGTTAGCTGACAGTTAGCTGACAGGGTGACAGTTAGCTGAAAGCAATGAAGCTTGTTTGGATCAGGAAAATGCACTTTATACGTACAAGGTAAATTAACTTCAAGTTCTGCAACCTCTTTAACAAGCAGCCTGTCTCTCACAGACACTCACCAAGTGGAGTCAGTGGTTGTGGTTGACTCTTCAGCTTGCCTACCAGCATCAACATCACTACTACCTTTATCCTGGGCACCCCAAGACAGGCGAGGCAAGCCCGGCCCCCAACATCATGCCTAGCTGGCCAGCGGCAGCAAACCATGATTCCTCACAGCCACACCAGTTCCAGACACGCCATTCCCTTCTTGCTTGTAGATTTTCTGTTGAGGAATCAGCTGATAACCTCATGGCAGTTTCCTTGTATTTTATTTGTCATTTTCCCGTTACTGCTTTTAATATTTTATCTTTGTCTTTAATTTTCATGTTTGATTACCATGTGTCTCGGTGTGTTCCTTCTTGGATTTATCCTGCCTGGGACTCTCTGTGCTTCCTGGACTTGGTCGACTATTTCCTTTCCCATGTTAGGGAAGTTTTCAGCTGTTATCTCTTCAAATATTTTCTCAAGTCCTTTCTTTCTTTTCCTCTGGGATCTCTATAATGTGAATGTTGGTGTGTTAAATGTTATGCCAGAGGTCTCTTAAGCTGGCTTTATTTTTTTCATTCTTCTTTCTATATTCTGTTTTGTAGCAGTGATTTCCACCATTCTGTCTTCCAGATCACTTAACTATTCCTCTGCTTCACTTATTCTGCTATTGATACCTTCTAGTGTAATGTTCATCTCTGTTTGTTTGTTCTTTAGTTCTTCCAGGTCTTTCAGCAAACATTTCTTGCATCTTCTCCATTGATTTTCTGAAATCCCGGATCCTCTTCACTATCATTATTCTGATTTTTTTTCTGGAAGGGTGCCTATCTCTACTTCATTTAGTTTTTTTTTTTTTTCTGGGGTTTTATCTTGTCCTTTCATCTAGGACATAACCCTCTGCTTTTTCATTCTGATTAACTTTTTATGATGTGGTTTTCATCCTAGCTGCTGTGGAATTGTGGTTTTTTGCTTCTTCTGTCTACCCTCTGGTGGATGAGGCTAAGAGGATTGAGTAAGCTTCCTGATGGGAGGGACTGGTGGTGGGAAAAACTGAGTCTTCTTCTGGTGGGCAGGGCCATGCTTAGGAAAACTTTCATCCACATATTTGTTGATGGGTGGGGTTGTGCTCTCCCTGTTAGTTGTTTGGTCTGAGGCAAGCCAGCTCTTGGGTCTGTGAGCTCCATGGTAGGGTTAATGGTGACCTCTAGGAGGGCCAAGGGGAACCTTCAAGGACTTCTGCTCCCATGCACCTGTCCCCATGGCAAGTCACTGCCAAACCACACCTCCACAGGAGACCCTCCAACACTAAGAGGAGGTCTGGTTAAGTCTCTTGTGGAGTCACTGTTTCTTTCCCCTGGGTCATGGTGGATGCAAGATTTTGTCTGTGACCTCCAAAACCTCCTTTGTTTCCTCTAGTCCTTGGAAGTCCTATAATCAAACCCTGCTTGCCTTCAAAGTCAAACTCCCTGGGGATTCCCAGTCCCTTTTTCAGATCCCCAGGCTGGGAACCCTGACATGACACTCAGAACCTTCACAACAGTGGGAGAAACTGCTTTAGTGTTATTGTCCTTCAGTTTGTGGGTCGCACCCAGCAGGTTTGGGATGTGATTTTTATCATGATTATGCCCATTCTATCATATCACTGCAGCTTCTTTCTTGTCTTTAGATGTAGGATATCCTTTTTTGGTGGGCTCTAGCATCCTCCTATTGAGGCTTGGTCAACAGCTAGTTGCAATTTTCATGCTCTCACAGGAGGAGATGAGCGCACATCCTTCTACTCCGTCATCTTGAATTGCCCAGCCTGTATCTTACTACTTTTTGCATCATATATCCTAGAGATATTTACTTATCATTGTTGGAAAATATTCCCTTTTGCACTATGCCATGGTTTATTAACTTGCATCCTAAAGATGAACATCTGATTTATTTCCAATCTTTCCTGTCTTATTTTCAAGTGAGATCTAGACTGGGAGTATCATTCATACCAGGCTGGTCTAATCAGGAGAAGGAAAATAGGAAGAGGTGGTCAGTACACAGGAGATAAGAAAACCAAGGATAACCAGAAAAGGCAAAAAAACAGATAATGAAGAGAAGATGAGAGAAGCAAAAGAAAGAGGCCAAACAGGGCAACCACACAAAACAGGGGGGAGACAGCACAGAAGGAGAAAAGGAAACAAAAAAGAGAGTGAGATGAATGGGGAAGGATCTGAGGAGGGAGAGAGAAGAGACTGGAAGAGGACATCAGAGCTTGGTATATATGCATCCGGTAATCAGAGAGGATCAGGAGTCCCAGGAGTCCCTACAGAAAACTGGCGGGCCCAGTACACCAGGTCAGCCACGTATATCAGCAGGTTGAGGGCGGTGAGGACAGCCACAGCCAGTTCCTCATCCCAGGTGCAAATGTAATAGGTGAGCCCATCAATACAGTCCATGTAATCGGATCGCTGGGGATGCCCGCCAAACTTCTCATTGAACTGGTAGAGTGGCCAGAAGACCAGAGCGCTGACATAGAGGAGGACAGAGAGCAAGGTCAGCAAAAACTGGAAAATGAGGAAGCTCACAGGCAGCCTGTATTCCCATCCAGCCAGGTTCCACAGGATGGCCAGGGCTGCTGGGATGAAGCAGATGGAGTACACGGCCACGCACCACTCCAGGGCCGGCTGGTGCAGGTACAGGGAAGTGTGGCTAAGGAAGGAGAAGATGAGACAGGCCACGAAGGTCTCCAGCACCTTCAGCAGGCCTGGCATGGTGTGCACATAGCAGGGGATCTCTTTGAGCTCATAGTACTGCCACAAGCAGGCCACTTCCATGGCATAAAATACAGAAGCAATACAGGAGAATGCAGTGGCCGTGATGGCTCGGTCCCGGTAAGGGCCATAAGGCAGGAAACGGACATGAGTTGTGGCATAGATGATGAAGGCCAAGAGGCAGAGGAGGGCAGCGTAGCAGGCGTAGATGACGGGAATATTGTACCAGAAGAAAGGAAAGCGAGACTGGAACTTACACAGCTCTACAATGGAGATGATGAGGGTCGTGGCAAAACAGAAGCACCAGATGAACATGGACCAGTTACCTACAGCCCCCCTCAGTATGCCCATGTCGACCACAAGGGAGAAGGCCACACAGGTGCAGAAGAGCTGTGGCAGGCGAAGGAGGTAGCACATGGCGTCCAAGGTACCTTGTCTCAAGACGTCACCCTGATGAACATGGTGTGATAGTCAAGCAGGTCACAGTCACCAACATGGCAGTGGTCTTCCATGAGGACCCATCAGAGAAAGATCCAGCTCTAGAGGTGAATTAAATCAGATTCCTGGAAAAGGCTCAGAGTCCTGTGGTGGCTGAGGCCCAGGATCTGTGGAGTTAGAACCAGTGGCTCAGACACCTGGGATAACAGAACAACCGCTCCAGAATTATATTCCCCGCCCATCACCCTTGACCTTGTCAGGAGACCTGTGTTATCCCAAACTGGGTTGGATCTGGCATCAAACAATCAATATTTTGGACCTCTTGTGCTGCGTGAAATTATCTATGGGGACCCAAGGCAAAATGGTCCTTATATTCAATCTGAAAACTTCAAATCTCTCCAAATTGAAAAAGATTAAAAAAAATTATTTGGTAAGCAAATTTGATCAAAATATAGATGAGACAATTTATGGTCATTCTTTACATCATTTACTGTTAATGTTCCAAACTGCAGCTGCTAAAACACTAATGTGTTTCATTACAAGGTGCTTTCAGGCTCTGGGGTGATGCTATGTTCTATAGAGAAGCACCTGGTCATCTGTTTGAAGCTGAAAAATTATGAGCTCTAGAGCATACCTAAGCCCAAAGATAAAGATAAAGGATCATAGATTCTACTGCTAATCCCATTTATTGATGAGGGTTAGCTGAGAGATTCAGGTGCCTTCCCCAAGGTCAAAGGTTAGGAATGAGAACCCATATAAAAACACCAAAGTTGTGGTTTGAGCACTTTGCTCTACAGCCCACATGTCAGCAGGGCTGTGGGTGGGAGCCCAGGACCCCGGGGCTCTGAGACCCAGGACATACCTTCAGGGCCACGGTCTCCTTCCACAGTAACCTGGAGACACATGTGTCCCAGCCTCCCGTCCCTGCAGCATCACTAGAAGGAGCTGCCATCTGAGGGGACAGAGCCCCACCTGGAGGAGGGCAGCTTCAGAAGTGAACAGGGAGGAGCCATGGGGTAAGAGCAAGGCCGTGAGGACAAGATGATGTGGGAAGTAGGGACTATTCTGAATCCCCTATCCCAATTTTGCCTTCACATGTGACTCTTCCTCATTGGGGAAGGGAGACTTCAACCCAACATGACTCCAAGGTAGGGCGTCATGGAGGAAACAGAATAAATTAATATAACGTTTGGCTCTTAAGCTCCGAAGCTGCCATCCAGATGTGTCTGGAAAGATTTAGGTGTAGCCCTACCTGTGAGGATTCTCCTGGCCTGGGAGACTGGTTAGCAGCTTCCAAGCTGGGAAGAAGGGATTAGAAATGAACAAGGATGCTGTGTCTGAGGCTGATGTATACATCCCAGGGAGGGGGTGGAGATGGACAGATGATTGGTCCCCTTTTAAGGGCAGAGGCTGAAAGAGGAGGCCCCTTTTGGACCTCTGGGAGGGGACAGCCCTGAGGATGCACCCAGGACTGGGTTGGGGGTGGGAAGGACAGAGTGGGGATGACTGGGGGGAATTCCAGGGTCCCAGTGGCCCTGAGGCAGCCCAGCAGGTGTCTTCTGACCCAGAAGAGATGCAGGCATGAAGCCAACCTTCCCCATGGAGGAGGGGCCTGGACTGGAACTGAGACAGAACAGGGGCCTAAAGGGGTTTCAGGGCTGTGCCAGGGACACGTAGCCAGAGTGGCAGGGACCCTGGAGACCATGGAATTGCCCAGGTCACCTGTCCAAGGCAGTCCTGCCAGCCAGGGCTGCAGTCGTCACACAGGGGCTCCTCCAGGGCCCAGTGTGGGGGGAG
The DNA here is from genome assembly GCF_963930625.1 of Muntiacus reevesi. Classification (NCBI taxonomy): domain Eukaryota; kingdom Metazoa; phylum Chordata; class Mammalia; order Artiodactyla; family Cervidae; genus Muntiacus; species Muntiacus reevesi. The sequence goes on along the minus strand of NC_089263.1, from coordinate 18,294,202 downwards.
TGAGGCCCCTCCCAGCCCGCCCCCTCCTCAGGGACAGCTGCCCTGTTTCCAAGGGACTATTTGCTGAGAGGCCCCAAGGCTGAAGGGACAGCACCCTGAGCCCCAGCCAGCTTCCTGCCATTAGGGCCCTTCTCTCCTTTGCTGATAACAAACCCTGGGACAAGCTGAGGCTGGAAAGAGAGACAGAGCAAATCCTGAGAACATCCCTGGACTCCCAGAGCTCCTTCAGCCCCAGTTGCCAGTGGAGCCCTGGAGCCTGCGGGCCTCCCCGTGGGCACTGCTGGGGTTGGGAGGGGCACCGGGGTGAGGGAGGCTGGGGGTGTCATGCTGCCTACCCCCCAATTTGATCCGCACCTAATTCCAGAACTCATCTACAATTCCACCTAGGACTACAAGAGAAATTTGGAGACTTTTAATGCTACAAAGGGAGGGTTGGAGAAGGAGAGGTATGGGGATTCCAGCTGGGTGACCCTGGGTAACGTCTGTGACCTCTCTGGGCCTCAGTTTCCCCCACTTGAAAAGTAGGAGGTTTCCCTGAGTCTCCCCAGCAACCCTTTCTCCAGTAAAGCGTCTGCCTACAATGCGGAAGACCTGGGTTCAGTCCCTGGGTCGGGAAGATCTCCTGGAGAAGGAAATGGCAACCCACTCCAGTATTCTTGCCTGGAAAATCCCATGGACGGAGGAGCCTGGTGGGCTATAGTCCATGGGTTGGCAAAGAGTCAGACACGACAAAGCGACTTCACTTTCACTTTCTTTCCCTTTCCCCAGCAACCCCTCCTCCACTCTAATCTGAGAGCCTGGACGTGGTGCCCCCATCAGAGCACAGCCTGGATGTGGCTGAGCCCTGCCTGCCCTGCAGCCAGATGTGTGGACTGGAAGACAGGGAGCCGGGAAGGTCATGGCCGGGACAGAGGAAGGAGGAGGAGGTGAGATGGACACTCAGTTACAGGGAGGGGTGGGGCCTGGAGGAGATACTGGAGGAAGGGCCTGGTGGAAGACACTGGGGAAGTTACTCATCAGAGCCTCAGTCCCCCCATCTTTGCAATGGAATTAATCCCTACTTTGTGTCAATTAATGAATAAAAGCATGTGAAGGACTCATCAGAGGGCCTGGAACATGGCACACTCAATCCATGCCTGCTGCCTGTCCCCTTCCCCCTCACAGAGGACCCAGAAGGCCCCGGCCCCACTCTGGACATCAGCACATGCAAGCTTATTTGTTCCAGATCAGGGGCTGCAAACCAGTTTGTACGCAGGTAGTCCAGGGATGTGCTTGGTGTTTCCTTATAGTGTTTTCAGGAAGAGATGGTATAGAATTGGTATTATTTCTTCTCTAAGTGTTGGTGGCTGCAGTGTTTTAATTTCACGTGAAAATCCAGATTCCCAGCTCCTTTTGAAGACTCAGGAGATTTGGAGTCACTGGGCTGTGTGTCCTCGGGATGGAGGAGCAGTGAATGGAGCTGAGCAGCTGCTATGTCCTTTATATTATTTTCCATTTTCATCTTTGTGTGATTTTCTGTATTTTTCTTATTCTCATGTATAATTGACATAAAGCAGGACTGTGAGGGTCTCACATGTGCCCGGTTTCTCCTCCTCGGTATGGCCAGGCTTCCTGCTTCCTCACAGGAGTGTCCACCCCTCTATCCAGGAAGCATCCGTGTCCTCAACTTCATGTCCAGCCTTCAACACATTTCACATGCTCTGACTTCATATGTAGACATGTGTGTACATACATGCACATAAGCTTGTAGTGAGTATCTGTATCTTTTTTTCCTGTTTTATAAACACGAGACCATATCATCACACAGCATCTTGCTTTTCCACCACCCCTGATAGGTGCAGCTAGTCCTTTCCAGGGCCCTCGTCCTCTCCGTCCCCTTTACTTATTTCCTTCTCTCCCCACTCCTGTGAGCGTTTGGACTGACCTCCCTTCTCTAGATCAGTGGACCCTCTCCTGTGAGCCTCAGACACTGGGGGACACAGGATATGATGAGGGGTCCTAGATGCATGTGACCATCATGCTCTGGAGCAGGAGGTCAGGAAGCTTTTCTGGAAACTTTATAAAAAATATGACATAGAATACACTTTTTATTTCTAAAATTTCATCTTGGCTTCCTAGGGCCACTGCAGCAAATTATGACAAGCCTGGTGGCTTAAAACAACAGAAATGTGTTCTCTCACAGTTCTGGAGGTCATAACTCTGAAATCAAGGTGTCAGCAGGGTAGTGCTGTCTCTGATGCCCAGGGGAGGGTCCCTCTTTGCCTCTTTTAGCTTCCAGAGGCCCTTTAGCTTGTGGCCGTGTTACCAAATGCAGGCTTGGCCGCTCATTGCTCAAGAAGCCAAATACTGAGAGACGACTGCTGAGCTCTTCCTGGGACAAAGTGCCGCTCCTCCGGCTATGAACACAATCATCACCCACACCTGTGCGTCAGCCCATGTTGAATGGTTGGTTGAAAAAAATACTAATGAACCATTTTTTGTGGAAGAGCTTGACATGAAGGAATGGCTTTTTTCCAGTTTAGTAGGTGCGAGATGGAAAATGGAGTATAAGATTAAGCAATGGCTGTCCAAAAGGCTATCCTAGTAGGGCTGCCCCAGTGGTTCAGCTGGTAAAGAACCACCTGCCAATGCAGGAGACCCGGGTTTGATCCTTGGGTCAAAAAGACCCCCTGCCACAGCACTGAATGCAAAGTAGTAATTCCACAGTCAAGTAAGGTAGCTTCAGGGCAGGGTCACCATGGTTCTCTCATGGGCAGGTTCTGAAAATGTACAATATGTATAATTTGAAAATGTTTTTATTCTTTTGAAAATAATGTTATAACCAATGCCAGGGACTGACAAAAGACTTTCGACAGGATGGTTATCCTTGTCATCTAAGGTCACAACGTGCCTTTTTGATCTTTTCTCCCGGACTAGTGAATCCAGGTCTTACTGGATTAAGCAGTATTTCTAGAGTGATTGAAAGGCAGTAGTTAATGAGGATGATATGAGACTTTCTGTTAATCAAGTGTTAAAACTGATTTCTAGCTTTGCAGACATGTCATTTTTCAGTTATACATAATCCAAAGTGTCCTCCTAGCTAGTTTAGAATCATTTTAAATGTATTATTTTGCTATTTGCCTGTTAGACATGACTGATGACATACCTGAAAGATGAGTATGTTAGGAGTTACAGGTGTAAAATAATGAAATATTTGATCTGTAGACGCCATGGGGAAAGTCAGAGCTAGGAAGGGAAAACATAGCTTTAAAACCTGTGTGCCATTTTAAGAGTTACTTAATCTTGGTAACTTTTATGCCTTCTCTTTGTAAATTCAAGTCTTGGATAAAAGAATTGGGAAATTTTCTGCAAAAATAAAGTCCTTGATTTAGCATTATCTACATAAAAGCCTTAATTTACATAGTATTTGCTGAATTGGGGACCTCTGGGTGAATTTTATTTTATTCATTTTCTTTTTAAAGCCTGATGCTTTTTATCACCTCTTCGAATCATTTAATGTATTTGTTTGCAATTTGGGGTAAGACTTTTTTAAAATCAGTACTTTTTCATTGATGTTTTAGCTGTACATTTGCCTTTTTATTGAACATGTGAAGTTGTACTGTGGCTCATGCAATAGCTATCACTTAAGCATTTCTTACTTTAAATTAGTGCTGTAACAGACCTCTGTATATTTACTTCTCACTGAGTTTCCTGTTTTGTTTCACACTATTCACATTCTTATTTTAAGTGCCTTTTAATTTTAACAGGTCACTTTTTACAATGCTGTTTAGTGAAGTTGTTTATTAAATAAAGATGCTTAAAAAAAAAACAAAAAAACCCTGGAGAACGGAATGGCAACCCACTCCATTATTCTTGCCTGGGAAATCCCATGGAGAGGCTACAGTCCACTGGTGGGCTACAGTCCACAGGGTTGCACAGAGTTGGAAATGACTGAGCAGGCAAGCAGGCAGGGCTGTCCTACTTCCCTCAGACCTCCTGCAGGGAATGTCTCAGTGGAAATCTACTCCCCACCCCCCCTCCCCACCCCCACCCCCCTCCACCCAGTAGGGAACACACTCTGGGCAAACTGAGCATCCTGTCGAGTTTTAAAGAGAGAGACTACTTCAGACCTCCATTCTTCCTCACACTGTGGGGGCGCTGAGGCTCTCCCCCTTCCCCCCGACCCGTACTCCTCCCACCCGTGTTCCTGCACTAGAGGTCCTCTTCCTTCCAGAGAGTGGGGGGAGGGAAGCCAAAGGCTCCAGGCTCCCCCTGCCTGGGGCATCAGAATAAGAACCACAGAATTTGGGCTGGATTCAGTTCCCTAAGAAGCTGATCCCTCTCTTCTCCTCCCTTGCCTGCAAACACTTATTTGTAAAGGACACAGGCTTTTCACATTTTAGTTTCCTTTTTGCCTTTAATTTAGTGCCCTTGTTGAAAGAATCCTTATTATGGAGTAATAGGAAGGCCCGCACGTGGAATATCCTCCCGCTTACCAGATCATTGACAAATCAGTTCTAACTGTAAAATACTAGAACAACATAGAGACCCACCCAGCGGTCACTGTTCTTCAGAATCAGAAACATAAGTGGGCCAGGCTGTATTCTAATTAAAAAAAAACCAAAAAACTTTTTTCTTGGTTACAGGGTGTTAGCTCTAGTTTTGCCAATCTGCCAAGATGCATCCCAGTGGACTTCTAGAAGGGATGGAGGTAGATACGCTGCCCCTCCCCCTTCACTTCACTTGCTCCCCCAGATTACAAATGATACCCCACTGGAGGAGACTGGTACAGAGTCACAAACAAGCCATTTCCCACTCCTGTGCTGTCCAAATTGACCCCAAAGTTCCAAAGGGAAAGATTATGCCCAAATGTGTGGAAAGGGGCTCCCGGGGCGCACACCCTCTACTCACTCAGTCAAGAGCTCGGCTGCTCCTTCAGAGGCCAATTTCCTTCTCTCAACAGAAACTGAAAGCAGGCTGTGAGCAACCAGTGTGGAGGGATGAGAAAATTCCAGTGACTAACAAGTTTGTCACCTGTTGGCCTATCCAAGTAGAATCCCCTTGACCTTCCAAGCCAAGCCAAACTGCTATTCTTGCCCCAAGAGGAGGTGGAGGGGCGGAGCCCCGGGAACCTGACTCCTGCCTGGTTGCACACACTCTCCCCAGGCACAGGCTATTCTGCTGAAAAGCCAACACAGAGAGATACGTTTTGGGTGGAAGAAAAGTAGCTTTATCTTAAGGAAACTGGCAACAGGGGAGAAGGCAGATCACTGCCCCAAAGAACCAACTCCCAGCAGAGCTGGGCAAGGCTCAGCTGAGATTTACACAAGAAGGGAAGCAGGAAATGGCTGCAGGCTGCATGCTGAGCCTTTGCTGTGCTTCTATTTTGGGAGACTTCTATTTTGGGAGTCTGAGGGCATGTTGGAAAAGAATTTCCAGGCACAGAGTATTGCAGAAAGGAGTGAGAGATAATGTGGGTGCCATGAGCACAGTGGGCTGACCTCCTGACAGATCAGGGAGAGTCTACCCTCTTCGCGGGTTAGTAGCCAGCTTTATAGTCTCAATTCCTGCTAGAAGAGTGGCATTAGGTAACTGGTTAAAGTGCTATAGGGTGAGCACCTGGATGGGCATTTTTGTCTAAATTGGGGTCAGGAAGCTGATCAGTAAGGATTGGGGGCTTTTGGCCATGTTTACAGTGGGGTTCAGTCAGTTTTGGAGGCTCTGGGCTCCTGGTTGTGTGTCTTCATTGCGGGGCCTCACTCTTGTGGCCTTGGGATAGGAATCCACAGTGCCTTGCTGGAGTGAGAATGTGAGTGTGGTCCTTACTTTGTCCAGATCAGCACATCTGTTCTCGGGGTCAGTGATCATATGTTTCTAGAGAAAGAAGAACTAATACAGAAACCAAGCAAAATAGGCAACGTAAAACCGGAAACAGTCCATCAAAACCCAGAGCTGTGTTTAATTGTTCACAAGTCTTTGTCTGAGAAACAAGTAAGATTATAACAGCAGTGATGGTGAACTGTCTGACCATCACTATCACCATGTGCTTATCCTCAGACCTGGCCTCCAAGCCCATCATGGGCTTCTTCCTCTGCCTGGGTGACTTCTCGCCACCTGCGTGCCCTTCTCTCTGCTGGCCAGCATAAGCATTTGGAAAGAGGGCATGGGTAACTGATGCATGTTCATCTGGTGCCTCTACTTCACCATGAGCCTCATGATCCTCATATTGGAGTTATGTGGGCTCCAGTCCCACCTCCACTTCTCTTGGGATGGCACTCTCTATGCCTTTGGCTGTTACTTTGCTGTCATCTGCCTCTCAGCCACTGTCATCTTCGGCACCAGCTACATCCAGTTCTTTTCTCCAGGCCCCAGCCGGAACCACACCATCACTTCCACTGCTTTCTGCTGCGTGGTTGCTGTGCTTTATGCCATTGAAATGGCCTGGGTCTGTGTCCGGCTCAGCGATACATCCTGCTTTATGCCCACCTTCCCAGACATGCTCAGGAGACTGGAGAACTATGTGGCTAATGTCATCTTTGCCTTCATCAGCAATGCTTACCTGCGCCAGCACCACCTGGCCCTGGAGTGGTATGTTTTTACTTACTCCATCTGCTTCATCTTGGAGACTGTGAACTTCATGGTGAACCAGTCTGACTGGGACAAAAAGAAAAAGCTGCCCATCCACGTCCCCCATTTTCTGCCTGGCCAGTCCATCCCTCCATCCTTCTGTATGCCACTGCTCTTGTCCTCTGGCCGCTCTACAAGTTCCGGGAAGAGTTGGGTGGGCAGACTCAGTGCTCCAGTGATGTCAGCTGCAGTGATCAACTCACCACCTTTGTGTGCATCTGGGACCAGCAACTGGCTATGAACAGCCTGATAGGCATCCATCTGCTGATTTATGTGGCCCACGTGGCATGCTTGGCCAAGAGGCTTTTGTAAGGAGTGAGGTTTTCCCCAGAGGCTCTATATTCCCTTCACCAGCAGTTACTTCATGGAGTTCTGACGTCCTCTGAGGACCTCTTCCTGGCTCCCTCTCCCCCTCCTCCCATCCTTCCCCATTCATCTTGCTCTCTTTTCTGTTTCCTTCCCTCCTTCTACTCTGTCTCCTTTCTGTTTTCTTTGGTTGTTCCATCTTGTTTGGTTTCTTTCTCTTTCCACTCTCATCTTTTCTACATTTTCTGCTTTTCAGTTCTTTTCTTCCTTTATTTTCTCATGTCCTGTATCCTGATCACCTCTTCCCATTTTCCTTCTTCTGATCCATCAGGGCCTGAGACTTTTTCCTTTTCTGACCACCCTCCCCCGCCCCACACCTCCTAAGGCACCTTGTGCTTTGGGAAAACTGGCAGAACCAACCCTCATATAATGAAGTTTCTTCAGAAGAAATTTTAATGAACCCGTTTTCTTGCATCTTCCCATATTTAGGAAAGCACTAAGACTGTTAACTAAGATATTTATTTTTCCTGAAGAGCAGTAAACCTTCACCAAGATGTGTTCTGATTGCAAGGACCCCTTGGACAATATCACATACATACTGGCCTCCCACCTTACCTCTTTAGAACAGTTCTCAGAGCTTTCCAAAGACTGTTCCACTGGTTACAATCCTCAAGTTGGCTAAAATGCAATTTCCCATTTGTTTCTTAGATTAACTGTTGACTAATTTTTCATCCACAAAAGCAAGTATGCATTGATCTCCACAAGTCTGGGCACAGGAACCTCATATTCTTCTATTTTTCTGAATCAAAATGAACACAATCTTGGTACCTCACTTCCTAGGAGGATGGAGATGCTTCTGTGCCCAAATTCTAAGTGGGGAAAGATGATTCTTTGGGATACTAATCCACCATCTTAGCCTGATGACTTTCCAAATAAAGTTGCTATTCCTTGTTTCAACAATTCCTCTCTCAATTTATTGACCTGTCTTGTGATAGTGGTGTGAGCTTGGACTCACAAAAGTAGCAAGAGAGAAAGCGACATCTAGTTTGCCATTTTTTATGTAATAGAAGGAGAGAAATAAAATTAAATAAATCTGTATATGCTTGACGTGAATCAAGTAGAATGAGAAGGACTCTCCTGAGTGCATTGGAGTAGATACTTGGCCTTGGTGGGGGAGGGGCGCAGAGGGGAGAGTGGACAGAGCCACAGGTAGAAGGGAGACTTCTCAGAATATGGCTTTTTAGAGTGTTTTGAGTTTGAAACATGTAAGTAAATTGCTTTTTTAAGAACACAAAATGTAAGTTTGAAAAATACACCAAGTGGAGAAGAAGGGTTGTGGGGGTAGGGCTGGGATAGTTGGTTGATGGTCTCCATAGTCCTTGCAGACTTGATGGACAGGCTAGGGGAGGAGCTGAGAGATGCCCCCACTGGCCTGTCTCCAAAGGCAGAAGCAAGGGAGGCACCTTGGGTCCAGGGGTCTGGATACAAGACAGGCTGGGATTTTGGACCCTTTGTTGCAATGCTTGCACCTGGACATACTTCTCCTGGAGCAAGAAAATACAAAGAAACTCTGGGATGAAAAATAACTGTGAGCATGCACAATTGGGGCAAATTATGGATCCCCAAAATAAAAAGAGACCAAAACCCCCGACTTCCCCTTTAGAACAGCCTGAGCAAAAGCAGGGCACTGTGCATGCACCCTGCATATAACATCACCTAAGGCAAATCACCTAAGCCACCCCTCTGACCTGACTCCTGGACACACCCCTACCCTCACCCCATATAAAGAAAAAGTTTGCAGCCCTCAGGGAGTGAGCAAAGGAAACTGTTGCTTGTTGTCACTCCGCTCTGATATAGCATGGACCCCAATAAATCCTTACCTAAATTTCTTGTCTGACACCTGATCAATTTCTATTGATTAAGGAGGCCATGGTCTGTAAAATGGGGAGGGGGAGATGTGGCCCTCAAGCTTGCTTACCTGCTGAGTGGCCAGGGCCGCCCCGCAGCCCTTTAGCACACACAGTTGATGGAGAAGCCCCTCCAGTGTCCAAGCATAGGCCCTTTCTCCCTGCCTGGCCTGGCCTCCTGCGTTCCAGGGCAGTGGCCAGAGTTGGAAGGATCACAGAGTTATCCACCTTTGAGTGGAGAAAAGAAAGTCTCTTCTCTCCTGTGGCCTTGGGCACCTGACTGTCTGTCTTGGGGGCCAGTGCAGGTGGTCCATCCATGTGGCCCTTGTCTGCATGGCTGACTGTTGTCCCAAGGTCCCTGTAGAGAGGTTAGTGGGCTGAGGGGAGGGCAAGGAGGCTCCAATCGGGCCCTGCCTAGTACCTTGACCCTCTCAGGATTTCTGGCAAACTTGCCAACAGCAGATGGGGTGCTGTTGCAGGACCTCTGGGCGGGGCCTCCTCCACTGGGAGCTGGTCATGCAGCAGGCAGGGAGCCCGCAATTTCAGAAGCGCAGCCCAAGGGCCAGACAACTGCTATGCAGCCACGGATGAGCCACCGGCCTCAAGGCTGAGCACCGCCAGGGGACTCCGGTCACTGGTCCAGCCTTGCCCCTGCCATCTCCCTTGGCTACCTGTTCATGCAGAGAGGGCACAGCCCTGCAGGACATGTCCTAACAGCCCCCCGCATGCATGAGGGGCTCCAGGTGAGGTTAAGAACCCAGGGAGTCCAAATCCAAGTTTATATGACACCAAACTACGGTGCTTTTCACTCAACTTTACAGTGGCCATACCTGCCATTTGTACAACTGACCTTTGGGAACCTGGTCTGGGAGAGCAGGGAGCTGTATCCTGACCTCTCAGGGTTCTCTCCTGCCCAGGTTCTAGGGTTTAGGGTCATGACTTCTACTGTTAACTATTTTCAGGAACCTTGTGGCTGCCTGTCTGATTATGACCGACTATCAAGGGAAGTGCTTGGACCATCTCTCTCCCCACAGGCCAACTTGCAGGAGGTATGAGGGGTTGGGTCCTTAACATGGATGGGCAGCTGCTCCAGGGACCCTCCAGGTGCCCTCACTCAGCCACTGAGCTGAGACTGGGAGGGGGGTGGGGCAGCGGTGCAGCCTCACCTGGAAGGTGACCCCCAGGCTCCCTGACTCCTGACTCAAGTTCCTTCCAGAGGGTCAGGCTTCCTGTAAAGAAGAGGAGCCAGGATTCCCAGAGGAAAAGCTTTCCTAGGAAATCTCCAACCAGACGTCCTGTTCCTGGCTCTGGGGTTTGCATGCCCCAGGGCAGGGAAAACCTGGGGAGACCCCCCCTTAACTCCTAGGTGGCCCCGAGGTGAGGGTCAAGACCCCAGAAGACAGCATGTGCTGTGGCCCCGCCCCCACCCGGGGCCCCTGCCTCCCTCACAGCCAGCTCTCAGGGGACGAAGCCCAGTCACGGGGAAGGAGAGGCTGATGCTCCAGAGAGACCCCAGCTCCAGTCAGCCCACCTGGCTCCGTGTCTCCCTCTGTGAGATCAGGGTCCCGCCCATCAAAGGGCTGAGAAGGGGACTGAGATCCCATAGACAGGGTGCCCAGCCCTGGGCTGGAGGAGGTAGGGACCCACAAACAGCACCGTCCCCACTGATCCTATTAAAGGAAGAGCTGCCCCTGTGGCTCAGGGTCTCCCCCCTTTTCTCACCCTCCTCCTGCTGCTCCCCATCATCTGAGGGTCTCAGGTCCTCAGGACTTGGAGCTGGATCACATCTTCTCTGTGTGCCGGCTCTTCCTCATCCAGTCTGATGGCTTTAAGACTCCACTCAATAGACAAGTATCCTTGTGCACCGAGTGTGTGCCAGGCACTGTTCTAGGTCTGGACAGAGAGCTGAGAACCAAGAACTCTGTCCTCATAGAGCTGACACTCTAGTGCAGGAGATGGACTGTGTGCAACCAGTATACAGTATTAGGTCAGTGGATGATAAATGCCATGATAAAAGGATAACAGGTGAAAAGAGTCATTGACGTGTGTGGGTATGAGTAGCCAGGTTGCTATTTTAGGTAGTCAGCAGGGTCAGCATTAAAGAAGATACTGAATGAAGTGAACAGGCCGTGTGATGACAACTCCCCAATTCCTGTCTCTGGAGCTGATCTCTGTTGGGATCCAGGATCATATCCAACTGCTTCCTGAACTGTCCCTCTGGATGTCTCAGGATATTTCACACTCAACATATGCAATCCCATCTCCTGAACCGCCCCCCCTGCCCCAATCTTTAATACACACTGATCCTTCCTCATCTTCCCCATCTCAGTCAATGGCACTGCCTTCCTGGATGCTCTTCACAAAATATTTTGAATCCATCCACTCTTCATCTCTAGAACTACCTGGTCCAGATCCATCCATCCCCTCACCTGCCCTAGTTGCCTCCTCTATTTCCATCCTTTCCCTCAAAGACGGGGTTGGAATAAAGTCAAAGTAAGTTATTTTGAAGGCTTCTCTTTGTTTCCTTAGGATGGAACACAGACTCCAAAACTTTGCTTCCAAAGCCCTGCAAGTTCAGAGTCCTTTCTACTTTTCCTGCCTTTTTGCCTCCCTCCCTCCAGGCACTGAGATCATCTTCCAGTTCCTCTTTGTCATCTCAGGGCCTTTCCCCTGACGTGTCTACACATCTCCTAACCCTGAACTGAGACTAGAGCTCAGCCTGGCACAAGGTAACCCTATGCCCAGTCAATGCCACTCCAAACTTCAGTTTGCTAATCCAGAAAATGGAGATAATGGCCTTCAGCAGCAACAGTCTGACAAGGTGACTTATTACCTCTATTTCATTTTATCTTCAGGGATATTATTAGTGTCATCCCCATTTAACAGATGATGAAACTGAGGCTCAGAGAGTACATTAGATCATTTTACTCAAGGTCATATACTTACTCCCTGACAGAACCTGGATTTGAATAAATGTCTGTCTCCCTACAAAACCCAACAGGTAATAGAACCTCAGGAAATGCTGAGATTTACTGAATGCTGACCCTCTTCTCTTGGGTCCAAGAATCATCTCCTGCCTCCTGTGGGTCTTGGTATGGCTGCAGTACCCTCTTATTGTCCAGACCTCCTGTTGACAAGCCAGCCAAAAAATGCCAGAAAGTGTGGAGACTTAGGTGCTGACTGGACCCTCACTGGATTCTCCTCAGCTCACTGGCCTCCCTACAGGAACGTTTAGACGGGAGCCAGACACACAGACCAGGGCCGCATGGATTGGCCATCTGCACTGGCCCCTAAGGCAGATAGCCAGGTCCCTGAGAGCTCAGGAGGGAATGGCCCACTTCTCTCTACTCATAGGAGGATTGAGGAAAGTCGACCTGGTGATTTTTCCAAGAAGCTGGTCTGGAGCCAGGGAATGGAAACATCTGTGCCCCAGGCTCTGTTCTGGATGCAGCTCAGGACACAGTCTTGGGGGTGTCAGCTGGAGTCACCCTGGCTGGAGGAGGCTCTGGCCAGGTGAGGAGGGAGCCTCTGGCCGCTGCCCCAGGAGACAGGGAGCCCAGGCCAGGCAGGGAGCAAGGGAAGGGCCTGAGGCTTGGGCACCAGGGGTCTTCTCCATCAGCTGTGTGTGCTAAAGGGCTGGGGGAGTCCTGGTCATAGCAGGTGGGCTTGGGGGCCACAGCTCCCCCTCCCCAGACCCCTGGGTCAAAGGTGCCTCCCTTCCCTCTGCCTTTGGAGACAGGCCTGTGAGGCCATCTCTCAGCTCTTCTCCCAGGCTTTCTCCTTTGGAATCAGACCCACACGAGACTGTGGAACCATGGTGTACTCTGGGTCTGCCTCTCTCTTCACTCTGGGCTTCTGTTTCATCTTCCCCTGCTTATGGTCAGCCCCTTTGTACACCGTGCAGAAAGGACTTTGCATTCCCTAAAGAAACAAAGCTCCCCAAACAGGGCAAGACCACTTGGGCTGCTGATTTGGACTCTGAAGCAGTGAATAGTCGAGAATGTGCAGGAACAAGGGAGTCTGGGAGATCTCAGACTGTGGGGGCGCCTGGAAGCAGATTGTGTTTTTGACAAGAATCACTGGAGAGTTGAACCACTAGGAAATGACTGAGGAAACTCAGGTTATGAAAGAGAAACATGTTCCCCACCAAGCAGCGGTGGTGGGGAAGGAGGGTCTGTGTAATCAGGAAGGATGTGACCAATAAACAGGACCCAGCAGCCAAGAGGGAACAAGCAGAGAGGGTGGACAGCGGGGAGGGAGCCGCCTTCCATCTCCACGTCTGAGTCTCCAGGACTGGCAAGTCCAGGGGCCCCCGAGAAGAGGGGGGCTGGGAGGGACAGGGGTCTCTGGCACCCCTCCCCCATCTAGCAGATGAGGAAATGGACTCAGCAGCAGTGAGTGCCCTCCTCGTGGGGCCGGGCAGGTTTTTGCAGAATGAGGGTGGACGGGGCAGAATCCCAGCCTGGAGGATGCTGCTGCTACACATGTCACAAGGAGCGTGAGCTGTGGACAGACAGCCAGCCTGGGGACAGGACACCTGGGTACTGACTCTGACTCTGCCACACACAGGGTGACTCTGGACAAGTGTTGCCCCTCCCTGGGATCCAGCTGCACCTCCCCTATGATGAGAGGGTTGAACTAAGCAGAGGACTTTTACATTCTCTTTTGAGCTCCACAGTAAGGGGAATGAACCTAGTCTTGGATTTGTGACAAATGACCCTTAACCCCCCAGTAGGAGGGATGGGGTAGCCATCCTCATGAACCAGGAGGTTTGGACAGTGAGCCCCTCAGGTGAGCCAACCCTGGGCAATTATTGAATTAAAGCATAGAAGCATCGCCATCTTCCTGGGAAGTGAGCTCCCAGGGTTGTGTTCTATGTTATTCAGGAAAATAGTAGAATATGAGATTCTGCCACCCAGACTTGTGCAGGTCAATGCATACTTGCTTTTGTCAATGAAAAAATTGATCAATAGTCAAGTTAAAAAAAAAGGAAAATTTTATTCAAAGTAACCTGGGGAGTAAAGCTGCTAAAACTGTCTCTCAGGAAGTTCTGAGAACTGTTGAGAAGAGTACATGGGGAGCAGTAGGTGTGTGACTTGGAGGAAGGGAGACATGCAACCAGGCACACACCTTGTTACAGGTTACTGCTACTCCAGGACAAGAGCCACCTTGTTTAATGGTTTTAGTGCTTTTCTAAATATGGGATGAGATGGTTGGATGGCATCACCGACTCAATGGACATGAGTTTGAGTAAACTCCGGGAGTTGGTGATGGACAGGCAGGCCTGGCGTGCTGCAGTTCATGAGGTCGCAAAGAGTCAGACACGACTGAGCGACTGAACAGAACTGAACTGAACTAAATACAGGAAGATGCAAAAATGTGTTATTGAAAATTCCTCTTGAAATATCTATCCGAGGGCTGGTTCTCCCAGTTTTCCTAGAGCACAAAATGCTTCATCCTAATTTTGGCTCTGAATTCTTTTCAGGGTGGATTGTATGTCAGCGACCACAGTGGCTAAAGGCTTCGTGCTTGTAGAACTGGGTGGTGGGCAACATTTTTTATTACAGCTCCCTCCATTTCTGTCTTAATTTCAACCTATGTTTGGGAGACATTTTGAAGGACCAGTCTGTCCCAGAGTGCTAGGAATGCTCATTCCCAGGTCATCGAAAGATTTCTTTGATAAACCACTCAAGTGCTGTTACTCGTCTAGTCCTCTTAATAGTGAACAAATGTGTCTGGACCACCTATCTTTCTAGTCTATCAGGTTCCGGAAAATGGTTTCCACTTTCTGCTTCTTACCATATCTATTGTCACACTATTACAGTCAAGGAACTTATGGAACTATACATCAGGTCAATTGTTTCAAGTAGTCTAGGCACCATTATTTTTTAATCACAAGATCGATAACACATTTGTTAATGCAAGAAACAAAAATCTTGTAAAATAGGCAGAAAATAGCTAGGGACATTAATCATGTAATAAGTAAGCAGTGTTATCTTCTAGTTACATGGCTGGGACCAGAGGAATAAAAAGTTATCTTTATGGCTGAGCAGGTATTTCTGCCGTTGGGGTGGGTTGGTTAATACAGATGCACAATGCACATAGAAGGGAGTGCAGTGCAAAGTGCAAGTCACTCAGTCGTGTCCGACTCTTTGCGACCCCATGGGCTATACAGTCCATAGAATTCTCCCGGCCAGAATGTGGGAGTGGGTGGCCGTTCCCTTCTCCATGGGATCTTCCCAACCCAGGGATCAAACCCAGGTCTCCTGCATTGCAGGTGGGTTCTTTATCAGTTGAGCCACAAGGGAAGTCCCTAGAAAGAAAGTTTTCCCTGACTGGGAATCGAACCCTGGCTGTGGGTGGTAAAAGCACCAAATCTTAGCCACTGGACCACCTACTAGGGAGGGAGGAATCCAAATGGTCAGAGAAAAATTTTTATGTTTATATTTTTCTTATCCTAGCCTAAAAATATGAATTTTACTTCACTGTTTCTTAAGATCTTCCTGCCATGGGAACCTCCTCGTGGGAGCCCTCCACCTCCACCCAACCGGCCACTGGATGAAGATCACAGGCCTCATCCCAGCACAGGACTGAGGGGCAGCAGTGGGGGTCCTCCCCCTCCCCTCCCCCCAGCTCTGCTTGCCTGGCTTGCCTGGTGACACTAGCAGGCTGGGCTCTGAGGCTCTGTGGTTGACAGCAGCAGAGGAAGAAGGCATGTGATGCCTCCAAAGCCACCAGTTACTGAAAAGGGCTGCTGGCCCCAATGCAGGTGAGCACAGGTACACACACACATACACACAAACGCACACACTGAGCGTGCACAAAGGCACACACTTTAAAGAGAGGCATCCAGGTGCTGTCATGGCCCCTTTTAGAGTTAGGGGGACGGGCTGTTGGCACTGGGGTGGGGCCCAACCTCTTGTGTCACAGGCAGGCCACACCCCCAGGCTCTGGTCCAGGTATGGGCAGAGAGTCCCAGAAACCTAGGTCTGGCTGAGGGTGGAAATTGGCTAGGACACTTCTGAGCTCTAGGCAAATTTGGGAAAATTACTGTGTGTGGATTTTGGTTTTGCGAAGGTGAGGGGGAGAGGAGGGCATGAGGGGGTGTTTATTTTCTTTTATCTTTATGTGTATGCTCAGTCACTGTTGTGCCCAACTCTTTGTGGCTCCATGGACTGTAGCCCGCCAGGCTCCTCAGTCCATGGGATTTCCCAGGCAAAACTACTGGAGTGGGTTGCCATTTCCTCCTCCAGGGGATCTTCCCAACCCAGGGATCGAACCTGCATCTCTTGCATCTCCTGCATTGGCAGGCAAATTCTTTATCACTGCACCACCTGGGAACCACCTGGGAAACTTTTTAATGTTGAAATTATAAGGGCTTTATGAACGTAGGTGAAGGAACAAGACTATTCTCTATGATTGGACTGATGGGAACCAGAAACTCCAAGGAATTTTTTGAAAATTATATATATTTGTTGAGATTACATTATATCTTAGTACAGAGAAACAAGGAGAAGCAGCAGAAAGCAATTGGCACAAGAAGCATGTGTGTGTTCCCTCACGCTCAACTAAGGCATTTCTTTTGACTATGAAAGCAGCAATCCCACCACCCCCATCCACCTGCCCAAGAAAATTAGAAAATTCCCCTTTAAGAACAGGGTCCCCCAGTAATTTTTGACCTCTTGACTAGAAGAAAAAGAAAAGAAAAGGAGAACACCCAGGCTAACAACCCTTTAAGGCTGCAGTGGCCTCCCTGCAGAGGCAGGGCCTACTGTTTTGATCACTGAGGCAGGAGGGCCACATCGCTGCCCCTCACCAACACTGCAGACAGCCATCTTCAAGACCCTGGCTTTTTCAGTAGCTCCTTTTGTGATTCCCCTGACAGTAGTTGGCATGGAAGTCATCTCAACTTCCCCTGAGATGCCATCTAGGCCAGGAATCCCCTATTCTCGGGCCACAGACAGGTCCTGGTCTGTGACCTGTTAGGAACCTGGCTGCACAGCAGGAAGTGAGCGACAGGCCTGACCAAAACCATCCCCCACCCTACCTCGGGGAGAAATGGAAAATTTCCTTCCAAAAAACTGATCCCTGGTGCCAAAACTGTTGGACTCCACTGTTCTTGGCAGTGTGTTTTAGTAAGCCTACAAAAATTCTGGAGACAATCTTAGGTGGGGCTGAGCACCAGGTGGGGCCCAGGAATTCAGGATCTCTGCTTTAGACTCCCACTCACTGGGAATTTTTGACCTCCAGAGATTTATTTTTTAAATTAGATGAGAGGCACCCTGTACACTCTCCCCTACTGGGAGAAAGTGGGCCCAGTGACTAGCTACTTATCCCACCCCCACACACACCAACTAAGGCACCACAAGGGGGACAGACACACTTTGGCAACGAGGTCCCTCCAGAGGCCGAGGGTGTGAACAGATGCACAGAGTACTGTGTGATGTGGAGTCAGCACCTTAGGAGGTGGGAGGGGGTGGTGGGCAGAGAAGGAAGGAGTCTCAGGCCCAGATGGATCAGAAGAAGGAAAATGGGGAGAGATGGTTAGGACACAGGAGACAAGAAAACCAAGGATGACCAGAATAGGGGCAGAAAACAGAAAATGTAGAAAAGATGAGAGCAGCAAGAGGAAGAGGCAAAACAGGGTGTGGGCAACCACACAGGAAGGAGACAGAGCAGAAGGAGGGGAGGAAACAGAAAAGATGTGAGGAGGGAGAGAGGGGAGCCAGGAAGAGGATGTCAGAGGATTGCAGAACTTGGTAAGAAGATGGAATCCAGAGCCCCTGGGCAGAGCTCAGTACCTGATAAAAATGAAATGGATCCAGTATGCCATGTCAGCCACATAAATCAGCAGGTTGATGGCTGTCAAGATGGCCACAGTCAGTTTTTGGTCCCAGATGCACAGTGTGGAGAGAAGCTCATCACTGCAGCTCACATCACTGGACCGCTGGGACTGCCCGCCGAACTCCTCATTGAACTGGTAGAGTGGCCAGAGGACCAGGGCGCTGGCATAAAGGAGGACAGAGAGCACGGTCTGCCCCAACAGGAAATGAGGGAAGAAGGTGTGTAGTCTGCTCTCGAATTTGACCAGCTTCAGCAGCATGGCCACGGCCCCCAGTGTGAAGCAGACGGAGTACACGGCCACGCACCACACCAGGGCCGGCTGGTGCTGGTGCAGGTAGGTGTTGCTGATGAAAGCGAAGATGATGCAGGCCACAAATGTCTCCAGCAGCTTGAATAGGCCATGAATGGTAGCAAAATAGAAAGTGATCTCACCCAGGAATAGTAGCCAGAGAAAGACCCCTTCCAAGGCATAAAGCACACACGCGACGCAGGAGAATGCAGTGGCGGCGGTGGCCTGGTCCCGGAAGGGGCCATGAGGCAAGAACTGGATGTAGGTGATGGCGTACATGATGGAGGCTGAGAGGCAGAAAACAGTGGCGAGGCAGGCATAGGTGAAGAGAAAGCTCCTCCCAGAAAAGGGGAGACTGGGCTGGTACTCGCCTAATTGGACTATGAAGGTGATGAGGGTGATGACAAAGCAGAAGCACCAGATGAACATGGACCAGTGACTTACGGCCCCCATTCCGGTGCCCAAGCTGGCCACCAGTGAGAAAGCCGCGCACGTGGAGAACAGCTGCATCAGGCGGTAGAAGCATAACCAGACTCTATCAGTGTCCATGTCCGCTACACCACGTGGAGGTCCTGAGGGTTGTTCAGGTCACGGTCACTGGTATGGCAGTGATCTTCACTTAGAATCCACTGGAGAAAGATTCAGGTTCCGAGGCAGATTAAATCAGATGCCAGGGAAAGGCTCAGAGCCCTGTGACGGCTGAGACTCAGGATCTGTGGAGCTGAAACCAATGGCCCAGACACCCGGGTAACAGCACAGATGCTCCAGGAGGATTCTCCCCACCCATCACCCTTGGCCTTGTCATGAGACTTGTCTCATCTCACAGCTGGGTTGGGTCTGGCCTCAAACCATGAACATTTTTAATCTCTTTGTGCTATGTGCCATTATCTACAGAGACACAGGGGATGATGGCCCTTATCTGAAATCCCAATGCTTCAAGGATCTGAAAAAAAAAAGATATGTTTAAAAAATATCTTTGGGTAGAAAATTTTACCAAAAGAGACATGAGACTATTTGCAGTCTATATTTATTTCACTTAGTGTGAATTTCTAAAGTTCTTTTGCAGAAACAATAATGTGTTTGATTACAAGGTGTTTTCAGACCCCAGTAGGGTGTCATGTCACGGAGAGCAAGTACACCATGTCACCTGTTTGAGGCTGAAAACTTGTAAATTCTGGAGCATGTCTGAGCCCAAGGTTTTCAGAAAAGGGATTGTGGATTGTCCTGCTGATCCCATTTGACAGATAAGAAAGTCCAATCAAGTGCCTTGCTTAAGGTCAAAAAGTGCAGAGTGGGAACCCAGATAAAAATGCTAAAGCTGTAAATTTGAACTCTTGACTCTACAGCCCACACAACAGCAGGGCTCGGGGGTGGGAGCCCAGGACCAAAACTTGGGGCTTTGGGACCCAGGACACACCTTCAGGGTCATGGCCTCCTTCCACAGCAATCTGAAGACACACGTGTCCCAGCCTGTCCTCCCTGCAGCCATCACTAGAAGGAGCTACCATCTGAGGGGACACAGCCCCACTTGGAGGAGGGCAGCCTCGGGGTGAACAGGGAGGAGCTATGGGGTGAGAGCAAAGCCGTGGGGACGAGATGACGTGGGAAGTGGGGGCTATTGTGAATCCCCTCCGCCCCAGTTTTGCCTTCACATGTGACTCTTTCTCATTGGGAAGGGAGACTTCAACCCAGTATGACCCCAAAGATGAGTGTCTTGAAAAAACTGCAGAATAAATTAACATGTTTGGCTCTTAGGGCTTCCCTGGTGGCTCAGACGGTAAAGAATCTGCCTGCAATGCAAGAGACCTGAGTTCAAACCCTGGGTTTGATCCCTTGGAGAAGGGAATGGCAACCCACTCCAGTAGCCCTGCCTGGAGAATCCCATGCACAGAGGAACCTGGCAAGCTATAGTCCATGGTGTCGCAAAGAGTTGGACACAACTGAGTGACTAACAATTTCACTTACACTTCTTTTTGGCTCTTAAGCTCCGAAGCTACCATTCAGGTGGGAGTCTGGAAAGATCTAGGAGTGGTCTTATCTGAGCAGGATTTTCCTGGCCTGGGAGACTGGTTAGCAGCTTCCAAGCTGGGAAGAAGGGATTGGAAATGAACAAGGATGCTGTGTCTGATGCTGATGGGGAGACTTTCAGGGCATCTCAGGGAGAGGGTGGTGATGGATGGATTATTGGCCCCCTTTAAAGAGCAGAAGCTGAAACAGGAGGCACCTACTGGACCCCTGGGAGGGGACAGCCCTGAGGATGCACCTGGGACTGAGGTGGTGGCAGGGGTGACAGAGTGGAGATGACTGGGGGGGGGGGATCCCAGGGTCTCAGTGGCTGTGAGGCAGACAAATGACCCTTAACGCCCTGCAACAGGAAGGATGGAGCAGCCATTTTCATGAACCACCAGGCTTGGACAGTGAGCCCCTCAGGTAAGCCCACCCTGGGCAGTTCTTTTACTAAAACACCAAGGCATTGCCATCCTCCTGGGAAGTGAGAGCCTAGGTTTGGGCCCAATTTGATTCAGTAAAATAGTACAATATGGGATTCCTGCACCCAGACTTGTGGAGGTCAATGCATAGCTGCTTTTGTGGATAAAAAATTAATCAGTAGTCATTCTAAGGAAGGAAGAGGAAATTTTATTCAAGCCAACCTGACAGTTACAACTGGGGACACAGTCTTCCCGAGGAACAGGCATCTATTTAATGGTTTCAGTGATTTGCTGAGTGTGAGAGAATGCAAGAAACTGGATTCATAAATATTTCTCCTGAAAATATTTATATGAGTTTCAGTTTCACCAGTTTTCCTGGAGCACAGAGGGCCTCATCCTTATCTTTACCCTGAATTCCTTTCAAGGTGGATTGTAAGTCAGTAACTGCAATTGCTAGTGATTTGATTCTTGTTGAACTCGTGGTGGGTAACATTCTTTAGTCACAATCTTGTTCTTTTTGGTCTTAATTTCAACCAAAGTTTAGGAGGCATTTTTCACCAATTTGTCTCCAGGTGCTGGGAATACTCATTCCCAGATCAGTCAAGAATTTTATTGATAGACCATTCAAGTGCTATTTCTCATCTTGTCTTGGTAACAGTGGCCTAATCCCCTGAACCACCTGTCTCAAGAATCTGTCAAGCTCTAGAAAATGATTCCCTCCTGTTGTTTCTCCCCATATCTAATAAATGTAAATACACAAGTAATTTTTACTTTCCTGGAATTTCTGGTTACTATCAAACACTGCTGTTAATCATAGAGAGAAGCCTTGTCCTTTCTCCCACATCTATCATGTTCCTTTTTTAAACCTCAATACAAAGGTTTTAAAAAATAAAATTGACATACCTTAATTGATCCAAATTTTCTTAGAACTCAGAAAAACTGAGCAGATTTTTCTTCTCACACAAATCACCATCTCTGTGAGCTCTTCCCACAGTCTCCCCACTCCCAACTTTCCCCAGAGCCTGGGGACATGGCCCAGCCCAAGACAACTAGCAGTTGCACCCCCTAAAGTCTTAACTTTCTGACTCCTAGCTCTTAAAAGGTGCCCACCACCACTTGCATGACTCTATCTAAAGGTGTATGCCTGACTGCATGCTCAGTGTGTGGGTCTGTGTGTGGTTGTGTGTGTTTGTGTTCATACATGCCTTGACACCAGAAGCCCTTTAAAGTAACTAGCGGCTGTGAAGTCATTCCAAGCCTTCTTCCTCTCCCACTCTCAGCCACGCCCAGCATCTGGCTCCAGCCTCTTGAGCACTCCTAGCTTGGTAAACATAGAGCCAGAGAACTCACCAGCATCATAGGTCCAGGCCACATCGGTGGCAAAAGCCACAGATGCAGAAGAACGCAGAGGCAGAGCTGGTGTGGTTCCGGAAGATGCCTTAAGGCAAGACTGAAGGTAGATAAGGGGGTATTGATGAAGACTGAGAGTCAGTGGTGGGTGACATGGCAGGCCCATGGGACGAGAAAGTTGTCCCAGGAGCAGCATAGGTGATACTGGAGCCCAAATAAGTCAACTATGAGAATGAGGAGCGTCACAGTGAAGCAGAAGCACCAGATGAACATGGACCAGTTGCCAGGGTGTAGCCTCAGCAGGATCCAGGGTACCCTTAGGATGAACAGCATCGGGGAGAGAGAGAGAGAGAGAGAGAAAGAGAGAGAGAGAGAGAGAGAGAGAGGGAGAGAGAGAGAGAGAGAGAAAGAGAGAGAGAGAGAGAGAGAGAGGGAGAGAGAGAGAGAGAGAGAGACGACTGGGGTTTGCAGCAAGGTCTGGCAGTGTTTTATTTTTCACCGTAGCCTTTATACCTTAGTTAGTACATTTCTAAGGGGAAGATAAGCACACAGACCTAGTTTGACATTACATCAGCTTGTCCTTCACGAAACCAGGTGTTCTCTGCATACTTCTTTGTTTACAAGAGTCTTTTTCCGTAGATTTTTTTGTACATTATCTTCTGGCCTTGAGCTTAGCAGAAAACAGAAAAGTGGCAGTCTCATGGTATAGCAGGTTGCAACATAATAGAAATACAACCCTGTTAACACAAAGGTCAGTCTTTTTGCAGAAGTTCTCAGCTAAATTTATCTAAAAAGTTTAGCACACAAACTCTGCGCCTCCGGTGAGGCAGCCTCTGTTTTAGCACTCTTGGTTAAAATTAACAATTATCTTATTGTTTCCACACTAGGGGTAAACTCTTATTTTTCTAAATCCTTAACTATATTAACAATAGCTTCCACTGCACAACCTCAGCACATTAACAGCAATCAAACGTTGATCCAATAACCACTTTTAGAATAATATTTTTATGTTCTCTAATAGGGCTTCCTCACCACCCAAAGGTCTCTGTGCCTGTTAGGGCTTTTATGTGATCAGGTTCTTTATGCTGTTCATGATTAAGGTGTTGTGAGCAGTCACGTGCATTAGTACGCATTTGCCAAGCAGACTAGAATGCCAGTAAAGGGGTCTAAATTGAAACACTCCTTTCATCCTGGATAATCTTATAGGATACCACCGTCCGGGGGACATATTAATTAAAGTTCTAAGTTGATTCTGTTTGAAAAGAGATCAGGGAAGGCCTTCTACCTGTGTCACAGAAATTAGGGAGTAGTCTAATATAGCAAGCATCAGAAAGACAGATATCATCTTTAAGGTGAGCGCTGGGGCAGCTTTTCGAAATCCCTGAGGTCCTGATCTGCCTTGCTTGTCAGGTCTTCTCCTCATGACCTTGTCATGGGTGGGATCTCATGTGCTGGCTCCCAGCAACCAGTTACTTAGGTCCACCGTCCAAGTGCTCACTCTGGCCACCAGGGAGAAGACCATGCAGCCGGAGAGCAGCTTCAGGAAGTGGAGGAAGCAGCCCATGATGGTCAGAGAGCCCAGGCCGGAGGATGGTCAAGAGAAGGATGTGATGGTCATGTGGATCACTGTCAGCTCACTAGGAGTAGAACCCTGTAAAAGAGCTAGATCAAGAGGCAGATTAAGTCAGATGCCTAGAAAAGGCTCAGGGCCCTGTGTTAGTTGAGGCTCAGGATCTGTGGAGCTAGAACCCATAGCTCAGATACTCGGGTAATAGCACAGCAGCTCCAGAATGGTTCTCCCCACCCATCACCCTTGGCCTTGTCAGGAGACTTGTCTTATTCTGAACCTCACGGCTAGATTGGGTCTGGCTTCAAACCATGAACATTTTTGAAATCTCTTTGTGTTTTGTACCATTATCTATGGAGACACAAGGTAGGATGGTCCTTACCTGAAATCCCAATTCTTCAAGGCTCTAAAAGTGAAAGTCGCTCAGTTGTGTCCGACTCTTTGCAACCCCATGGACTATACAGTCCATGGAATTCTTCCAGGCCAGAATACTGGAGTGGGTAGCCTTTTCCTTCTTCAGGGGATCTTCCCAACCCAGGGATCAAACCGAGGTCTCCCACATTGCAGGCAGATTCTTTACCAGCTGAGCCACAAGGGAAGCCCCCAAGTATACTGGAATGGGTAGCATATCCCTTCTCCAGTGGATCTTCCCGACCCAGGCATTGAACTGGGGTCTCCTGCATTGCAGGTGGATTCTTTACCAACTGAGCTATGAGGGAAGAAGACTTTAAAAAAAGATTCCTTAGAAAATTTGACCTGAACAGATGGGAGACACTTCATGGTTTTTATTATTTTACTTAGTGTGAATACTCAAAAGTTTAGTGACAGAAACACCAATGTGTCTCATTATAAGGTGCTGGCCTCCCAGTGGGCCCTGCCAGGTGTGGGGGAGGGGCACCAGCTATCAGGGATGCTGGCAAAGTCTTGCTGTCTGTCTGCAAATTTGTTCCCAACTTAACCTCCTTGAAGTAAGCCTGTGATATATATTTAAGGTTAAATGACAAGTTTGGATCCATTTAATGGCATAGAGTGAGTTCTTGGGGAAGGAGAGGCATGGGGGTTCCTGCTGTGTGACCCTGGGTCAGGCCCGTGCCCTCTCTGGGCCTCAGTTCCCCCACCTGGAAATCAGCAGGTTTGCCTGAGCCTCCCAGCGGCCCCTCCTCCACTCTAGTCTGTGAGCCTGGAGGTGGTGCCCCCGTCAGAGCCCAGCCTGGGTGTGGCTGAGCCCCGCCTGCCCAGTAGCCAGGCCTGTGGACTGGAAGACAGGGAGCTGGGAAGGTCATGGCCAGGACAGAGGAAGGAGGAGGTGCAAAAAGGGCAGAGAAGGAGCAAGGTAGTAGGAAAGACACTCAGAGTGACAAGGACATTGTGGGCCTATCAGGGGACCTGTCGCATGGTGCACTCAGTCATGCCAGCGACCTCTTCCCTTCCCCCTCCCCCTCACAGAGGACCCAGAAGGCCCTGCCCCACTCTGGACATAAACACATGCAAGCTTGATTTGCTCCAGATCAGAGACTGCAAACCAGTTTGTACTGGAGGTGGCCCAGAGGTGTGTTAGGTTTCTCTTCACAGTGTATAAAGTATTATTTCTTCACTAAGTGTTTGGTAGCTGCACTGTTTTAATTTCACATGAAAATCCACATTTCCAGCTCCTTTTTAAGCCTCAGGAGATCTGGTGTCGCTGGGCTGTGTTCCCTCAGGAAGGCAAGTAGATGGAGCTGAGCAGCTGCTATGCCATTTATATTGTTTCCCATTCTCATCTCTGTTTAATATTTTCTCTGTTTTCTTCTTCTATGTATAACTGACATAAAGCAGGACCGTGATCATCTCCCATGTGCCCCTTTCCCCTCTTGGGTGTGGCCAGGCTTCCTGCCTGCTCACAGGAGTGTCCACACCCCCATCCAGGGAGCATCCATGTCCTCAACCTCATGGACAGCCTTCAACACACTTCACAGACTCTGAAATCATATGTAGACATGTGTGTACATACATGTACATGTGTCTATAGGGCATATCTGTATTTTTTTTCCTGTTTTATAAACATGAGATTTTGTCATCACACAACATCTTGCTTTTCTACCACCCCTGACAGTTGCAGCTGGTCCTCTGCAGGGTCCTTCATCCTCTCCATCCCCTTTACTTATTTCCTTCCCTCCTGGCTCCTATGGGTGTTTGGACTGACACACTTGTCTAGGTCAGTGGATCCTCCCCTGTGAGTCTCAGACACAGGGGGTACCCAGGATATGACAAGGGGTCTTGGAATCTATGTGACTATCATGCTCTAGAACAGGAGGTCAGAACCCATTTCTGGAAAATTAGAAAAAGATATGACAAAGACTCTATTTTTTACTTCTGGGTATTCATTTTGGTTTCCTTTACCTATAGGAAAAAATTTATTGCTATTTTGATTGCTTAAAACAACAGAAATTTATGTCCCATAGTTCTGGAGACCAGAAACCTAAAGCCAAGTTGTCAGCAGGGCTGTGCTGTCTCTGTCTCTGATGCTCCAGGAGAGTCATTCCTTTGTTCTTTTAGCTTCTGCAGGCCCCTTAGCTTGGGCTTCCCTGATGTCTCAGACGGTCGAGTCCGCCTGCAATGTGGGAGACGTGGGTTCACTCCCTGGGTTGGGAAGATCCCCTGGAGAAGGGAATGGCTATCCATTCCAGTATTCTGGCCTGAGAATTCTATGGACAGAGGAGCCTGGCAGGCTACAGTCCACAGTTGGACAGGACTGAGTGACTTTCACTTTCACTGGCTTGTGGCACTAGTGGTAAAGATCCAGCCTGCCAGTGCAGGGGATATAAGAGAATTGAGTTCGATTTCTGGGTCAGGAAGATCCCCTCTAGAAGGGCACAGCAATGCACTTCAGTATTCTTGCCTGGAGAATTCCATGAACAGAGGAGCCTGGTGGGCTATGGCCCATAGGGTTGCAAAGAGTCAGACATGACTGAAGCAACTTAGCATGCACATATGCACAAAGGGAAAACAGGAGAAAAGAGAGTTATTGGAGTGGGGTGGGCAAGACTGCTCTCTTTGGTGGGTGGAGATCAGGATGCTTGATGGATGTGACATTTAAGAAGATAGTGAATGAAGTGAACAGGTTCTATGATGACAACTCCCCAATTCCTGCCTCTGGAGCTGATCTCTCTTTGGATCCACAGTCACACCCAACCGACTCCTGATCTCTTCCTCTGGATGTCTCAGGACACATCACACTCAGCATGTCCAGTCCCACCTCTTCAACCCCCCACCCCCAACATACACTGACCCTTCCTCATCTTTCCCATCTCAGTCAATGGCACCACCTTCACAGACGCTCTTCATAAAATACTTGTGAACCCACCTACTCATCATCTCTAGAGCCACCTTCTTCATCTCCAGATCCATCCATCCCCTCACCTGCAACTTCTAGTTGATTCCTCTATTTCCATTCTTCCCTCAATGTCTGCTTGAACTGAACTCAAAGTAAAACACCTTTGAAGGCTTTTCTTCACTCTCTTGGGTTGAAACACAAACTCTAAAAATCACCTCTGAAGCCCTGCAAGCTCAGACCTCTTCCTACCTCTCCAGCCTCCTCACTTCCCTCCCTCCAGCCACTGAGAATGTCTTCTAGTTCCTCTGGGTCATCTCAGGGCCTTTCCCCTGACATGTCTCCACACCCCCAACCCTGAACTGAGATCAGAGCTCAGCCTGGCACACAGTAGTCCTATGCTCAGTCAATGCCACTCTAAGCCTCCGTTTCCTCATTCAGAGAATGGAGATAATAGCACCTGCTTTTGAACATGACAAATCCTAATTACATCCTGCAAAGAATATCACTGGCAACTTAAGCAGAGAACAACTGTCCTAGAAGTCTGCTGGGTAGCTTGGAGAATTATTAGGGAGAAATCAGGCTTAGACCAGGCTCAGGTGAGGAAAGAGGGGTGCTGGGCAGCCACAGCGTAGGGCAGTTGGCCCAGGCACTGTGGCCACTGGAAGCAGACAGCGGATGCTACTGCAGGCCCCGCAGAAGGAATTCTGCTCTGACCTGTGTCTGTGTGTCGCTTACTACTTACGTGTGTGTCCAGACACCCACCACTTGATGGGCAAGTCAACTATTTATTTGGCCTCTTAAGTTTCTTATGTGTCTGAGGCCTGGTTTCTCACCAAGACTTGCATGATGAGGACATCTTTAAATTCTGTCTCAGGTTCTCAGTCGTCCTCTCCCTGGAGATGTCCTTCACGCAAGGACTTGGGGTTGCTAGGAGGACTACGTGAGATAAAACATGTCTGGTAATTCTCAGACAATTCCCCTAAAGGCAGAAGAGTTGGAATGTATCTTGATTAGGAGGTCTAGCCTAGAGTCTGAGCCTGTAAGCTCCTGTAATATTCATTCAACAAACACCTCAATGTGCCATGCTCTCTTCTCAGTATTGGGAATACTTTAGTAGACTCACCCAGCAGTGAGTGCCCTCCTCAGGGGGATGCAGCAGGTTTGTGCAGAACGAGGGTGGACGGGGCAGAATCCCAGCCTGGAGGATGCTGCTGCCACACTTGTCACAAACAGCGTGCGGCCGTGTACAGACAGCCAGCTTGGGGACAGGACACCTGGGTCCTGACTCTGACTCTGCCACACACAGGTGACTCTGGAAAAGTCCTGTCCCTCCCTGGGATCCAGCTGCTCCTACTCTATGATGAGAAGATTGGACTAAGCAGAGGACATTTGCACTCTCTTTTGAGCTCCACAGTGAGGGGACTGAACCAGGCTTGGAATTGTGACAAATGACCCTTAACCCCCCAACAGGAGGGATGGAGCAGCCACCATCATGAACCATGAGGCTTGGCCAGTGAGCCCCTCAGGTGAGTCCACCCTGGGCATTTCTTCTACTAAAGCAGAGAGGCGTTTCCATCCTCCTGGGAAGTGAGGTCCCAGGGCTGTGTTCAATTTGATTCAGGAAAATATCAGATTATGAGTTTCCTGCACTTAACTTGTGGAGATATATACATACTTTCTTTTGTGGATGAAAAACTAATAGTCAGTCTATTAGAAAAATAGATGGAAAATTTATTTCAAGCCAACCTGAGGATTGCAACTGGGGAGAGAGTCTCTCTGTCTGTTCCAAGGATGTAAGAGGGGGAGGATAGTTTCTATATGACTTGGGGGAAGGGGGACATGGCAACCAGCACCCAGCTTGGTAGAAGGTTACTTCACTCAGGAGGAACAGATATCTTGGTTAATGCTTTTAATGCTTTTCTAAGTATGGCAAGATGCGAGAAACTGGGCTCATGAAAATTTTTCCTGGAGATATCTCAATATCTAAGGGCTAGTTCTGTCAGTTTTCTCAGAATATTGAGTGCCTCAGCCTGATCTTCACTCTGAATTCCTTCCAGGATTGATTGTAAGTCAAGGACTGCAGTGGTTAATGACTTGATTCTTGTAGAACTGGGTGGTGGGCAACATTTTTATATCACAATCCCTTGCCTTTAGGTCTTAATTTTAACCAAGGTTTGGGAGACATTCATAACTGATCTGTCCCAGGGCATCAGGAATGCTCATTCCCAGGTCAGGAGAAGATTATGTTTGTGGGCCTCACCTAGTCCTGTTAATAGTAACCTCAATCCTCTGGACCACCTGTTTTACTAGTCTGTCAGATTCCAGCAAATATTTCCCTCCTGTTGCTTCTTCCCCTCTCCAGAGTCATACTTTTACAACAATGGATCTTACAGTACTATACTTCAGGTCAATCATTTCAAGTCATCATTATTTCTGTCTGAGGCTCAATCACATATTTTTTAAAGCAAGAAGCAATTATCTTAGGAAAAGCACAGAGCACAAATAATATGGCCTCTGACATTAACCCAGTCATAAGTAAGTAGGGATGTCTTCTAAGGAGTTACATGATTGGGGCCTGAAGAAGAAAATTTATCTTTATGGTGGAGCAAATAGTTTTGCCCTTGAGGAGGTCAGGTTAACACATAATGCAGATAGATGCACACTGCACACCAGAAGGCAGAGAGGAGGCTCAAAGAGCAAAGCAAAAACTTTGTCTAAAATGTTCTTGTCTTGCCTTAAAATATGGAAATTACTACATCTTAACATTTTTTTGCCATGGGGATCGCCTCCTGGGAGCCTTCCCCATCCACCCTATCTGCCTGTGGGTGAGGATCACATGCTTCATCCCAGTATAGGAGTGAGGGGCAGCAGTGGGGGTCCTTCCCCTGCCCTCCCCCACAGCTCTGCTTGTCTGGCCCCTCTGGTCCTGGTGACACCAGGGTGCTGGATTCTGTGGGTTTGTGGTTGGGAGCAGGAGACTTTGGGACCTTCACAGCCACCAGTTACTGCAAAGAGCTGCTGGTCTCAGTGTACCCATGCCCAGGAACACACACACTGAGCACGCACACAGGCACATACCTTTATAGAGGGGTCTCCAGGTGCTATCATGGCCCCTTTAAGAGCTAGGGGACAGAATGTTGGGCATTGGGATGGGACCCAACTGCTAGATCTCTATTACTGAGCCAAGCGCTTAGGATCTGGTTAATATGGAAATTGGGAGACAATGGGACAGGTTTACAGAGATGGTGGTTTGGGTGAGAATGGAAGTTTGCTCAGTTGCTTCAGAACTCTAAGCAAATTTGGGTCAATTAGATTGTTGATTTTGTGGTTTTTTGCTTTTATTTTTCTATTTAGTTTTTTTAAAAAGACATTATGGATGAGGGAGAAGGAACAATTCTTCTCTCTATGATCCAGAGCAGGGACTGATTGGCCCCAGAAACTCCAGGTAATTCTTTAAATTTATATACATTTATGTAGATCACATTATATGTGAGTCCCAGAGAAGCATGTAGGAGCAGCAGAAAGCAACTGGCACACAGAAACTTGCTTGTGTAACATAATCAAGCACTGGAATTATGTTTACTGTTGTAGCAATGATATCCACCCACCCAACCCACCTGCTAATTGGAAAAGGGTTGAAAGACACTTCCCTTAAAGAATAAGATCACATAGTAATTCGATCCTTGATCAAAAAGAAAAGAAACAAGCAAAAACAGAAAAATTACACAGGCTGAAGAAGAACTAAAGCGCTTATTGATGAAAATGAAAGAGGAGAGTGAAAAAGTTGGCTTAAAACTCAACATTCAGAAAACTAAGATCATGGCATCTGGTCCCTTCATTTCATGGCAAATAGATGGGGAAACAGTGGAAATAATGGCTGACTTTATTTTTCTGGGCTCCAAAATCACTGCAGATGGTGATTGCAGCCATGAAATTAAAAGACGCTTACTCCTTGGAAGGAAAGTTAAGACCAACCTAGACAGCATATTAAAGAGCAGAGACATTACTTTGCCAACAAAGGTCTGTCTAGTCATTGTTTTTCCAGTGGTCATGTATGGATGTGAGAGTTGGACTATAAAGAAAGCTGAGCACCAAAAAATTGATGCTTTTGAACTGTGGTGTTGGAGAAGACTCTTGAGAGTCCCTTGGACTGCAAGGAGATCTAAACAGTCCATCCTAAAGGAGATCAGTCCTGGGTGTTCATTGGAAGGACTGATGCTGAAGCCGAAACTCCAATACTTTGGCCACCTCATGTGAAGAGCTGACTCATTTGAAAAGACCCTCATAGTGGGAAAGATTGAGGGCAGGAGGAGAAGGGGACAACAGAGGATGAGATGGTTGGATGGCATCACCATCTCGATGGATATGGGTTTGGGTAGACTCCGGGAGTTGGTGATGGACAGGGAGGCCTGGTATGCTGTGGTTCATGGGGTTGCAAAGAGTTGGACACGACCGAGCAACTGAACTGAACTGAACTGAGTGTGAAACGGAGTATTTCCTGTCTTATCAATAAACAGGATGTCACAGTCATCAGGGATTCCAGCCCTCTAAACGTGAATTTCTGAGCCCAGGAACAACAATGCCTGCTATCCAGCAGCTATTGAGTTGGCAACATAAGCTGCTGCCACTCCCTACCATGAACAAGGAACTAAGGATGTGAGTAATCAAATCTCTGGATGCTGGCTCCGACAGCTGAGATGCAAATGAAAGGAATGATTTTAGTAAGCTCAGACTCTTGCATCTTCTCACAGAAAAATGTTAAATTTGTTAACTTGAGATATCTGGCTTTCCTTAATTAACAATAATCCTTTGATGTTTAGACTACCTGCTCCTTGTTACAAGCATCTATGTAACCTGACTCCTGCCCACCTCCCAACCCCGCCTCCTCAAAACATATCTCTCAGGGTTACTTGAGATGCTGGCTACCAGGCTTGAAGTCCAAAAAACTTCCATCAAATAAAACATAACTCTCATCTTCTAGGTTGTGACTACTTTTTATAGTTGATACTAGCTAACATCAGCTTTAAGTGGCTATTTTTCTTTAAGTGGCGGGATCCATGTTCTTCTGCCTGCAGGGGCAGGATATGCAGTTTTTAGCTCTGACGCTGAGTCACATCCCTGCCCCTCTGAAATACTTCATAGGTTGCCTTCAAGAAACTGCCGTTCTTTTCCAGTTCAATTTTTGACTCCCCCTAGCGTAGCTGGAATGGAAGCCACCTACCTCTTGCTAGCTTTAAGATGAGGTCTAGGCAGAGGGTTTTAGTGAGCCCTCAAAAATTCTGGAGCCAATCTTAGGCGGGACTGAGCAACAGGCAGGGCCCCTGGATCCAAGGTCTCTGCTTTAAGCTTGTAACTCACTGAAAACTGTTGACCTCTGGAGTTTTTTCTTTTAACTTAAAGGGGAAGTGCACTGTACAAGGCCCTATCCTGAGAGAAAGGGAGTCAAATCCTCAGCTACCTCCACATACACCAAACACACGCACGGCAACGAAGGCACCATCAGGGCGACAGACACACTTTGGCAACGAGGCTCCTCCAGAGGCCCAGGGTGTGAACAGCTGCACAGAGGGCTGTGTGCTGTGGAGTCAGCACCTTAGGAGGTGGGAGGGGTGGTAGGCAGAGAAGGAAGGAGTCTCAGGTCCTGATAGTGAAGGAGGAAACAGACAGAACATGCTCCATCTTGAAAGCAGGACTCCATCCTGGGCCGGACTGGACTTTGAGCTCTATGCCCAATATCTATGGAAACAACATGCCAACTGGAAAACCAGACTCCAATCCCATGGAAGAGCCCCAGGGCTCGTACTTAGACTCTCCGTCGCCTAAAAGAATACCCTAATTATCTGTGTATCCCAATAGAATCATAAATTCTATTATGCTTACTGGGAAATAACCACAGGCCTATTGGTAATTGTCCACTGTTAACTACCTAGGCCTAAGGCATATGAATCATGGGTTATCTTTGACTGTATCTTTCTTTTCCTTTGTTCAGACTAGTTTCAGGGAATTTGGGGAGGTGGGTTTGGGCATGTACACTTAATGTTTTCACAAAAACTGGTCCAGGTCCTTGACTAAGAGGAGACTCTGCCTTGGGCCCACCGGTGTAATAAACTTCACTCCACTATCTGCATTGTCCTTCTGAGTGAGTTTGTTTCCCGGAACACATGGCTATGACAATAGATCAGAAGAAGGAAAATGTCCTGGTCAGGACACAGGAGATGAGAAAACCAAGGATAACTGAAAGAGGGCCAAAAAGCAGAAAATGTAGGAAAGATAAGAAAAGCAAGAGAAAGAGGTAAAACAGAATGTGGGCAAACACACAAGACAGGAAGGAGACAGAGCAGAAGGAGGGAAGGAAACAGAAAAGAGAGTGAGATGAATGGGGAAGGATGTGAGGAGGGAGAGAGGGGAGCCAGGAAGAGGGCATCAGAGCTCGGTAAGAAGAGGGAATCCGAAGCCCCTGGGTAGAGCCTCGGTCACTGACCACGGTCAAGATCACCAGGTCCGCCACGTAGATCAGCAGGTTGATGGCTGTCAGGATGGCCACAGCCAGTCGTTGGTCCCAGACGCACAGGTAGGAGGTGAGCTTATCAATGCAACTCAACTCGTTGGACCGCTGGGGCTGCCCGCCGAACTGCTCATTGAACTGGTAGAGAGGCCAGAGGACCAGGGCAGTGGTGTAGAGGAGGACGGAGAGCACAGACTGCCCAAACCCAAAACAGGAGTAGGGCAGACTCTCGTCACAGTCACACCGGTGCCACAATATAGCCACGACCCCCAGTATGAAGCAGACGCAGTACACGGCCACACACCACACCAGGGCTGGCTGGTGCTCATACGGGTAGGTGTTGCTGAGGAAGGCGAAGATGACACACGCCACAAAGATCTCCAGCCTCTTGAGCAGGCCTAGTAAAGAGTAGGAGGACTCACCAGTTCGGACACAGGTCCAGACCACTTCAATGGCATAAACCACAGAAGCGATGCAGGAGAATGCAGTGGCAGCAATAACATGGTGTCGGGGGGAACCATCGGGAAAAATCTGAAGGTAGATGATGGGGTAAATGATGGAGGCCGAGAGGCAGAAAAGGGCGCAGTAGCAGGCAGAGGTGATGAGAAAGCTGTTCCAGGAGAAGTGAAGTTTATCCTGGAGTCTACATAATTCAACTATGAGGGTAAGCAGGGTCACGGAGAAGCAGAAGCACCAGACAAACATGGACCAGTTACTTATGTCCACACTCCAGGTGCTCTCCCTGGTCACCAGGAAGAAGGCCATACAGGTGGAGAGCAGCTGCAGGAAGTGGAGGAAGTAGCGCATGGTGGTCACAGAGTACAAGCCTGAGGACAATGATGTGGATGTCATGATGGTCATGTGGGTCTCCGTCAATGGAATGGCCGTGGTCCTTGCAAAGGACTCACCAGGTAAAGATCCAGCTCTGGAAATGGATTAAGTCAGACGCCTAGAAAAGGCTCAGGACCCTGTGACAGCTGAGGCTCAGCATCTGTGGAGTTTGAACCAATGGTTCAGACACCTGGGTAACCACACAGCTGTTCCAGAATGGTTCTCCCCACCCATCAGTCACCCTTGGTCTCGTCAGACTTGGCTTATCGCAATCTCACAGCTGGGCTGGGTCTGGCGTCAGACCATAAACATTACTTATCTCTTTCAGCTTTTGCCATTACTATCAGAGACACAAGGTAGAATTGTCCTTATCTGTAACTCCAATCTCCAAGGCTCTGAAAACTGTAAAAGTTTTTAAAAATTTATTTTATAAGAATATTTGGCCTGAACAGACATGAAATAATTTATGGTCTTTCTTTATTTCACTTAGTGCAAAAGTTCAAAAGTTCAATTGCAAAAACACTAACATACTTCACTGGGTCTTCCCAGGTGGAGCTATGGTAAAGAATCCGCCTGCCAGCATAGGAGATGCAGGAGACATGGGTTGATCCCTGGGTGGGGAAGAGTCCCTGGAGTAGGAAATGGCAACCCACTCCACTATTCTTGCCTGGAGAATACTATGGTCGGAGGAGCCTGTTGGGCTACAGTCCATGAGGTTACAGAGTCAGAGATGACTGAGCACACACACAGAACGGAATGTGTTTGATTACTAAGTGCTTTCAGACCCCAGTAGGGTTTTATCTCCTATAAAGTAGATGCACCATGTCACCTGTCTGAAATTGAAAAATTCTGACTCTAGAACAAATCTGACCTCAAAGTTTTTAGAACAGGGATTGTATAAATACATTGTCTTCCTAATCATCTGACAAAGAGAAAATTAGGCTCAGGGAACCAAGTGCCTCAAATAATGTTCCATGGATAGGAGTGAGAACCCAGATAAAAACGCCAAAGCTGGGAGCCTGAACACTTTGCTTTACAGCCCACATGTCACCAGGGCCCATGGGTGGGAACCAAGGGAAAAAGTTTAGAGCTCTGGGACCCCGGAC
Source organism: Muntiacus reevesi (assembly GCF_963930625.1). NCBI lineage: Eukaryota > Metazoa > Chordata > Mammalia > Artiodactyla > Cervidae > Muntiacus > Muntiacus reevesi. The sequence goes on along the minus strand of NC_089263.1, from coordinate 18,259,149 downwards.
ACGCCTTCAGGGCCACGGCCTCCTTCCACAGCAACCTGAAGACACACGTGTCCTGGCCTCACCTCCCCGCAGCATCACTAGAAGGAGCTGCCGTCTGAGGGGACACACCCCCACCTGGAGGAGGGCAACTCCAGGGGTGAACAGGGAGGAGCCATGGGGTGAGAGCAAGGCCGTGGGAACAGGATGACATGGGAAGTAGTGAGTGTTCTGAATTTCCTCCCCAGTTTTGCCTTCACATGTGACTCTTTCCCATTGGAGAAGGGAGACTTCAACCCAGCATGACTCCAATGTAGAGTATCATGGGGGAACCGCAGAATAGATTAACATAATGTTTGGTTTTTAAAGGGCTTCCCTGATAGCTCAGTTGGTAAAAAATCTGCCTACCATGCAAGAGACCCCAGTTTAATTCCTGGGTGGGGAAGATCTGCTTCTTGGGGTTCTCTTGTGGCTCAGCTGGTACAGAATCAGCCTGCAATGTGGGAGACCTGGGTTCGATCTCTGGGTTGAAGCTGCCAACCCACTGTGAGTCTGGGACTAGGATTAGTCCTACCTGAGTGAAGATTTTAGGCCTGTGAGACTGGTTCAGCTGTGTTATGCTTAGTCGTATCTGACTCTTTTTGGCCCCGTGGACTGTAGCCCTCCAGACTCCTCTGTCCATGGCATTTCCCAGGCAAGAATACCAGAGTGGATTGCAATTTCCTTCTCCAGGCGATCTTCCCAAACCAGGGATCAAACCTGCGTCTCCTGCCTTGGCAGGCGGGTTCTTTACCACTTAGTCACCTGGGAAGCCCAAACCCCACCCCCAACCCCCAGTTAGCAGCTTCCAAGTTGGGAAGAAAGGATTGGAAATGAACAAGGATGCTGTGTCTGATCATGACATGGAGCCTTTCAGGGCATCCAGGGAGGGGATGGGGATGGACAGATGATCAGGCCATTTTAACAGTAGGAGATGAAAGAGGAGGCACTGAATGGACCCCTGGGAGGGGACAGCCCTGAGGATTCATCGGGGACTGGGGCAGGGGTGGGGGCAGCAGAGTGGAGATGACTGGTGGGGTTCCAGGGTCCCAGTGGCCCTGAGGCAGCCCAGTAGGTGTCTTCAGGCCCAGAAGGGATGCAGGCATGGAGCCAACCTTCCCCATGGAGGAGGGACCTGGACTGGAGCTGAGAGAGGAGAACAGGGGCCTAAAGGGGTTTCAGGGCTGTGGCAGGGACATGTGGCCAGAGTGGCAGGGACCCTGGAGACCATGGAATTGCCCAGGTCACCTGCCCAAGGCAGTCCCGCCAGCCAAGGCTGCAGTCCTGCTCACACAGGGGCTCCTCCAGGGTCCAGTGTGGGGGGAGTGAGGCCCCTCCTAGACCACCACCTCCTCAGGGACAGCTGCCCTGTTTCCAAGGGACTATTTGCTGAGAGGCCCCCAGGGCTGAAGGGCCAGCACCCTGAGCCTCAGCTTCCTGCCATCAGGTGCCTGGTCACCTTTGCTGATAATAAACCCTGGGACAAGCTGAGGCTGGAAAGAGAAACAGAGCAAACCTGAGAACCGCCCTGGACTCCCAGAACTCCTTGAGCCCCAGCTGCCAGGGGAGCCCTGGAGCCTGCGGGCCTCCCCGTGGGCACAGCCGGGGTGGGGAGGGGCACCGGGGTGAGGGAGGCTGGAAGGTCATACTGTCCTTGAATTTTTCCCAACTTACTACGAAAATGACCCTATGATTCATACTTAAGAGTAAATGACAACTTTGTGTCAATTTAATGTCACAGTCATGAAATTAAAAGACGCCTGTTCCTTGGAAGGAAAGCTATGGCAAAGCTAGACAGTGTATTAAAAAGCAGAGACATTACTTTGCTGACAAAGGTCTGTATATCAAAGCTATGGCTTTTCCAGTAGTCATGTACAGATGTGAGAGTTGGACCATAAAGAAAGCTGAGCACTGAAGAACTGATGCTTTCCAACTGTGGTGCTGCAGAAAACTCTTTAGAGTCCCCTGGACAGCAAGGAGAGCAAAACAGTCAATCTTAAAGGAAATCAACCTGAATATCCATTGGAAGGGCTGATGTTGAAGCTGAAGCTCCAATACTTTGGCCATCCTATGCATAGAGCCAACTCACTGGAAAATACTGTGATGCTGGGAAATATTAGAGGGCAGTAGAAGGGGATGACAGAGGATGAGATGGTTGGATGGCATCACTGACTCAATAGATATGAGTTTGAGCAAATTCTGGGGAATTGTGATGGACAGGGAAGCCTGGCATGCTGCAGTTCGTGGGTCACAAAGAGTTAGACATGACTTAGTGACTGAACAACAACAGTATGTTTGGTAGCTGTACAGCACTTTAATTTCACATGAAAATGTAGATTTCTACCTCCTTTAGAAGCCTCAAAAGATCTGGTGTCACTAGGTTGCGTTCCCTTGGCGATAGATAATACTGGGTGGCTGGAGCTGAGTAGCTGTTACATGCTCTTTATTGCTGTCCATTCTCATCTCTGTTTAGTTTTCTATATTTTTCTTATTCTATTGTGTCATTGACATAAAGTAGGTCTATGATTATCTCACATGTTCCAGTTTCCCTTCTTGGGCTTGGCCAGGCTTCCTGCCTACTCACAGAGGTGTCCACTCCTCCATCCAGTGAGCATCCATGTCCTCAACCTCATATACAGCCTTCAGCACATTTCACATACTCTGAAATCATATATAGATAGGTGTGTACGTACATGCACACATGTGGGTATGGTGTACCTGTAGATTTTTTTCCTACTTATAAACATGAGCTATGTCATGCACAGGGCATCTTGCTTTTCCATCGCCCCTGACAGGTTGAGCTGATTGTCTCCAAGGATCTTAGTCCTCTCCATCCACATTACTCATTTTCTTCCCTTGTGCCTCCTGTGGGCGTTTCTACTGACCACCCTTCTCTAGATCAGTGGATCCTCCGCTGTGAGTCTCAGACACTAGGGGACCCAGGATATGACCTGAGATCCTTGTGAACACCATACTCCAGAGCAAGAGTGGGGCAAGCTTTTCTGGAAACTTTTTAAAATATGACAAGGTTTATATTTTTAATTTCTGTTATCTGGAATATAGAAAGAAATTTTGCAACTTAATAATAAATAGGCAAACAACCCCCCAAAATGGGCCAAACTTGCTAAGAAGTTTTAGTGTATCTTACTGACTTAAATGGGAGCTTTTTAAATATTTCTTTATATATTATAGAATTCTAACAACAAAATTTTCATTTGGTATTTTATCCTCTATACAAATTTAAGTCTTGCCTCCAGGGTCTGGGTCTATGAGAATGGTTACTGTTTTACAAAGATTAAAATTAATATAAGAGATAAATAATTTAGATGCACTAAATTCACCTAATCACCAATTGTGCTCTTTTGGAAAAGTGTATAAATTGTGTCAACTGATAGTTGCGTTGGAAAAATGAGAGTTCATATAAGAAATAAGTCATGTAGTTCAAATGGCATAGCTTGGTTGCAAAAATAGGCTGAAATATTTTATAAAGACTGATAACTAAATGGTAGGTAAACACATTAAAAAAATACTCCAACTCATTAATAGTGAGGAAAATGCAAGGTATAACCTCAATGAGATATCACTACACACCTTAACCAATGCACTGATTATTTTTTAAGAAACAGTGAGCAATAAGGCAGAAAACACAAGTCAATGCCAACTGAAGAGGATCTAAACTGTCACAAGGGGAAGTTTGAGTTTTATCTTTTAAAAGAAGTTTGAGATTTTTGAGACGGGTAATGACAGGATTTTAAATAAAGTTTCAGTGGACCCCCCTGGTGGTGCAGTGGTTAAGACTGTGCACCTCCAATGCACAGGGCACAGGTCCAATCCCTGGTCAAGCAACGAGATCCCACATGCTGCATGGTCCTGACAATTAAAAAACAACAATAATAAATAAATAAAACTGGCATACTGTAACTGCTTAAAATTGATAAAAGTAAAGTTTCTGGATGATAAATCTAACACATTCATAGAATGGCTAATTTAATAAAATGATATAACATGAAAAAATCTAATAAAAACATAGTATTTCTTTTAACAGAAGGTAAGTATTAAAGTCATTAAAAATTTGATGATGTAAGATAAATAAACAAATCTGATTGTCTATTTGACATGTTTAAAAAGTTGGGACCAAACTTATCTTGCAGAATCTCCAGGAGTTTGTTCTATTGCTTGAATATTTTTACAGGACCTTCCCCTTAATACATTTTAACTTTGTATAAAAAAACAGTTGTAGACAATTAGCTGGAATATTATCACATAATAAAAGACTGCAAGGAGATCAAACCAGTCAATCCTAAAGGAAATCACTCCTGAATATTCATTGATGCTGAGGCTGAAGGCTTTGACCACCTGATGAGGAGAACTGACTCCTTGCCAAAGACTCTGATGCTGGGAAAGGTTGAAGGCAGGAGGAGAAGGGGACAACGGAAGATGAGATGGTTGGATGGCATCACTGACTTGATGGGCGTGAATTTGAGCAAGCTCTGGGAGTTGGTGATGGACAGGGAGGCGTGCTGCAGTCCATGGGGTCGCAAAGAGTCGGACACTACTGAATGACTGAACTGAACTGAAGCCAGCTATTTAGTTTTGCAAAGTTAATTTTTTATGTTTGGCAAGACATTCTCAATGAAAGAAGCAGTGCATTGATTCGCTGGCCCAGCCTCCTTCATCTGGGTCATATCTGTCCTGCCACTGCAGTTGGACCGTCAGCACAAACTCCAACACTAAACTTAAATTCCAGGCCCCATTGTCTGGCACTGGTTATACCCATGGATCTTTGGACAGTGTCAAATTACTATAAAAGTTTGTAAATGTTCACTCACTGTGTGTGCTTATCTCATTGTGGACCAGGGGTACTATTTCACAAACTGCATTTTGAGGAATACTGTACAGAGCTCTCTCTGGGAAATAATGGATGAGCCCCAGGCTGGGGTATAATATAGAGAGATGAACTAAAGTTCTAAAGAGGTTCCTCCACTAAGGAATTCTCTGATGCTGTGGTTTGGGAAGGAGACAAGCTGGGGAAGTTAAATGCTCAGAGAGGGTACCAGATCTGTCTGAACCTGCTTCTCCTGATGCCAAGAAAGATCACTGCCCCAGACAGGCAATCTGGAGAGATCTCAAGTCCATGCTCCCTCACTTACTCAGTTTGGTTTAGGGACATTGGCAGAGCCTACTTCTTTGGAGTTACTCAGGAACCACACAGAGACTCTTTAATGTTTTCTGCAAAATGTTTTCTGCGTGTAAATCCCTTTGACTATATAATTGTCCCAGGAATATGCATTCACATACGTTGAAAATGTTGCATTTAGTTACAGGGCTCTTGTAGAACTCCTAGAACCTATTCCAGGACATTAGTGGACCCCTGGACCTCAGGGTAGGAAGCAGCCTTGGAGAAGTAAGTCAGGTGATTCCTGCACTACCTTCCCTTCAGGTGTGGGTGAGCAGAATCCTGGGCTCATACTTAGGGCTCCCCCTTGTGGTTCCTCCCCACAAATGCCAGAGGTCCCCAGATAGTTCCTCCCCACAAATGCCAGAGGTCCCCAGATAGACAAGAGTTCTCTGGAGGCAGACCAAGGAGTCTGAGTCCTGACAGTGATGCCCACAGTCACCTTCATGGTCCCCTTTTCCTGCTATGATTCAGGAGTTTGGGGACCCCCATCACAGGACCCTCAGAAGGTAACTATTTAAACCTTTGGGGAAGGTGGAGTGCTGCTAGATTCTCTAACATTTGGATCAAACTCTTAAGAGCTGCTTGTGGTGTGGAATATGCACCTCAGGGAATGAGGGGCTCCTGAATGAGGGCTTTGTTGGGGGAGGGGTAATTCTCACAGGAGAATCCAGGGACGGGAGGAGTGAGCAATGTTTATGGGAGAGAGAAAGTGAGAGAGAGAGAGCCCAGACTCTGGCGAAGAAAGGCCATCCCACCCTTGGGAACCACATTAAGCATCTGGGACTCAGTGGGAAGCCATTCAGAGATGTAACCAGATGTTCACTTACAGAGAAGCCGCTGGATTTTCCCTCAGGGAACAAAATGGCAGATATGCAATGGGGGTGGGGGGTGGGTTCAAAAAGTGAGAGGGACCCTGAGCTCAAACTAGCAGGCCTTCCAAAACCCCGGGCAGGTGCAGGCACATGCTGGGGGCTGGGAGCTCACCCAGGTAGAGGGGCCCAGGGAGGCGGGCTGGACATTAGGAACTGCGGCCACATGTGGGCCCTTCCAGCTCAGTAGATGTTTACAAGGCACCTACTCTGGGTCAGCCTGGACCAGAGGCTGAGGACCCAGGTGAGCAAGGCCCGGCCCATCCTTATGAAGCTCTCAGATGAAGAAAGGGAGACCCATGACCTGACCATCAGCACATCCGCGGGGCATGTCCACAGAGGGGAGGGCAGGTGTCCTGAGCAGGGGCGGAGGACGGGGGGCAGGCAGGACACCAGTTCTGAGTGGAGGGTGAAGGGTGTGTCTTAGTGGAGGAGACGGGAGAGGGGGCCCAGGAAGGAGAGAGCCCGAGCCCCAGCCTGAGGAGTGGGGGTTGGCTTGTCTGGGGAGCAGGGATGTGCAGGAAGCGGGGGATGCAGCTGAGTTTCGGCCCCTCTGCAGGGCTTGTGGCACCAGGAATCCAGGACAGAGTGTTAGCACCTGGTTCACTGAAGAGCCCTGTTCTCAACGTGCTGAGCAAGGAGACGTGTGGAAGTCAGCGCGTAGTTGCTCTTGTGGATAAAAAATTAATCAATAGTCAATCTAAGAAAGAAACTGAGAATTTATTCGAGCCAACCTGATGATTGTAACTGGGGAGACAGCCTCTCAGGAAGCTCTGAGAACTGTTCTGAGGAGGTAAGACTGGAGACCTTAATGTGTGTGTGACTTGGGGAGAGGGGGACATGCAACCAGCACACAGCTTGGTAAGAAGGTAACTTCATGCAGGAGGAAGAGATATCTTAGTTAATGGTTTTAGTGCTTTTCTAAGTGTGGGAAGATGTGAGAAACTGGGTTCATAAAAATTTCGCCAGAAAATATTGACCAGATAGCTGGTTCTGCAAGTTTTCTCAGAGCACAAAATGCCTCATCCTGATCTTCGCACTGAACCCCTTTCATGGTGAATCATAGGGGACTGCAGTAACTAATGACTTCATGCCTGTAGAACTGGGCTTGGGCAGCATTCTTTGCTACACATTCCCCTCCATTTCTCTCTTATTATCCATTTTCAGAGGCGTATTTTGACTGATTTGTCCCAGGGTGCTAGGAATGCTCATTCCCCGGTAGGAAGACAAGCCTGTTGATAGACCACTCATTGTGCTGTTACGCACCCAGACCTGGCAAACAGCAGCCAAAAGCCTCTGGACCGCCTGTCCTACTAGTCTGTCGGCTCCGGAAAATGGTTTCCATTTTTTGCTCCTTCCCATGTCTAGGGTCACAAGGTTACAGTCATGGATGTTATAGAGCTGACTATTATATGAATAATTTCAAGCAGCCTAGTCATCATTAAATTTCATCACAGACACAATCACAGAACTGTTAATGCAAGAAACAAGAAGCTTATAAAAATAGGCGGAAGACAAGTAATAAAGGTAGTGACATTAATCTGCTCCTAAGTGTTGTACTATGTGTGTGTTAAGCCGCTTCAGTCATGCCCGACTCTGTGTGAGCCTATGGACTGTAGACCTCCAGGCTCCTCTGTCCATGGGATTCTCCAGGCAAGAATACTGGAGTGCATTGTCATGCCCCTTCCAGTGGATCTTCCCGACCCAGGGATTGAACCCACGTCTCATATCTCCTGCATTGGCAGATGGATTCTTTACCACTAGCGCCACCTGGGAAACTGGTCATAAGTATCAGGTTGGTACAAATATAACTATGGTTTTTGCATTATTGAAATTTGCCATTTGGTATTGGAATACATTCTAAATAAATGTGGTTATGCTATATATCATTTTAATTGCACATTTCTCATTTTATGGTTTTTGCTAATGACTACTTGCTGTTTATTTTATATTTATTTTAGAATATGGAAATGCTATTAGACAAAAAGCAAATTCAAGTGATTTTCTTATTTGAGTTCAAAATGGGCCTTAAAGCAGTGAAGACAACTTGGAACATCAGCAACACATTTGCCCCAGGAATCGCTGACATACAGTGCAGAGATGATTCAAGAAGTTTTGCAAAGGAGACAAGAGCCTTGAAGATGAGGAGCATAGTGGACGGCCATCAAAAGTTGACAATGACAATTGAGAGCCATAATTGAAACTGATCCTCTTACAAATGTACAAGAAGTTGCTGAAGAACTCGACATCAACTGTTCTAAGGTCAATCGCCATTTGAAGATATTGGAAAGGTGAAAAAGCTCTATAACTGGATGCCTCATGAACTGACCAAAAATCAAAAGAATCATCTATCTGAAAAGTCTTCTCTTATTCTATGCAACACAGCACTGTTTCTCAATCAGACTGTGGCATGCAACAAGTGGATTGTAGGGGAAGTGGGAGGGATGTTCAAGAGGGAGGGGTCATAAGTACACCTGTGGCAGATTCATTATTGATGTATGGCAGGAAGCAACACAATATTATAAAGCAATTATCTTTCAATTAAAAATAAATATTTTTTTCTTAAAGTGGATTGTATATGACAATCAGCAATGACCAGCTCAGTGGCTGGACTGAGAAGAAGCTCCAAAGCACTTCCTAAAGTCAAACGTGCACCAAAAAAAGGTCATGGTCACTGTTTGGTGGTCTGCTGCCCGTCTGATCCACTACAGCTTTCTGAATCCCAGCAAACACAATACATCTAAGAAGTACGCTCAGCAAATCAATGAGATGCACCCAAAACTGCAATGCCTGCAGCTGGCATTGGTTAACAAAGAGGACCCAATTCTTCACAGCAATACCTGACTACACGTCGCACAAGCAACGCTTCAAAAGTTGAACAAATTGGGAGCAAGTTTTGCCTCATTCGCCATGTTCACCTGACCTCTTGCCAACTGACTAACACCTCTTCAAGCACCTCGACAACTTTTTGCAGAAAACACACTTCCATAACCAGCAGGAGGCAGAAAATGCTTTCCAAGAATTTGTTGTATCCTGAAGCACGGATTTTTATGCTATAGGAATAAACAAGCTTATTTCTCACTGGCAAAATTACATTGATTGTAATGGTTACTATTTTGATTAATAAAGATGTGTTTGAGACTATTTATATTGATTTAAAATTCATGGTTTGAAACTGTGATTGTGTTTGCACCGACCTAATATATAGGCAGCATTATCTTCTAAGAAGTTATTTAAAAAATTAACCTTTATGGTGGAGCAGATATTTCTGCCCTTGGGAGGACTGGTTCACACATAATGCAGATGCACAATGTACACTAGAGGGGAGGGAAGAGGTCAAAACCGGCAGAGAAAATTTTTGTTTAAATTTTTCTTTTCTTGTTTTAAATTATGAATTTTATTTTATTCCTTCGTATGATTTTCCCCAATCCAACAAAGGCCTCTGGTGCTGATCACTTGATCCATCCCAGACAAGAGCGAGTGGCAGCAGCGGAGGTCCTTCCCCTGCCACTCCCCCACAGCTCTGTTTTCTGTCCCCTCTGGCCCTGGTGAGGCTCTGTGACAAAGAACAGGAGACTTAAGGTACCTTCCAAGGCACCAGTTACTGTAAAGGGCTGCTGATCTCAATGCAGGGGAGCAGTGAGCACACACACACACACACACACACACACACGCACACACACACATGCACGCACGCACGCATGCACTGAGCATGCACCCAAGTACGCACCTTTCTAGAGAGGCATCCAGGTGTTGTCATGGTCCCTTTAAGAGCTAAGGGACAGAATGTTGGCACTGGGGTAGGGCCCAACACCTTTTGTCACAGGTTGGGCCCCCGCAACCCCCAGGCTCTGGTCCAAGTTGGGGTGGGGAGTCAGTGGGAGGGGCTTCCAGAAACCTAGGTTTGGGTGAGGGTGGGAATTGACTGGGACTCTTTTGAACTCTAGGCAAATTTGGAGCAATTAAGGTATGTGGATTTGATTAGGGTAGTTTTTAAAATTTCTTGTATTTCCTGTTTATATTGAAATTGTAAATGTGGGAAAAGGGATTCAGCTTATTTTTATGTTTGATAGCAGGGGCGGATGGGAACCCAAACTTCCAGGAAATTTTTAAGATTATATACATTGATCTAGATCATATTACGCCTGAGTTCCAGAGAAGCAGGAAGCAGCAGAAAAGCAACTGACACAGAGAAAGGCATGTGGGTGTCACCTCACACTCTAGTGCAATTCCTTTGACAATGGAAGCAGCAGCCTCCATCTTGTATAAACCCTCTGCCCAAGAAAACTTGAAGAGAAACTTTTTCTTTAATAGGGTCACCCAGTGACTTTTGGCCTCCTGGCCAGAAAAAAATCAAAAGGAAAAACTCCAGGCTAGCATCACTTTTCAGGCTGGCAGGTCCATGCTTTTCTCCCTGCAGAGACAGGACCTGCAGTTCTGATCACTGGGGCAGGAGGACGACATCACTGCCCCTCACCAACACTGCAGACAGGTATCTTCAAGTCCCTGGAGATCTTCACCAGCTCCGTTTTTGATTCCCCAGAGATTTGTTGGAGGTGGAAGTCATCCCAGATTCCTTTAAGATGCCCTCAAGGCAGCCAGTGTTCAGTACACTAGGAAAAATTCTGGAGCCAATCTCAGGTGGGGCGGAGAACCAACTCGGGCCCAGGAATCCAGGGTCTCTGCTTCAAGACTCCTGCTCAGTGGAAATTACCAAAGGCCAGAGGTTCTTTTTGTTTGTTTGTTTTTAGTTGAAGGGGAAGGGCACTATAAATCGCCCTCCACAGGGAGAAAGGGGATACAATCCCTCATTACCCACTCCACTCCCAAACCCACACACACACACACACACCCCAACTAAGACACTCTCAGGGGGACAGAGTTGCTTTGGCAACGAGGCCCCTCCGGAGGCCAGGGTGTGAACAGCTGCACAGAGGGCTGTGTGCTGTGGAGTCAGCGCCTTAGGAGGTGGGAGGGGGCAGTGGGCAGAGAAGGAAGGAGTCTCAGGTCCCGATGGATCAGAAGAAGGAAAATGGGGAGAGGTGGTCAGGACACAGGAGAAGAAAAAACAAAGACACCCAGAAAAGAGTTAAAAAAAAAAAACCACACAAAATGTAGAATAGATGAGAGCAGCAAGAGAAAGAGGCAAAATAGTGTGGCCACCAAACAAAACAGGAAGGAGACAGAGCAGAAGGAGACAAGGAAAGAGAAAAGAGAAAGAGAGATGAGTGGGGAAGGATGTGAGGAGGGAGAGAGAGCCAGGAAGAGGGCATCAGAGGACATCAGAGCTCAGTGAGGATACCTCCCGTGAGCAGAGGATCAGGAGTCCCTGAGCTGGTCCTCAGTCCCTACAGAGACCTGGCGGGCCCAGTACCCCAGGTCGGCCACGTAAACCAGCAGGTTGATGGCTGTCAGGACGGCCACAGCCAATCGCTGGTCCCAGGTGCACATGTCGTAGGTGAGCTCGTCCCTGCAGTCCCCATCACTGGACCTCTGGGGCTGCCCACCGAACTCCTTGTTGAACTGGTAGAGTGGCCAGAGGACCAGAGCGCTGATGTAGAGAAGGACAGAGAGCATCGTGATCACAGCCTCGACAGGCAGTCTGTGCTCCCATTCACCCAGGTTCAACAGGGCAGTCACTGCTGCCAGGATGAAGCAGATGGAGTACACGGCCACGCACCACTCCAGGGCTGGCTGGTGCAGATACAGGGAGGTGTTGCTGAGAAAGGCGAAGATGACACCGGCCATGAAGGTCTCCAGCACCTTCAGCAGGCCTGGCACAGTGAGCACATAGCAGGTGGTATTCATGATCTTGTAGCCATTCCACGTGCAGGCCACTTCCATGGCATACAGCACAGATGCGATGCAAGAGGATGCAGTGGCGGCGATGGCCCGGTCTCGGTGTGGACCATAAGGCAAGAACTGGATGTAAGTGACGGAGTAGATGATGGAAACCGAGAGGCAGACGAGGGCTGAGTAGCAGGCATAGGTGACAGGGAAGTTGTTCCAAAAGAAAGGAAAGCAGGACTGGACCTTACATAACTCAGTGATGGAGGTGATGAGGGTCACAGTGAAACAGAAGCCCCAGATGCACAGGGACCAGTTACCTATGGCCCCCTTTCCAATGCCCATGTCAGTCACCAGGGAGAAAGCTACGCAGGTGGAGAAGAGCTGTGGCAGGTGAAGGCAGCAGCGCACGACACACAAGGCCCACTTTTCTGGGGATGTCGACCGGGTGGACATGGTGTTGTGATGGTCAGGCAGGTCACAGTCACCAGTATGGCAGTGGTCTTCACTGGGAACCTACCAGATCCAGCTCTGAAGGCTGAATAAGTCGGATGCCTGGAAAAGGCTGCAGAGCCTGCAGTGACTAAGGCTCAGGATCCGTGGGGTTGGAACCAATGGCTCAGACCCTCGGGTAACAGCACAGCCTCTCCAGAATGATTCTCCCCACCCATCACCCTTGACCTTGTCAGGAGACTTGTCTTATCCCGAACCTCACAGCCATGTTTGGTCTGGCCCAAACTACAAACACTTTTTTATCTCTTTGTGCTGTGTGCTACTATTTATGGACAAACAGGGTAGGATGGCCACTATCTGCAACCACAACCCTTCCAGGCTCTGAAAATAGGAAAATAATTTTTAGAAGTTCCTTTGATTACAAAACTTGACATGAACAGACATGAGGCAATTTATGGTCTCTTTAATTCACTTACTGTGAATATTCAAAAGTGCAGTTGCATATTTAGTTGTTTATGCAACTAAAGACTACTGTGTTTGATAACAAGGTGCTTTCAGAGCCCAGTGGGTTGTGATGTCATGTAGAATAGATGCACTGTGTCACCTGTCTGAAGGTGAAAAATTCTGAATTCTGGAGCATATCTGACCCAACGGTTTCAGAAAAATGTTTGTGGATTGTACTGCTGATCCCATTTTACTGATGAGAAAACTAAAGCTGGGAGAATCAAGTGCCTTCCCTAAGGTGGCATGACTGGGAAGTGGAAACACCATATGAAACTACCAAAGTCGTGGGTGTGAACCCTTGGCTCTACAAACCTTAGGCCCTGCTGATGCTTCCGTGGTCCATGGGTGGGAGCCCAGGATCAAGCTCAGGTCTCTGGGACCCAGGACACCCCTCAAGGCCACAGTTTCCTTCCACAGCAACCTGAAGACACATGTCCCGGCCTCTCCTCCCTGCAGAATCACCAGAAGGAGCTGCCATCTGAGGGGATACAGCGTTACCTGGAGGAGGGCAGCTTCAGGGGTGAATGGGGAGGAGCCATGGGGTGAGGGCAAGGCCGTGGGGACAAGATGACATGGGAAGTAGTGACTGTTCTGAATTCCCTCCCACCAGTGAGGATTTTCTTGGCCTGGGAGACTGCTTAGCAGCTTCCAAGCTGGGAAGAAAGGATTAGAAATGAACAAGGATGCTGTGTCTGATGCTGATGGGGAGAGTTTCAGGGCATCCCAGGGATGGGATGGGGAGTGACGGATGATCAGCCCCCTTTAAGGGTAGGAGCTGAAAGGGGAGGCACCTGCTGGACCCTCAAGAAGGGACATGTTGAGGATGCATCTGGGGCGGGGGGCGGGGACAGAGTGGAGATGTGCAGACCAAGAGGGGGATTCCAGGGTCCCAATGGCCCTGAGGCAGCCCAGTAGGTGTCTTCTGACCCAGAAGGGATATAGGCAAGGAGCCAACCTGAAACAGGGTTTCAGGGCTGTGATAGGGACACATGGCCAGAGTGGCAGAGACCCTGGAGACCACGGAATTGCCCAGGTCACCTGCCCAAGGCAGTCCTGCCAGCCAGGGCTGCAGTCCTGCTCACACAGGGGCTCCTCCAGGGTCCAGTGTGTGTGGGGGGAGTGAGGCCCCTCCCAGCCCGCCCCCTCCTCAGGGACAGCTGCCCTGTTTTCAAGGGACTATTTGCTGAGAGGCCCCCAGGGCTGAAGGGCCAGCACCCTGAGCCCCAGCCAGCTTCCTGCCATCAGGGGCCTGGTCACATTTGCTGATAAACCCTGGGGCAAGCTGAGGCTGGAAAGAGAGACAGAGCAAACCTGAGAACCGCCCTGGACTCCCAGAGCTCCTTCAGCTCCAATAGCCAGTGGAACCCTGTCCTCACACAGCATCTTGCTTTTCTACCTGCCCCCAACAGGTGGAGCTGGTCCCCTCCAGGGGCTCCACTTCTGGAAACTCATTTTGATTTCCTAGGGCAACTGCAGTAAGTTAGCACAAGTTTGGAGGCTTAGCACAACAGAATTGTATTTTCTCGCAGCTCTGGAGGTCAGAAATTTGAAATCAAGATTAGCAGAGCTTTGCTGTCTCTGATCTTCCAGGGGAGGGTCCATCCTTGCCTCCTTTAGCTTCTGGAGGCCCCTTTGCTTTTGGTGCATCTCCGTCTCCACTTCCACGTGCTCATCTTCTCTCAACCCTGTGTGTGTAAACCTCTCTGTCCTTTCTCTTATAAAGACGCCAGTGGTGCTGCAGGAGCAGCAGACAGGGCCCACTGTGGATGGACCTGAACTCCAGAGACATAGGTTGGATCTTAGCTGTAAGTGATGAGGCCTCACTGACATTCTGTAAGGAAGGGCTGATCCGTCAGAGGCCCATTCTGGAATTAAAACTCTGGCTGTAGGAGAAAAACTGAATCAAGTCCATCAAGAAGCTGGGCGGCCAGTGTGGAGGCTGATTCTACAGTACACATATGGATGATGGGCCTTGAGGAAAGACACTGCAGAGGTGGAGAGCAGGGGCAGATTTATGAAATATTTGGGAGCAAACATTCAACTGGTCTTGGTGAGGGGAGGGACCACGATTACTGACACTTGATGCCCCCAGGGACAGCTGTAACCTCACCTCTCCCTCCTGCTCCATTAGTATCTCAGGCTCCATCCCAGGTGCTCCCAGCGCCCAGCCCCTCCCCTGGGCACCACACACTGCGTGCTCTGGGAAGGGAGGCCAAGAAAGGGGGAACGATCCAGAGCTCAGGGAGGTGGCCTGGTCTCCTGCCTCTGCGTCTCCTTGAGGACCCTCCCGGTACACGTGCTCATCTCTCACCTGCACCTGAGGCCCAGCTCATGTGCTTTTAGAGGGAGGAAATTTATTAAGAAATGGATCTGTCCCCACAATTCACCTGAGTCCGGAAACCTTGTCTGGAGTGATGGTCCTCCTGTGGCTCTGTCTCTCTCCTTCTGTCTGTCCCTTCCCCTCCTCCTCTTCTCCCACTGTCTGAGTGTCTCAGGTCCACTTAGACCACCTCTTCTCTATGCACCTTCTAGTCCTCATCCAGACCAATAGCTTTAAGATTTCACTCAGTCAACAAATGATGTTGTGTACCAAGTGTGTGCCATGTACTGTTCTAGGCACTGCACAGAGAGTAAAGAACCAGTAATTCTATCTTCATGGAACTTACACTGTAGTACAGGAGATGGAGAGTGTGCAAACCAATACATATTAGGTCATTGGGTGATGAATGCCATGATAAAGGGAAAAGAGGTGAAGAGAGAGTTATTGGAGTTGGGGGGTGGGCAAAACTGCTCTTTTATTAATAGGTCGGTAGAGGTCAGGATGCTCTATGGATGTGACACTTAAGAAGATACTGAATGAAGTGAACTGAATGAAGTGAATGAAGTGAACATATGATGACAACTCCCCAATTCCTGCCTCTGCAGCTGATCTCTATTAAGACCCAGAATTATGCCCAACTGATTTCTGATCTTTCCCTCTGGATGTCTCAGGACACCTCACATTCACCAAGTCCAATCCCACCACTTGAACACCCCACCCCTCACACACACTGATCCTTCTTCATCTTTCCCATCTCAGTCGATGGTACCACAGATGCTCTTCACAAAATACTCATGAACCCACCCACTCTTCTTCTTCTCTAGACTAGCCACCTGGTCCAGATGCATCCATCCCCTTACCCAGATGCCTGCCATAAGCTTCTATTTTCATTCTTTTCTTCAATGTCTGCTTTGGAGTAATTGTGATGCAAATTAAAACTAAGTGGAGTAAATTCAAACTAAGATTGCTTGAAAGCTTCTGTTTGCTCCCTTAGTATGAAACACAAATTCCAAAAGATCAAGCCAAAGCCCTGTGAGCTCAGACCCTTTTCTACCTCTCCTGCCTCCTCACCTCCCTCCCTCCAGCCACTGAGAACTTCTCCCAGTTCCTCTTGGCCATCCCAGGACCCTTCCCCTGACATGTCTACACACCCTCCACCCTGAACTGAGACCAGAGCGCAGTCTGGCACACGGTAGTACTATGTTCAGTCAATGCTACTTAAGCCTTAGAGATTCCTGCACCCAGACCAGGTAAGGTCAATGCATACATGCATTTGTGGATGAAAAATGGGTCAGTAGTCAACCTAAAAAAGAAATGGAAATTTTATTGAAGCCAACTTGAGGATTATAATTGGGGAGACAGTCTCTCAGGAAGCTCTGAAAACTATACTAAGGAAGGGGGGAGGACAGTGTGTATATGACTTGGGGAAAGGGGGACATGCAACCAGTATACAGCTTGGTAGAAGGTTACTTCACATATGAGGAAGAGATATCTTGGTTAATGTTTTTAGTGCTTTCTAAGTATGGGAAGATACAAGAAACTGGGTTCATTGAAAAATCTCCTTAAGTTGTTTAAGTATCTGAAGGTCAGTTCTGCCAGTTTTCCCAGAGCACAAAGTACCTAATCCTGACCTTTTCCATGACTTCCTTTCAGGGTGAACTGTAGGTCAGTGACTGCAGTGGCTAGGGACTTGGTGCTTATAGAACTGTGTGGTAGGCAACATTTTTTATCACACAATTCCTTCCACTTCCATCTTAATTTCAACCAAGATTTGGGAGGAATTTTGACCATGTTGTCCCCAGGCTTTAGGAGTGCTCATTCCCAGCTTGGACAGGGATAATTGATAAACCACTCAGTCTGCAAGTACTCATCTAGTCTTGGTAACAGTAGCCAAAATCCTTAGGGTCACATGTCCTACTAGTCTGTCAGCTCCAAGAAATATTTCTCTCTTCTTGTTTCTTCTCGTATCTAGGGTCACACTACTTCAATACAATCTGATAGAACTGTATATGAGGTCAAGTGTTTCAAGTCACCTGGTTGTCATCATTTTTGTCTAGGCTCAGTGTTACATTTGTTAATGCAAGAAACAATACTCTTGTAAAATGGCAGAATACAAGCAATATATTAATAGCTACTGATGTGAATAAGGTCATAAGTAGGCGGTGTTATAAAAGTTACATGGCTGGTGTAGAAGAACCAAACTGGTCTTGATGGCTCAGGTATCTCTGCTCTTAGGAGGGCTGGTTAACACATACTGCAGATGCACACTAGAGGGGATGGAGGAGGCCCAGATGGGCAGAGAAAAGTTTTATGCTGATATGCTTTTTGTCTTGCCTTAAAATATGAGTTTGTTTCATAAGATTCACCTCCTGGGAGCCCACCCCCATTCACCCCACCCATCCCTGGGTGAAGAACTCATGCTTCCTCCCAGTACAGGAGTGAGCAGCAGCAGTGGGGGTCCTTCCGTCCCCTCCCCCACAGCTCTGCTTGCCTCTGGCCCCTCTGGTCTTGGTGACACCAGGATGCTGGCCTCTGAGGCTTTATAGCTGAGAGCAGGAGAAGAACAAGGATTGTGGTGTCTTCCTGGCCATCGGTTACTATAAAGGTTCCTGGTCTCAATGCACATGTGAGCACAAACATGCAGGCACATACACAGGCAAACACACACACTGGGCATGCACGTGGGCACGCCCCCTTAAATACAGTTGTACGGGGTCTGGCCCTTTAAGAGCTAAGGGGACAGAAAGTCTAGTGTTGGGGGCACAACTGCTAGTTGCCTTGGGCAGGGCCATGCCCCCAGGTTCTCAGGAAAGGTGGGAGTAGGGAGACGCTGGGAAGGGCTCCCAGAGATGGGGGTTTGGGTGAGAATAAAAATCTGCTCAGTTTTTCTGAGTTCTAAGAAAATTTGAGGCAATTCGGGTATGTTGGTTTGTGCTTTTTTCTTTTATATTTGTGTTGAGGTTTAAAAAAGAACATTATAGATTTAGGAGAAAGGACAGGCTTCTCTCTATGAACAGCAGGATTTGATGGTATCCAGAAATCCCAGAGAATTAAAAAATATATATGCATATTTACATTTATTTAGATCATATGATGAGTGGGTCCCAAAGAAGCAGCAGCAGAAAGCAACTGGCACATAGAAACACACGTGTGTACAGCACACACTCAAGAAATGCAGGTTCTTCAACTATAGCAGCAGCAATACCCATCCACCCAACAAAAATCTGGAAAGAAACTTTCCATACAAAATATAGTCTTCCCGTAATTTTTGCCCTTGAGACAATAAAAAGGAAAAGAAAACATACCAGACTAACATCACCTTAAGGCTGACAAGGCCATGCTCTTCTCCCTGAAGAGGCAGAATGAGCTGTTTTATCACTGAGGCGGGAGGGCCACATCGCTGCCCCTCAACAACACTGCAGACAAGTGTCTTCAAGTCTCTGTGGTTCTTCTCAGCTCTTTTTTTTTGATTCCCCAGAGAGTAGCTGGGATGGACGGTATCAACACCTGGCTTCCTCTAAGATGGTCTCTAGGCAGCAGGTGTTTAGTGAGCCTGAAAAAATTCTGGAGCCAATCTCAGGTGGCTGAAGCACCTGACCTGGAGCAGCAGGTAGGGCCCAGGGACCCAGGGTCTCTGCTTCAAGACTCCTGCCACTGAAAATTATAGACCTCCAGAAATTTTAGTTTAAGTTAAAGGGCAGGTACCCTGTACACTCCCCTCCCTTGGGAGATAGGGGGCCGAATCACACAGAGGTCTGTGTGCTGTGGAGTTAGCACCTTAGGAGGTGGGAGGGGGTGGTGGGCAGAGAAGGAATGAGGATCAGAAGGTCCTGATGGATCAGATTTCTTCTGGTGGGGAAGATGGGGAGAGGGGATCAGGACACATGTTGTCACTATTGTTCAGTCACTAAGGCATGTCTGACTCTGTGACCGCATGAACTGCAGCACACTAGGCTTCCCTGTCCTTCATTCTCTCTCGAGGTTTGCTCAAACTCATGTCCATTGAGTCTATGATGCCATCCAACCATCTCATCCTCTGCCATGCCCTTCTCCTCTTGCTCTCAATCTTTCCCATCATCAGGGTCTTTTTTCAATGAGTCAGCTCTTCACATCAGGTGGCCAAAGTATTTGAGTTTCAGCTTCAGCCCTTCCAATGAATATTTAGGGTTTTTTTCCTTTAGGTGATGAGGGGAAAAAAAGGATGACTAGAAGAGGGGCAAAAAGCAGAAAATATACAAAAGATGAAAGTGGAAAGAGAAGGCAGCTAAAAAGGTAAACAAAGAGACAGAGCAGAAGGAGGGAAGGAAATGGAAAGGGAGGGAGATGAATGGGGAAGGATGTGAGAGGGAAGAGAGGGAACCAGGAAAAAAACATCAGAGCTCAGTGAAGAAACTGCAAGTGAGAAGATTAATCGGGAGCCCCGGGGCCCATCCTCAGTCCCTACAAAGCCTCTGAGGCCATGTACAGCAGGTCAGCCAAGTAAATTAGCAGGTTAATGGCTGTCAAGACAGCTACAGTCAAACATTCATCCCAGACGCACATAGAGCAGGTGAGGGTTTTTTTTTCCTCTTTTTTATCACGACAGCTCACATCACTGGACCACAGGGGCAGCCCACCCAACTTCTCACCAAAGGGGCCAAGTGAGCAGAGGACAGAGAGCTGGTAGAGAGGAGGATGGAGACATGGTCTCCCTCTACAGTAAAGGATAGTAGACAGGTATCCGTGTTTCATTGTCGTCTTCACGCCACAGGGCGGACATCATCCCCAAGTAGAACCAGACGGAGCACAAGATGGTTTGTTTCACCATGGCAGACGTGTACTGGAAATTGCTGTTGCAGTTGATAGTGGTGCTTAAAAATAAAGCCAAAATGACATACAGCAGGAAGATCACCAGTCTTTCGAGCTTGCCTGGATCAGAAGACAGAAAGCAGGATGTATCACCAGTCAGGGCACAGGTCCAGGTCACTTCGATGGCATAAAGCACAGAACTGATGAAGGAGCAGGCAGTGGCAGCGATGGCTTGGTTTCAGGTGTGGCTCTGAGGCAAGAACCGAACATAGTTGGTGGCGAAAATAATGGAGGCAAAGAGACAGAACTGGGTGAAATAGAAGGCATAGTGGCAGAGAAGATCATAGCAGGTCAAGGGGAAGTGAAGACCATGAAGACGGTGAGGGTCCCACTGAAGCAGATGCACCACAGAAACACAGACCAGTTAACTGTGCCCACACTCCGAGTGTCCATGCTGGCCACCAGCAAACAGGGCACGCAGGTGGAGAGCAGCTGCCCCAAGTGGAGGAAGAAGCCCACGGCGGTCCTGGAGCCCAGGCCTGAGGAGGTTCTCATGCTGACGGAGACGGTCAGGCGGGTCACTGGCACTGGTGTTGTAACCTTACTGGTTTTAAAACCAAAGAATTGTGAATAATTAAAAAACAGCTCCAGGTTTTGATGGACTGGTTCAGTTTCACTCTGCCTTTTTAGTTCTGTTTCTGTTTTTCCAAAAAGATACGACCACCAATCCTAACAATGTAAGGACCACACTCACAGTCTCACTCCAGCAAGATGGTTTCTGGTTCCTGGTTACTGTCAAGCCTTCCAAAAAAAAAAGAAGTGCATCACACCCTCAGCATGCAGCCTGCAGCCGTTTCTTTTGCCCCTCCGTGTAAGTTCCCCCGGCTGAGCCTTGCCATGTTGGGAGTTGATTCTTCTGAGCCATAAAAGACCTTCTCTCCTGGTGGCCGACTTCCTTAAGATAAGGCTACTTTTCTTCTACCCAACGCTTGTCTCTCTGTATTGGCTTCTTAAGCAACGAGCAGTCGAGACTAGCTGGGGGACAATGCTGTGCATCCAGGCAGCAGTCAGGTCCCCTAGGCTCGGCCCCTCCACCTCCTTCTGGGGCGAGGAGCCAGGTGAGGCTGAGAAGGTTGGGGAGGATCTATAGGTATTTTCAAGCAGAAGGAGAACTTGCTGGTTTCAGGAACTTGCCTGTCCCTCCCCACTCCTTGCTCACAGCCTGCTTTCACTTTTGTTGAGAGAAGGAAACTGGCCTCTGAAGGAGCAGCCGAGCTCTTGACCCAGTGAGTAGTGTGCACCCCGGGAGCCCCCCATTCCCACCCATTTGGGCATAATCTTTGCCCTTTGGGACTTTGGGATCAACTTGGACACTGCAGGAGTGGGACGTGGCTTGCTTGGGATTCTGTACGAGTCTCTCTGAGGGAGCATTGCTTTGTCTGAATTCCGTTCTGGGGGAGCAAGTGAAGTGCCTTCCAGAACTTCACAGGGAGGGATCTTGGCAGGTTGGCAAAAGCAGACTATGACCCTGTAACCAAGAAAAAAGTGGTTTTTTAAATTATAAGTCAGACTGGCCCATGTATGTTTTCAATTGTAAAGAACGGTGGCACCTGAATGTGTCTCTAAATTCCTTCACTATTTTGCAGTTAGAACTGACTTGACCATGATCTGGTAAGTGGGAGGAAATTCCATGTGCAGGCCTCCTTGTTTCTTATACTAAGGATTCTTCCAACAAGGGCCCTAAATTAATGATACAAGAGGCTGGGGCTGTCCCGGGGTCTTTCCCTGCACACCACCCCCCCCACCAGTCTCTGGAAAGAGGAGGAGTTCTAGTGTGGGAGCAGGGCAGAGCCTGAGTGTCCCCCAGCAGGAGGAAGAAAGGGGGTCTGAAGTAGTCTCTCCCTTTAAGACCCCACAAGGCACTGAGTTTACCTGGAGTGTGTCTCCTATCAGGGAGAGGCAGGGAGGGGATGGATTTTCACTAAGATGCCTCCCTACAGGAGGTTTGAGGACAGTCAATAGGCTGTTATTATTCTTATACCCTGTTTTCCACCTCAGACCTGCTAAACTGATCAACTGCCAACCTTCTACATGGAGATGATCCACAAAAATAGTGGAAATGTTCATTAGGATTTTTTTCAAACCATCACCCAATATGGGCTGATGCGCAGGTTTGGGTGATAATTTTTTGGAGGCCTTATGAGGGGTCATCTGTCCCTCCACACCCTCCCTGGGATGCCCTGAAAGATTCCACATCAGCATTAGACACAGCATCCCTGTTCATTTCCAACCCCTTCTTCCCTGGCTTGGAAGCTGCTAACCAGTTTCCCAGGCCAGGTAAATCCTCACTCAGGTAGGAGTACTCCTAGATTTTTCCAGACTCCCACTTGGAAGGCAGTTTTGGAGCTTAAGAGACAGATATTATGTTAATTTATTCTGTGGTTCCCCCATGACACTATACCTTGGAGTCATGCTGGGTTGGGGTCTCCCTTCCCAAAGGGAACAGTCACACGCTGAGGCAAGTTGGGGGAGGGGATTCACAACAGTCCTACTTTCCATGTCATCCTGTCCCTACGGCCTTGTTCTCACCCCATGCCTCCTCCCTGGTCACCCCTGGAGCTGCCCTCCTCCGGGTGGGGCTGTGGCCCTCAGATGGCAGCTCCTTCTAGTGATGCTGCGGGGAGGAGAGGCCAGGACGTGGGAGTCTTCAGGTTGCTGTAGAAGGAGACTCTGGCCCTGAAGGTGGGTCCTGGGTCCCAGAGTCCTGAGCTTTGGTCCTGGGCTCCCACTCACAGGCCTGGTTGACCTGCAAGGCTATAGAACATAGTGCTCAAATCCGTGACTTTTTAATTTTTATCTGGGATTTCCACTCCTACCCTTTCAAACTAGGGAAGGCACTTGACTCCTGGAGCCTTAGTTTTCCCTTCTATAAAATGGGGTTAGCAGGACAATCCACAATCCTTTTTCTGAAACCCTTGGGGTCAGATTACTACAGAATCAGAATTTTTCAGCACCAATCATGTAACTTGATGCATCTTCTCTATTGGACCTAACACCCCACTGGTGTCTAATGCACCTTTTAAGCAAAGACATAAGTGTTTCTGTAACCACACTTTTGAACATTCACACTAAGTAAAATAAACAAAGACTATAAATTGTCTCATGTCTGTTCAGGTGAAAATTTGTTACCAAACAGCTTTTTAAAAAAATCTTTTTCAGTTTTGAGTATATTGAAGATTTGTGATTGTAGAAAAGGACCATAGTACCCTGTGTCTCTAGATAATGGCACAAAGCGTGAAAAAAATGTGCATGGCTTTGTGGCTAGACCCAACCCATCTGTGAGATAGGATGAATCTCCTGGCAAGGCCAAGGCTGATGCGTGGGGAGAATAACTGCAGAGCAGCTGTGCTCTTACCAGGTGTCTGGTCATTGGTTCAAACTCCATGGATCCTGAGCCTTTTCTAGGCATCTGAGTCAATCCAACCCTGGAGCTGGATCATTCTCTGGGTGGGCCCCAGTGAAGACCACTGCCTTAGCAGTGACCGTGAGCTGCCTAAACGTCATAACACCATTCCACCAAGTGGACATCCCCAGACCTTGGACACCATGTTCCACTTCCTCTGCCTGCTGCAGCTGTTCTCCACCACTGTGGCCTTCTCGCTGGTGGCCAGCATGGGCACTGGGAAGGCGGGCGATAGGTGACTGGCCCGTGGCCGTCTGGAGCTTCTGTTTTGCCATGACTCTCATCATCTTCATTGTTGAGTTATGTAAGTCCCGGTCCTGCCTTCCTGTCTCTGGTATCACTTCCTCGACATCTACACCTGCTATGCTGCCCTCCTCTGCCTCTCGACCTGCATCATCTACTCCATCACCTACGTCCAGTTCCTGCCTTATGTCCCTTATCAGGACCAGGCTATAGGCTGCTACTGCTTTTTCCTGTCTCGCATCTCTGCTGTATATCATAGATGTGGCCTGGACGTGGGTCTGCTATCTGTTCAGGGAGATTTCCAGCTACCTGCACACTGTGCCAGGCCTGCTGAAGGTGCTGGACAACTTCATGACCTGTATCATCTTTGCCTTCCTCAGCAACACCTCCCTGTACGTGCACCAGTCGGCCCTGGAGTGGTGCGTGGCCATTACTCCTTCTGCTTCATCCCAGCAGCCGTGGCCACGCTGCTGAAGCTGGATGGCTGGGAGGACACCTACCAATCCCCTCCCCATCTTCCAGGTTGTTATGACCCTGCTCTCCTTTTCTACATTCTACTGTCCTTTTCTACATTAGTGCTCTCGTCCTCTGGCTGCTCTATCAGTTCAGTGAGGAGTTTGACAGGCATCCTCACTGGTCCAGCGACAAGGACTGCATTGATGACTTCCCCTACAGTATGTACATCTGAGACCAGTGACTGGCTGTGGCCATCCTGACTGCCATCACCCTGCTGATTTACGTGGTTGAGCTGCTGTACTGGGCCCACCAGCTTTCTGTAGGGACTGAGGATCCAGTGTCCAGTGCTTCAGACTCTGTTTGGTCCCATTCAGTATCTTTACAGAGTTTGGACATCCTCTGATGCCCTCTTCCTGGCTCCCTCTCTCCCTCCTCCCAACCTTCCCCTTTCATCTCACTCTCTTTTCTGTTTCCTTCCCTCCTTCTGCTCTGCCTCCTTCCTGTTTTCTTTGGTTGCCCATATCCTGTTTTGTCTCTTTCTCCTCTCATCTTTTTTACTTTTCTGCTTTTTGCCCCTTTTCTGGTCATCCTTGGTTTTCTCATCTCTTGTGTCCTGACCACCTCTCCCCATTTTTTTTCTTCTGATCCATCAGGACCTGAGACTCCTTCCTTCTCTGCCCACTGCCCCCTCCCACCTACTAAGGTGCTGACTCCACAGCACACAGCCCTCTGTGCAGCTGTTCACACCCTGGGCCTCCGGAGGGGCCTCTTTGCCAAAGTGTGTCTGTCTCCTGGCGGTGCCTTAGTTGTATATGCATCTGGGAGTGGGGGTGGGTAGCTAGTCATCAGGCCCCCTTTCTCCCAGTGGAGAGGGATGTGTAGGCTACATCCCCATTACGTTGAAAAAATCCTCTAGAGGTCAATAATTTCCAGTGGGCAAGAATCTTGAAGCAGAGATCCTGGATCCCTGGGCCCCACCTGGTGCTAAGCCCCACCTGAGATTGGCTCCAGGATTTTTGCAGGCTCACGGAACACCTGCTGCCTAGAGGGCATTTTAGAGGAAGTCAGGGGTGAATGCCTTCAATCCCAACTGCTGTCTGGGGAACTAAAAAAAGGAGCTGGGAGGACTGTATGGTCTTGAAGACACCAGTCTGCAGTGTTTGTGAGGGGCAGTGATGTGGCCCGCTTGCCTCAGTGATAAAATAGCATTTGATCACTGTAGGGACAGGGGCATGGCCACCGCCAGCCTCAAAGTGATGTTAGCCTGGGTGTTTTATTTATTTATTTACTTTTACTATCTTCTGTTCAGGACAGCAAAAATTACTGAGTGACCCTGTGTTGGGGTCTCTTTGATTAAAGACATTTTTTATCTTAATTTCTTTTTTTAAGGTGCTTTTTTTATTGTGGTAAAAGTCACATAGCATGAAACATGTGACTTTAACCATATTTAACTGTACAGTTCAGTGGCCCTAAGTGCATTCACATTGTACAACTCTCATGATCATCTCTCTCCCAAATTTTTCACCTTCTTAAACTGAAACTCTCCCCTTTAAGCACTAACTCCCATCTGCCTCCTCATGCCCCTGCTCCTGGCATCTACAATGCATTTTCTGACTATGAATTTGACTCTTCTAGGTACCACGGATGAGTGGAATAAAATAGTATTTGTCTGCACCTATTGTATATTGGAAGGCATTTTTAAAGTTAATATGTGTGAGTGACCTTATGCTTGAAGAGGAAGTTTCTTTTCAAATTTTCTTGAGCAGGTGGTTGGGGATGGGGTGGGGGTTACTGGTCCCAGTGTCCAAGGAACTACCTTGCTTGAGTGTGAGAGGACACACTCATGTGTATGTGTTTCTGTGTGCCAATTGCTTTTTGTTGCTGCCTCTTGATTCTCTGGGACTCAGACACAATGTAATCTAAATCAATGTACATAATTTTAAAAAATTTCTGGGGCTTCTGGTTCCTATTAGTCCCTGCTGTCAATCATAGAGAAGACAGTTCAACATTCGTTCAAACAGTTGTCCACATTTATAATGTCCTTTTCAATCTCAATCCAAAGATGAAAGAAAAGAAACAAACAAAAACCCAAAACAAAGTCCACATATTTTAATTGCTCCCATATGCCTAGCACTCAGAAGAGTCCTAGTCAATTTCCACCCTCACCCAAACCTAGGTTTCTGGGAGCCCCTTCCACTGACTCCCCAATCACACCTGGACCAAAGCCTGGGGGTGCAGCCCAGCCTATGATGCAAGATGTTGGACCCCACCCCAATGCCAACATCCTGTCCTCCTAACTCTTAAAGGGGCCATGACAGTCCCTGGATGCCTCTCTAGAAAGGTGTGTACTTGTATGCAAGTTAAGTGCACATGTGTGTGTACATGTGTACATGCCCACTGCTCCCCTGCATTGAGACCAGCAGCTCTTTACAGTAACTAGTGACTGTGAAGGCCCCACAAGTCTCCCAGTCTCAACCACAGAGCCTCAGAGTCCAGCATCCTAGGGTCACCAGGGTCAGGGGTGCCAGAGAAGCAGAGCTGTGGGGGAGGGGAGGGGAAGGACCCCCACTGCTGCCCCTCACTCCTGTATCAGAATGAAGCTTGTGATCTTCACCCAGGGGCAGGTTGGATGGGGGGTAAGGGCTCCCAGGAGGTGGTCCTCATGGAAGGAAAATCTTAAGAAACAGTGAAATTAAATTCCTATTTTAAGACAAGACAAGAAAATTTTAAATATAACATTTTTTGTCTTTTTCAGCCTCCTCCCTCTCCTGTAGTGTGCATTATTCATCTGCATTGTGCCTTAACCAGACCTCTTCAAGGGAAGAAATACCCATATCACCAAAAGGGTAACATTTTCTAGAGGAAGGCCTTGTAACGACTTAGAAGACAGCACTGCTAACTTACTTAGGACCTGATTAATGTCTCTAGCTGTATTACTTGTGCTCTGCTTATTTTAAAGATTCATGCCTTGTTTCTTGTATTAACAGATCTGTGATTAAGTCTGTGATAAAAAATAATGGTGACTAGGCCTATTGAAATGATTCATATAATATGTATAGTTTTATAAAATCCATGATTGTAATGCAGTGACTGTTCCCAATATGGCTTAGTGATAAAAAACTTGCCTGCCAATGCAGGAGACTCAGGTTTGATCCCTGGGTCTAGAAGATTCCCTGGAGAAGGAAATGGCAACCCACTCCGGTATTCTTGCCTGGGTAACCCCATGGGCAGAGGAGGCTGGTGGGCTACAGTCCATTGGGTCTCAAAGAGTCAGAGATGACTTATCGACTACACAACAACAACTACAGATATGGGAAGAAGCAGCAGGAGGGAACCATTTCCTCAGGGCTTGGGCCCAGACCACCTTTACCTCCTCATCCAGTCCGATGACTTTAAGATTTCATTCATCAGTAAATATTCTTGTTCACCAAGTGTGTGTTCCAGGCGCTGATCTAGGCACTGGACAGAGAGCAGAGAACAGAACCAAGAGTTCTGCCCTCATGGAGCTCGCGCTCTAGTACAGGAGATGTGCACATCAATATATAACATCAAGTCAGTGGGTGATAAATGCCACGATAAAGGGAACACAGGTGAGAAGAGTTATTGGAGTGTGTACGGTGGGAGGAGGGGCAAGGCTGCTATTTTAGGTGGGTGGAGGTCAGGCTGCTCCATGGATACGACATTTAAGAAGATACTGAAGAAAGTGAATAGGCCGTGTGATGACAACTCCCCAATTCCTACCTCCAGAGCTGATCTCTATTGGGACCCAGAGTTGTACCCTACTGCCTCCTGATCTCTCCCTCTGGATGTCTCAGGACACATCACACTCAACATGTCCAGTCCCACCTCTCAAACCCCTCAGCCCCCAACACACACTGATCCTTCCTCATCTTTCCCATCTTAGTCAATGGCACCACCTTCCCAAATGCTCTTCTCAAAATGCTTGTGAATCCATCTAGTCTTCTTCATCTCTAGACCATCTTGTCCACATCCATCCATCCCCTCACCTGCTCTCGTGCCATAAGCTTCTAGGTGCTTCCTGTAGTTCCATCAGTTCAGTTCAGTCCCTCAGTCATACCTGACTCTTTGCAACCCCATGGGCTGCAGCATGCCAGGCTTCCCTGTCCATCACTAACTCCTGGAGCCTGCTCAAACTCATGTCCATCACATCGCTGATGCCATCCAACCACCTTTTCCCCTCTTGTCCGCTTCTCCTCCTGCCTTCAATGTTTCCCAGCATCAGGGTCTTTTCAAATGAGTCAGTTCTTTGGATCAGGTAGCCAAAGTATTAGAGCTTCAGCTTCAGCATCAGTCTTTCCAATGAATATTCTGGACTGATTTCCTTTAGGATTGACTGGTTTGATTTCCTTGCAATTCAAGTGACTCTCAAGAGTCTTGTCCAACACCACAGTTCAAAACCATCAATTCTTTGGCACTCAGCTTTCTTTATAGTCCAACTCTCACATCCATACATGACCACTGGAAAAACCATAGCTTTGACTAGATGGACCTTTGTTGGCTAAGTAATGTCTCTGCTTTTTAATATGCTGTCTAGGTTGGTCATTTCCATCTTTTCTTGCAAAGACTGGTTTGGAGTAAAGTCAAAGTAAGATACTTTGAAGGTTTCTGTTTGCTCCCTTAGGATGGAAGACAGATTCCAAAACATCACCTCCAAAGTCCTACAAGTTCAGACCCCTTCTTACCTCTCCAGCCTCCTCACCTCTCTCCCTCCAACCATTGACAACTGCTCCCAATTCCTCTCAGAGCTTTTCACCTTACCTGTCTACACACCAGACCCCAACCCTGAACTCCTGTGTCACTCTAAGCCTCAGTTTGCTCATCCAGAAAATGAAGAGAATAGCTCCTGCTTTTAGTCTTAAAGGCTGTTAACTGCACCTTGAAGAGAACATCTCTGGCCACTTAAGCAGAGAATAACTGTACTAGAAGGATGCAGGATAGCTTGGAGAATCATTAGGGAGGGACCAGCCTGTCCACAGGCTGAGACCAGGAAGGAGGGGTGCTGGGCAGCCAGGTCACAGCCAAGGGCAGCAGGTCCAGGCACCATGGCCATTGGAAGCATGCACTGGATGCTCCTGCAGGCCCCACAGAAGGAATTCTGATCTGTCTTTGTTTCTGTGTATCACTTGTTCTTGTGTGTCCAGGCCCCACTTGTGGGGCAGGTCCAATATTCATCTGGCCTTTTCTGTCTTACTGAGGGTCAGGCCCAAGTCTCTCCCCAGGTCACACAAATGATGGGATTGTCCTCAAATATGGTGATGAGTTCATGACCTCAGTGGTTCCCCTCCATGGAGATGTCCATCACACAAGACCAAGGGTTGTTAAGAGGATTAAATGGGACAAAACATGCCTCAGTGATTGTCAAAAATTTACCCAAAAGGCAAAAGGGATGAATGTATCCCAGCTGGCTACAGTCTGAGCTGTAAGCACTTGTTATATTCATTTGAGAAACACTTGGCATGGGTCAACAGGGTAGTTACGGACATAAAAGTTTTAAGAGGTGTCACACACAGCGCTCACTGCAGGTCAAGCCCTGCTCTGGATTCAAGTGTTCCTCCCAGAAACCCATGAGCTATGCACAATGCGTCCCCATTTTTACAAGCACACAGAGGGTAACTAGTCCAAGATCACACAAGTAGGAAGTGACAGAGCTGGGATTTGAACCCAGTCATGTGGGTACAGGACCTTAAACTCTGATTGGCATTGATTTGTACCTTATATTCCAGAAAGATAAAGCAGCCAATATTTTTTGAACACCAGCAGTCTGACAAGGTGTCTTATTACCTCTATTTCATTTCATCTTCAGGGATATTATTACTGTCATCCCCATTTAACAGATGATGAAACTGAAGCTCAGAGAGCACGTTATGTTTTTAGCTCAGAGTCACAAAGTTACTCCCTAACAGAGACTGGATTTGAACACAGATCTGTCTCCCCCAAACCTCAGCAGATAAAAGAACCTCAGGAAATGCTGAGCCCCTTCCCTCTTCACTCAGATCCAGGAACCAACCACACAGACAAGGGTCACATGGATCGGCCGTCTGCACTGGCACCCAAGGGAGATAACCAGGTGCCTGAGGCCGCAGGAGGGAATGGCCCCAATTCTCCCCACTCAGAGGAGGACCGAGGAAGGGTAATCCCTGATTTTTTCAAGAAACTGGTCCAGGACCACAGAATGGAAACATCTGTGCCCCAGGCTCTGTTCTGGATGCAGCTCAGGCCACAGTCCAGAGGGCATCAGCTGGAGTCACCGTGTGCAGAGGAGGCTCTGGCCAGCTGAGGAGGGAGCCTCTGGCTGCCGCCCCAGGAGACAGGGAGCCCAGGCCAGTCAAGGAGCAAAGGAAGGGGCTGAGGCTTGGGCACTGGACAAATAGGGGATCATCTCCATCAACTGTGTGTGCTAAAGGGCTGGAGGAGGCCCTGGACACTAAGTAGGTGGGTTTGGGGGCCACAGCTCCCCCTCCCCATCCAAGCTGATTGGGTGGCATCACCAACACGATGAACATGAGCTTGAGCAAGTTCCGGGAGTTGGTGATGGACAGGAAAGCCTGGTGTGCTGCAGTCCATGGGGTTGCAAAGAGTCAGACCCCTGAACCCAAGGAGCCTCCCTTCTCTCTGCCTTTCGAGACAGGCCTGTGTGGGCATCTCTCAGCTCCTCCCCCAGTCTGTCTGCTTTGGAGTCAGAGCAGATGTGACTGTGAATCCAGTCGTGGACCCCACATCTGCCTCTCTCTTCACTCTGGGCTTTTGTTTCATCTTCCCCTGCTATGGTCAGCACTCTATATGCCCAGCAGCAAGGAATTTCCTTTTCCTAAAAGAAACACGAGTTTCCTAAACAGGGCAAGAGCATTTGGGCTGCTGGGCTGGACTCTGAAGAAGTGGAAAGTCAAGAATGTGCATGAACAAGGGAGTCTGAGAGACCTCAGACGGTGGGGGCGCCTGGAAGCAGTTTGCGTTTTTGACAAGAATCATTGGAGAGTTAGACCACTAGGAAGTGACTGAGGAAACTCAGGTTGTGAATGAGAAACACGTTCACCACCAAGCAGAGGTCATTGGGAAAGAGGGTCTGTATAATCAGGAGGGATGTGACCAATAAACAGGACCCAGCAGCCAAGAGGGAATAAGCAGAGAGAGTGGACAGAGGGGAGGGAGCCGGCTTCCAACTCCACATCTGAGTCTCCAAGACTGGCAAGATCAGGGGCCCTGGGAAGAGGGGTGCTGGGAGGGACCAGGGGTCTCTGGCACCCCTCCCCCATCAAGCAGATGAGGAAAGGGATTCAGCAGCAGCGAGTGCCCTCCTCGGGGAGACGGGGCAGGTTTGTGCAGAACTGGGGTGGATGGGGCAGAATCCCAGCCTGGAGGATGCTGCTCCCACATGTCACAAGCAGCGTCGGGCCGTGGACAGACACCCAGCCTGGGGACAGGACACCTGGGTCCTGACTCTGACTCTGCCACACACAGGGTGACTCTGGACACGTCCTGCCCCTCCCTTGGGTCCAGCTGCTCCTATTCTATGACCAGACTATGTTTATCTCATTCAGTCGTGTCCAACTCTTTGTGACCCCATGTACTGCAGCCCGCCAGGCTCCTCTGTCCATTGGATTTCCCAGGCAAGAATACTGGAGTGGGTTGACATTCTCTTCTCCAGGGAATCTTCCCAATCCAGGGTTCAAACCCAGTTCTCCTGAACTGTAGGAGGATTCTTTACGATCTGAGCCACCAGGGAAGCCCCTATGATGAGAAGGTTGAACTAAATACAGGATGATTACACTTTCTTTTGAGCACCACAGTGAGGGGACTGGAATAACCTTGGAATTGTGGCAAATGGCCCTTAACCTCTCAACAGGAGGAATTGAGAGCCGCCGCCAAAAACCACGAGGCTTAGACAGCGAACCCCTCAGGTGAGCCACCCTGGACAATTCTTTTACTAAAGCCCAGACACATTTCCATCCTCCTGGGAAGTGAGGTCCCAGGGTTCTGTTCAATTTGATTTAGAAAAATATGAGAATATGAGGTTCCTGCACTGAGACTTGCAGAGGTCAACACATTCTTGCTTTTGTGGATGAAAAATTAACCAATAGTCAAGCTAAGAAAGAATTGGAAACTTTATTGGAACCAACCTGAGAAGTGTAAGTGGGGAGACAGTCTCTCAAGAAACTCTGAGAATTGTTTCAAGGAGGTTAGGGTTGGAGGTCAGTATGTGTGTGATATGGAGGAAGGACATGAAATCAACCCATGTCTTGGTAGAAGGTTCCTTCAGTCAGGAAGAACAGATATCATGGTTAATGCTTTTAGTGCTTCCTAAGCATGAACAGATGCAAGAAACTGGGTTCATAGAAAAGTCTCCTGAAAATATCGAAGTATGTGAGGGCAGGTTCTGCCAGTTTTCTCAGAGTACAAAGTACAATCCTGACCTTTTCCATGACTTTCTTTCAGAGTGGATTGCAGGTCAGTGAATTTCAGCAGCTAGTGACTTGATTCTTGTAGAACTGGGTGGTGGGCAACATTCTTTATCATACAATCTATTTGTTTCCATCTTAATCTCAATCAAGGTTTGGGAGGACTTTTCCCAGGTCAGGTGAGAATTTCGTTGATGTACAATTATTCATCTAGTCCTGGTAACAGTAGCCAAAATCCTCTGGACTAACAGTCTTACTTGTCTGTCAGGCTCTTGGAAATGGTTCCCTCCTATTGTTTCTTCCCATATCTCGAGTCACCTTATTACAGTCATGGATCTTATAAAACTGTGTATTAGGTCACCTGGTCATTATTGTTTTTATCAGAGGCTCAATGACATATTTGTTAGTGCAAGAAACAATATTCTTGTAAAACAGCAGACTATAAGTGATATAGCTAGTGACATTAACAAGGTCATAGGTAGGCAGTGTCATATAAAGTCACAAGGCTGGGGTTAGAACAAAAATTGATGTTTACAATGGGTCAGGTATTTCTGCCCTTAGGTAGGTCTGGTTAGCACATACTGCAGACGCACACTGCACACCTCAGAGGAGGGAGAAGGTCAAAACAGGTAGAGAAAAACTTTGTTTAAGTTTTTCTTGTCTTTCCTTAAAATATGAATTTTCTTTCATTGCTTCTTAAGATTTGCCTGTCATGGGAACCACCTCCTAGAGCCTTCCCCATTTACCTTACCCGCCCCCGGGTGAAGATCACATGCCTCCTCCCAGTACAGGAGTGAGGGGCAGCAGTGGGGGTCCTCCCCTCCCCTCCCCCACAGCTCTGCTTGCCTGGGGCCCCTCTGGTTCTGGTAACACCAGGATGCTGGGCTCTGAGGTTTTGCAGCAGAGAGCAGGAGACTAAGGACAATATTGGTGGCTTTCCGGCCACCAGTTATTATAAAGGCTGCTGGTCCAAATGCATCTGTGAGCACAGACATACAGGCACATACACAGGCAAACACACACGCTGGGCATGCAGGCAGGGACACACTTTAAATACAGTCAACCGGGCTCTGGTCCTTTAAGAGCTAAGGGGACAGAAAGTCTAGTGTTGGGGACACAGCTGCTAGTTGTCTTGGGCAGTGCCATGTCCCCAGGTCCTGGGGGAAGGTGAGGGTGGGGAGACAATGGGAAGGGCTCCCAGAGATGGGGGCTTGGGTGAGAGTAAAAATCTGCACCATCCTTCTGAGCTCTGAGAAAATTTGGGGCAATTAGTATATGTCAGGTTTGTGGGTTTTTTTCTTTTATCTTCGTATTGAGGTTAAAAAAGAACAGTACAGTTTTAGGAGAAAGGACGAGCCTTCATCTGTGATTGTTAGCAGGGTTCAATGGTATCCACAAATTCCAGAGAATTAAAAAATCCATGTATATTTACACTTATTTAGATCCTATTATGTGTGGGTCCTGGAGAAGCAGGAAGCAGCATCAGAAAACAACTGACACTTAGAAACACATGTTTGTGCAGCAAATTCAAGCAATACAGTTTTCTTGACTACGGTATCAACAATACCCACCCATTCAACACCACCCATTAACAAAGCTTTGAAAAGAAACTTTCCATGCAAAAATATAGTCACCCAGTAATTTTTGTCCTTGAGACAATAAAATTTAAAGAAAAATATAATACCCAGGCTAACATCACCTTTAATGCTGGCAGTGGCGATGCCCTTCTCCCTGCAGATTTAGGACCTACTGTTTTGATCACTGAGGCAGGAGGGCCATATCACTGCCCCTCACCAACACTGCAGACAGGAGTCTTCAAGAGTCTGGGGTTCTTCACCAGCTCCTACTTTGATTTCCCAGAGAGTAGTTGCGATGCGGAGGCATTCAGTCTTTGCTTCTTTTAAGATGGCCTCTGCTGGCAGTGGGTTTTCAGTAAGCTTGGAGAAATTCTGGAGCCAGTGTCAGACCGGGTCAACCACCAGCCAGGCCCAGGTACCCAGGGTCTCTGCTTCAAGACTTCTCCCACTGGAAATTACTGACCTGCAGAGACTTTTGTTCAACTTAAAGGAATGGTGGACTGTATACCCCATCCCCAGGGAGAAAGTGGGCCATATCTCTTGGTACTCACCCCCAACCCCAACCTCCTTCCAACACACACACACCAACTAAGGCACCCCCATGGGGACAGAGTTGCTTTGGCAACGAGGCCCCTCCGGAGGCCCAGGGTGTGAACAGCTGCACAGAGGGCTATATGATGTGGAGTCAGCACCTTAAGATGTGGGAAGAGGTGGTGGGCAGAGAAAGAAGGAGTCTCAGGTCCTGATGGATCAGAAGAAGGAAAATAAGGAGAGGTGGTCAGGACACAGGAGATGGCAAAACCAAGGATGACCAGAAAAGGGGCAAAAAGCAGAAAATGTCGAATAGATGAGAGCAGCAAGAGAAAGAGGCAGAACAGGATGTGAGCAAACACACCAAACAGGGCAAAGACAGAGCAGAAGGAGTGAAGGAACAGAAAAGAGAGTGAGATGAATGGGGAAGGATGTGAGAGGGAGAGAGGGGAGCCAGGAAGAGGACATCAGTGGATGCCAGAGCTGTATTAAAAAAGACCCTCTCATTTAGAAAGCGAATTCTTAGTCCCTACAAAAACCTCACAGGCCAGTTACTCAGTGTCAGCCACATAAATCGCAGGTGGATGGCTGTCAGATGGCCGCAGCTAGTTGCTGGTCCCAGGTGCACACCAAGCAGGTGAGTCTATCGCTGCAGCTCACATCACTGGACCGCTGGGGCTGCCCATCCAACTTCTTGATGAACTGGTGGAGCTGACAGAGGACCAGAGCACTAGGGTAGAGGAGTACTGAGAGCATTGTCTGCTCAGACAGGATACAGGTGGGGAACAGAGCTTTCTGTCTTTGACTCGATCAAACCCCTTCCCTATGAAGTTCACAGCTCCATCCAGGAGGAAGCATATGAACTACATAACCATGAATGAGAGGCTGGCTGATGCTGATACTGGTGAGGGCTGCTGATGAAGGCGATGATGAGCCATTCAGCATAGTTCTCTGGCCTCCTGGCCAGGCCGGGGAAGGCTGGCTTGAACCAGACCATGCCTCCAGGCTGGATATGATGCAAAACACTTCAACGGCATAGAGTATAGCAGCCACTAAGGCAAATGCAGTGGCAATGATGACCCTGTTTCGGGTGGAGCCTGGAGACAAGAACTTGATGTAGGTGGTGCCGAAGATGATGGACGTTGAGAGGCAGAGGATGAAGAGGTAAAAGGCGTGGGCGTAGAGAAAGCCGTCCCAGGAGAAGGGGAGGCGGGACCGGAGCCCACAAAACTCCCCTATGAAGACGGTGAGGGTCACAGTGAAGCAGATGCACCAGAAGAGCATGCACCAGTTAATTACGCCCTCTGTCAGAGTGACCTCAGTGGCCACCAGAGAGAAGGGCACACTGGTGGAGAGCAGGAAGCAGGCCTTGGTGCCCAGGCCTGAGGACGGGCACATGGTGATCATGGTGGTCAGGCAGGTCTCCGGCCCCCGTCTGTAGCCTTGCTTGTTTCTCAACCAAAGGCTTATTAATAGTTAAACAGAGTTTGATGTTCTGGTTTCAGTTTTGCTTTGCCGGTTAAGCACTGTTTCTGTCTCCATTCTTTTTCTCCAGAAAATATACAACCACTGACTCCCTAGAACTGATGTGCTGATCTGAACAAAGTAAGGACCACACTTACCTTCTCAATCCAGCAAGGCGGCCCAGGGGTTAATGTCAAGTCTCCCCAAATAGAAGCACAGCGCACCCCTGGCACACAGCCCGCGGCCGTTTCAGCTTCCTTCCTTGTATAAATCCCGGCTGAGCCTTGCCGTGCTGGGAGTTGATTCTTCTGGGCAGTAAAACACTTTCTTGCTGGTTTCCTTAAGATAAAACTACTTTTCTTAAACCCAAGACTTAGCTCTCTGTACTGGCTTCTTCAGTGACAAGCAGCTGGGCCTGAGTTGGGGGACAGTGTTGACCGTCCAGGCAGGAGACAGGTCCCCAAGTCTCCAGCCCCTCCCTTTCATCCTAGAGCAAGGAGCAGAGCGCCACTGGGAAGATAGGGTGGAGTGTCAGCTATTCCCAGCGAAGATCTATAGGTCTTTTCCAGCAGCTGCCATACTTGCTAGTTTCAGGAACTTGCCCTGTCCCTCCCCACACCTTGCTCACAGTGAGCTTTCACTTTCTGTTAAGAGAAGGAAACTGGCCTCTGAAGGAGCACCGACATCTTGACTGAGTGAGTAGAGGGGTTGTGGGCCCCAGGAGCCCCCCTTCCCACCTGTTTGTGTATATTCTTTGCTCTTTGGAACTTTGGGGCCACTTGGAGACTGCAGAAGTGGGAATGGCTTGTTTGTGACTCTGTACCACTCTCTTCCCACGGAAGAATTGCTTGTTTGTTTTAAATCTGTTCTAGGGGAGCCAGTGAAGTGGGGGGAGGGGATCTATATCCATCCCTTCTACAAGTCCACTGGCACTCATTTTGGCAGATTGTCAAAGCTAGAGGTATTGTTGCAGGAAGAGGAACCCTTTCCAGGGTCTGAAACTGGGCTCTTGTCTAACACTCGAAAATGAATTGTCCAAGGAGACACATGTAGCTGACAAAGCAAGAGATTTTATTGGGAAAGGGTGCCGGAGCGGAGAGCAGGAGGGTAAGGGAACCCAGGAGAACAGCTCTGCCACATGGCTCACAGTCTTCGGTTTTATGGTGATGGGATTAGTCTCCGGGTTGTCTTTAGCCAATCATTCTGACTCAGAGTCCTTCCTGGTGCCTTGTTCAGCCAAGATGGATGCCAGGGAGGTTTCCAGGAGGTGTTCGGACACATGTTGTCTCCTGTTGACCTTTCCCGAACTCTTCCGGTTGGTGGTGGCTTATTAGTTC
The DNA here is from genome assembly GCF_963930625.1 of Muntiacus reevesi. Taxonomy (NCBI): domain Eukaryota; kingdom Metazoa; phylum Chordata; class Mammalia; order Artiodactyla; family Cervidae; genus Muntiacus; species Muntiacus reevesi. The sequence goes on along the minus strand of NC_089263.1, from coordinate 18,221,746 downwards.
CATGTTTCTTACCAGGACCTCCTGTCATAAAACAATTCAAACAAGTGGTTACTAGGGTTCCTGGTCAGGGTGGGTGGCTGTATTCGTGTGCTTCCCCTAACAGTATGATGCTGGAATCAAGAAAAAAAAATGGTTTTCTACTTTTAATGCAACCTGGCCCATGTATGTTTTCAGTTGTGAAGAACATTGGTTCCTGCATGGATGTCTAAATTATTCCAGTACATTGCAGTTAGAGCTCTTTTGTCAACATCTGGTAAGTGGGAGGGAACTCCATGCGCAGATCTTCCTATTACTCCATAATAAGGATTCTTCCAACAAGGGCACTAAATTAAAGGCAAAAAGGAAACTAAACTGTGAAAAGCCTGCCCCCTTTATAGAGGAGTCTGCAGGCAAGGGAGTGAAAAGAGGGGGTCAGCTTTGTAGGGAACTGAATCCAGCCCCCGCTCTGTGGTTCCAGTCCTGATGCCCGAGGGTGGGGCTGCCATGGAATCTGCACCCCTCCTCCCCCCTACTCCAGTCTCTGGAAGAAGGGGGGGTTCTAGTGTGTTGGCGGGGCACAGCCTTAGTGTCACCCAGTGTAAGGAAGAAAGGAGATCTGAAGTAGTCTCTCCTTTTAAGACCTGACAGATGGCTCAATTTGGCCAGTGTGTCCCCTGGGGGTGGTGGTGGAGTGGGGGGCATGCTGGGGGTGGATTTCCACTGAGACAATTCCCTGCAAGGGGTTTCAGTGCAGAAGTGTTAGTGGCTGTTATTGGACATACAATCTTTTTCTCACCTCAGACCTACTAAACTGGAAAAAAACAAATCCTCCAAGTTGATCCACAAAAACTGGTGGAAATGTTCATTAGTATTTTTTTCAAACCACCGTCTAACATGGGCTGATGCACAGACGTGGGTGATGATTGTGTTCACAGTGGAAGAGCGGTACCTCGTCCCAGACAAAGCCCAACACTCATCTCTTGGTATTTGACTTCTTGAGGGATAAGCAGACAAGCCTGAGTTCAGTAACATGGGACAAGCTAAAGGGCCTCCAGAAGCTAAAAGAGACAAGGAGGGACCCTCCCCTGGGGCATCAGAGATAGAGCAGTCCTGCTGACACCTTGTTTCAAAATGCTGATCTCCAGAACTGTGAGAGAACATATTTCTACTGTTTTAAGCCACCAGGCTTGTGATAATTTGTTGCAAATCTAGGAAGCTGTATTTAATTTCCTGAAATGAAAAATATATTCTTTGTCATATTTTTTAAAAAATTTCTCAGAAAAACTTGCTGACCTCCTGCCCTAGAGCATGGTGGTCACATGAATCCCAGGATCCATTGTCACATCCTTTGTCCCCCATTGTCTGAGACTCACAGGGGAGGGTCCACTGATGCCCAAGGAGCCAGAGGGAAGGAAATAAGGGGATGGAGAGCACTAGGGTCCCTGGAGAGGACCAGCTATACCTGTCTAGGGTGGGGGAAAATCAAGATGCTCTGGGAAGACATAGTCTCATGTTTACAAAACAGTAAAAAAGGTACAGATACTCCCGACAAACATGTATGCATTTATGGACAAACATGTATGCATGTATGTACACACATGTCTACATATGATTTCAGAGCATTTGAAATGTATTGAAGGCTGAGGTTGAGGTTGAAGACATGGATGCTCCCTGGATAGAGGGGTGGACGCTCCTGTGAGCAGGCAGGAAGCCTGGCCATGCCGACGGGAAAACAGTCACAGGAGAGATGATCACAGTCCTGCTTTATGTCAATTATGCATGAGAATGACAGAAATACAGAAAACACTAAACAAAGATGAGGATGGAAAACAATATAAAGAAAAGAGCCTAGCAACTGCTTATCTCCAGCAACCCTACTGCCAAGGAAACCAAACCAGGTGACACTGTATCTCCTGAGGCTTGAAAAGGAGCTGTAATCCAGATTTTCATGTGAAATTAAAACAATGTGCAGCCAGCAAACACTCAGGGCAGAAATAGTAATACTACTGATTCCACATCATTTTTTCATGAAAACACTGTGATGGAAAACTGAACACAGTGAGTCCACCTCGAGTACAAAGTGGTTTGCAGCCCCTGATCTGCAGCAAATCAAGCTGCATGTGCTGATGTCCAGAGTGGGGCCAGGATCTTCTGGGTCCTCTGTGAGGGGGGCGGGGAGGTAGCTGGCACGGATTGAGGGTTCCATGTGACAGGCCCTCTGATGAACCCGTCACATGCTTTTATTCATTTAATTGACACAAAGTAGGTATAGAGACATTGAACAGATGGGGAAACTGAGGTTCTGTTGAGTTGCTTGCCATGATCATCCAGCCATGAAGGCTCTACTCCTTGTCTCTCTGAGTGTCCATCTCATCTCCTCCTTCTCTGTCCTTCTGGCACCTCCTCCTTTTTTCCTCTGTCCCAGCCATGACCTTCCCGGCTCCCTGTCTTACAGTCCACACGCCTGACTGCTGGGCAGGCGGGGCTCAGCCACACCCAGGCTGTGGTCTGACTGGGGCACCACATCCAGGCTCACAGATTAGTGTGGAGGAGGGGCTGCGGGAGGCTCAGACAAAGCTGCTGCTTTCCAGGTGGGGGAACAGGGGCCCAGAGAGGGCACAGACCTGACCCAGGGTCACACGGTTGGAACCCCCATGCCTCCTCTTCTCCATATCCTCTCTCTGATGCATTCAATGGATTCAAAGCATTCAATGCATTGAGGTTGTCTCTTAGTCTTAGGTGGAATTTCAGGGTGAGTTCAAGTAATTAAACTGGGATCAAACTGGGGTTCAGAAAGCATGACACTCCCTGCCTCCCTCACCCCAGTGCCCCTCCCCACCCCGGCTGTGCCCACAGGGAGGCCAGCAGGCTCCAGGGCTCCCCTGGCAGTTGGGGCTCAAGGAGCTCTGGGAGTCCAGGGCGGATCTCAGGTTTGCTCTCTTTCTCTTTCCAGCCTCAGCTTGCCCCAGGGTTTATTATCAGCAAAGGAGACAAGGCCCCTGATGGCAGGAAGCTGGCTGGGGCCCAGGGTGCTGGCCCTTCAGCCCTGGGGCCTCTCAGCAAATAGTCCCTTGGAAACAGGGCAGCTGTCCCTGAGGAGGGGGCGGACTGGGAGGGGCCTCACTCCCCCCACACTGGACCCTGGAGGAGCCCCTGTGTGAGCAGGACTGCAGCCCTGGCTGGTGGGACTGCCTTGGGCAGGTGACCTGGGCAATTCCATGGTCTCCAGGGTCCCTGCCACTCTGGCCACGTGTCCCTGCCACAGCCCTGAAACCCCTTCAGGCCCCTGTTCTCCTCTCTCAGTTCCAGTCCAGGCCCCTCCTCCATGGGAAGGTTGGCTCCTTGCCTGCATCCCTCCTGGGCATGAAGGAACCTACTGGGCTGCCTCAGGGCCACTGGGACCCTGGAATCCCCACAGTCATCTTCACTCTGTGCCCCCCCAACCCCACCCAGTCCTGGATGAATTCTCAGGACTGTCCTCTCCCAGGAGTTAGCAGGGGCCTCCTCTTTCAGTTTCTGCCCTTTAAAGGGGGTGATCATCCATCCATCCACACCCCTTCCCTGAGATGCCCTGAAAGGCTCCTCATCAGCATCAGAAACAGCATCCTTCTTCATTTTCAATCCATTCCTCCCAGCTTTGAAGCTGCTCACCAGTCTCCCAGGCCAGGAGAATCCTGCTCAGGTAGGACCACTCCTAAATCTTTCCAGACTCCACCTGGATGGCAGGCTTGGAGCCCAAGACTGTGTTACTTTAGTCTGTGGTTCCTCAACGTTGCCCCACCTTGGAGTCATGCTGGGTTGGGGTCTCCCTTCTTCAATGAGGAAGCATCACATGTGAAGGCAAAAATGGGTGGAGGGGATTCACAACAGCCCCTATTCCCATGTCATCTGTCCCCACGGCCTTGCTCTCACCCCATGGCTCCTCCCCGTTCACCCCTGAAGATGCCCTCCTCTGGAGGGGGCTGTGTCCCTCAGACAGCAGCTCCTTCTAGTGCTGGCTGCGGGGAGGTGAGGCGGGGACATGTGTGTCCTCAGGTTGCTGTGGAAGGAGGCCGTGGCCCTGAGGATGTCTCCTTTGTCCCAGAGCCCTGAGTTTTGGTCCTGGACTCCCACCCACAGGCCTGGCTGACCTGCTGGGCTGTAGAACAAAGTGCTCAAACCCATGACTTTTTTTTTTTTTTTTTTTTTTTTTTTAATATTATTTTATTAGTTGGAGGCCAATCACTTTACAACATTTCAGTGGGTTTTGTCATACATTGACATGAATCAGCCATATAGTTACATGTATTCCCCATCCCGATCCCCCCTCCCACCTCCCTCCCCACCCGACTCCTCAGGGTCCTCCCAGTGCACCAGGCCCGAGCACCTGACTCATGTATCCCACCTGGGCTGGTGGTCCGTTTCACCATAGATAATATACATGCTGTTCTTTCAAAACATCCCACCCTCACGTTCTCCCCCAGAGTTCAAAAGTCTGTTCTGTATTTCTGTGTCTCTTTTTCTGTTTTGCATATAGAAACCCATGACTTTTTTATTTTTAACTTGGATTTCCACCGCTACACTTTCAACCTTAGGGAAGGCACTTGACTCCTGGTTTTCCCATCTGTAGAATAAGGTTAGCACAACAATAAACAGTTCCTTTTTGAAAATCCTTGCGGTCAGATATTCTCCAGAATTCAGAATTTTTCAGTTTTGACAGGTGACATGATACATATATACTATAGGAGATGACACCCCACTGGGGTCTGAAAGAACTTTGTGATCAAACACATTACTGTTTCAACAAATGAACTTTTGAACATTTACACTAAGTGAAATAAGAAAGAAGGAAAAAAGTTTAGTCCCTCAGTCGCGTCCTACGCTTTGTGACCCCATGGACTGTAGCCTACCAGGCTCCTCCATCCATGGGATTTTCCAGGCAAGAGTAGTGGAGTGGGGCACCATTGCCTTCTCCAGAGGATCCACCCGACCCAGGGATCAAACCCGGGTCTCCCACATTGTAGGCAGACGCTTTACCGTCGAAGTCCAAACAAAACCATAAATGGTCTCCTATGCTTTCAGCTCAGAATTCGTTACCAAACAATTTTTTAAAAATTGTTTTTCCAACTTGAAGGTTTGTGATTGTAGAAAAGACCATGGTATCCTGTATTTCTGTAGATATTGACATGCAGCAAAAAGACATAAAAATGTTGGTGGTTTGAGGCCAGATCCAACCCAGCTGTGAGATGAGACAAGTCTCCTGACAAGGCCAAAGGTGACGGGTGGGGAGAGTCATTCTGGAGTGCTGTGATCTTGCCTGAGTGTCTGAGCCACTGGTTCAAACTCCACAGATCCTGAGCCTCAGCCCTCACAGGGCCCTGAGCCTTTTCTGATCATCTCACTCAATCTGCCTTCAGATCTGGATCTCTCTCGGATGAGACCTAAGTGAAGACCACTCCATACTGGTGACTCTAACCTGCCGGACCTTCACAACAGCATGTCCATCAGGAGGATAATCCCAGCTGAAGATGATGTGGACTCCCTGTGCTACTTCCTCCGTTTACCGCAGGTGATCTCCATGTGTATGGCCTTCTCCCTGGTGGCCAGCATGGGCCACGAGAGGGGGGCTATAGGTGACTGGTGCCTAGGCATCTGGTGCCTTTGTTTCATCATGACCTTCTTCATCTCTATGTTTGAGTGCTTTTACTGCGACTGCAAATTTCCTTTTTTCTGGTACAAATTACCCATCACCTATGCCTGCTATGCGGCCCTCCTCTGCCTCTCGACCTCCATCATCTACCCCGTCTTCTACGTCCAGTACCTGCCTCATGGTCCTTCCCGAGACCGGGCCATCGCTGCCTCTGCGTTCTCCTGCATCTCCTGTGTGCTCTATGCCATAGATGTGGCCTACACATGGAAACACTATGACTTCAAGACCATCCCCTGCTATGTGCACACATTACCAGGCCTGCTAAAGATTCTGGAGAGCTTTGTGGCCTGTGTCATCTTTGTCTTCCTCAGCAACACCTCCCTGTACCTGCACCAGCCGGCCCTGGAGTGGTGCGTGGCCGTGTACTCCATCTGCTTCGTCCAGGTAGCTGTGGCCATGCTGCTGCGGCTGGGTGGCTGGGAGAACAGACTGCCCCTTCCACTCCGCATTTTCCATCTGGGGTTGACCACGCTCTCAGTCCTCCTCTATGTCAGTGCTCTGGTCCTCTGGCCCCTCTACCAGTTTGACGAGAAGTTAGGTGGACAACCCCACTGGGACAGCGATATGAGCTGCATTGGTGAGCTCATCGACTATGGCTGCATCTGGGACCAGCGACTGGCTGTGGCCGTCCTGACAGCCATCAACCTGCTGATTTACATGGTCGACCTGGTGTACTGGACTCGCCAGGTTTCTGTAGGGACTGAGGAACTTTATTGCCTCCACTCACAGGGTGTGTCTTTACAGAGCTCTGCTGTCCCCTGATGCCCTCTTCCTGGCTTCCTCTCTCCCTCCTCACATCCTTCCCCATTCATCTCACTCACTTTGCTGTTTCCACCTGCTCTGTCTCCTTTCTATTTTCCTTGGTTGCCCATGTCATCTTTTGCTTCTTTGTCTTGCTTCTCTCATCATTTCTACATTTTCTGCCTTTTACCCCTTTTCTGGTCATCCTTGGTTTTCTCATCTCCTGTGTCCTGACCACCTCTCCCCATTTTCCTTCTTCTGATCCATCAGGACCTGAGACTCCTTCCTTCTCTGTCCACTGCCGTCTCCCACCTCCTAAGGTGCTGAATCCACAGCACACAGCCCTCTGTGCAGCTGTTCACACCATGGGCCTCCAGAGGGGCCTCATTGCCAAAGTGTGTCTGTCCCCCTGGGAGTGCCTTAGTTGCTGTGTGTTTCTGGTATGGGAGTGAGGGTGGGTGTCTAGGCATTGGGCCTCCTTACTCCCAATAGAAGGGAGTGTATAGTGCACCTCCCCTTGAAGTAAAAAAAAAAAAAATTCTGGAGGTCACTGATTCCCAATGGGCGAGAGTCCTAAAGCAGAGATTTTGGATCCCTGGGCCCTGCCAGATGGTCAGCCTCACCTGAGATTGGCTCCAGAATTCTTCCTAGCTTACTAAACACTGGCTGCCTAGAGGGCATCTTAAACGAATTTGGGATGACTTCTTCCCCCAACCAATCTCTGGAGAATCAAAAAAGGAGCTGGTGGAGAACCCCAGGGACTTGAAGACATCTGTCTGCAGTGTGGTGAGGGGCAGCGATGTGGCCCTCCCGCCTCAGTGATGAAAACAGCAGGTCCTGCCTCTGCAGGGAGAAGAGCATGGCCACTGAAGCCTCAAAGCTGGTGTTAGCTTGAGATTTATTTATTTATTTATTTTTGTATCTTCTGGTCAGGAGGCCAAAAATTATCGGGTGACTTGTTCTTAAAGAGAAAGTTTCTTTTCAGAATTTCTTAGGCAGGTGGTTTGGGGGTGGGGGTGGTTATTGCTGCTTCCATTGTCAAAGGAATTGCATTGCTTGAGTGTGAGGTGACACGTATGTGTATTTCTGTGTACTTGTTGCTTTCTGCTAATGCTTCCTGAGTTTCTGGAATCAAGTAAAATAAATATATAATTAAAAACTTTTTTCTAGATCTTTTTGTTTCCATTAGCCCCTGCTGTCAATCATAGGGAAAAGCCTTGTACTTTTTCTCACACACATAATGTTCCTTTTAATCTCAGTATAAAGATAAAGAGTTTCCTCAATGGCTCGGCAGTAAAGAATCCATGGGCAATGGAGGAGACAATGAAAGAGATGCCAGTTTGATCCCTGGGTAAGGTAGATCCCTTGGAGAAGGGCATGGCAACCCACTCCAATACACTTGCTTGGAGAATCCCATGGACAGAGGAGCCGGTGGGCTACAGTCCATGGGGTCACTAAGAGTTGGACATGACTGAAGCCACTTAGCATGCATATCAAGATGAAATGGAAAAAAGCAAAGAAACAAAAAGCCCAAACAAAATCCGCATATTCTAATATCCCCAAATTGACCTAGAACTCAAAAGAGTCCTAGTCAGTTTTCACCCTCACCCAAATCTATGTTTTTGAGAATCACTCCCACTGACTCTCCACCTCCACCTGGACCAGAGTCTGGGGATGTGGCCCAGCCTGTGAGGCAAGAGGTTGGACCCCACCCCAGTGTCAATATCCTGCCCCCTAACTCTTAAAGGGGCCATGACAGCACCTCAAGGCCTCTCTTTAAAGATGTATACCAGTATGGTTGTTCAGTGCACCCGTGTGTGTACATGTGTGCTTGCTCATGTCAGTCAGTCAGTTCAATCGATCAGTCGTGTCCGACTCTTTGCGACCCCATGAACCATAGCACGCCAGGCCTCCCTGTCCATCACAAACTCCTGGAGTTTACCCAAACTCATGTCCATTGAGTCGGTGATGCCATCTAACCATCTCATCCTCTGTCGTCCCCTTCTCCTCCTGCCCTCAATCTTTCCCAACATCATGGTCTTTTAAAATGTGTCAGCTCTTTGCATCAGGTGGCCAAAATATTGGGGTTTCAGCTTCAACATCAGTCCTTCCAATGAACACCCAGGACTGATTTCCTTTAGGATGGACTGGTTGGATCTCCTTGCTATCCAAGGGACTCTCAAGAGTCTTCTCCAACTCCACAGTTCAAAAGCATCAATTCTTCAGTGCTCAGCTTTCTTTATAGTCCGACTCTTACATCCATGCATCACCACTAGAAATACCATAGCCTTGATTAGATGGACCTTTGTTGACAAAGTAATGTCTCTGCTTTTGAATATGCTGTCTAGGTTGGTCATAACTTTCCTTCCAAGGAGTAAGCGTCTTTTAATATCATGGCTGCAATCACCATCTGCAGTGATTTTGGAACCCCCCAAAATAAAGTAGGCCACTGTTTCTACTGTTTCCCCATCTATTTGCCATGAAGTGATGGGACTGGATGCCATGATCTTAGTTTTCTGAATGTTGAGCTTTAAGCCAACTTTTTTACTCTCCTCTTTCATTTTCATCAAGAGGCTCTTTAGTTCTTCGTCACTTTCTGCCATAAAGGTGGTGTCATCTGCATATCTGAAGTTATTGATATTTCTCCCGGCAGTCTTGATTTCAGCTCTCTTCCTCCAGCTCAATGTTTCTCATGATATACTCTGCATATAAGTTCATGTGCCGCCCTGCAATGACACCAACAACGCTATATAGTAACTGGTGACGAGAAATGCACCACAAGCCTTCTTCTCCTGCTCTCAGTCACAGAGCCTCAGACCCCAGCATCCTATTGTCACCAGGGCCAGAGGGGCCAGACAAGCAGAGCTGTGGAGTAGGGGAGGGGAAGGGCCCCCACTGCTGTCCCTCACTCCTGTACTGGGATGAAGCATGTGATCTTCACCCAGGGGCAGGTTGGATGGAAGGGAAGGACTTCCCTTCCCTGTGGTCCCTGTGGCAGGAAAATCTTAAGAAACAATGAAATTAAATTCCTATTTTAAGACAAGATAAGACAAGAAAAATTTAAATATGACATTGTCTGTCTGTTTCAGCCTCCTGCTCTCCTCTAGTGTGCATTATTCATCTGCATTGTGCCTTAACCAGACCTCTTCAAGGGAAGAAATACCCATTTCACCATAAGGGTGACATTTTCTAGAGGAAGCCATGTAACTCCTTAGAAGATAGCCCTGCTAACTTACTTAGGACCTGATTAATGTCTCTAGCTGTATTGCTTGTGCTCTGCTTATTTTAAAGATTCATGTCTTGTTTCTTGTATTAACAGATGTGTGATTAAGTCTGTGATGAAAAATAATGGTGACTAGGCCTCTTGAAATGATTTATATAATACATATAGTTTTATAAGATCCGTGATTGAAATGCAGTGACTGTTCCCATATGGCTCAGTGGTAAAAGACCTGCCTGTCAATGCAGGAGACTCAGGTTCGATCCCTGGGTCTGGAAGATGCCCTGGAGAAGGAAATGGCAACCCACTCCAGTATTCTTGCCTGGAAAATCCCATGGACCAAGGAGGCTGGCGGGCTACAGTCCATTGCATCACAGAGTCAGAAGGCAACAGCGTCTAAACCACAACAACAGCTACAGATATGGGAAGAAGCAACAGGAAGGAACCATTTCCTCAGGACTTGGGTCAAGACCACCTCTTTCCTAGGAGCCTTTTTGTCCTCATCCAGTCCGATGACTTTAAGATTCCACTCATCAATAAATATTCTTGCTCACCAAGTGTGTGTGCCAGGCCCTATTCTAGACACTGGACAGAGAGCAGAGAACAGAACCAAGAGCTCTGCCCTGTGGAACTTGCGCTCTAGTACAGGAGATGAGCACATCAATATATACCTTCAAGTCCACGGGTGATAAATGCCACGAAAAAGGGAACACAGGTGAGAAGAGTTATCGGAGTACCTGGAGGGGGGAGGGGCAAGGCTGCTCTGTGGACATGACGTTTAGGACGAAGCTGAAAGAAGAGTGTAGGCTAAGTAGGCTAAGTGATGACTCCAGTTCCTGTCTCCAAAGATGATCACTGTTGGTATCCAGAGTCATATACACCTGCCTCCTGATCTCTGCCTCCTAATGTCTCAGGACATGTCACACTCAATATGTCCAGTCCCACCTCTTCAACAGCCCACTCCCAAGATACGCTGATCCTTCCTCGTCTTTCCCATCTCAGTCCATGGCACTACCTTCACAGACGCTCTTCACAATATGCTCCTGAATCCACCCACTCTACTTCATCTCTAGACCACCTGGTCCAGATCCACCCATCCCCTCACCTGCACTCCTGCCATAAGCTTCCAGATGCTTCCTTTATTTCCATCCTTGCCCTCAAAGACTGGTTTGGAGAAAATTCAAAGTAAGATACTCTGAAGATTTCTGTTTGCTCCGTTAGGATGGAACACAGACTCCACAACGGCATCCACATGCAAAGCCCTGCAAGCTCAGACCCCTTTCTACCCTCCAGCCTCCACCCCTCCCTCCAGCCACTGACAATGTTTCCAGTTCTCTTGGTCATCTCAGAGCCTTTCACCATATATGTCTACACACCACCCCCCACCCTGAGGTGAGACCTGAGTTCAGCCGGGCACACAGTGTTCCTGGCTCAGTCTTTGCAACTCTAGTCTCAGTTTGCTCATCCAGAAAATGGAGATAGTAGCTCCTGCTTTTCATCATAAAGGCTGTTAACTGTACCCTGCAGAGAACATCTCTGGCAACCTAAACAGAGAACAACTGTACTAGAAGGATACTGGGTAGTTTGGAGATCTACTAGGGAGGGACCCGCCTGTCCACAAGCTGAGACCAGGAAGGAGGGTGCTGGACAGCCAGGTCACAGCCAAGGGCAGTGGATCCAGGCACCATGGCCACTGGAAGCACACACTGGACGCTCCTGCAGGCCCTGCAGAAGGAATTCTGGTCTGTCTTTTTTTCTGTGTATCACCTGTTCTTGTGTGTCCAGGCTCCACTTGTGGGGCAGGTCCAATATTTATCTGGCCTTTTCTTTCTTGAGGCTTCCCTGGTGGCTCAGATGGTAAAGCATCTGCCTGCAATGCGGGAGACCTGGGTTCGATCCCTGGGTCGGGAAGAGCCTCTGGAGAAAGAAATGGCAACCCACTCCAGTACGCTTGCCTGGAAATTCCCATGGACGGAGGAGCCTGGTATGCTATAGTCCACAGGGTTGCAAAGAGCCAGACATGACTGATCGACTTCACTTTCCTTTCCTTTTCTTTCTCACTGAGGGTCAGGCCCAGTCTCTCCCCAGATTGCACACATGATGGGATTGTCCTCAAATATGGCAATGAGTTCAGGTCCTCAGTGGTTTCCCTCCATGGTGATGTCCATCACACAAGGTAAAGTGTTGTAAGGAGGATTCAGTGAAACAAAACATGACTCAGTGATTCTCAAAAATTCCCCCAAAAGGCAGAAGGGATGGAATGCATCCCCATCGGTAGGTCCAGGCTACAGTCAGAGCTGTAAGCACTTGTTTTACTCATTTAGGAAACATTTGCCATGGGCCAATAGGGCAGGTATAGACATAAAAGTTAAGAGAGATGACACACACAGCACACACTGCAGGGTAACTACTATTCTGGATTTTTTTGTTCCTCCCAGCAACCCATGAACTATGCACTCAGTGTCCCCATTTTTACAGACACACAGGGGATAACTAGCCCAAGATCACACAAGTAGAAAGTGGCAGAGCTGGGATTTGAACCCAGTCATATGGGTGCAGGATCTTAAACTCTGATTGGCATTAATTTGTACCTTGTATTCCAGAAAGATAAAACAGCCAATATTTTTTTAGCACCAATGTTTTAACCACTTCCTTCATGGCTAACATGGTAAAGAATCTACATACAATGTGGGAGACCTGGGTTCGATCCCTGAGTTGGAAAGATCCCCTGGAGAAGGGCGTGACAATCCACTGCAGTATTCTGCCTGGAAAATCCCCTTGGCCAGAGGAGCCTGGTGGGCTACACTCCAAGAGACGGCACAGTGTCAGGCACGACTGAGCGACAAAACACACCACCAGTCTGACTAGGTGACTTATTATCTCCATTTCATTTGCAGGAATATTATTATTGTCATCCCCATTTACCAGATGATGAAAGCGAGGCTCAGAGAGCACATTATCTTTTTTGCTCAAGGTCACACAGTTACTCTGAGCCTGGATTTGAAAATAGATCTGCTCCCCGAAAGCTCAGCAGGTAAAAGAACCTCAGGGAATACTGAGTCCCTTCCCTCTTCTCTCAGATCCAGGAATCACCATCTGGCTCCTGTCTGTCCTGCTCTGGCTGGCTTACCCCATCCAGAGTTCCTACAGCAGAGCCCCCATCTCAGCCAGCCTACTTCCTGTCGGCAGGTCAGCCAGAAAATCCGGAGAGAGCAGGGAGACACTTCACAGGGGTTGATCAAAGCCCCCTATTTCTCCTCAGCTAACCTGCCTCCCGACAGGCACCTTTAGACAGGAGCCAACCACACAGACAAGGGCCACATGGATCGGCCGTCTGCACTGGCACCCAAGGGAGATAACCAGGTGCCTGAGAGCCCAGGAGGGAATGGCCCCAATTCTGCCCACTCAGAGGAGGACTGAGGAAGGCTGATTCTGTGATTTTTCCAAGAAGCTGATCTAGGACCAGAGAATGGGAACAGCTGTGCCCCGGACTCTGTTCTGGATGCAGCTCAGGACAGCCTGGGCGGTGTCAGCTGGAGTCACCATGTGCAGGGGAGGCTCTGGCCGGCTGAGGAGGGAGCCTCTGGCCGCTGCCCCAGGACACAGGGAGCCCAGGCCAGGCAGAGAGCAAGGGAAGGGCCTGAGGCTTCAGAACCGTGGGGGCGTGCATCTCCATCAACTGTGTGTGTGAAGGGCTGGGGGAGGACTTGGTCACCAAGTAGGTGGGTTTGGGGGCCCCAGCTCCCTCTCTCCAGAAATCTGGTCCAAAGGCGCCTCCCTTCTCTCTACCATTGGAGACTGGCCTGTGCGGGCATCTCTCAGCTTCTCCTCCAGCCTGTCTGCTTTAGACTCAGAGCAGATGTGACTGTGAATCCAGTCATGGACCCCACATCTGCCTCTCTCTTCACTCTGGGCTTCTGTTTCATCTTCCCCTGCTTATGGTCAGCCCTCTATATGCCCAGCAGAAAGGAATCTCCTTTTCCTAAAGGAAACAAGAGCTCCCTAAACAGGGCAAGAGCTTTCGGGCTGCTGAGTGGACTCTGAACAAGTGGAAAGTCAAGAATGTGCTTGAACAGGGAGTCTGGGAGATCTCAGACTGTTGAGGCTCCTGGAAGCAGTTTGTGTTTTTGACAAGAATCACTGGAGAGTTGGACTCGTGGGAAGTGACTGAGGAAACTCAGGTTATGAAAGAGAAACATGTTCCCCACCAAGCAGAGGTCGTGGGGAAGGAGGGTCTGTGTAATCAGGAAGGATGTGACCAATAAACAGGACCCAGCAGCCAAGAGGGAACAAGCAGAGAGGGTGGACAGAAGGGAGGGAGCCGGCTTCCCGTTCCATGTCTGAGTCTCCAAGACTGCTAAGTCCAGGGGCCCCAGGAAGAGGGGTGCTGGGAGGGACCAGGGGTCTCTGGCACCCCTCCCCCATCTAGCAGATGAGGAAATGGACTCAGCAGCAGTGAGTGCCCTCCTCGGGAAGACGGGGCAGGTCAGGTTTGTGCAGAATGAGGGTGGACGGGGCAGAATCCCAGCCTGGAGGATGCTGCTGCCACACTTGTCACAAACAGTGTGCGGCCGTGGACAGTCAACTGGCCTGGGGGCCAGGACACCTGAGTCCTGACTCTGACTCTGCCACACACAGGGTGACTCTGGACAAGTGCTGCCCTCCCTGGGGTCCAGCTGCACCTCCTCTAAGATGAGAAGACTAGGCGTATCTCACTCATTTGTGTCTGACTCTTTGTGACCCCATGGACTGCAGCCCACCACGCTCCTCTGTCATGGGATTTCGCAGGCAAGAATACTGGAGTGGGTTGACATTCCCGTCTCCAGGGGATCTTCCCAACCAGGGATCAAACCCTTGTCTCCTGCATTGCAGGAGGATTCTTCACCATCTGAGCCACCAGGGAAGCCCCTATGATGAGAAGTTTGGACTAAATACAGGATGATTACACTTTCTTTTGGGTGCCACAGTGAGGGGACAGGAGCGGCCTTGGAATTGTGACAAATGACCCTTAACCTCTCAGTTCAGTTAAGTTCAGTCAGTCAGTCGAGTCCACCTCTTTACGACCACATGGACTGCAGGACGCCAACTTCCCTGTCCATCACCAACTCCCGGTGTTTACTCAAACTCATGTCCATTGAGTCGGTGATACCATCCAACCATCTCATCCTCTGTTGTCCCCTTCTCCTCCTGCCCTCAATCTTTCCCAGCATCGGGATCTTTTCCAATGGCCAAAGTATTGGAGTTTCAGCTTCAACATCAGTCCTTCCACTGAATGTTCAGGACTGATCTCCTTTAGGATGGACTGGTTGGATCTCCTTGCAGTCCAAGGGACTCTCAAGAGTCTTCTCCAACACCACAGTTCAAAAGCATCAATTCTTCAGCACTCAGCTTTCATTATAGTCCAACTCTCACTGCTGTACACGACTACTGGAAACCCATAGCTTTGACTAGACGAACCTTTGTCAGCAAAGAAATGTCTCTGCTTTTTAATATGCTAAGTTGGTCATAACTTTTCTTCCAAGGAGTAAGCATCTTTTAATTTCAGGGCTGCATCAACACCTGCAATGATTTTGGAGTCCCCCAAAATAAAGTCTCTCCCTGTTTCCACTGTTTCCCCATCTCTTTGCCATGAAGTGATAGGACCAGTTGCCATGATCTCAGTTTTCTGAATGTTGAGTTTTAAGCCAACTTTTCCACTGTCCTCTTTCACTTTCATCAAGAGGCTCTTTAGTTCTTCTTCACTTTCTGCCATAAGGGGTGTCATCTGCATATCTGAGGTTATTGATATTTCTCCCAGCAGTCTTGATTCTAGCTTATGCTTCATCCAGCCTGGCATTTCACATTCAGCCTGGCATTAAAGTTAAATTAGCAGGGTGACAATATACAACCTTGACGTATCTTTCCTGATTTGGAAATTCTTTCCCAACTTCTCAAAAGGAGGAATTGAGTAGCCACTCCCATGAAGCACAAGGCTTGGACAGCAAGTCCCTCATGTGAGCCCACCCTGGATAATTCTTTTACTGAAGCACAGAGATATTTCCATCCTCCTGGGAACTGAAGTCCCAGGGTTGTGTTCAATTTGATTTAGAAAAATATAAGAATATGAGTTTCCTGCACTGAGACATGCGGAGGTCAATGCATATTTGTTTTTGTGGATGAAAAATTGGGCAATAGTCAGACAAGCTAAGAAAGAATTGGAAATTTTATTGGAACCAACCTGAGAAGTTTAACTGGGGAGACAGTCTCTCAAGAAGCTCTGAGAGCTGTTTTGAGGAGGTTAGGATTTGAGGTCAGTGTGTATGTGATTTGGGGAAGAAGGACATGAAACCAGCCCACACCTTGGTAGAAGGTTGCTTCACTCAGAAAGAATAGATATCATGGTAACACTTTTAGTGCTTCCTAAGTATGGACAGGGGCTTCCCTGGTGGCTCAGATGGTAAAGCGTCTGTCTGCAATGCAGGAGACCCGGGGTTCAATCCCTGGGTTGGGAAGATCCTCTGGAGAAGGAAATGGCAACCCACTCCAGTATTCTTGCCTGGAAAATCCCATGGACAGTGGAGCCTGGTAGCCTACCTTCCACAGGGTCACAAAGAGTTGGGCACGACTGAGTGAGATTTCCAGTAAGTATGGACAGGTGCAAGAAACTGTGTTCATGGAAAATCTCCTGAAAATATCCAGTTATGTGAGGGCAGATTCCACCAGCTTTCTCAGAGTACAAAGTACAATCCTGACCTTTTCCATGACTTCCTTTCAGAATGGATTGTAGGTCAGTGAATTGCAGCAGATAGTGACTCGATTCTTGTAGAACTGGGTGGTGGGCAACATTTTTATCACACAATCTATTTGTTTCCATCTTAATTTCAATCAAGGTTTGGGATGAATTTTCCCAGGTCAGGTGAGGATTTCATTGATAGGCCACTCGACGTACAATTATTTTTCTAGTTCTGGTAACAGTAGCAAAATCCTCTGGAACAATTATCTTACTTGTCTGTCATGCTCCCAGAAATGGTTCCCTCCTGTTGCTTCTTCCCATATTTTGAGTCACGGATCTTATAAAACTGTGTATTAGGTCACTTGGTCATCACCATTTTTATCAGAGGCTCAATGGCACATTTGTTAATGTAAGAAACAACATTCTTGTAAAGTGGTAGACTATCAGTAATATAGCTAGTGACATTAATAAGGTCATAGGTAGGCAGTGTCATATAAAGTCACAAGGCTGGGGTTAGAAGGACAAAAATTGATGTTTACAATGGGTCAGGTATTTCTGCCCTTAGGCAGGTCTGGTTAACACATACCTCAGACGCACACTGCACACTAGAGGGGAGGGACGAGGTCAAAACAGGCAGGGAAGAACTTTGTTTAAATTTTTCTTGTCTTGCCTTAAAATATGGATTTTATTTCATTGTTTCTTATGATTTGCCTGCCGTGGGAACCACCTCCTGGAGCCCTCCCCATCCACCCCACCCGCCCCCAGGTGAAGAACTCAAGCTTCATCCCAGTACAGGAGTGAGGGGCAGCAGGGGGTCGCCTTCCCCTGCCCCCGTCTCAGCTCTGATGCCTGGCTCCTCCAGTCCTGGTGACACCAGGATTCTGGGCTCTGGGGTTTGTGGCTGAGAAAGGAGACTAAACACAATACTGGTGGCTTCCTGGCCACCAGTTAGTGTAAAGGCTGCTGGTCCAAATGCACCGTGAACACAGACATACAGGCACATACACAGGCAAATACACACGCTGGGCATGCAGGCAGGGACACACCTTGAAATACACTCAGCTGGGCTCTGGTCCTCTGAGAGTGAAGGGAACAGAAAGTCTAGTGTTGGGGACACAGCTGCTAGTTGTCTTGGGCAGGGCCATGTCCCCAGGTCCTGGGGAGAGGTGGGAGTAGGGAGACACTGGGAAGGGCTCCCAGAGATGGGGGCTTGGGTGAGAGTAAAAATCTGCGCCACCCTTCTGAGCTCTGAGAAATTGGGGGCAGTTAGTATATGTCAGGTTTGTGGGTTTTTTCTTTTATCTTTGTATTGCGGTTAAAAAAGAACATTACAGTTGTAGGAGAAAGGACAAGGCTTCATCTATGACTGATAGCAGGGTTCGATGGTATCCAGAAATTCCAGACAATTAAAAAAAATCCATGTATTTAAATCATATTTAATCTATTTAAATCATATTATGTGTGGGTCCTGGAGAAGAAGGAAGCAGCTTCAGAAAACAACTGACACATAGAAACACATGTTTGTGCAGCACAAACTCAAGCAATAGTTTCCTCGACTGTGGCTTCAGCAATACCCAACCCATCCAACATCACCCATTAACAAAGCTTTGAAAAGTAACTTTCCATGCAAAAATATAGTCACACACTAATTTTTGCCCTTGAGACAAAAAAATTTAAAGACAAATGAAACACCCAGACTAACATCATCTTTAATGCTGGCAGTGGCGATGCCACTGTTGTTTTGATCACTGAGGTGGGAGGGCTATTCGCTGCCCCTCACCAACACTGCAGACAGCTGTCTTCAAGACCCTGGGGTTTGTCACAGTTCATTGTTTATTCCCTAGAGAATGGTTCGGCTTGCAAACACAGGCCAAGGCCACCAGATATTAACACCATTAATTTAGTGCCCTTGTTAGAAGAATCTCTATTATAGAGTAATAAGAAAGCTGCCCATGGCATTACCTCCCACTTACCAGGTTTTAACAAATCAGTTCTAACTGCAAAAGAGTGGAGGAATTTAGAGATCCATTCAAGGGGTACACTGTTCTTCAGAACAGAAAACATACATGTGTTAGGATGTATGAAAATTTAAAAATCATTTTTCTTCTTGGTTACAGAATCATACTCTAGTTTTGCCAATCGGCCAAGATGTGTCCCAGTGGCCTTCTAGAAGGGATAGATAGGGCCTCCTTGCTTCCCTTAACTTGCTTCTCCAGGACATATTTCAAATAAACAACTTCTTCTTCCGGAAGAGGCACAGACAGTCATAAACAAGCCATGCCCCACTCCTGCGGGGTCCAAACTGACCACAAAGTTCCAAAGGGCAAACGATTTGCCCAAACAGGAGGGAATGGGGGGCTCCCGGGACGCACACCCTCTGCTCACCCAGTCAAGAGCTCAGCTGCTCCTTCAGAGGTCAGTTTGCTTCTCTAAATAAAAAGTGAAAGCAGGCTGTGAGCAAGGAGTGGGGCAGGAAACAGCTTTCGTCTACACGCTGAGCATATTGGAGACTTGACATTAACCACCGCGCGCCTCGCTGGGGACTGAGAACGTGAGTGTGGGCCTTACTTTGTTAAGATTAGCACATCTGTTCTAAAGATCAGTGGTTGTATACTGCTGAAAAATCAAGAACAGACAGAGGGAGCGCTGAACCGGCTGAGTGAAACAGGAAACAACATCCAACTCCGGAGCCGTGTTTAACTATTCACAAGACTTTGGGTGGAAAACAAACAAGGTTATATACAACACCGCTGCCAGTGACCTGCCTGGCCAGCAGGAGCACTATGAGCTTGTTCTCAGGTCTGGATTGCAAGACCATCACGACCCTCCTCCTCCGTGTGGGCCAGCTGCTCTCCGTCCTGGTGCCCATCTTGCTGGCCAGCGAGGATGCTCTGAAGGAGGGGGTAATCAACTGGTGCATGTTCATCTGGTGCATCTGCTTCGCCCTGACCTTCCTTGGCTTTGTACTGGAGTTGGGCAGTCTCTTCAAACTGCCGTTATGTAACATCCAGTCCCTCCTCCGCTTCTCTGATAAGTTCCAGTACCACCTCCGCTTGTCTTGGGATGGCATTCTCCACGCCTTTGGCTGTTACTTCGCGGTTGTCTGCCTTGCAGCTGCCATCATCTTCGGCCCCACCTACATCCAGTTCTTTTCTCCAGGCCCCGCCCAGAACCGCGCCATCACTGCCACCACCTTCTCCTGCGTGGCTGCTCTGCTTTATGCCATCGAAGTGGCCTGGGTCTGTCGCCGACCTGGTAAAATGTTCTGCTTTTGGCCAACCTTCCCAGGTGTGCTCAGGAGGCTGGAGAACTATGTGGCCAACATCATCTTGGCCTTCACTTGCAACACTGACCTGTACCTGCACCAGCCGGCCCTGGTGTGGTGTGTGGCTGTGTACTGGATCTGCTTCATCCTGGGGGCCTTGAACTTCCTTGTGAATGGGTGTGACTGTGACAACGACAAAAAGCTGCCCCTCCCTGTTCCCTCTTTGCTGTGGGTGCAGACTGTGCTCTCCGTCCTCCTCTATGCCACCGCCGTGATCCTCTGGCCACTCTACCAGTTCCACGAGAAGTTGGGGGGACAGGCCCAGCGGTCCAGTTATATGAGCTGCAGTGATCAAATCAGCATCTTTGTCTGCATCTGGGACCAACAACTGGCTGTGGCCATTCTGACAGTCATCAACCTGCTGGTTTATGTGACTGACATGGTGTATTTAGTCCGAGAAGCTTTTGTAGGTGGCTCAGATGGTAAAGAATCTGCTGGTGAACCAGAAGACTTATATTTGCTCACTGAGTCAGGAAGATCCCTTAGAGAACGAAATGGCAACCACTCCAGTGTTTTGCTTAGGAAATCCCAAGGAAAAGGAGCCTAGCAGGCTACAGTCCACGGGCTCGCAAAGAGTCAGCCACAACTGAGCAACGAACAGTTTCACTTTGACACAAGGCTAGCCTGGGGTCACTTAATTCTCTTCACTGCAGTTTCCCCACCAATTTCTGACATCCCCTACCATCCTCTTCCTGGCCACCTCTCCTCTCACATCCTTCTCCATTCATCTCACTCTCTTTTCTCTTTCCTTCCCCTTCCAGCCCTGCCAGTGCCCCTGGACTTGTCGGTCTTGGAGATTCAGATGTGGAGGTGGAAGCCGGCTCCCTCCCCTCTGTCCACCCTCTCTGCTTGTTTCCTTTTGGCTGCTGGGTCCTGTTCATTGGTCACATCCCTCCTGATTATGAAACAGTCTGGGACCTGAAACCCTTTGCTGCAATGCTTGCACATGGACACATGTCTCCTCCAGGAACAAAATGCAAAGAAATTGCATGGGCCCCAAAAATAATTTTGTGTATGTGCAAATTGGGGCCAATTCCATACAAAGATACAATGAGAACAGCAACAACAAAAAAAACCCCAACTGCCACTTGTGAAGAGCCTGGAGCAAAAAGAGGAACTTGGGAGAAAACCAGGGTATTGAGCATGCCCCCCGCACACGCCACCACCCAAGGGGTGTGCAAACCACCTCCACCACCCCTCCATCCTGACCCCCGCATACATCCCTATCCTCACTGTGTATAAGAAGCAAGCTTTCCCCACCTCCTCTACCTCATGGAGTGAGCAAGGGAATCTGATACTTGTTCTCACTCTCCCATTTCAACAGGGGCGCCAATAAAGTCTTGCCTGAATTTCTCATCTGGCCTCTAGTCAGTCTCCATTGATTGAGGGGCTAAGAAGCCTGGTTGGTATTTATTTTGTGGCGCCCAACGTGGGGCATTTGTCCCCTTCTGGGGAGAAGGTTTGGCAGCTCGTAGACCACCAAAGGCAGCTTCCCTGTGGGTGACAAGTGGCCGTCTCCGCTCCTGTGTCAACATCACCGAGTTTGGTAAGTCTGTGCCTGGTCCTGGGGGCCCTCAGTCCCCTCATTCAGGCAACGCTCTCCCCCTCCGCTTTCCCTTTCCCTCTTTCCCGATCTCTCCACTTTTCTCTCGGCCCTGTCCCCTCCCTGTCCTCTCTTATTCCTGTCCTGTCCTTCCGAGAGGGTGGCCATCAGGCAGCTACAGCTGCCTCAGCTCCTCTCAGTCATGAGACCCGCTCCCTCCGGCCCGCAGAGGCTCACCTTGACAGGTGACCGGAAGAGGGAGAGCCTCACCGCACACCGTGCAGACGGGCCCCGTGGGCTCTGCCTGACGGAGGCTGCTGAGAGATGAGACGTTCACCCCTCATGGGCGTCGCGCCTGCAAGTCCCATCATCTCACTGTTCTCCCCTTTACTTTCCTGCTGAGGCAGGAGAGAGAGAGGTGTTTACGACTGGTCTCCGGTTTTCATTTCTTGGGGACAAGAACAAGTTGAACTTCAGGCTGGACACTTAGGACTGGCCTCCTGTTTGCGTTTCCTGAGATGGGGCTTAGGTGGGCTCCGGGTTCTGGCATTTACCATCAGCCTCCTGTTTGCTTTTCGAAACGGAAGTAACGACAGAAACAGGGGAAGCAGCTTTGTCTCCGGTGGGCACCTGAAGGTAATAGTCACGGCAGGAACAGAGAAGCGCTAAACCTTGTTCAAGGAAAGAATCAAGAGATTTTCCCACTCTTTGGGGCAAGAGAGACACCACACATGCTCAGAAAGCTTCCTTGGGGGCCAAAAGTCAGGGGACAACGCCAGGCCATAGAGAGTCTGCTTCTCCCAGAAGCCTTTGTATCAAGGTCCCTCCTGGTTGAGCGGTGTGTGCATACCTAGAGGCAAGGCTCTGAGACAAATCAGCCAGGGGTCAGAGCAGGATGTCTGGCCAGAAGGAAGACAAAGAACTGCCCTACAGAACTGGTTTAACCGCCTCTTTCCTGTGCTCCTCCTCACTAGGGTGGACACTGACATCCTTTCTCTCCGAGTGTTCATCTCTGCCTTGCTTCTTTCTTAGTTAAACTAACATTTTCTCAGGGTAATCTTCCGCTTCCTGCTGCGCTATGTCTCCAATAATAAACTTTGTACCTACATTTAAGATTTTGGCTTCTATGAGAAATGCATTTTTCACTCCGGGCAAGAGCCAGGGGAAAATAGCTTTTAGCCTCTAGCCCTTGCTGGTCTGACGGCTAGGATTCCTGACTTTGATCCAGAATGTGTGTTTTGTTGCTTAGACATGTTCAACTCTTTGCGACCCCATGGGCTGTAGCTGCCAGGCTCCTCTGTCTATGAGATTTTCCAGGCAAGAATACTGGAGTGGGTTTCCATTTTCTACTTCAGGGGAACTTCTAGAGAATCGAACCAGTGTCGCTTGCATCTCCTGCATTGGCAGGTGGATTCTTTACCACTGGGAAGCCAGGCTACTCGGGTTCACTTCCTGGGCAGGGAATGAATATCTCACTTCACACCACTTCTCCCTGCTGCCTCACTGAGATCAGAATTGTGGGACAGGCTGACTGTGAAGTTCCTGAGGATAGTCCAGCTGCACAGGTTAGGAGTTTAAGAAGAGGCTAATGAGTCATGAGGCTTCCCAGGTGACGCTAGTGGTAAAGAACCTACCTGCCAATGCAGGTGGACGGAAGAGACGCAGGTTCAATCCCTGGGTAGGAATGATCCCCTGGAGGAGGGCATGGCAACCCATTCCAGTATCCTTGCCTGGAGAATCCGATGGACAGAGGAGCCTGGTGGGCTACCGTTCGTAGGGTTGCACAGAGCCAGACATGACTTAACCTACTTAAATGCAGTGAGTCATCTCCTAAAGGAATACTTGAAGTTACCGACATGAGTACAATTTCCCAGGAAGACTAGGCAGAGTGAGAAGCAGAGATGGCTGGGAAGCGAGAACTGAGAAAACACTGATGTTTAAGCAGCAGGCAGAGGAGGAATCTGCCAAGAAGTAGGCAGGATCGAGAGGAAAAGATCAAGAGGCTCCTGTCATTAAAATAATAATAAAATAATAATAGAGAAGAGAGTGTCAGGAGGACGTGGTCAACATGGTCACATGCTACAGAGGTAAGCAGAGCTCATGTGGGATCAGCACTGAAAAGTGTTCATTGGATGTGACAATTTGAAAATCTTTGACAGCCTCAGGATGGAAGCCAGTGCATTTGAGACTGAGAAAGAGAAGGAAACACTGTAAATACAGGTTTCTCCTGCGGCAGCTAGTGTCTGTGAGGAGAAGGAGAGATAGGGTCATAGTAGAGATGAGCCAAGGGTCAAGGGAACCTACATGATAAGTTTGCAGAAGGACATTTACTATAGGTTAACTTCAACCCAATGGAACATCCAAGGTCCAAAGGGGAAAATATTTTTTGAAGCCCAAAACATGATACAACATGAATCATAAGGACAGTGGAAGAAATCTGTTAGTAAATAATGAATATGTGATTCAATAGTGTTTTAATTAATTAAAAAAAGCAGAATTAAAAATTCAACCCCTCAGTCCTACCAGCCACATTTCAGTACCTATTCCCACATGTTGTTAGCAGTTTCTGTATGGGACTGGAGGAGGAAATGGCAACCCACTCCAGTGTTCTTGCCTGAAAAATTCCATGGACAGAGACCTGGAGCACTACAGTCCAAAGGGTCGCAAAGAGTCGGACACAGCTGAGAGACCGAGGATGCACTGTATGGGACAGGGCAGGTATTGAACTCTTCCATCATTGTAGAAAGTTCTGCAGGGCTACCTGGCTGCATATATTCCAAGGCTATATTGTTAGATGCATATATGTTTGTGTTTGTCATGTCTTCTTCATCTATGTTCATTTTATCAATTCATAAAATATTTTCTTATCCCTTATGATGTTTGGGACCTTAAATTCTATTTGTCAAAATTTAGATTTGTAACCCAGGCTTTAGTTGATTTACATTTACCCAAAGAATCTTCTCTACATTACTTTATTCCCTGCCACATCTGAAATTTTCATAATCTACACAAATGTTCCAGGTTTCTGGCCAATTGAAGTGATAAGGGAATCACAGAAAATGAGGGATTTTTTCACACAAAATGGAGCCAATCAACTTTGTTGAACAAGTCCACTAAGAAATTCATGCTTGTTGATTCAAGTCAGTTTCACTTTCAGATTTTCTTTCCTGCTTTTGTTGATTTCTTACTGAATGTCCCCATCTACTGGTGAATAGTGAGAAAATATACTCTTTTCTTAAATCCCATCAGTCCCTCTTGTAGGCTGAAAAAACATTATTCTCTAGAGAGATTTCTATGTCAAATTCCTGTACCTTGTGAAAGTTACTTTATTTGGGGGAAAGAACATTGCAGATCTGCTTAAGATAAAAATCTTGAGCTAAGAAGCTAATCCTGGATTTCTGGGCGAGACCTGAATGTGATAATAAGTGTTCTTATCAAAGAGATGTAGGACTCTTCCTAGTGGTCCAGTGGTTAAGACTCCGCATACTCTTCAGGAGGCGCAGGTTCAATCCCTGATTGGTGAACTAAGATCCCACATGCCCCAAGGTGCGGATAATAAAGAAGGAGGTCACAGCCCAAC
This sequence comes from Muntiacus reevesi, assembly GCF_963930625.1. NCBI lineage: Eukaryota > Metazoa > Chordata > Mammalia > Artiodactyla > Cervidae > Muntiacus > Muntiacus reevesi. The sequence continues at coordinate 18,196,957 of NC_089263.1, read as the reverse complement.
ACACACAGAAGAGACAGTGGTGTGAACATGGAGGCAGAAATAGGAGTGATGTTGCCAGAAGCCCTGGAACACCATGGAATACCAGCAGCTACCAGCAGCTGGAAGGACAAGGAATAGATTCTTCCTCAGGTTTTCCAGAGGAGTGTGACCCTGCTGATACCTTGAGTTCAGATATCTGGCCTCCTGAACGGTGAGAGAATAACTTTCTGCTATTTTAAGCCATCAAGGTTATGGTAACTTGTTTCAGCAGCCCTAGGAGACTACAGTAAGTCCCCTACATATAAATGAATTTTGTTTTGAGAGTACATTTGTAAGTCTAATTCTTTCCTGAGTCCAGAAGAGTTAGCCTAGGTACCCAAGTAACACAAGCGGCTATATAGTACTGTACGGTAACAGGTTTATAATACTTGCCACACAATCATACATAAAAATAAACATTTTTAATCTTACAGTACTGTGTCTTGAAAAGTACTATAAAACTTGAACAGTTCAGTACAACAGCTGGCTTTAGAGAGGCTGGCATTGACTGAACAATCAAGGTCCAGCTACATATTTGCTGCGTTTATGCTTGCTTCTGGACATCCTGGACTTGAAATAAAGATAATTTACTACTGTACCTTGGGCTTCTCTGGTGGCTCAGCAACAAAGAATCCCCCTGCAATGCTGGAGACTCAGATTCTATCCCTGGGTCAGATAAATCCCCTGGAGAAGGAAATGGCAACCCACTTCAGTATCCTTGCCTGGGAAATCCCATGGACAGAGGAGTCTGCCAGGCTATGGTCCCTGGCGTCGCAGCAGTCAGACACGACTTAACGACTAAACCACCCCCAACAGCACTACGGTGCCCGACGTGTGCTATACAGCAAAGGACACAGACGCGCAAGTACTTGGAGAGGATGCAAGCATGTGACAGTGCACACCAGACCACGAACTCACTTTGTAAACGTACATTCGTGCCTTTAGTTCACAGCGTGAAGCTTCATATGTAGGGGACTTCCTATAATGTATTCCCAGAACTCTCCTATCTTCTGCTCAAACCCAGAACTACAGCTATATTCCTGCAGCGGGGTTTGTAATTTCTCAACTTCTCCCAACTTTAATTCAAAATATCTCTGCATCTCCACCTTTTCTAACTCCTCTTCTTTTGGTGTGGCCATAACTGTCCTTCCTTCTGTCCATGATTGACTTCTGTATTTTTATGCTCTGCCCTGTCTCCTACACTCCACAGCCCTGGACCTTCAGTTACCCTCTCTGAACAGTATTGCTTTGCTGTTGCTGTTTAATAATAACTATAAAATAGTTTAGATATTCAGAAGCATAGAAATAATATAAAAAATACTTGTGTACCTGTCACCTTACAAAGTGAAGCTCCCTGTGTCTCTCTTTCCAGTCCAATTTACCTATCTTCCCCATTCCACTTTAAGTTCTTCTAAAAATAACACCCAAACAATTTTTTTAAAGTAAATAATGTACCAAAGCTTATAATAGAAAACCATTGTTCCCCGGGCCAAATCCCCCCATCCTTAACAATTGCTACCCAAATGTAGGCAGTTTCAGCTCACTTAGTTCTCTTTTATGGTTGTTACCTCTATATTTCAATATAGCATGCTTATATTGGTGCTTTTCTTATTTGGAATAACTTTACTGACTCCTTCCTATGAAATGTAAAGATAAAAGGTAAGGACTTTCCTGGTGGTCCAGGGACTAAGATGCCACACACCCAATGCAGGGGCCCAGGTTCAACCCCTGGTCAGGGAACTAGATCCCACATGCTGCAACTGAGATTCTCAGGCCGCAGTTGAAATCTCCTGGAGATGCAGTAGAGCTCCATGGCTGCCCTGGCGTCTTCCACTGAGTTGTGTCCCAGGACGCTGTACCACACACACGGCACAGAGAGAGGGGACCGGGGGCTGAATCCAGGCACCATGGGACCCGGGCCTTCCCTGCTCACATCCTGACATCCAGGGCTGAAGTGGGTCAGGGGTGAGTCTCCCAGGCCCCTGACACCCTGGACTCGGCGGGTGTCTGGAGCAGGCCTGGCTTCACCCATGAGCCCGGGGCCCAGGCAGGACCAGGCACATAATCCAGGTCCTGAGGTCAGGTGTGCCCTCCAGGGGCTCGCAACTGCTGGGTGGGGTGGGGCCCTATAGGCTTGGCCTCAGACCCAGAGGGGCTGGAGCAGTTCCCACAGGAGCCCAGGGGCGGAGAACGTGGACAGAGATGTTTCTACAGTGCTCCTTGCTCAGCAGGTTGAGAACAGGGCTCTTCAGTGAATCTACGAGCTGACATTCTGTCCTCAGTCACTGGTGCCCCAAGCCCTACAGAGGGGCCCAAACTCAGCCCCGCCCCTCGCCTCCTACACATTCCTGCTCCCCAGACAAGCTGCCCTCCACTCCTCGGGCTGGGGCTCCAGATCTCTCCCCCCTGCCCCAGACCCCCTCTCATGTTCTTTTCCGCTAAGACACAGCCTTCACCCTCCACCCTCCACTCAGACCTGGTGTCCTGCCTGCTCCCCATCCTCCATCTCTGCTCAGGACACCTGCCCTCCCTCTGTGGACATGCCCCACAGATGTGCTGATGGTCCGGTCATGGCTCTACCTCCCTTCAACCAAAAGTTTCTCAAGGACTGGCCTGGCATTGCTCACCTGGTCTTCAGCCTCTGGTCCAGCCTGGCCCCGAGCAGGTGCTTCATAAACATCCTCTGAACTGGAAGCCCCATGTGTGGCCACAGCTCCCAGTGTCCAGCCCACCTCCCTAGGCCCCTCCACTGCAGTGAGCTCCCAGCCCCAGCACATGGCTGCCCCTTCTGTGGGGCGACGGAAAAGGGGGTCTGTGGGTTTGAGTTCAGGGTCCTTCTCTCATTTTTTTCAAATGTTTCTCATTGGCTATCTGCCACTTTCCTATCTGAAGAATTCCAGAGGCTTCTCTCTAAGTGACTGTTAGTCCCCTGGGTACATGTCAACAATGGCTTTCTACTGAGGTTCATATAGTTAAAGCTATGGTTTATCCAGTAGTCATGTATGACTGTGAGAGTTGGTCCATAAGAAGATTGAGTGCCAAAGAATCAGTGATTTCAAATTGTGGTGCTGGAGAAGACCCTTGAGGGTCCCTTGGACAGAGGAGTGTGACCAGTAAGTCCTAAAGAATATTCATTGGAAGGACCGATGCTGAGGCTGAAGCTCTAGTACGTTGGCCACCATGCAAAGAACTGACTCATTGGAAAAGACTCTGAAAGACTGATGGCAGGAGGAGGAGGAGGAGACAGAGGTTGAGATGGTTGGATGGCATCACTGACTCAATAGACATGAGTTAGAGCAAGCTCTGGGCAGTGGTGAAGGACAGGAAGGCCTGGCGTGCTGCAGTTCATGGGGTTGGGAAGAGTTGGATATAACTGAGCGACTGAACAACAACAACACAAGGACATTTGCCATCTGCCTTTGGGGAGGCTGAATCCTGTGCTGCTGCAGCTGCTGACCTTTGACCCTCCCTGATGAAGGCCAGGAAAGCCTGACATGCTGCAGTCCATGGGGTCGCAAAGAGCTGGACACGACTTAGCAACTGAACAATAACAATGACCCTGCAATCCCAGTCCTGGGCATATATGCAGAACTGACTCATTGGAAAGGACCCTGATGCTGGGAAAGATTTAAGGCAGGAGGAGAAGGGGACGACAGAGGATGAGATTTTTGGAGGGCACCACCAACTCGATGGACATGAGTTTGAGCAAGCCCTGGGAGTTGGTGATAGAGAGGGAAGCCTGGTGTGCTTCAGTCCATGGGGTTGCAAAGAGTCAGACACGACTGAACGACTGAGCTGAATATCCATTGCAGCACTGTTTACAGTAGACAAGATATGGACCCAATCCAAGGTGTCCCTGTCACAGACCTGAAACCCCTTTAGGCCCTTGTTCTCCTCTCTCAGTTCCAGTCCAGGCCCCTCCTCCATGGGAAGGTTGCTTCCATGCCTTCATCTCTTCTGGGTCAGAAGACACCTGCTGGGCTGCCTCAGGGCCACTGGGACCCTGGAATTCCCCCCCGCCCCGGTCATCTCCACTCTGTACCCCCTTACGCCTGCCCCTGTCCTGGGAGCATCTTCAGGGCTGTCCCCTCCCAGGGACCCTGCAGGAGCCTCCTCTTTCAGCTTCTGCCCTTAAAAGGGAGTGATCATCTGTCCATCCCTATTCCCTCCCTGAGATGCCCTGAAGGCTCCCCATCAGCATCAGACACAGCATCCTTCTTCATTTCCAATCCCTTCTTCCCTGCTTAGAAGCTGCTCACCAGTCTCCCAGGCCAGGAGAGTCCTGCTCAGGTAGGACTGCTCCTAGATCTTTCCAGACTCCACCTGGATGGCAGCCTTGGAGCCCAAGACTGTGTTACTTTAGTCTGTGGTTCCTCAACGTTGCCCCACCTTGGAGTCATGCTGGGTTGGGGTCTCCCTTCCTCAACGAGGAAGCATCACATGTGAAGGCAAAATTGGGTGGAGGGGATTCACAACAGCCCCTATCCCCATGTCATCCTGTCCCCACGGCCTTGCTCTCACCCCGTGGCTCCTCCCTGTTCAGCCCTGAGGCTGCCCTCCTCTGGGTGGGGCTGTGTCCCTCAGATGGCAGCTCCTTCTAGTGATGCTGCGGGGAGGTGAGGCCGGGACACATGTGCCTTCAGGTTGCTGAGGAAGGAGGCTGTGACTCTGAAGGCATGTCCTGCATCCCAGAGCCACAAGCTTCGGTCCTGGTCTCCCACCCACGGGCCCTGCTGACATGTGAGCTGTAGAGCAAAGTGTTCAAACTCACAGCTTCGGCATTTCCATATGGGGTTCTCACTTCCAACCTTTTGACCTTAGGGAAGGCACTTGATTCACCAAGCCTTAGTTTTCTCATCTGTAAAATGGAGTTAGCGGCACAATCCACAGTCCCTTTTCTGAAACCCGTGGGGTCAGATACTCTTTAGAATTCAGAATTTTTCAGCTTCAGACAGGTGACATGGTACATCTACTCTCTATGACATCAGATCCCCCTGGGATCTGAAAGCACCTTGTAATCAGACACATCAGTGTTTCTACAACTGAACTTCTGAATAGTCACAAGTGAAATAACAAAGATCATAACTTGTCTTATGTGTCTTCAGGTCAGATTTTGTTAAAAAACAATTTTTCAGATATTTATTTTCAATTTTGAAATATTGAGGGTTGAGACTTGAAGGGTTGGTATTAAAGATAAGGACCATCTACCCTGTGTCTTCATAGATAATGGCACACACAGCCCAGAGAGATACAAAACGTTCATGTCTGAGGCCAGACCCAGCCCAGCTGTGAGGTTTGGGATAAGACAAGTCTCCTGAGGTCAAGGGTGATGGTTGGGGAGAATCATTCTGGAGTGGCTGTGGTCGCGGTGATGGTTTAGTTGCTACTGAGACCCCATGGACTGCTGCCCACCAGGCTCCTCTGCCCATGGGATTTCCCAGGCAAGAATACTGGAGTGGGTTGCCATTTCATTCTCCCGGGGATCTTTCTGACCCAGGGATTGAACCCGTGTCTCCTGTATACCCTGCCCTGGCAAGTGGATGCTTTACCACCGAGCCACCAGGCTGTTACCCGAGTGTCTGGGCCACTGGTTCGAACTCCACAGATTCAGAGCCTCAGCCGTCACAAGGTCCTGAACCTTTTCCAGGCATCTGACTTTTTCCACCTGCAGAGCTGGATCTTTCTCTGATGGGTCCTCAGTGAAGACCACTGCTGTCCTGGTGACTGTGACCTGCCTGACCATCACAACACCATGTCCACCCGGTGGACATCCCCGGACCCAGATGTCATGGCCATCATGTGCCTCTGTCTCCGCCTGCCGCAGCTATTCTCCATGTGTGTGGCCATCTCCCTGGTGGCCGGCAGGGCCACTGAGCGGGGAGCCGTAGGAAACTGGTCCATGTCCATCTGGTGCTTCTCTTTTGCCATGACCCTCATGGTATTCATTGTTGAGTTCTATGGGTTCCATTCCCACTTTCCGTTTTTCTGGTTCAACTTCCCTGTGACCTATGCCTGCTATGCCACCCTCCTCTGCCTCTCAGCCTCCATCATCTACTCCATCACCTACGTCCAGTTTCTGCCTGATGGTCCTTACCGAGACCGGGTCATCGCTGCCTCTGCCTTCTCCTGTGTCGCATCAGTGCTGTATGCCATAGATGTGGCCTGCACGTGGGTCGCCTATGGGTTCAAGGAGATCCCCTGCTATGTGCACACCATGCCAGGTCTGCTGAAGGTGCTGGAGACCTTTGTGGCCTATGTCATCTTTGCCTTCATCATCAACACCTCCCTGTACCTGCACCAGCCAGCCCTGGAGTGGTGTGTGGCCGTGTACTCCATCTGCTTCATCCCAGCAGCCCTGGCCATCCTGCTGAACCTGGGCGAATGGGAGAACAGGCTGCCCAGACCGTATCCCATTTTCCAGCTTGTGCTCACGCTGCTCTCTGTCCTCCTCTACATCAGCGCTCTGGTCCTCTGGCTGCTCTACCAGTTCTACGAGGAGTTTGGCGGGCAGCCCCAGAGGTCCAGTGATGGGGACTGCAGAGACAAGCTTACCTATGACATGTGCACCTGGGACCAGCGACTGGCTGTGGCCGTCCTGACAGCCATCAACCTGCTGGTTTACGTGGCCGACCTGGTGTACTGGGCCTGCCAGGTCTCTGTAGGGACTGAGGACCAGCCCAGGGACTCCTGATCCTCTGCTCACAGGAGGTATCCTCACTGAGCTCTGGTGTTCTCTGATGCCCTCCTCCTGGCTCCTCTCTCCCTCCTCACATCCTTCCCCATTCATCTTGGTCTCTTTTCTGTTTCCTTCTCTCCTCCTACTCTGTTTCCTTCCTGCTTACTGTAGTTTTCCACATCCTGTTTTGCTTCTTTCTCTCATCTTTTCTACATTTTCTGCTTTTTGCCCCTTTTCTGGTCATCCTTGGTTTTCTCATCTCCTGTGTCCTGATCGCCTCTCCCCATTTTCCTTCTGATCCATCAGGACCTGATCCTCCTTCCTTCTCTGCCCACCCCACTCCCACCCCCCTCGTCCTAAGGTGCTGACTCCACAGCACAAAGCCTTCTGTGTGATTCAGCCCCCCATCTCCCATGGGAGGGGAGTGTACAGGGCACCTTCACTTTAACTTAAACTAAAATTTCTGGAGGTCTATAATTTTCAGTGGCAGGAGTCTTGAAGCAGAGACCCTGGGTCCCTGGGTCCCACCTGGTGCTCCAGGTCGGGTGCTCCAGCCCCACCTGAGGTTGGTTCCAGAATTTTTTCAGGCTCACTAAACACCCGCTGTCTAGAGGCCACCTCAGAGGAAGCCAGGGGTAGATACTGTCCATCCCAGCTACTCTCTGGGGAATCAAAGTAGGAGCTGGTGAGGTAACACAGAGACTCACAGACATCTGTCTGCAGTGTTGGTGAGGGGCAGCGATGCGACCCTCCCGCCTCAGTGATCAAAACAGCGGGTCCTGCCTCTGCAGGGAGAAGAGCATGGCCGCTGCAGCCTTAAGGTGATGTTAGCCTGGGAGTTTTTTTCTTTTCTTTTTTTCCTATCTTCTGGTCAGGAGGGCAAAAATGAACTGGGTGACTCTGTTCTTAAAGGGGAAATTTCTCTTTAAGTTCTCTCGGGCAGGTTTCTTTGTAGGGGGTGGAGGTTGCTGCTTCCATTGTCAAAGAAACTGCATTGCTCGAGTGTGAGGGGGCACACACGTGTGTGTTTCTGTGTGCTGACCGCTTTCTGCTGCAGCTTCTTGATTTTCTGGGACTCAGACACAACGTGATCTATAAAATACATATAATTTAAATTTTTTTCTGGAGCTTCTGGTTCCCAAAGATCCTGCTGTCAGTTGTAGAGAAAACTGTCATCCTTTCTCCATTTATAATGTCCTTTTTAACCTCAACATAAAAATGAAAGAAAATATAACCTCCCCCCCCAAACAAAATCTGCATACTCTGATTGCTCCAGATTTGCCTAGAGCTCAGAACAGTCCTAGCCAATTTCCACCCTCACCCAAACCTGGGTCTCTGGGAGCCCCTCCCACTGATTCCCACCCACCCCTGAACCAGAGCCTGTGAGTGTGAGCCAGCCTGTGACACAAGATGTTAGGCCCCACCCCAGTGCCAAGTTCCTGTCCCCTAACTCTTAAAGGGGCCATGACAGCACCTAGACGCCTCTCTAGGAAGGTTTGTTCCTGTTTGCATGCTCAGTGCACATGTGTGTATATGAGTGTGTGCCCGAGTGCTCCCCTGCATTGAGACCAACAACTTTTACAGTAACTGGTGGCAGTGAAGGCCACACAAGTCTCCCCGTCTCAGCCACAAAGCCTCCCAGTCCAGCATCCTGGCATTACCAGGGCCAGAGGGGCTCCAGGCAAGTAGAGCTGTGGGGGATGGGAGGGGAAGGACCTCCCACCTCCCACCGCCCCCCCCCCACCCACTGCTGCCCCCACTCCTGTACTGGGATGAAGCACATGATCTTCACCCAGAGGCAGGTGGGGGGGAGGGGGAGGGCTCCCAGGATCCCTCAGGAAAAAGTTAAGAAGGAATGAAATAAAACTCATATATTAAAGCAAGGCAAGAAAAATTTCAATCTAAAATTTTCCTCTGCCCTTTGGGCCTCCCCCGTCCCCTCTAGTGTGCATTCTGCATCTGCAGAATGTTTAACCAACACTCCCCAAGGGCAGAAATACCTGAACCACCATAAAGATGAATTTTCCTTGTGCAAGCCATGTAACTCCTTAGAAGACAACACTACTTACTTACTGAGGACCTGGTTAATGTCAGTAACTGTATTACCAGTATTCTGCTTATTTTACAAGATTCTTGTTTCTCTTTAACAGAGCTATGATTGAGTCTGTGATAAAAAAATAACGGTGACTAGATTCCTCCAAACGATTCATATAATATATAGTTTTATAAGATCCATGATTGTAATAGTGTGACTCTAGACATGGGAAGAAGCAACAGGAGGGAACCATTTCCTGTAGGCTGAAGAGACTAGTAAGACAGGTGGGCCAGAGGGTTAAGGCTCATGTTGGACTTCCCTGGGGGTTCAGATGGTAAAGAATCTGCCTGCAATGCAGGAGACCCAGGTTCAATCCCTGGGTCAGGAAGATCCCCTGGAGAAGGGAACCCCTCCATCCCCAGGGAACCCCTCCATCCGCATGACCTCTGCCGGATATGCTGGTGGTGAGCATGTTTCTTGTCACAAACTTGTCACAAACATGTTTCCACCCAAACTTGCCTGTGGTCCAAGTCTCCAGCGATGCTTGTCAGAAACACAAATTTCAGACTTCCCTGCTGGTCCAGTGGTTAAGAATCTGCCTGCAGTCACATGTTCGATCCCTGGTCCGGAAGATTCCACATGCCTCTGGGCAGCTAAGACCGTGGGCCACAACTACTGAGTCTGTGCTCAGCAACAAGAGAAGCCACCGCAGCAAGAAGCCAGCCCACAGCAACTAGCGAGTAGCCACTGCTCCGCGCAGCTAGAGAAAGCCCACACAGTAACGAAGACCCACCACAGCCAAAAATAAAATACGTAAATAAATAAAAAGAACTTTGAAAAACCCTGAGGGATGGGATGGGGAGGGAAGTGGGAGGGGGGTTCAGGATGGGGAGCGCATGTACACCCATGGCTGACTCATGTCAATGTATAGCAAAAAACACTACAATATTGTAAAGTAATTAGCCTCCAATTAAAATAAGTCAATTAAAAAAAAAAGAAACACCTGAACTGCTTCCACATGCCCCCATAGTCTGAGGTCTCCCAGACTCCCTTGTTCCTGCACATTCCTTGACTTTCCACTTCTTCAGAGTCTGGCTCAGCAGCCTGAGTGGTCTTGCCCTGTTTGGAGAGCTTGTGTTTCCTTTAGAGAATGCAAAATCCTTTCTGCTGGACGTACAGAGAGGCTGACCCTAAGCAGGGGAAGAGGAAGAGGAAGCCCAGAATGAGAGGGAGGAGGATTCTGCGTCCACGGATGGATCCACAGTCACATGTGGTCCTGCCTCCTGTTAAGTGGACCCACAGCTCTGGTCTGGTCCCCCAGGGATGAACCTTGAGTAGTTGGAGAGCCCAAGAAATCTGGTATCTTGTTTCAGTTCTGCCACAGGAGAAGTCACAACCAGAGATGAGTCTTGTCCCCGATCTGACCCTCAGTTTCCCATTTGTAAAATGAGAAAATTGGACTAAAGTGGTGGTTTTTAAGCTGTGTTCTCTGGAGCCCTAGGTTTCTGATGAGGCAGTGGGGTTTCAAGTAGGTGTTGACCTCACTTAGCACTTTCTCTAACTAGAGCAGCCTTGCCTGAATCAATCTCTTACTCAAGATCTCATTTGCAAATAAGATTGGAAAGGCTGAAGACAATCCATGTACTCATCTTTAGGATGCTGTTTAATAAGCCAAGGTACAGACAGGAGAGGGAATACTGCACAGCTGGAAAAATATAAGGATGCTCTCAAAAATGATCATAAATATCTCCAGGATATGTTAAGTAAAAGGAGTAAGATACAAATTGACATGTGTATGCTATCTTTTATGTAATAAAAAAGGAAAAAATAAAAATAAATACAATTGTATTTGCTCGATTTGTATTAAGAAGCACGAGAAGGGCTCTGGAGAGTTCAGTGCTGGAGGGGTAAGGGAGATGAGCGGAGAGTGATAAAGCCACAGGTAAAACCAGGTTTCTCAATGTGTGGCTTTTTTAGAATACTTTTATTTTGAAACATGCCAATATATTTTTAAGAAAACAAAACTGACATTTGAAAAAATGTACCAAGTGGAGAAGAAGGGTCAGGGGAAGGATGGTTGGCAGATGGTCTCCATGTTCTCTGCAGCTTTGATGGACAGATGAGGGGAGCTGAGGGATGCCCGCACAGGCCTGTCTCCAAAGGCAGAGGGAAGGGAGGCGACTTGGGTCCAGGGATCTGGGGCAGTGAGGGGCGCTGCGGCCTCCAAGCCAACCTACTTGGTGACCAGGGCCTTCTCCAGCCCTTCGGCACACACATTTGATGGAGAAGCTCCCAGTGCCCAAGCCTCAGGCCCTTCCCTTGCTCTCTGCCTGGCCTGGGCTCGCTGTCTCCCAAGGCAGTGGCCAGAGGCTTCCTCCTCAGCAGGCCAGCCAGTCAAACCTGGGATGGGACTTGTGCTGCCGCAGAAGAAGGGATTTGATTTGTCAGTTCCCTACATGATTAGAAATTTGCAACCATCATGATTAGAAATTTGCAACCATCTCTTCCTCTAATAGTATTCAAGTCTTGGACCTATTACTTAATCCCTGTATGACTTTGGCCAAGTTATTCAACCTCCTTGCAACCTCAACTTCCTCATCACAAAGTGAGCAGAGTAACAGCCTCTGCTGCACATGAGATCACACATGTGAAGCACCTAGAATGGTGCCTGGTGCCCCAAGAGCCCTGATAAAGGCCGGCCACTGTGTCACGGTCCTGGTGCTGCGAGGGGCTGTGTGACGGGCACTCGCTCAGGGAAGGAAAGGAGCTCTGTCAGGTGGGGGAGCTCAAGGAGGGGGATGCTGAGGTCAGACATGAGACCTCTTATTCCAGCATCGGGTAAGAATGAATTCATCCTTCCATCTTTCCTTCCTTCCTTCACCCCATCCATCTCCTCACTCACTGGCAGACACCAGGGCCTGCGGCAAGCTCTGGGAATAATGAGATCACAGTAGAGCAGCCCTGACCTCAAGGATCTCACAGGAGAGTGAGGAGGAGGAGAGAGATATCCAGCCAGCATGACCGCAGGTGTGTGGGGAGCCAGGTAGGTCAGGGGTTCAGAGAGCCATCAGGAGCGGTTCTTCCTTTATTAGGACCAGTGGTGACGGTGCTGTTCATGGGTCCCCACCTCCCCCAGCCCAGTGCTGGGCACCCTGTCTATGGGATCTCGGTCCCCTTCTCAGCCCTTTGATGGACGGGACCCTGTTCTCACAGAGGGAGACACGGAGCCAGGTGGGCTGACTGAAGCTGGGGTCTCTCTGGAGCATCAGCCTGCCCTTCCCCGTGACTGGGCTTCGTCCCCTGAGAGCTGGCTGTGCAGGAGGCAGGGGCCCCAGGTGGGGGCAGGGCCACAGCACATGCTGTCTTCTGGGGTCTTGACCCTCACCTCGTGGCCACCTAGGAGGTAAGGGGGGCCCTCCCCAGCTTTCCCATCCCCTGGGGCATCCAAGAAGAGGCAGCAATAATGCACAGAAGAACTGTACAAAAAAGATCTTCATGACCCAGATAATCATGGTGGTGTGATCACTCACCTAGAGCCAGACATCTTGGAATGTGAAGTCAGGTGGGCCTTAGGAAGCATCACTATGAACAAAGCTAGTGGAGGTGGTGGAATTCCAGTTGAGCTATTCCAAATCCTAAAGGATGATGCTGTGAAAGCGCTGCACTCAATATGCCAGCAAATTTGGAAAACTCAGCAGTGGCCACAGGACTGGAAAAGGTCAGTTTTCATTCCAATCCCTAAGAAAGGCAATCCCAGAGAATACTCAAACTACCGCACAATTGCACTCATCTCACATGCTAGTAAAATAATGCTCAAAATTCTCCAAGCCAGGCTTCAGCAATACGTGAACCGTGAACTTCCAGATGTTCAAGCTGGTTTTAGAAAAGACAGAGGAACCAGAGATCAAATTGCCAATATCTGCTGGATCATTGAAAAAGCAAGAGAGTTCCAGAAAAACAACTATTTCTGCTTTATTGACTACGCCAAAACCTTTGACTGTGTGGATCACAATAAACTGTGGAAAATTCTGAAAGAGATAGGAATACCAGACCACCTGACCTGCTTCTTGAGAAACCTGTATGCAGGTCAGGAAGCAACAGTTAGAATTGGACATGGAACAACAGACTGGTTCCAAATAGGAAAAGGAGTACGTCAAGGCTGTTTATTGTCACCCTGCTTATTTAACTTCTATGCGGAGTACATCATGAGAAAGGCTGGGCTGGAAAAAGCACAAGCTGGAATCAAGATTTCTGGGAGAAATATCAATAACCTCAGATATGCAGATGACACCACCCTTATGGCAAAGAGTGAAAATGAACTAAAAAGCCTCTTGATGAAAGTGAAAGAGGAGAGTAAAAACATTGGCTTAAAGCTTAACATTCAGAAAACTAAGATCATGGCATCTGGTCCCATCACCTCATGGGAAATAGATGGGGAGACAGTGGAAACAGTATCAGACTTTATCTTTTTGGGCTCCAGAATCACTGCAGATGGTGACTGCAGCCATGAAATTAAAAGACGCTTGCTCCTTGGAAGGAAAGTTATGACCAACTAGATAGCATATTAAAAAGCAGAGACATTACTTTGCCAACAAAGGTCCGTCTGGTCAAGGCTATGGTTTTTCCAGTGGTCATGTATGGATGTGAGAGTTGGACTGTGAAGAAAGCTGAGCGCCAAAAAATTGATGCTTTTGAACTGTGGTGGTGTTGGAGAAGACTCTTGAGAGTCTCTTGGACTGCAAGGAGATCCAACCAGTCCATCCTGAAGGAGATCAGTCCTGGGTATTCATTGGAAGGACTGATGCTGAAGCTGAAGTTCCAGTACTTTGGCCTCCTCGTGAGAAGAGTTGACTCATTGAAAAAGACCCTGATGCTGGGAGGGACTGGCAGCAGGAGGAGAAGGGGCCGACAGAGGATGAGATCCCTGGATGGCATCATCGACTCAATGGGCATGAGTTTGAGTAAACTCCGTGAGTTGTTGATGGACAGGGAGGCCTGGCGTGCTGCAATTCATGGGGTCGCAAAGAGTCAGACACGACTGAGCGACTGAACTGAACTGAACTGGGGCATCCAAGCCCCAGAGTCAGAAGCAAGATATCAGGTTAGAGATTTCCTTTGGGAAAGCTTTTCCTCTGGGAACCCTGGCTCATCTTCTTTCAAGGAAGCCTGAAGTCCTGGAAGGACTCTTGGGCTGGGAGTCATGGAGCCTGGGGGTCACCTTCCACGCCAGGCAGCACCACTGCCCTGGCTGCCCTGAGCCTCAGTTCAGCAGCTGATGAGGGCATCTAGAGGGTCCCTGGAGCTGCCCTCCATCCATGTTAAAGACCCAGCCCCTCACACCTCCTGCCAGAGGGTCCCTCAGGCTGCAAGTCAGAGAAATGGTCCAAGGGCTCCACCTGGTGGCTAGTCACAGCCAGACAAGCAGCTGCACCCAACATGTTCCAAAGTTCATTAACGATTGTTAATGAACTTTGGAACATGTTGGGTGCATCTGGACTCCAAAACGTGGGAGACAAGGTAGGGGAGAATCCAGAGAGACCAAGCTGCACTTCCCCCTCCCCTTCCCTAACCAGGCTTTCAGATGTCAGTCGTACAAATGGGAGGCTGTCATTGTAAAACAGTCTGAGTGTAAAGCCCTGGCGTTCGGAGTCGGATGGGCCTGGATTTGAATCCCTTGGATTTAACCTCACCTGGAGCCCCTCATCCCTGCAGTGGGCCATTGAGGACACATCCAGCAGGGCTGTGCCCTCTCTGCATGAACAGGCAGCCGAGGGACTTGGAGGGGGTGAGGCTGGACCAGTGACCGTATTCCCCCTGGTGGTGCTCAGCCCTGAGGCCAGTGGCTCATCCTTGGCTGCACAGCACAGTCTCCTCATGCGGGAAGTGCTTCTCAAAGCATGGTCCCCGGATCAGCACAAGACATCAAGGGGGTACCTGTCGGGAATGCAGATTCCTGGGTTTCCCCCGCCCAGCCCTGCTGAATCAGAAACTCTGGGATGGGGCCCAGCAGCCCCTAAGTGATGCTCAAGTACCAGGGTGATTAAAAGATACCTTGTGTGACTTGAATGTCTTACGCATCAGAATCACCTCTGGAGGTCAAAATACTAACAGGTGCCTGCCCCACCCCCACCCCTCACCCCAACCTCCACATCCAGGGATTCTGGTTCAGTGAAGCTGAGGAGGGACCCAGTCAGAGATTAAAATAACAACTCTGCAGATGATTCTACTGCACCACATTGGAGCTGGGTGTCATCCTCAGGAAAGAGTTCCCCCTTCTGGGCATAAATGCAGCTAGAAAGGCAGGTGGAGATAATTAATTGTATTAATTGTCACATGGACTTCTCAGACTCGCAGATTCAAGACATTAAGGAAACTGACACTCCTTAACATTGACATCCCTTAAGTGATGGGAACACTTGAGCCCCCATCCCAGTTCATGTTGGCTGCTCTCTCTAGTGCTGGGTGGGATCCACCAACACCCGGCTCAGAGAGAAGAAAAAAAAGAGGAGGATCCAAGGGAGTAGAGAAAATATAGAGCTATTTTATTGCTAAAAATGCATTTTACAAAAGCAACAGAGTTTTTGTTCTGAAGAGACAAAAGGCCCCTAGTCCTTGGGGAGGGGCTGAAATCCACCAGGCGTGCAACCCTCACTGATTTCGAATTCTCCTGGAGATACGGTAGAGCTCCATGGCTGCCTTGGCGTCTTCCACCGAGTTGTGTCCCAGCACGCTGTCCTGCAGACACAGGACAG
Source organism: Muntiacus reevesi (assembly GCF_963930625.1). Classification (NCBI taxonomy): domain Eukaryota; kingdom Metazoa; phylum Chordata; class Mammalia; order Artiodactyla; family Cervidae; genus Muntiacus; species Muntiacus reevesi. The sequence goes on along the minus strand of NC_089263.1, from coordinate 18,181,476 downwards.
AGAAGGGACTGGGGGATGAATCCAGGCACCATGGGACTTGGGCCTTCTCTGCTCACACCCTGAGTCCAGGGCTGAAGTGGGTCAGGGGTGAGTCTCCAAAGCCTCTGATAGAACAGATTCAGCTGGTGGCTGGAGCAGGCCTGGCTTCAAGCAGTTCTCACAGGGAGCCCAGGGCCCGGGGAACATGGACATAGATGTTTCCAGAGTGCTCCTTGCTCAGCACGTTGAGAACAGGACTCTTAAGTGAATCCAGGAGCTGACACTCTGTCCTGGGTCCCTGGTGCCATAAGCCCTGCAGAGGGGCCCAAACTCAAGCCCATCCCCTGCCTCCTGCACATGCCTGCTCCCCAGACAAGCTGCCCCCCGCCACTCCTCAGACTGGGGCTCGGGCTCTCCCCTCCTCAGGCCCCCCTCTCCTGCCTCCTGCACCAAGACACACCCTGCATCCTCCACTTGGACTTGTTTTCCTGCCTGCCCCCTGTCCTCCGTCCCTGCTCAGGACACCTGCCCTCCCCGCTCAGATGCATTGATGGACAGGTCATGGGCCTCCCTCCCTTCAACCAAGAGTTTCTCAAGGACCAGCAGGACTTTCCTCACCCGGGTCCTCAGCCTCTGGTCCAGCCTGGCCCTGAGCAGGTGCTTCTTAAACATCCGATGAGCCCAAGTGGCCACAGCTCCTCGTGTCCAGCCCGCCTCCCTGGGCCCTTCCGCCCTGGTGAGCTCCCAGCATAGGCCTGCCCCCGCCTGGGGCTCGGAGTTTGGGCCCCAAGAGCAGCATCAGCTGCGGCCTGATGGGCGCTGTGTGTCAACGGTGCGACTCCCTGGGACACCCGAGGTCTGCGCTCTACACCGTTCCCCCAGAGGTGGGCTGGAGGGTGAAGCCTCAGTTACCCGCAGGGAAACTGGCCTGACTGAAAACAAACTAAATCACCTCGATGGGCTGTCTTCCCTTCCCTGACCCTCGTCCTCAACCTACAGGCTTCCCGGGTCAGCTCTCAGATGGAGGCAGTGCCCGCCCTCCTTCCGGGGAAAGCCCGCGCCTCTCAGGACCACGTGGGGGAGTTGGGGTGAGCAGGGCATCTCTGGGGCCGCATATTGGCTCTGGAGGCACTGGGGGACTTTAGAGCCCTGCAGGGAAGGCCAGCCCCCCACCCCATGCCCACCCCACCAGGTAACGGGGCGGCCCTCACCTGGATGCGCCGCCCCAGGAGGCGCTGGCTCAGCACGCGCAGGGAGACCCGCCGGCAGAAGTGCAGGCCCGCCTCGCGCCACAGCAGCCGGTCGGCGGCCGTGTCGTAGACGGCATAGTTGCTCATGTTCTCCTTCAGCGCCTTGAAGTCGTGCTTCAGGTCGTGGCCCACCACCAGCTTGCCCTTCAGCACCTGCAGGATCTGGCCAGGAAGACGGGCCCCACACGTCACCCAGGGCCCTTCTAGGTGGGTCTGCGGCAACTCGGTGCCGTCAAGGGGGCGGGCCTGGAGCAGCACCTCCTGGACTTGCTGTGAGCATGAGCAAACCACCGTCCCTCCCTGGGCTTGGGCCATATATATCAGGGAGAAAAAGAGCCTGCAGCAGGCCCTTCATCACCTTCAACAGGTTAGTTCCACCCGAAGGCCTATCCCAGCTTCTTTGGTGGTTGCCTTGGGGGTTTCCCTGGTGGTTCAGACGGTAAAGAATCTGCCTGCTAATGTAGGAGACTGGGTTTGATCCCTGGGTTGGGAAGATCCCCTGGAGAAGAGAATGACAACCCACTCTGCTGTTCTTGCCTAGAGAATCCCATGGACAGAGGAGCCTGGCAGGCTACAGTCTGTGGGGTCACAAAGAGTGGAACACAACTGAGCGACTAATAGTTTACTTTGAATAATAGCAATGCCAATGGTCCCATGAGCCAGGCACTCACTTATGTTCATCACATACATTATGTTATTTAATCCTTTCAACAACCCTCCTGAGGCAGGTGGAATAATAACCTCCCAGAGATGCCCCCTTCCTAATCCTCAGGACCTGTAAACACGTTATATGGCAAAGGGAAATTAAAGTTACAGATGAACTTCAGGTTGCTAATCGATGACCTTAAAAGAGGGGGAGTTTCTGAGACTTACCTGGTAGTCCAGTGGTTAAGAATTCAACTGCCAAATGCAGGGGACATGGGTTTGATCCCTAGTCAAGGAACTAAGATCCCACGTGCCTCGGGACAACTAAGCCCATGTTCTGCAATTACTGAAGCCTGCTCACCTAGAGCTGGTGCTCTGCAACTAGAGAAGCCACAAAAGTGAGAAGCCCACGCATTGCAACTAGAGAGTAACCCCTGATTTCTGCACCTAGAGAAAGCCCAAATGCAGCAACAAAGACCCAGAGCAACCAAAAATAAAACTAGGGAGAGTTTTTTTTTTTAGGGAGAGTTTTTGGATGATCCAGAGGGGCCCAGCATAATCCCAAGGTCCTTATATGTGAAGGTCAGAGAGATCTGACTTAACTTGATGGGCTGTCTCTGGCTATGGAGGTAGAGGAAGGGGCCGAGAGTCAGGAACACAAGAATCCAGGAGCTGGGAAAGACAAGGAAATGAATCCTCCACCAGAACCTCCTCCGGGGTTTCCCTGGTGGCTCACAGGGTAACAAATCTGCCTGCAATGTGGGAGACCTGGGTTCGAGCCCTGGATCGGCAAGATTCCCTGGAGAAGGGAATGGCTACCCACTCCAGTATTCCTGCCAGGAGAATTCCATGAACAGAGGAGCCTGGTGGGCTACAATCTATGGGGTCACAAAAAGTCGGACATGACTAGCAGTTAATATACACCGGAGGCTCCAGAAATGAAAACAGCCCTATGAACACTTCAGTCTCAGAAGAATGAGACCCCCATTGGGCTTCTGAACCACAGAACTGTGAGAAGATAAATTTGCATTATTTTAAACCACGCGGTTTTTGGTTTTGTTATAGCAGCTGTAGAAAACCAATACAGGTATGAGCGAGAGCTATGTTTAACTGAATTTTGCAGTTGAAAACACTGAACTATCAAGAAATGGAGTAATTTACTTAAGGTGATTCTGATGATTTTAAAATATTTGCAGATTCCTTGACACTCCTCTCAGAAAAGATGGAGCCTAGGACTTCTCTGGTAGTCTAGCGATTAAGAATCTGCCTGCCAATGCAGCAGACATGGGTTTGATCCCTGGTCTGGGAAGATCCCACATGCTGCAGAGCAGCTAAGCCCAGGCGCCCCAACTGCTGAAGCCTGAGTGCCCAGAGCCCGTGCTCTGCAACAAGAGAAGCCACCACAAGGAGAAATCCGTGCACCACAACTAGAGGGTAGCCTCTGCTCATCACAACTAGAGAAAGCCCACTTGGGATGCAGGAATGAAGAAGATCCAACTCAGCCAAAAATAAATCAAATTTTTAAAAGATAAGAAAACATGCCATCTGATTCCCTTCACCTTGAATATGAGCCAGGCTGTGTGATGTCTGACCTCTCGATGGAGCCAGTGTTCCAGGATCCCTGAGTAACCCTGAAACCACCATGCTGGGGAGACCACCCTGAGTTACGGAGTTGTGCCCAAGGAGCCCCAGCCTCACGACAGGCGGGTGAATTCATCCTGTGATTCCAACCCTAGGCCTGCCGGGTGCCTCAGCTGCCCAGCTGTCCCTGTCCGAGCCCTGCCCAGATTGCAGATGCGTGGGTGACATAAACATTGACATTGTCTGGAGCCCTTGGTTTTGGGGTGACTTGCTAAGCATCATTTGATAACTGGGACAGTCACACAGTTAGTTCGTGGCAGGGCCAGCCCTCAAAACCAGCAGGCCGGCTCCAGTGCCTGCTGGTCACACCACGTTATGTGGAAGAGCCTCCTGCTCCCAGGCTCTGCCAGCCCCCCAGGCAAGCTGCAGGGGGCGACACTGAGAGTGCCCAGCCCTGCACATGTGCCCAGGCCACCCCTTTTGCTTCTATTCTTGCCTCCTCTCCCACGGTGGCCAAATAGAGAGCCTCAGTCACTGGCCACACAGAGGGGCCACCTTTCCTTCCCTCAGCTGCCCCTGGGGAGGACGGGGTCGGGGGTGCTTGGGGCAAGCTATCCCCAGTGCCGTCGGGGCAGCAGCTCATGGCCATCTCAGGCCTGCCTTGGACAGCTCTTCAGCAGCCTTCATCTCTTCCTCTGTGCCCAGGAAGGAACCTCCAGGTGGCTAACACCCTCCCGTGTCCTGCTTCTGTTTCTAGTTGTTTCCCCAGACATCAAGTGGGACCTTTGACTTGCTCGCCTTTGTGGCCACTTTGCAGAAGAGGAGCCGAGTCTCCCAGAAGTGAGGTGAGAGACTTCCCTGGTGGTCCAGTGGTTAAGAACCCACCTTGCAACCCAGGGGAAGTGGGTTCGATCCCTGGTTGGGGAGCTAAGATCTCAAACACTATGGTGCAAATAAGCCAGAGTGTCAACTAGAGAGACCATGCTCTGCAAGGCTAGATCCTGGATGATGCAACAAAAATCCTGCGTGCTGCAACTAAGACGTATGCAGCCAAATAGGTAAATTTTTTTTTAAAGTGAGGGGACCTGTCCACAGTCACAACACTGGGGACAGAGTGGGTCCATCCTACCATCAGCCCCTCCATTACTGAGGTTTTGTTGGGAATGGTGGCTCAGGCGGTAAAGAGTCTGCCTGAAATGCAGGAGACCTGGGTTTGATCCCTGAGTTGGGAAGATCCCCTGGAGAAGGGAACGGAAACCCACTCCAGTATTCTTGCCTGGGAGAATCCCATGGACAGAGGAGACAATCCATGGGATCACACAGAGTCGATAACAACTGAGGACTAACACTTTCTCCAGACATACCACTGCCCAACCTAGGGACCGGAGAAAAAGCTCCAAGAATGAGGCTGGACCACTCCTGAGAGACACCAGTGCTTGTCACACTTGGGCTTAGGGATCAGCTGGTCAACCTCACCAAACTCTGGATTCAGCTGCGGGATTCTGCCTTTCTAACAGGTGATGGGGATGCTGGAGGTCTTCGGGCCTCCTGAGCAATGAGGGCACATGACCTCTGAGCAGAGGCTGGAGGAGAACCCTACGTGTGAGGGAAAGGACTCAGGCAGCATGCAGGGGAGGGCTTGCGACCCAGGCAGGGGGATGTGGCTGTGCTGGGCGGCCAGGGCCCACATGCCTTTCTTTGCTGACATCTTTTATGTCAGCGGGGCCTGTTTTCTTGTCTAGGAGATGACTCAGATCTAGTTCACACAAAGCCCTGAGGGGGCTGTGACATCCCAGAGTCAACCGCAGTAGCCGGTTCCAGGCTAAGTGGGCCAAGTCATCGCAGGATAGATTCCCGGGAAATTCATCACTTCCCGAGCCCAGGGGTCCCCGCGGGTGGGTGGGGGGAGGGCGGGCATGGGTACATTCAGGATCATAAGACTCATCATGAGACAAAAAAAGATGAAGTGAACAAGAAGTAGAAGGACAAAGAAGCAGGGAAGGGAGACGACCTGTCTCTTTAGCAGAGAGATGTCAACTCTTCCGGACAAAGATTCTGGGACTTGCTGTGTGGTCTCAGGGAGGTCAAGAGCCATCTCTGGGTTTCAGTTTCCCTCTTTGTAAAGGGAGAGCCTGGAGAGGTAAGCACCACGGACTTTTTGAGGCAAGGCAGAGAGGGAAACCCAGGGTGGTGTGGAGCTGCCAGCTGGCAGGGCCTCCAGGCTGTGTGACCTGCTGGCTGCTGACCTGCCCTGAATCAGGGTCGTGAGGCAAATGTGTCCAATGCACTGGATGGAGGCTCAGGTTCCTGGAAAGAACTGGAGAGGGTGGGGGAAAGGGACATTCATCCATTTGTTCTCATTGCCTGGCTCTGGGTCAGGTACTTTCCTCACTTCATCATGAGACCTCACAACAAGAATGTTCTTAATGTCAATTTATAGTGGAGGGGGCTGAGGATCAGAGAGGGTGAGAGGCTTGCCCAGGTCACACAGAGGGTGAGTTGACTGCTGAGATGCCGTGTGTCCAGACCTGCCTAAACCTGTCACTATTATTACAGTTGTTATTATTACCATCTGTTGAGAACCTAGGGATTGTATTAGCATTATTAATTTCAGAGTGGAAATTAATAATGTCTATTTGGAGGAGAATAGATACATGTATGGCCAGGGCTTCCTAGCCCCAGGTGGCTCAGTGGTAAAGAATCTGCCAGCCAGATGGAACAAGAGATGCATGTTCCATCCCTGGGTTGCTTCCCAACCCTGAATGAGGAAATGGCAACCCACGCCAGAATTCTTGCCTGGAAAATTCCACAGACAGAGGAGCCTGGAGGGCTATGGTGCACATACGGACTGAGTGCACATACACACATATGTATGGCTGAGTCCCTTCATTGTTCACCTGAAACTGTCACAGCACTGTTTGTTAATTAGCTATGCGCATGGTCCGTCGTGTCTGACTCTTTGTGACCCTATGGATTGTAGCCTGCCAGGCACTTCAGTCCATGGGATTCTCCAGGCAAGAGTACTGGAGTGCGTTGCCATGCCCTCTTCCAGGAGATCTTCCCTACCCAGGGATCAAACCCGGGTCCTCTGCATTACAGGCGGATTCTTTACCAACTGAGCGACTGGGGAAGCCCCATTAATTGCCTGTACCCCAATACAAAATCTGTGGAAAATTCTGAAAGAGTTGGGAATACTAGACCACCTGACCTGCCTCTTGAGAAATCTGTATGCAGGTCAGGAAGCAACAGTTAGAACTGGACATGGAACAACAGACTAGTTCCAAATAGGAAAAGGAATACGTCAAGGCTGTTTATTGTCACCCTGCTTATTTAACTTATATGCAGAGTACATCATGAGAAACTCTGGGCTGGAGGAAGCACAAGCTGGAATCAAGGTTAATGGGAGAAATATCAATAACCTCAGATATGCAGATGATATCACCCTTATGGCAAAAAGTGAAGAACTAAAAAGCCTCTTGATGAAAGTGAAAGAGGAGAGTGAAAAAGTTAGCTTAAAGCTTAACATTCAGAAAACTAAGATCATGACATCCGGTCCTATCACTTCATGGCAAATAGATGGGAAAACAATGGAAACAGTGGCAAACTTTATTTTCGGGGGCTCCAAAATCACTGCAGATGGTGACTGCAGCCATGAAATTAAAAGATGCTTACTCCTTGGAAGGAAAGTTCTGACCAATCTAGAGAGCATATTAAAAAGCAGAGACATTACTTTGCCAACAAAGGTCCATCTAGTCAAGGCTTTGGTTTTTCCAATGGTCATGTATGGATGTGAGAGTTGGACTATAAAGAAAGCTGAGCGCAGAAGAATTGATGCGTGTTGGAGAAGAATGTGGTGTTGGAGAAGACTCTTGAGAGTCTCTTGGACTGCAAGGAGATCCAGCCAGTCCTAAAGGAGATCAGTCCTGGGTGTTCTTTGGAAGGACTGATGCTGAAGCTGAAACTCTAATACTTTGGCCACCTGATGTGAAGAGCTGAGTCATTCAAAATGACCCTGATGCTGGGAAAGACTGAAGGCAGAAGAAGGGGACGACAGAAGATGAGATGGTTGGATGGCATCACCGACTCAATGGACATGAGTTTGGGTAAACTCCAGGAGTTGGTGATGGACAGGGAGGCCTGGCGTGCTGCAGTCCATGGGGTCGCAAAGAGTCAGACATGACTGAGCGACTGAACTGAACTGACTGAAGAGAAAAAATTAAATGGCTAAAGAGATAAGATGGCTGGATGGCATCACCAACTTGATGGAAATGAGTTTCAGCAAGCTCCAGTGGTTGGTGATGGATAGGGAAGCCTGTAGTGCTGCAGTTCATGGGATCGCAAAGAATCAGACATGACTGAGCAACTGAACTAAAGAATGCAAAATAAAAACTTTAAAAAAAAAACAGTGATGTAATAACCCTAAATAAAATATTATCTAACAGAAAAAAGTACATTAATTAATAATTTCCGCTGCTGAACCCGTGACAGCCCTCAGTAAAGATTTCTGATTCCGGAATATGGGCCCTTTAAGGCGGGGATTGTCATAGCATCTTACCCACAGGGACAGGGGGTGCCGGGTGGTGTGTACCATGTCACTCATTAGGGGAATGACAGGCCCAGGTGCAGGAATCTGCCCGCATCCTCTTTCCACTGTGTTTCCCCTCTAGTCCAAGTATTTCCCAGATGGGCCTGATCAAAAAATTACCGGGGGCCGTTGTTGAAAGACTAGAGGGTGGGGCCCTACTCCAGACCGGCCAAAACATCTTCACCAGGGAGGGGCATTAGCAAATGTTCCAGGGTATTCCTCCCATCTGCCGAGTTTGGAAATGCTGGCTCTGATGTCTGTCCAGCCCCTCAGAGCCCGCTGCTACCATCATGCATCCGTCTTTCCATCTGTCCATGCCTGGACGCCAGGAGAGGTGATTATAAGGCACTCTGAAGAATGTTGCCCTTGTGGAAGTCCCCTCCTGCCATCCTCACGAGGGGCCCTGTACCCCTCTTTCCTCCTGAACCCTGCCAGGCTCTCCGGGTGTCCTGGCCCCTAGCTTGTGTCTGCTTCCCACAAGGCTGCTTAACCTGCGGAAAACCTGGATGACAAAGTTGTCCTCCTTCACCTGGCTGAGCCCCAGAAAGACATGCCAGGTGTCAGGACCCCAACAGGGTCCTTGACCCAGGCAAGGGCTATGTCACTGTACAGCTGAAACCACTCCCTGCTCACAAGCCACTGTGCCTTCCTTTCTGTTTCCCACCTAAGCCACGACGACTCACAAGCTTCAGTTTCTCTATTTGTGAACTAACATCATCATTATCATTCTCCAATCCCAGTCATGGGGTAGGTGCTACTCACTACACCAGTTAACAGTAGAAGAACATTTATTTACACAAATATGTTACAGACTTTCCTGGTGCTGCAGTGGATAAGAGTCTGCCTGCCAGTGCAGGGGACACAGGTTCAATCCTCACTCCAGGAAGATCCCACATGCCATGGAACAACTAAGCCCATGCACCACGTACTGAGCCCACACGCCACGAGCCTGTGCTCCGCAATAAGAGAAACCACAGCAACGAGAAGCCCACACACTGCAACGAAGACACAGTGCAACCAAAAATAAAACAAATAGAAAACTTAGGGTTTTTTTAAAGTGAATTGCAAGTTATTGACCATCATCATTAGATTAAAACATGAATTAAAAGAGTGTTGAGGGGCTTCCCTGATGGTCCAGTGGTTAAGAATCTGCCTTCTAATGCAGGGGACATGGGTTCCATCCCTGGTCAGGCAGCTAAGATTCCACGTGCTGAGGGGCAACCAAGCCTGCACGTCACAACTGGAGAGACGTCCACACACCACAATGACAAGTTCGTGTGTCTCGACTCAGAGCCAGTGCAGCCAAATAAATATTTCTTTTAAAAAGAGCATTGGCCTGTCAGACGAGAGCTCTGAATCTGCGCCCTGAGATGTAGCCCAGCCTGCTGTGTGTCCTTGGCAAGTCACTGCCCCTCTCTGGACCTCAGTCTCCTCACAGGCTCCCTCCTGTGCTCACAGTCTGGTCTATGGGGCTCTCTGTAAACCAGGGTTCTCAACCTGGGAACTACTAGCATTTGCGGCCCGACACTTCTTTGGTGTGAGTGTGTGTTCTGTGCATTGTAGGATGTCTAGCACCATCTCTAGCCTCAAGCCATTGGATATCAACGAAAGCCTTCCCCACCTCATTTACGACAATCAGAAATGCCTCCAGAGGTTGCTAAAAATGTCCCCTTGGGGGCAGAATCACGGTGCACTGAGAACCACTGCGTTAGATGACAGTCAGACCTACAGGTGTCAGAAGATAACAAGGCAATTACCTTGCATTATAAAAGCAGTGGAACTTCCCTGGTGGTTCAGTAGTTAAGAATCTGCCTTCCAATGCAGGGGACATGGGTTCAATCCCTGGTCTGGAAACAAAGATCCCACATGCTGTGAGGCTGCCAAGCCCATGTGCCACAACCACTGAGCCCAGACATCTCCACTACAGAGCCCGAATGCTCTAGAGCCTGTGTGCCCCTACAAAAAAAAATCCCACATATGAGAGCAAAGATCCTGAGTGCAGCAACTATGACCCAACATAGCCAAATAAATAAATATTGAAGATAAATAAATAAAAGCAATATAATACCATTATAAAAAATAAAAAAGAGAACAGGGTGAGGGGAGTCCACTCGAAGCTTTGGTGTCTTGTGGCCACATTGCTCCTGGGTGTCCCGGGAGGACTAGCGGGCTTAGTGGCTCCTCGGAGGCCACCTGGCTTCTACAACCTGGTTGACAGCTCACTGCTAGCTTGGTCCACTCCCCGTTCCCATGGGAGGAAGAGACAGGTTGGAGAGCCGCCTTTGGAAAATGCCTTCAAGAAACCAAGGCTTGGCGAGCCCTTGACTCACCTGAGAGGTGTCACCTGGCCTTGTGGGTCTCATAAATGGCTAATAAACTTCTGCCCTTTGGCGAGTCCCCCTGTACATCTCAGGTTCTGCGAGCCTGGCCTTTGGGATTGAAATACTGAGGATGATGAGTGGGGTCGATGTGTCTTGATGTCTTTGTTTATGAAAACAAACGACAGGGGCTTCCCTGGTGACTCGGCAGCGAAGAATCTGCCCACTAGTGTAGAGGAGACAGGTTCCATCCCTGATCCGGGAAGATCTCACAGGCAGCAGAGCAACTAAGCCTGTACACCACATCTATAGAGACTGTGCTCTAGAGTCCAGGAGCTGCTACAACTGAAGCCCGATCACCCTAGAACCCACCCCCTGCACTGCAACTAAAGAGTAGCCCCGCTCCCCACAACTGGAGAAAAGCCCTTGCAACAGTGAATATCCAGCACAGTCAAAAATAAATAAATAAATAAAATTTAAAATATATATATATATATCTTTTAAAAAAAAAAAAAGAAGAAGAAAATGATGGCAGCTGCCTCATCCCTCAGCTTCACTCTCATGCTGCACTGACAATGTCCGTGCGTACACCAGGCACAGAGAAGACTCTTGAGAGTCTCCTGGACTGAAAGGATATCAAACCAGTCAATTCTAAAGGAACTCAACCCTGAGTACTCACTGGAAGGACTGATGCTGAAGCTGAAGCTCTGATATTTTGGCCACCTGATTCGAAGAGCCAAGTCATTGGAAAAGACCCTGATGCTGGGAAAGATTGAAGGCAGAAGGAGAAGAGGGTAACAGAGGATGAGGTGGTGGGATGGCATCACCGATTCAGTGGACATGAACTTGGGCAAACTCCTGGAGATGGTGAGGGACAGGGAAGCCTGGGTGCTGCAGTCTGTGGGGTCGCAAAGAGTTGAACACGATGTGGTGACTAAACAACACCACCAGGCACTTAGCGCTCACAGTTAAGTGAGTTCACACATCCACACACTGATCACAGGATCGGAACTTCCCAGAGGAAGCCCCGGGGACAGAATCTGAGCCTCTGCTCCTCCCCTTCCTTGGACAGTCTGCTCAGCCTTGTGCCTTAGTTTTCTCCTCTATAAAATGGAGTGATGAGGCTACCTTCCAGGCTGTGGTGAGGAGTAAAGGTAGTGGTGTGTTGAAAGCTCTTAGAACAGGGCCTGGACATGAAGCTGGATACACCTGGGCTACTTTGTCACATCAGCCCTACGTCACAGAGGAGCATGGGGCACAGAGAGGTTTAGCAACAAGCTGGGGGGCATAGGGCAATCAGGTGGCAGAGCTGGGACTGGACCCACATCCAGCCAAGTCTAGTGCGCTTGCTTCTGCCCCCTGGGCTGTGCGTGTATTACTGCATCTTGACAGCAAAGGCCAACACGAGGGCAGAGGCAGTTCTAGTCCATGCAGCTGCCAGGACTCCTGTGCGTGCTAAGTCACTTCAGTCATGTCCAGCTCTTTGTGACCCCATGAATTGTAGCCCACCAGGCAAGAATACTGGAGTGGGTTGCCATGCCCTCCTCCAGGGAATCTTCCTCCCAACCCAGGGATTGAACCTGCGTCTCTTAGGTCTCCTACATTGGCAGGTGGGTTCTTTACCACTAGCGCCACCTGGGAAGCCCCAGGACTCCTGTAATACTACGAAAATCAATTCAACTCCAGTCCCACAAACACTCTCAGGGCACCTGTTATGTTCAAAGCAGTCTCCAACCTGGGGTAGATAAAATACACAGCTGGAGCTGCAGAGCCAGGCAGACCTATGTGTGTGGCCAGGCAAGCTCTAAAGTGTGTGGTCTATGGGACTTCCCTGGCGGTCCAGGGGTTAGGACTCTGCGCTTCCACTGCAGGGGGCATGGGTTTGATCCCTGGTGGGGGTATTGAGATCCTGCATGCCGAGTGTGTGGGCTATAGCAAGGAGGGTGAGACTCCCAAGGGGATAGAGTGGGGGTGGAGAGGGTGGGGAGTGAGGAAGAGCATCACACAGGACACCCCTGGCCTGAGCCTGCCAGGACAGCAGTATTTCTAGGGGAAGGAATGGGGAATGGGAGGGGGATGGGATGGGGCTGAAGCACTGAGGGGTGATGGCTGAACTGAGAGAGATGCAAGAAAAGGTAGGTAGGTGGGGTTTGGGGGACCATGGATGCTGGGATAGGGGGACTCTAGGCAACAGGCAGCCTTTGCAGGTATTTGAACCAGTGGGTGGGGATGAGAGTAAGGACTATGATCTGAGCCAGGCCTGGGGAAGTTTCTCTGGCAGCTGGGTAGGAGAGATGAGCAGGGAGCTTACCTTGTGCAGAAAACGAGAACCAGAATCTAAGCCCGTGGTTCTCAGGGGAAGTTGGAAAGGGGACTGGATGTAAAATTTGAGTTTCTGCCCTGCCCTCTCCAGGGGCACATGGAGTGACCATCAACCCTGAACCAGGCACTGCGCTTAGAGCTACAGACCACATCACCACACCCTGCGTTCTCAAAGCCAGGGAGGACACATTAGCTCCTCCTTCACTGATGAGTCAGCAGAGGCTCAGAAAGCTTCAATAATAACTTGCCAAACGTCACACCAACCAGTCAGTGACAGAGCAGGAAATGTGAACCACAGGGTAGTTTCAAAGAGCTGCCCTGTCTTTGGATCCCCGCCTCCCTCCTCATACGGCTGTGAGTGTGTGTGTGTGAGTGTGTGCATGTGAGTGTGTGTGTGTGTGTGTTTGTGTGTGTGAGTGTGTGTGTGAGTGTGTGCGTGTGAGTCTGTGTGTGAGTGTGTGAGTGTGAGTGTGTGTGTGTGAGTGTGTGAGTGTGTGTGTGTGAGTGTGTGCGCACGCACGCTCAGTTGTGTCCAACTCTTTGCAACCCCGTGGACTATAGCCCCCAGGCTCCTCTGTCCTTGGGATTTTCCAAGCAAGAATACTGGCATGGGTAGCCATTTCCTTCTCCAGGGGATCTTCCCAACTCAGGGATTGAACCTGTGTCTGTTGCATCTCCTGCATTGGTGGGCAAATTCTTTACCACTGGAGACACCTGGGGAGCCCTCTTGAATGGCTATTAAGTGCCTACTCTGGGCAGCACTCCGTGCTACACACCGGAAGGGCCTGGCATCATCTCCAGCTGAGAAAAATAAGCATCTCAGCACCAAGTGTGGATGAGAACCAAGGTGTCCTGACTCCCAGGCCGGTGCCTGAGGGTGTCCGGGGAATTCCATTTCTCTGCCACCTCCTCTCCCCCGCTCTGGATTCTTCTGCCCTTTCTTCCACCTTGGGGTGGGGAGGGACAGGAAAGGAGAAGAAGAGATGCCATGAGGCCCACCTGACTGCTCAGTGGGGGTCTGAGTGTGGGCAGCTCCACGCAGGGTCCCTGGGCCTCCCATTGGCACCTACAGCCCCACCTCACTTTGTATTGCCTTCCCCTTCTTGTTCTCTGTCCTAACACTTCCTTCTTGCCCATCCTCCTGATGCTGCCAATGAATAAGATCCTTGCAACTGCTCCTCAGTCTCTCTGACTCTTCTCTCTACTGTCATCTCCTTCCTCACTCCCGCCCAGTCTCCCCAGCACCCCAGTTCAGGTTTTCTTGACAGTGGTTTTGATCCAGCCATGCTCTCACTCAAGAACCTTCAGTGGCTCCCTATGACACTGAGTTGCGGGCACTGAGTCCTCCCAGCCCTTTGCAAACAGCACCAGCCTCGTGCAGCCTGTCTAGAACCACCCTGATGTGCTGCGCCCCCTTCTCCGAGCTCCTTAGTGTCCTGTCCTCCTCTAGAACAGTGCCGTCCAGTAGAAAGAAACACAATGTGAGCTATGTGTATAATTTTAAATCATCAGCAGCCATATTTTAAAAGTTAAAAGAAATAGGTTAAATTACCTTCAGTATGTTTTATTTAACCTAACATACCAAAATAGTATCATTTTAACATATCATCCATGTTAAACATTATTGAGGCATTTTATGTTTCTTTTTAAAATTCAGGTCTTTGTAATCCAGTGCATATTTTATATTTACATCTCAGTTCAGACCAGCCACTTTTCAGGTGTTCACTAGCCACAGGTGATGCTCTATTGGACACACGGGTCTAGAGGTTTTGAGCCTTCTACATTCTATTTTTCTGAACTTGTAAGAGATACTCAGTAATGTGGGTTCAATATGTTTCCTCTCAAATCCACTTGTTGAAACCCTAGCCTCAACCATTTCAAAATGTGATCTTTTTGGAAATGGGGTCATGGTAGGTGTTATTGTTAGGATGTCATAATGGAGTGTGTTGGTTCTGGAACACAGGGGTCCCCAGCTACCAGTGCATTGCTGGTTAGGAACCAGGCCACATAGCAGGAGGTGAGAGGAGGTGCGAGTGAAGCCTCCCCTCTATTTACAGCCATTCTCCATCACTCATATCACCACCTGAGCTCTGCCTCCTCTCAGATCAGCAGCAGCATTAGATTCTCAGAGGTTCAAACCCTACTGAGCTTGAATCATCCTGAAACCATCCCCTGGCCCCCATCCATGGAAACATTGTCTTCCATGAAACCAGTCCCTGATACCAAAAAGGTTGGTACTGCTGCCCTAACAAATACGACTGGTGTCCTTATAAAAAGGGGGGATCTGGCTACAGAGGCACACATGTGTGAACATGAAGGCGGAGATTGGGGTGACATTTCTCTAAACCAAGGAACATCAAAGGTGGCCAGCAGGACTTCCCTTATGGCGCAGTGGATAAGAATCTGCTGCCAATGCAGGCGACATGGGTTCAGTCCCTGGTCGGGGAAGATTCCACATGCCACAGAGCAACTAAGCCGTTTCGCCACAACTACTGAGCCCGTGAACTGTAACTTCCAAGCCAGCGTGCTGCAACTAATGAAGCCTATGCGTCTAGAGCCTGTGCTCCAAGCCAGTGAGAAGCCTGTGCACCGCAACAAAGACCCAGTGCAGCCCAAAATAAACGAATTAATAAATAAACAGATGGCCAGCAAACCGTCAGAGGCTAAGAGAGAGACACAGGTCAGGTTTTCCCTCCTCAGAAGGAGCCTTCTGACACCTTGACGGGGGACTTCTAACCTCTGGATCTGTGAGAACAGACTTTTCTCTTGTCTGAGCCACCACTTTGTGGTACTTTGTTTCCTCAGCCCTAGCAAACCAACATTTAGTTCAAGAGACTCTCAGTTTCCTCATCTACAATATGGGAACAAGGGAAGAATCCTAACAAGTAACAGGTTTATTCTGTTCTCTGTGTGTATTTTTTGGCCATGCCATACAGCCTGTGGGATCTTTGGTCCTCGACCAGGGAGCAAACCTGCACTGGAAGCGCAGAATCTTAACCACCGGGCCACCAGGGAAGTCCCTAGTTAATGGGTTTTTAATACTTCTATAGTATTAAAGGAGAGGGCTCCTTTCAAGCCCTCTCTCAGTCCTCACAATAATCCTGTGAGATTGCTACTGTTATCACACCCATCGGGGAAATGGGGTACAGAGAGTTCAAGGAACCTGCACAAGGTCACTTAGCAGGTAAGGGGCAAAGCCAGGATTCAAACCTGGCCCTTTTAGCCCTGACCTAACAGCTCCAGAGGACGCTCCAGGCAGGCTGCTTTGTGAGGCATGAATGAGCTCCCAGATGGAACTCGGGGAGCATCCGGTGAGTAGCGAGTGCTCAAAAAACAATGGCTATTGTTGTGGCCTCATTTCTGGCACAGGGAGGCACACACGTGTGGTGCGTGGGACTAAAGTGAACCCTGTGTCTTTGTGTTCTTCATGAACTTCCCCAGATTGAGCTCACCTTCCCAGAAATGACTAAACCCTGGTGCCACTTCTAGAGGGACTGAGTTTCCTTTTCATCGAGTGACTCAGAGAAACAGAAAGTAAACTGGAGGTGTCGCAAGTTGGAGGGCAAGAGGACTGGGAGACTTTGGCACGCCCCACCCACCTAGAAGGGTGGATGGCCTGTGGGGGTCTGGAAACGAGCTCTCCCAGGGCTCAGGGAGGGGTCCCCTGCCAGTGAGGGCCTCCAAGCCCCATCCACCCCCCATTTCCCCCGCTGGGCTCCCTGGAGGCAGCCAGCATAGAGGAAAAAAAATGGGGAATCTAGCCCCCAAATCAGTGTGCAGGCAGCATCAGGCAGGATGTCCCCATCATGAGACCAGCAAGGTGGACCAGATGCCGTGAAGGCTGCTCCCAGAGGTGAGCCTAAGGTTGTCTGATGTCTGATCCTTGGGGATGCGATGGCCACACCAATGGGTTTCTCACGCTCTGGTGCAGGGGTGGTGGGGAGTTGGACATGGCTGGAATTACAGGTAACAGATCCAGCACCCAGGGGAAGCACCAGAGGAGTGTGTATGTGTGGGTGTGTGTGTGTGTGTTCGCCCGGCTGGCATCTGGCCTTCGCTTACCTCCAGCCTGGCCACAGCAAACGGAGTGGCCCCCTCCATGTTCCGAGCTGTGATTCCGCTGACCGGGGTCCTGTAGTCAGTGATGTCACCCTCGGGCCGGATGAACTTGTCGTAGAGCACGGAGCCGTGGTAGTCCACGAGGCTGCAGCGAGCCAAGCCACTCTCCCGGAAGGGCCCCAGCCCCACCATCTCGCAGTCCATGGCCACCACGTCTGCGCTCCTTGCCATGTTCCCTCGGGACGCTCAGATATGCTGGACGGGGGCGGCAGGAGAGCCATCACTCGAAAGGCTGCCCGAGGCCCCAGGCGTCCTCAGCCACCTCCCAGGCAGCCTACACGCTCTGCCCTGCCCTTTGTCACAACCCCACCTGGCACAGAGAGAAGCTGAATGATTGCCACCCCAACCAGCCTCTTCACCCGCCGATCCCACGGCCTCTCCCGGGTCCTGCCAGGCAGCCTAGGGACCAAGATGCCCCCCTCCCACCACCACCACTGGCCACCGCCCCAGAGAAGTGTCTGGAAGCCCCCATCCTGTCCCCCGCTCTCACCTGCCTGCCTCTCTGATGCCCCTTTCTCAGCTACTGCAGTTGCTCTTAGCAGTGACTCATCTCTGACTTTAAGCCGGGAATCCTGACCCTGTTTCAGTTTCTGGTTTGTTATCAAGTGAAGTCAGGGGCGGAGGCCGGGCACGTGGGCTGGGTTGCCTCATCTCCTAGGGCTGCCGGCCTGTGGGGAGCTCAGTAGCCAGAGTCAGGACTGACGAAGCTGGCAGCCGGCTCCGTGTCTGGGTGTCCCATCTTTCTTTGCCCCTGCCCCTTCACCTAATCCCTCAAGCCCTCCCCTCCTCAGGTGACGCGTCTGATGTGAATGTTGTAGATTGCAACATCTGTATTTTGGTTCTCACCCTCTGCCCAGAGAATAAACATCCCGGGGACTGGAGTCCAGGGACGGTCCCACAACTTCCGGAGCCACCACCAAATCTGATGCTCTGTGAGGTCATTCATGGGGGCAGGAAGAACTGGCTCTTGGGACACTGAGGTTATTAACTGGGAAGTGCAGGAGAAGGTTGGGACACAAGGGGGGCTAGCCCCCACCGCTGACCCAGCAGAGGCAAGGAGGTAGTGAGGGAGCCCTACGGCCTCCACCGGCTCAGGGGTGTCTCAGAAACGGTCATGTCTGCCTTTGAAGGGCTCTGCCTCTGGCTATGCTGACACTGTTTGAGGACAAGGAGAAGCAGCCCTGGGCAGAGCCCCCACCAGCCTGGCTGTATTACCTAGGGGCTATAAGCCTGATGTGCTGCAGTCCTTGGGATCGCAAAGAGACAGACACAACAGAGCTACTGAACTGAACTGAACTGATGCTCTGAGAAATGGAGTATCTCCTGCCATATCCATAGACAAGGATGTCACCGACATCAGCAGGGTAGCCCTCCAGTGTGATCTGGTGAAGCCTGAGGGCACTCAGGAAGGTGTCTAACAGTCTAACAGTCATCAGACGGCAGCCACCCTCCCTATGGTGAGCCCAAGGGAGCTCAGGTTGTGAAAAGAACACAGGGTACTGGCCCGGGATAGCTGAGATGCATATGAAAGGAATGACTCCAGTGAGCCCAGACTCTTGCATCTTCCCATGCATAGAAAAGCACTGAATTCCTTAACTTGGGATATCTGTGCATGCATGCACACTATGTCAAACTGTTTGCATCCCTATGGACCACAGCCGGCCAGACTTCTCTGTCCATGGGATTCTCTAGGCAAGAATACTTGACTGGGTTGCTGTGCCCTTCTTCAGGGGATCTTCCCAACCCAGGGATTGAACCCACATCTCTTACGTATACCTGCATTGGCAGGCGGGTTCTTTACCACATGCACCACCTGGGAAGCCCTTGGGATATCTGGTTTTCTTTAATTAACAATAATCTTTTGATGCTCAGACTACCCAAAACTTTTGCAAAATTTTTGTTACAAAAGTTCAAAACTTTTGGGTAATTTTTGCAAAACTTTGTTTCAAAACCTCTGTATAACCTGGCTTCTCCCCTCACCTCCTTGGAGCAGTTCTCTCAGGGTCACTTGGGATGCCGTCTCCTGGGCCTGAAATGAAAGTCCTCAATTGTGTCCAGCTCTTTGCAACCCCATGGACGATACAGTCTATGGAATTCTCTAGGCCAGAATACTGGAGTGGGTAGCCTTTCCCTTCTAAAGGGGATCTTCCCAACCCAGGGATCGAACCCAGGTCACCCGCATTGCAGACAGATTCTTTACCAGCTGAGCCACAAGGGAAGCTCAAGAATACTGGAGTGGGTATAAGTCCTAAAAATCCCACTGAATAAAACATAACTCTCATCTTTTTGGTTGTGAATATTTTTTTAAGTCGACAGCTCTCCCAGGCTAGAACTCTGACCCTTTAGAACAATGTCTAGTACATAAGGAGCACTCAGTATCTATTGAATAAATGAGTTACAATTGGGGCAAAAATAGAATCAGCTTTAATGAGGAAATTGTCTCTAGGTACTGGGGTAAGTTTATCACTCCCCTCTTGCTTCCTACCACAGATCCACATGGAACAAGATTTGAGCTGTCAAATCTGACTGCCTCCAAATTGTCACAAAGATTTGCAGCTTGGAAAGGAATTTCCCCAGGTTCTTAATGTATTCACCAAAAGACATTCAGTTTCATTTAACAGACCTCAAAAAGAAAACCAGATACTGGCAAATGTTCAAAGGGTGAGGCATTGTTCCTGTGTTCTTGGTTCAAATTTGAGTTAGAAGTTTTGGTTCCCATTCTGAATGAGCAACTTTTCCTTGAATTCAGACTGTCTGGGGATTTTTTGTTCCTGAAATGTATAAAGGATTGTTACCCTGATTTAAAGAGCAGATGCAAAATTCTTGCTACTTGAACATACATTGAAAAAGTAACTCCCTAAAGAAGGTTGAGCACTGAAGAAATGATACTTTCAAATTGTGGTGCTGGAGAAGACTCCTGAGAGTCCCTTGGACAGCAAGCAGATCAAACCAGTCCATCCTCAAAGAAGTCAACCCTGAATACTCATTGGAAGGACTAATGCTGTAACTCCCATACTTTGACCACCTGATGCAGAGAGACAACTCATTGGAAAAGATCCTGATGTTGGGAAAGACTCAAGGCAAAAAGAGAAGAGGGCAGCAGAGGATGAGCTGATTGGATAGCATCACCAACTCAATGGACACGAATTTGAGCAACCTTTGGGGGATGATGGACAGGGAAGCCTGGCGTGCTGCAGGCCATGGGGTCGCAAAGAGTCGGACATGACTGAGCGACTGAATTAACAACTGTGTGCTGAGGTTGGATACAGGAACTGCTAAAAGCCTAGCGGAAGAATGCCTGACTCCAACCAGGGGATAGGCTGCAGGGTTCCTAGTGGCGACGCTTCCCAGGTTTAACAGTGTCACTCATCAACCAGACCAAGTCCCCAGCTCTCTTTGGGTCAGGTGACAGCAGGAAAGTGAGGCAGTCCTGGCAAACCTCTCAACCTTAGCTGACACATACCCTGCCACAGTTGGCCCATTGGTAGGTCACATACCTGTCCCTACAGGCAATCTGCCTTTGAAATCTAGCTGTCACAAACCCCTAAAATATGTATGTGAATCCCAAAATTACATACCACAGATGGAACCACCTCAAACAGTCAGATATAGCAATTCCATGTGGTTCAACTTAAAACACATCAAACTGTACTAGTGGATTGAATACATTTTTAAATACACAGACACAAAAGAATGAATTAAACTATATACCAATAAATATGTGAAAAAGATGTTCAACATTAAATCAGGAAAGTGCAAATCAAAACCACAAGTAACTACCTCACACCTGTCAAAATGGTTATTACCAGAAAGGTCACAATAACGTATATTGGTGAGGATGTGGAGAAATTGGGACCCTTGTGTAGCCATTGGGAATGTAAAATGGTGCAGTTTACTGTGTAAAACAATATGAGATCCCTTAAAAAATTAAACGCAGAACTACCATGAGCCAGCAATCCTGTTTTCCTGGGTGTATATCCAGAAGAATCAAAAGTAGAGTCCTAGAGAGATACAGTAGCATTTTTAACAATTTTTAACAAACTGCTTGTCCATGGATGGCTGGATAAACAAATGATGGCATGTACATCCAAATGAATTTTACTCAGCCTTAAAATGGAAGGAAATTCTGACACATCCTACAACCTCAGCAATGAACTCTGGGGACATTTTGTTAAATGAAGTAAGCCAGACACAAAAAGGCAAATACTGTAGGATCCCACTTATCATTGTTCAATCATGTCTGACTCTTTGCAGCCCCACAGACTGCAACACACCAGGTTTCCCTGTGCTTCACTATCTCCTGGAGCTTGTTCAAATTCATGTCCTTCGAGTCAGATTTCACTTATATGAGGTATCTAATCAAATACACAAAAGCAAAGTGGAATGGTAGTTGCCAGGAGCTGAAAGGAGAAGGGTCTGAGGGGTTATTGTTTAATGAGCAGTCTCAGTTTTGTAAGATAGTAACAGTTCTGGAGATGAGTTGCATAACAATGTGGGTATGTTTAACACTATTAACTGTACACTTAAAAATGGTTAAGATGATAAATTTTAAGCTGTGTATTTTATATTTAAAACTAAAAAAAAAAATTTAAGATAGAAAGTGAGTACATAGCTTCAAAGAGAAACAAGTTGAGTAAACTTGTGCTCTATAAATGATAGGGTAGTTACATAAAAAAATAAACTACATAAATTCTGTAGCTCTAATATTTTCTTGCCACATCCCAAAGCACCATCTTGAAAACCACCCACCTCAAAGGCCAAAGCACCCAGCAAGACTCGGTGCCCTTGGGTCCCACAACCCCTCCACCAAGCCCCCTCCCACCTCAGCTGGAGATTCAAAGAAAAGGCCATTTCACCCACTTTTATAGTTGAGTTTTATTCCAGAACAGTTTTACAAAGCTGATTTTAAACCCAGTACATCTCCACATGTGAACAACTCCATCCCTCAGCCCAAAGACCAAAGACCCTAAGCAACTGCTCAGCTGTGTGGCGTCAGCTAGGCTTTTAAGGAACCTAGAACAAAGTCCTGGAGGCAGCGGGTCAGTGACTCAGCCAGCTCCCAGAACAGTCTGCGGCCCTACGTTTGCTGTTATGTTTTCAGGAGTGTCTCTCCATCCCTGGCCCTGCTGCTTTGCTCAGATTGATACAAAATCCATGCAGCACAGGAAGAGGGCCCACAGACTCTGAGCTGTCCTCGGTGGCCCACGCCCCACCCACTTGGAGTAGCTACAAGTATAAGTCCTGTCTGAGCAAAAAACGCACAACGTTTGAGAGAGGTGAGTTGTTTTATTTGGGCAAAATGAGGACTGCAGCCCAGGAGACAGCATTCCAGAGCTCTGAGAAACTGCTCTGAGCAGGCAAGGAGTGGAGTCAGGCTATACAGGAGTTTTGAAACAAAGGGCAAGTGGTCTGAACATCAAAATATGATGCTTGTTAAAGAAAAGCAGAAATCTCGGGTTAAGTTTAGTGCTTTTCTATGTATGGGAAGATGCAAGAGTCTGGGCCCAAGCTGAAATCATTCCTTTGATTTGTGCCTCAGCTCTCTGGGGCCGGTATTCTGTGTTTCACATCCTGAGTTTTCTTAGGGCTCACCTGTAGGGAGTGGCCAGTCTGATGACTGCTAGATAGCCGGTATTCTTTTCAGCAGGTGTTCAGCTTCCTCAGGGTTCACCAGTTCACTGTTTAAGGGCTGCAATCTGCCATTGCTGATGACTGTGACTTCCTTTGTTTACTGATAAGGCTGGAAATATTTCATTTCTTGGGGCAAAGCTCTTAAATGGCCCCAGGGTGTGTTCAGGTGTTACTTGGAAGAACCTAACACTAATCCTTAAGAAAACACAGCTCACAGAGCCTAACAACCCTGTGAGGTAGGTGGTACCCTTATCCTCATTTTACAGATGAGGGATCAGACTTGAGTGAAGTCACACACTTGCCTAGGTCTCAAAGCTATTAAGTGGCGAGCTAAGATGGGGCTCAGAATTTCTGTGTGACTTGAGCTCTCGGGTACCCCAATACCACAAAACTGGTCCTTAGGGAAAAAGGACAGAGGGGTGGGAGATGAATCCTGACAGAGAACATTTTTAGTAATTTAGAGAAAAACCACCCATTCACCCAACCACACGTGGTGGGGGCACCCACCCAAGTGCGGGCACAACTACACAGCTGTCACTGCCCAGTCTAACCCTGGCAGACCTGCCCTCTGCACCCCTAGAGACCTGTGGTCTTGCTCTCAACAAATAAAGATCCCAGTGGGCAATTCTGCAGAGGGGTCCCAGAATTTAAACTGTACTACTGTTTCTCAGACTTCTGTTTGAGAGCCTAGTGCTGAGTGGGCAGGAGGAATGCCTGACTTGGGTCAAGATACATATGCCAGTCTCCACCCAGAGCTTATCTGCCTTCCCTCCTCCCAGAGCACCTGGGGACTTCTGCCTGCAAGCAGGCGAGGACCCAGCTCCTGGTGATCTGAGATCTCTGCTGTCCCGCTGCTGCCAGAGTTCCAGTTCAGAAAGGGACAAAATGGCCTTGGAGTGGCCTTAACTGTATAGCCTCAGGGCATATTTATTCTCTTGAAAGTGACTCTGGAGGAAGAGGTAGCTGGTGACAACAGGAAGAAAACTTTGCCCCAGGTCACTGGGTGGAGATAAGAGAACTCTGGAATATTGACACCCCCACCCACCACCAAGGAGGGAGACATGAACCCTTTAGAGAGCACAGCATGAGGGTGGGGGCAGCCAGTGATGTCATCTGTTGGCGCATTCCCTACTTCTGCTGGGTTCGAGCCCACCTGCCATTTTCACGGCCATTAGCAAAACCACAGGAGTTGGGGAGGGAGGGCTGTGCTGCAGGCAGGTGGTCCCGCTCTTCAGACCCTGGGGGCAGCCAAGCATCCTGCCCCAGGCGCTCTCCCGTTCTGCTCCCCAAGGGAGCTTCTCCTCCTTCACTCCCGTCTGCCCGGCACCTCCCCCGTGTCTCCGCTGGTGCCCTGGGCCAGGTCCTCCGGCCAGTACTGGTCCTCCATGTACTGCTCCATGTCCGTGCTGCTGTCAGGCTCTCTGTCCTCCGGGGAGGCCCGGAGGCTGCTGGCCACCTGCTGCTCCCACTGCACCTCCACCAGCCGGTAGAGCTCCATGGCTGTCACGGCGTCTTCTACTGACGAGTGCCCGTGCTGGCCCACCTGCGGACGAGAGCCCCTGCGTCACTGCCCGTGGTCCTGGGGGGACGTCAGGCGCCCCGGGCTCTGGGTCCAGGCCCAAAGACGTGTACTCTCAGAACACGGGTGCACAGCCGGGTTCAGTGAGAAGGACGTGGGTCCCAGTCATACAGAAGAGCGCTGGAACGCCAGTGGTATCACAAGCCATCTCTTGCACCTATTTCCTTAAATATAAAAACTGGTTTAAAAATCCCTGATTCTGGGCTTCCCGGGTGGCTCAGTGGTAAAGAATCTGCCTGCCAGTGCAGGAGACGTAGGTTCATTCCCTAGTCTGGGAAGATCCCCCAGGCTGCGGGCTTAGCCCACGCCCTGCAACAAGAGAAATCACTGCATCGAGAAGCCTGTGCACCACAACCAGAGTGGCCTCCACGCGTCGCAACTGGAGAAGGTCCACAGGCAGCAATGAAGATTTACTCGATGCAGTCATATGGAATAAATAAATACATAAAATCCAATTCAGATGGAATAATGAATGTGAAACACAGGAGGAGCAAGAGTGACCAGGTACCCCTGACCACTCCTGGTTGCAAGAGTTCTACATGTGAACAAGAGGACAGAAGCAGGAACTGGGTGGGAGGTGGATCTAAAGAGAGCAGCCTGGGAGCGGGTGGCTGACGGTCACAACCTACTGGAAAGCAGAAGGGTGGAGAGAAAACACCCAGGGCTGCGTGTACACCCGGGAGTCCCAGTACCAGGCTGGGGAAGCGGCGGGCCCCGCACTGCCCGCCCGTGGCCCCTGGCTCCCCCCTCCCGCTCCCCTCCGGCCCCACGCACCTGGATCTTCTTGTGCAGCAGCTGCAGGGCCAGGTCCTTAAGAGAGACACGATTCCGGACGTGGAGCCCTGGCTGGCTGAGGAGGCTGGGGACAGAAGTGGTATCCCGGGTCTGGCCCCGAGGGTGGATGTACTTGAGGGCCTGGAAATCATTGTGCAGGGCATGACCCACCACCACCTTGCCCTTCAGGAGCTTGAGGACCTGTGAACAGAGGAGGACTTAGGAAGGGCCACATCCTGACACCCTGAGCAGTGGTCCAGGGACCCCTCTGGGGGGAGGCAGTATAGACAGGGGTGACCATGGGCCCCACAGTTAATCAGGCTGCTCAAAGTTTGAATGCAGTCCTTGGCTCACTACTCACTATCACCAGGGGCCTGTTTAAGCTTCCCCCGCACCTGCAAAATGGGAAAGCTGGCAACCGCATTGATCGGGTGGCTGTGAGACTAAGGAGCTCTTAGATGGGTAGGTTACCCCGGGTAGGTTACCCCAGACAAGCATATTTCCTTCTGGCCCAGCCTCTTCTCAGCCTGGAAGACTTAGCCACATCCCACCCCCTCCCGCCCACTTCCATCCCCAACTTCCACCAGCTCCTCTCAAGGCAGGTCTCAGCTTTAAACATCAGGAGGCCTCCCCGGCTGCCACCAGGACCCCTGCTGTTCTCTCCTTTGGGGGACTAACCATGTTGTCTAAGTACACGTTCAGCTCCTCATGGCCTGTTCAGCTGCCCCTCAGTGTAAGCTCACTGTAAAATGCAGGGACATGTGTGCCTAGACTAGCGGTGCCCAGTGACAGTTCAGCTCACAGGAGGCAGTCCGGGCAGACGTGCCAGGTGAAGTCACAGAACTGTGCCAGGCACTGGAGACACGCGACCAAGGACAGCTCTTTCAGCACTAATGCAGCAGTCCCTGTCTTCTGGATTCTGTCCCTGTGTCCCTCTGCTGTCCAGGACTCCCACCTCTCATCCTCGGAACCTGCTCTCTGGCTCAGCTCAGACCATCTGCACAGGGTGAGCCTCTCTTTCCTGCCTTCCAAGGGAGGCCACATCCAGGGCCACGGGCCTGCAAACCCCTCGAGCCCTCTTCCCTGGGCTCGCATCTCCTTATCACCCGCTGCCAGCCTCCCACAGCCACCTCTGCTGGCGACACATGGTTTATCACTAAACTCAGCTTTCATAGCATATGGATAAGGCACATTTAGACTTCAGTGGTAGGGATGGACCACCACCCCACACACATACACAACAAGCCACACGGTGGGAAGGGACCCAGCACACCCCATTCATACTGGCTCGGAGTGTGGGCCGATCCAGCGCGGGCCTGCTCTTGGCAGGCCGAGAGACGTCCCAAAGAGCTGGGGGTCACCACGTCTGCCTTCCTGCTGCCTCTATTCCTAATCAGCTCACTTGAAATATCCTTTTAAAAGAAATGCTTATACTGTATCTGCTGTGAAAAAGGAAGACACAAGATGACTTGTACCAGTATTCCCTAAATGTACCTCATCCCAAGAATAAACCAGAAATGTTAAGTATAGCTTTACTATAATGCTTGGTTTAAAAATGCAAAATGGTCCAACGTGGTTGATGTGACTTGAGAATAATGCAAATTTTGCCCTTGATAAACACTGAGTGAATGCAAAAACCATACCCAGCTTAGCAGAGCCACAGGGGAATCACAAAGTGCCCACACCTCGGAAGTCTACCTGCCAGCTTAGCTCACCTGTATGCTGCCCACACCTGGCTTCCTACTTCCTGACTTCAGGTAACACCCTTAACCACTCCACCACAGCATAAGCCACCATCCTCCAGACAGCTACTTCCCTGAGCGCTCCAGGTCTTATCAAGGCAAGTTCAGTTCAGTCACTAAGTCGTGTCTGGGTCTTTTCAAGGCAAGTTCAGTTCAGTTCAGTCACCAAGTCATGTCTGACTCCTGATGACCCCAGGGACTGCAGCACATTAGGATTCCCTGTCCTTCACTATCTTCCGGAGTTTGCTCACAAAGCACCATATCAGTGTATTTATACTTTCCTTAACCACTGAGCCTGTGCAAAACTGTGCTTCCACTGTTACTACATTTCTATTTTTTTATCTGGGGGGTTATTGATAAAGTTAAAATGTTGTGTCTCTAACCCCATTTTCCCCATCAGCTCTGGGGTATTTATCGTGCAGGTTTGTACAACACGATGGTTTTTAGAAACACACATCAGATCCCTCCCAAGACCTAGAGACTTGCAGGATCAGAATCTCTACAGAGAGGATCTGGGACAAGAATCCAAGATTGTTAATAAGGATTTAGGTATATTTCCTATGCTCAAGGATGTTTGGGAGTTCCTGGCATGTTAGTGTGGTCCCAACCACAGATTAATTTTCCTCAAAGCAGTGAGTCCCTTGGACAGTAAGGAGATCAAACCAGTCAATCCTAAAGGAAATCAACCCTGAATATCCATTAGAAGGACTGATGCTAAAGCTGAAGCTCCAATACTTTGGCCACCTGATGGGAAGAGCTGACTCACTGGAAAAGACCCTGATGCTGGGAAAGATGGAAGGCAGGAGGAGAAGGGGACGACAGAGGATGAGATGGCTGGATGGCATCACCAACTCAAAGGACATGAGTTTCAGCATACTCCGGTAGATGGTGAAGGACAGGGAAGTCTGGCATGACGCAGTCCATGAGGGCACAAAGAGTGGGATACGACTTAGTGACTGAGCAACAACAAAGCAATGAAAAACTAACATAAAAAAATACCAAAAAACACCTGAAGGTGATAGCGCTATGGACCTTACACATTTTATGCAGACATGTAGTACTTTTATAACAGAAGAAGAAAATGTGGAGTTTAAGCTGTTTCCCACCTTGTGGAAAAGGCAGAGCCTTTCCACACACACTACCATGCGGGACAGCCAGCAATCGCTCCATGCAGGTGAGGCAGGATTTCTACTCACCCTTTCCTATGGAGAGGAAACCCACTGTTTGAAGAAGCTTAGTAAGGTTCCCAAGGTCTCTCTGCTTCCAGAGGCTACGGTGTTAACTCAGACCCGGGCTAAGCCCCCTGTCCTGCCCTCACCTCTTTCTGGGCCACCTGGAAGGGGATGGCTTTGCGCATGTGCTGCCGGGTGATGCCGCTCCAGCGCGTGCGGTAGTCCACGATGGGCATCTCAGGCCGGACGTATTTGTCGTAGAGGACCTCACCGTGGTAACTCACCACGGAGCAGCGGGCCAGCTCGCTCACCCGCCCTCGGGGTCCCGTGCCCACCATCTCGCAGTCGATGGCCACGCACTTGCTGGGCAAGGGGCCGGCAGAGTCCCTGGGGGCTGGCTTTCTGCTGCACCCAGCACCTCCAGATTCAGCCCGCGGACGCTGTCTCGCACTGCTGGTGGCTTCTGCACCTGGCGGGGCCCTGGGCAGCATAGGCAGAGGGGAGGGTCCTGGCTCCAGGTGTGGGCTCAGCAGCCCCTGCTCCTGTAGCAAGGCCTTCCGGGCCATGAAGCGCTGGTGCTGTCGGCTCTTCCTCTTGTGCTTCCTCCGAAGCACATCCTTGCCACTCGGGCTGGCCAGGGAAGGGCTCGGGCACTGCGCTGACTCAGGAGCTTCCTGGGGTACCATCCCCATCTGTGCACCGCTCAGGGCCAGGGAGGCCTGGCAGGTGATCTGCCAACAGGGCAGCAGCCTGGGAGAGAAACAGGGCAGAGGGGCGAGGTGAGGAGTAGGCCCGGCCAGCCTGCCCCTCCACACTCCCTCCCTTCAGCCAGGGCTCAAGATCCCAGACAAAGTCAAGAACCTGTACTAATGATAACTGCACTCAGAGAGTCAATATCACCTGCAAAATCACTGTCTTAAGTACTTTACATAGAATCACTCAATCTTTCCAACAATTAAAAAAGGTATTATTATCCGCATATTGTAGGTACAGAAACTGAGGCATCAAGGCTTAGTAATTCATCTAATTAATAAACAAAGGCTGATGTGAACCCAGAACCCAGGCTTTCAGATTCCACGCCATAGCCTACCCCCAACATTGTTAGTTTAAACTAAAAATTATGAAAAACTTTTAGAGAGCTGTTAAGAGAAAATAAACAAAATGAGAAAATAAAGATTACAGAGATGTTACATATATACAAAATCCCATTTTAGATAAACAAACAAAAGCTTTATGCAATGTAAAGGTACAGACCCACAGTAGAACCTAGAGAAACTATTTCACAGGAAGCCCACAAGTGTTGTATTTTTGTTATGTGTTAACCAAAATGACATATCTATTATATGACTTTCTAATTCACTCATCATAACACTGTCTACAAACCTTTAACATAGTTGGATTTGTAGTTTAATCATGGAGGCCTACAGGCATAGGTGTGCTGGTAAACCAGCTCAAATCTAAAAAGGAGAAACAGAAAAAAGCCCTGATTTAAAGTGCTGTAGACTTCCGTGGTACCTCCTCTAAGCTCTCCATGCCTGAATGCTGGGTTGACAGGAGATGCTGTCACACACCATGGTCACAGGAAATAGTTGTTTGCTCGCGTAGGTTTACAAACCCCATGCAGTAAGACCGGCATCTTCCCAGTCGTCAAGGATGCAGCCTGGGAAACCTCATCTCATTTGCTGTGCTAAGTCAGCTGGTAGATTTTGAACAGACCAGAAAACCAGCGCTTTGAAGCAGGCAGAGCAGGGACTAACTCAACTCAGAGTAACTACCTAACCAATTCAGGTTCTTTGCATGTAAAATGGAAAGAACCCACCCTTCCCTTGTGAAGAGGAAATGGCAAAATCCATGTGTGCTAGGATTTGCATGTATTTTTAAAAATTATTATTTTAAAAGTCACTGAAGTATAATTGATTTACAAGGTATTAATTTCAACTGTATAACAAAGTGATTAGTTACACACACACACACATATTCCTTTTCATGTGCTTTTCCATTATGATTTATCACAGGATATTGAATATAGTTCCCTGTGCTATACAGGGGGCTTCCCCAGTGGGTCAGTGATAAAAAAAAAATCCACCTGCAACACAGGAGGCGAGGGTTCTATCCCTTGGTCATGAAGATCCCCTGGAGGAGGGCATGGCAACCCACTCCAGTATTATTGCCAGGAAAATCCCATGGACAGAGGAAGCTGGTGTGCTGTAGTCCTTGGGGTCACAAAGAGGTGGACATTACTGAGCAACTGAGGAGCAGCAGCAGTGCTATACTTGTTTATCCATCCCCCATGTAATCACTTGCTAATCCCAAACTCCCAATCCTTCCCTTCCCCACCCCATTATTTCAGTCTCTTGGTTCATTAATCCGTCTTTCATCTAGACTATATACTTTGATGTAGCCTTTAAAATCTTTATAGGTGACCAATTTTAGTTGCAACTGTATTCATGAAAATGCTATTCCTAGTACATCTGATTAAAATTGAGCTGCTCATCCTTAACTCCTGAATCAACTATTCTTCATAGTATCAAAGGGATTTTCTGTGGAGTCAGCACAGTGTCATATCCTAGGCTTTCCACTGGTTAGTATATATTTGTATTGTGGCCAAATCCCCATTATGCTACATATTTACATTTATTATATGTATATATTATAAACCCCTGCATACACCCACACATACACATAAATATATGAAAGGAACCGTGACTCTCACCAGGCCAGGTATTTAAAAAGCAGAAGCGCTAAGTTAGAGAAGACCTGGCAGTGAAGGAGACACTTTGAAGGGCATGCAGACAGAGAAAAATATGGACACAAAGTCCAAGAGGCGGGACAGATTCATGGTGGGAAAGCAAGGATTTGGGTGCAGCAACTGGAAAGAAAGGAGGTAGGGGGCGAGGAGATGGGGACAATAAGAGAGAACTGTCCCTGGAGAAAAGCCAACGTTGGGACTTCATCCAAAGGTGATGGGAACCATCAATCTCCAGAGTTCTAGGGAGAGGGGGACAGGATCACAACTGCCTTAAAGGAAGAAACCTGGAGAAAGAACATAGAGTCTGCGCAAGGGCAGCAGAGATTAAGAGAAATGGGAGGAGAGATGCTGCCAATGGTGATTAAGAGAGATTAAGAGAAATGGGAGGAGAGATGCTACCAATGGTGATGCTACCATTTGGGCCAGAGGGGAGTCTCTGTGACCCATCCTCTCTCTGCTTCCTGATCACTTCCCCCAAGAACTCTTCTTTTTAAAGGGGCTCTCAACTATAATCAACTTCTTCATATTCACAAGTCACCTACTGAGGCTGACAGATACAGAACCTCAACTTGCCTCAGCCCAGTAATGGGAAGAATGAGGTCTAAGAAGACAGAGATCCTATAATAACTGCCTTCTGTAGGGGAGGAGGGACCTTGTCCTTCTCTGAGATGACTAAGGACCCTGCAAGGTCAGGAGCCGAGGCAGGACTAGGGTCAATGGCCTCTCTAAACCTGTTGACAAGGTATCAAAGAAGCCAGAAAAAGGTGGCATGGTGGTAAATAATTCACCTGCCAGTGCAGGAGACGCAGGATCGCTGGGTCGGGAAGATCTCCTAGAGAAGGAAACAGCAACCCACTCCAGTATTCTTGCCTGGGAAGAGGAGTATTCTTGCCTCCAGAGGAGCCTGGAGGTCCATGGGGTCGCAGAGTCACATGCAGGAGGGAAAAAAAAAAAGGTCTCAGTGGCTCTTTGTTCCAAGAAATAAAAGCAGTCCTCTTCTACATGTCCTGACCTAGCTGACACATCAGAACCAACAATTAATCATCAAGGGAACACAGTCCTCATCTCGGGCTGCCACATGGAGCTCAGTGAAGCCAGGGAAAAGCGAAGGCTCAAACAACAAATTTTTCAGTGAAACAAACAAACCTCTCTCCAGCCCAGAACCAACATCTGAATCAGCAGCCACCAGGCCTTTGGACAAAGGAACGGCAAAGTCAGAATCGCCAGTGGCCTCAGGGCCACCAACTTGATGGCTATCAGGAAGATGGGCAGTTCTAGACCCTGCTCTGGCACTAAAGAGCTGGATGAACAGGACCAAGACACTGTCTCCTAACTCGGGGGTCCCCAACCTCTGGGTCACAGACCAGTACCTCCTGTCAGATCAGCAGCCCCATTAGATTAGAAAGAGATATAACGCACTTGAATCATCCAGAAACCATCCGCCCCACCTTCCCAGTCCATGGAAAAATTTGTCTTCCACGAAACCGGTCCCTGGTGCCAAAAAGTTAGGGATGGCTGACCTAACTTAAAACTAGGGTTTATTAAACCCAGCGTCGAATTAGGTTAGGGACCTCCACAAAGCAGTTCATTATTAGAAACAATGAAGACGTCTGTTTAAAAAGTCTGATTTCCAGGCCTACCCCCACACCTTAACTGCCATTTGGGGGAACGGGCCCTGGAATCTGTATTTCAAAGACTGCACGGCCCCGCCCCCCTCCGCCCCCGCAACAGGACGGTAATAATCGCCGGAATTTGAGAAAAGCTGGCTCGATGAGATCCCCTGTGCTACTGAAAAGTTAAAACGAGACGAGAAAGTCCGAGGAGAGCCTGTTCATTCTCTCGCGGCCGCCGGCGTCCCGGGGAGTGACGTGCGGAAGGCCCGGCCTCACCAGGAAGGGACTGAGGCACTGGTCATTCAGGGGTCGCGGCTGCCCGGCCAACGCCCACCAGGCCGGGCCCCACTGCCCAGCGCCGCCCACTCAGGCCTGAGACCCCAGAGCAGGGCGCGATGCGGGCCAGGAGGCGCCCCGGACCGGGCCTGCACTCCTGGGGCCCCAGGAGCCAAGCCGGCCCGGCCGGGAGTCCCCCTGCCACAAGTCGGGGGCGGACACACCTCGCGGGGCCCCTCCGCAGCCTGGACAGGTCGCACCAGCCCGCCCCACCCCGTGACCCCCGACAGAGTCCCGAGATTACCTGAAGGCCCCGCGAGTCTCCTCACGCCAGCACGTGGCGTCCAGGGAGCCGGCAGCTGCGACACGCCCGGGCAAGCTCCGCTGCGGCCGCCCGCCTATTGGCTAGTTGGACGGCAGCGCCCGCCTAAGGCCTCTTCTGATTGGTCGGAAGCCTGGCTCGCTGCCGGTTGGCACTTAGGAGCATAAAGGGCGGGAACTCCTAGAGGGGCGTGGTTTGTGCCCAGGCTGGCCCCGCCCGCGGAAAATTTTAAAGCCGACTGTAGGGGACTGGCCTTTTTTCTCGCCAGGGTCCGCTCCCACCTAGGTCCCCAGGCTCCAATTCATCCTCCTCCCTGGGTGGGGATGTGGACTCTTATGGGCTCCGTGCCACTAAAGGCAGAATGACTTACGGAGTACACACCCACAGTTGCAGAAGGTGGCCCCTACCTCCTCCGGTGTTGAGGAGACTGGGTGAAATAATAATATACCTGATGAGCACTAAGGAAAGATTTTTTTAAAAATTAGGATTGCTCCTTCGGTGCTATTTTTTTCATAGATCCTTTTGCAGTACTTTATTCATAAGTAATAAGTTCCTAGTATGGGCTCCGCAATTGGATACATAGAATAAACACTATCAGTGGAGATACTACTTGCTCACAGTGGCACAGTAACAGAGGTTAACAGCTAACTTACTGCAACGTGAATAATAAAAACAATAATAAAGAGCGTGCATTTATTATTGAGCATTAACAGTATGCCAGGCAATACACCCATTTAGTCTAACTCTTTGATATATTATTTCTGTTTTACAATTAAGGAGATTGACATTTAAGGAAATTAAGGAAAAATAGCTCGAATCCAAACTAAGAACCTTACCTAAGAAGTCAGATTCCTTCTAGCTCCATTTTGCAATCAGCAGTGGCATTGCAAGGTAACCAGAGGCTCAGGGGTACATGGACCTATTTCTGACCAGAATACAGATTTAAGGGGAGCAGGGCAAAGGATAAGGCCACTAGAGAGATAAGCATTTCTACTCAGATTCCTGAAGGTTTGGGGGAACTGGAAAGAGTTTCAGCCAGAGTTGGTTCACCAGCAGATTTACATTTGGGGGAGCTCACTCTGGCTGCAATATGAGAGGAACGGACCATGCCTGGAGAAAGAGGAGTGGGAGCAGGGTGACTGTGGACAGTGAGGCAGGATAAGATCCTGGTGGCCAAAGTGATGCATGCGTGGGTGCCTGCTCAGTTGTGTTCGACTCCTTGGACCCCATAGACTGTAACCCACCAGCTCCTCTCTTCATGGGGTTTCCCAGGCAAGAATACTGAAGTGGGTTGCCATTTCCTTCTCCAGAGATCTTCCCGACACAGGGATCAAACCTGCATCTCTTGTATCTCCTGCCTTGGCAGACAGATTCTTTACCACTACGCCATGGGGGCAGACCAGCCAGAGTGCTAGGCAGGGAGGATGAAGAGCTTGGGACAGATTCCTGAGCTCCTTAGGAGGCAACATTGAGAGGACAGACAGAAGGAAGGAATGCAGAGCAGCTGTTTTCAGAGGCAACTTTGTCAGAGGCAACTCTGGTGACAAGAAAGGTTTTAAGAGAGCCACTTATCAGATCCTCGATTCCCATGGGACTAGACCTGGGAATGGAACTGGAGTCTTTAAAGTCCAGCTTCCCTCTCCCCTTGTATAACCAGCTGTCTCCCACCTCACAAAGGAAAGTCACACACACATTCAGTCTAGGCTTTACTCTGCAACATTACCCTGGGAAATAAAGGCATCTCTGGGGGAAGAATAAAAATAAGACTGTTCTAAATATGAATTGGGCTTCCCAGGTGGCTCAGCAGCAAGGAATCACCTGTCAAGCAGGAGACATGGGTTCTATCACAGGATCAGGAAGATCCCCTGGAGAAAGAAATGGCAACCCACTCTAGTATTCTTGCTGGGAAATCCAATGGACAGAGGTCCATGGGGTCACAAGAGAGTTGGACATGACTTGGCAACTGAACAGCAATAATAATGGGTTATTATTGACGACTGGCAAGAAACCCTTCTACAAGTCTGTTGGTTTCTGATTCTTTGCTTTCACTATGATCCAAGGAGGATTTAATCATTTTGTCAGCTAATAGGTCATTAAAAATATTGTTTTGAGGTTGGGTAATTATCAGGAATCAAAAGAACTGAGACACTGCTAGGAAAACCTCCTCCCACTTCTGTCTTTTACCTGAACAATGTTTATCAGTGCTTATATCCTTAAAAACAAAACAGAAGGCCCAACTCTTTCTCATTCTAGCAAAAAGTCTATTCATCCCTGGACTTATAAACTTAATGGAAAAAATAACTGGTTCAATCTATCTCCTAAAGGGACACATTTCCGATGGCATTTCTAGTGAAAATTTACTTTTTATGTTTAAAGATTATTGCTTGTACAATGAAATGCTGTGTATTTATCATTTGCTCATTTACAATACAAATGATTGCAACAATATCTCAGTCTGGAAGGAAAAAATATGACACTTAGACCCCTATGGGTCACAAGACAGAAAAAAAGAATCACACTTGGAACCTTTATGGTCACAAGACATTTTTCTAGTGTTAACAAGTTCAAATGGATGTCCATAATTTTGTGGCATTAAAATGTGATCAGGTTCTCCAGAAAATATTGCCAAACATGAAAATATGATGCTAGGATAAACCACCATAGCAGAAGGTGAATGGAAATATAAGTTGAAGAACAAAGAATGTTGCACATAAATAAAAAAACAAATCCAGATTAAGCAAACAGAAACTTTTTGAAAGGATTAGGGGGGTGAATGGTTGGGAGGGGAGATTTATTGCAATAGAGAAAATGCTCTGCTAATTCTCAAGAGTTAGGCAAAAAGAGTTTTCTTTTATGAGGAGGAGAAAACAGGGCCAGAAAGAATACATTGTGGAAGCAAGAGTGACCAGATTTTTTTGTATCAGTAGATATTAGATTTGGAGATTGTTTTACCCTGAGGCCAGTCTATTCTCTGGAGGAGTCCAGAGGGATTATAAACTGGCTCTGGGTGGGCCAAGGTTCAAGGGACCTGAAGGAAGAAAAAAGCTTAACCAATGTTTGGTTATAAACATTTTATTCCAGTTGATCCATAGGTCCAACAGTTTAGTTAATCACGAATGAGGCAAAGAATAGTAATTTGGAGTGGCGGTGCCAGGACTCAATCCAGGAGTCATATGGGGCACTGTATTTCTTTGCAGTAACTATTTTCTGGAACACAAAAGGATAGGGGAAATTTCTTCACCATTGATGTTTTCCAGGAGCACAGGGCTCAGATAAAATTTAACATTGTCAGTAAGAGTTTTTTCATGTATTTAAAAAAATGGTTAATGTTGGTATCAAACTGCTACGATATATACAGCAGTTTGAAAAAAATCTTTAAAATTTTTTAAAGATTTTTTTACACAGACCATTTGAAAATTCTTATTAAATGTGTTACAATATTGCTTCTGCTGTTTATGTTCTGGTTTTTTGGCCACTAGGCATATTGGATTTTAGCTCCCCAGCCAGGGATCAGACCCAAACCCCCTGCACCGGAAGACTGAGTCTTAACCACTGGACCTCCAGGGAAGTCCCTGTTGTTCAACCTTTCCGTCACATCCAACTCTTTCGGAACCTGTGGACCATAGCACGCCAGGCTTCCCTGAATTCCACTATCTCTCAGAGTTTGCTCAAACTCATATCCATTGAGTCGGTGATGCTATCCAACCATCTCATCCCCTGCCTCCCTCTTCTCCTTTTGCCTTCAATCTTTCCCAGCATCAGGGTCTTTTCCCATGAGTCGGCTTTTCACATCAGGTGGTCAAAGTATTGGAGCTTCAGTTTCAGCATCACTCCTGCCAGTGAATACAGATACATTTTTTTTTAAGTTGTCAATATTTACAATACAGCCTTTGTATCTATCAAGACTTATGACAAAATATTATCAAGCAAAAAAGTTGAAAATCCACAAGTATACAATATGGATAGCCCAATATGGGCATATCTTGTTTGTAAATAGCAATACATCCAACTCCAAACTTTAGGGCCCTCACCCTCCCATTCCTTAAATGAAACTACCTCCTCCTTCCACAAAGAATGGGGCTCCTCTATAACAGACCGCTTTGAGCTGGGCTTGATGAGGGAAAGCCCATGATCCAAGTCCTGTCCTTTCTCCCTCTATCTTGTCAATCAAGAAGCTCTTGAGACATATGACTTGACTTGTGTTTGGCCCTTACAAGTCATTATGCCACATTCTTGAAGCACCATTCTGCCTTCCTGCTTATTTTTCTTTTTAAGACTTTTTCTTCTTTCTTTATGTGGACTATCTTTAGAGTCTTTATTGAATTTGTTACAATGTTGCTTCCATTTTATGTTTTGGTTTTTTGGCTGCAAGACATGTGGGATCTCAGCTCCCTGACCAGGGATTGAACTCACACCCCCTGCATTAGAAGGCGAAGTCTTAACCGCTGAACCACCAGGGAAATCCCTCATGCCTGTTTTAAGGACTCTCCAGGATGCTATGGGGATTCCCATGTGGCTGGACCCGGTGCAGACAGGAGGGTGGGCACCCATCCAACCATTGTTTGCACCAGTGGTTCTCTAAGGGTTGTCTTCAACCAGCAGCCTAGACATCACCTGGAAACAGGTTGGACCCACCGACTTAGAAATTCAGGGGTCGGTGGGGCCCAGGCGGTCTATGTTTTAACAACCCAATGAACAGCTTCCTGATGCATCCTCAAGTTAAAAATCTGATGTGTTAGAGGGTATGAAGCTGGCACAACTCTGGGAACTTACTCATTCTATTCAAGCACACTCCTGCTCTACTAGCATTCTTGATCCAACAGTGACTTTGGACCTATCTGGATACAGCTTGACACCAAGACAACTGTGGTACCTTTATACCTTCCCCTGATTTCAGATGCGAGCAGAAGTAAGCAGCAGTGAGTGTTAGCTGGAAGCAAGGTCTTAGTTTTCCAGCCGGGGAGTCCTCTGGACCACAGGGGCCAGCAGTTAGCGCTAAGGTCCCTACTCTTGCCTGCCTACTGAAGAATGAATTCAGGTGAGGAGATAGAAGGTAAAGAGTAAAGTAGAACGTTTATTGAAAAGTACATGCGAAAAGACACCTGGGCGAACTCAGAAAGACAGCCGCACCTTTGAAGTTTGAATCCTTTATAAATAAGGGCACAGTTTTCTAGGTCTTTGTCTTCCCACAGGCCAATCATCTTACTTTGTACCACCCGTCTCACTCCGGTTAATTTGTCTCAGGACCCTTCCCTGGGGGGCACACACACACCTTACTAAGATGGATCTCAAAGTGAAGGCTTCTGGGAGGAGCAAAACTCATTATGGCCTGGAATTACCCTCTGACTTTTGACTCCAAGGAACCTTTCTGCCCATGTGCAGTATTTCCTTTATCCTTTACTCAGAGTTTTTGCCTCTCTTTATCCTTGCCATGATTATTCCTTTGAGGTGTTTACAAGAGACGAGGACTGGCCATTGGCCCTGTTTTGTTGCTACTTCCATTTCCGAGAGCAAACAGGGAGCTGATTGTAAATTCCTCTACTGGAGCCCACCTATCGCAGGAAATGCAAAGAGGAGGCTGGCTGATTCGGAATTTCCCAACCTAGAGCCCATCTATCTCCTACCTCACCCCCAACTCCTGAGATTTTCCAGTATTTTTAGAACGATGTCAAGTCTCACATGACTGATTTTTCATTTATTTATTTATCTTTGGCAGTGCTGCGTCTTTGCTGCTGTAAGGGCTTTCCTCTACTTGCAGCAAGTGGGGGCTACTCTCTGGTTGAGGTGCTCAGGCTTCTTGTTGCAGTGGCTTCCCTCGTGGGGAGCACAGGCTCTAGGGTATTCAGGCTTCAGTAGCTGCGTCCCTTGGGCTCTGGAGCACAGGCTCAGTAGTTGTGGTACAGGGGCTTAGTTGTTCCATGGCTTGTGGGATCTTCCAGAATCGGGGATCGAACCTCTGTCTCCTGCTTTGGCAGGCGGATTCTTTACCACTGAGCCCACAGGGAGGCCCCACATTACTTATTTTTAATAGAAAACTGGCAAGGTTTGGTCCAGGGGAATTTTATTCTCCACCATTAATTTTTCCATTCTAGACTGCATTTTCTTCACTTACAAAATTCATCTGTAATTATTCCTCAGTTTTGGCTGAACATTGGAATTGCCTGCAGAGTTTTAAAAAATGTTGACACTTGGGTGACACCCCCAAGATTCCGATGTGACTAGCCCGCAATGTGAACTGAACTTGGGAGATTTTTTAAAGCTCACCGGGTGGTTGTAGTTTGCAGCCAAGACTGAGAATGGGTGCTAAAGCGCAGACACCTGAAGGACCCAGCAGAGGGCGCTGCCTCCCTGCTCATCCTTGGAAACGCGCGCGCACATCGGGCTGCTAGCTACAAAAAACCCGGGCGATGCAGTTAAGGTAAGGGACCCCAGATACCTGATCCTTGGCTCAAGAGCCATTTTGTGTTCTGAGACTCCTAGAAAGTTACCTTAAGAAGTAATAAGCTGTCTGTTTTCCTGAGTAACTTAGAGGTAAGTCAGACAACCCAAATCTTGGTTTCTGCATTTTTAAAATGGGCAAGTGCTGGAAGGGGAAGGGAAGGTGGGAGACTTGGTCTGTAGTCGTTCTTTAGATATATATTGAGCCTCCTGAAGTGGGCAAAATACTGATCTGGGGGGAAGGACAAACATTTAAATGGGATCCCTGGGTCGGGAAGATCCCCTGGAGAAGGAAATGGCAACCCCCTCCAGTATTCTTGCCTGGGAAATCCCATGGACAGAGGAGCCTGGAGAATCACAGCCCATGGGGTCACAGAGAGTCAGATGTGACTTACATTTTCAATACATGGTGGATCTCATTTGTTCCTAGTTCAAGGAAGGGGACCTGTGGGTACCCTCAGATACCGGAAGAGACAAACTATGAAAGAAGAGGCAAAGAGACTACTGTTGAGTATTTACACGTGCCATTATATATTATGACACCTCTCTTGATTAATTATCATAACCTAGCAAGGTGGATATGATCCGTTCCATTTTATAATTAAGGCATCTGAAGCTCAGAGATGTTAAGTCACACATTTCTTTGATGCCTCAAAGTCACACAGCTACTAAGTGATGCACCCAGGATTGGAACTGGGGTGTGTCTGACTTGGAAGCCAGGCATCCCTACCCAACCCCCTAGGAAGTGCCTCACTCCTGTTTTGTACCTTGCCGCATAGCAACAGCAGCACTCTGGTCCATCTCTCAAATCAGGAAAGCACCCATGACCCCCCACCCCCGCCTCCCCCACCAGATGTTTGTTTCACAGAGGCAGGATCTCTCTCCCATCTGTCTCCATAGCAGCCCTGGATTCTGAACACTGCCTGGGAGAGATTTGATCCCTCTCCTCTCCCGGTTCTCCACCTCTGCCCCCTTCTACCCAGTCCAGCCCCCTTTTCTCCAGTGAAGGACACGCACCTGCTGAGTGACAACAATTTGCAGCCTTCCCAAGTTTGAATGAGATTTCTAATAGGACTGACGGCCCACCTGCTTCAAGCAGGATTGGAATAAAGAGAATTTAAGAGGCAGGAAATGGCACTAGAAAAGCCAATTCAAAGGAGCTGAGACAGTGAGCACAGCAACCTCTGGATAGACGTGAAGGGCCAATTGGTTCAGAGAGGTTAAGTGCCTGACCAAAGGTCACACAGCTGGCACATGGCAGAGGTAACGTGAGCTCAGCAGTGACTGAAATTTTAGGGTTCCCTAAAGGAGTACAACTCCCAACCCAATTTAAATTGGCAAGATGTGTTAGTGTTCTTAAAAAAAAAAAAAAAAAATTCCGAGAATCTTTTTGAGTCCTGAGGCTGCTGACCAACACTTCCCTTTTCTGACCCAAGGATCCCAGGAATGCCTCCTCCGGGGTGGAAAGGAGGCAGGGAATATACTTAGAAAGGACTTTGGTGGTGGTGTTCAGTCGCTAAATCTCACGTCCAACTCTTTGCAACCCCATGGACTGCAGCATGCAGGCTCCTCTGTCCTTCATTATCTCCCAGAGCTTGCTCAAATTCATGTCCACTGAGTCAGTGCTGCTGTCTAACCATCTCATCCTCTGCCACCCCCTTCTCCTTTTACCTTCCATCATAGAAAGGACTGAGGGGGATGTTTGAGTTGGCTGGCTGAAAAATGTGTCCTCATGGAGAGAATCATCACTGGAACTTGGCAACCATCCCAGGGCAAGGCAACACCTTCCCCCACCCTCCACCCACAGAGACACAGACAAAGGCTGGGAAATGGTTTTGATGACCACTGCTTCTGCCAAAGTGGGGGACTGCTGTCCAGGCTCAGTTGGAGTCGTGAGCGTCCTCACCTCAGCTTTCCCCTGGTGATGTGTCTGGACTCAGCAGCGCAGAGGCAGATTCCGGGGTCAAGAAGGTCTGTCCACACAAGTCCACTCTCTCCCCCGGGTAGGCAAGGCGAGGTGCAGGCGGGCCAGGGCCAGGCGTGTCTCCAGGTGACCGCCAGCACAACAGCATCGCAGGCACCAAGGTCATGAGCACGTGCCCCCTTGTGGAGGATGGAGACCCTGGCCACCCCTCGCCCCACAATATAGTCAGTTCTTGTTTCTGAAAGAGTCTGCCTGAAGCGTGCTGCCCAGGGGGGTGCTCGGGGTAGTTTCGGAGATGCTTGCTAGGAGACAGGGAAGGTACAGGAAGAACATAACGGAAGGACAGCCGCAAAGGGCGCGCCCGGCCCCCGCCCCCTCCCCGGCTGCGGTGGCCGGCACCATGCGGCAGACTGGGACTTGTTGTTGAGCGCAGGAGACAACAACAAAATCACTAGTCTTCCAGACGGGGCTGGCTGCTCCACGGCGGCAGCGCACACGACCCCTGCACACGACCCGTCCCGCCAGGCGTTCGGAGACGTTGGACCCACCCCGGGGCAGCCAGCCTGACCCTGCAGCCGCACCAGCTTGTGTCCAAACCCGTCCCCTCCCCCACCCCAGGGTTCTCCAGAGCCTCTAATCAGTTGTGGGGAGTCGGGATTGTTTCCCTTCTTTCTTTTTCTTCAGAGGGTTCCATGTTCTATAATGAGCATACTTCCTTTAATATTGATGGGGGGTGTAATTTTTAAAGGGTTGCAGCAGGCGGCTCATCTCTCAGCCTTGCTTGGGTAATCACAAAGCTCTCTGCTGTTATGGAGAAGGAAAAAAGGAAGAGCTCCAAGTTATGGTGACCTGTCTCTACTAGGAACCCCCATCTCCACCCAAGTCACAGTCAAGGCCTTGGGTGACAATCCCCTCTGTACTCACAGAGCCACAGCTCTGAATGAAGTGGGAGTGGGGGTGCTGGGCCTCACAGACTAGAAAGGGGAGGAAAAAGGGGAAGCGGTGCAGGGGGGCAGGGTAGAAGGGGTTCTAGTCCCGCCCCCTCACCTCCACCACCACCACCCCCACCCCCAGCTGGGCTCTGTGCCTCATTTCCCCAGGCTTGGACCCTGATGAGGGGGGGAGAAAGGGCCCTGCCGGCCAGGCAGGCCACTAATTGTCCTGGCAGGGGATATCCGCTTCTTAATTAGCCAAAGCCACAATATCCTGGTGGCTCCAAGAGCACAGCCGTAATTGTATTTCTGCAGCAGCTGAAGGATAATTACCCTTCCCTTTCGGTGCTGCTTTTAATTCTTTCTCTTTTTAATTACAGGCTCTTCCTCTGTAGCCCAACCCTCCATCTCTGGGCTGGTTCACTCTGACCTGAGCGGGGAAAGGCTGGCCCAAAGCAACTGAAGAAGAGGGGATGTGGAAGAGACCGGCAGCACCCAGTTGGAAGGCCCAGTCCCTTCCAGCAGTCAGCCTGATATAAAGTGAGGGGAGAGGGGTGTCCCTCCCCAGGAAGCTAAGATCGTTCCCCCTTCCACTCCCCAAGGAGGTGCTAACTCTGCAACTCCAAGACTCAGGGCCTTGAGGACTCCTCATCCCAGCTAAGTCATCAAGAAAGAAAGAGGGATTTATTGCCATTAACTTCTTATAAAAAAAAAAAATAACTGTGTGTGTTTTAGTCGCTCAGCTATGTCTGACTCTTTGCGACCCCATGGACTGTAGCCTGCCAGACTCCTCTGCCCATGGGATTCTCCAGGCAAGAATACTGGAGGGGGTTGCCATTTCCTTCTCCAGGGGATCTTCCCAGGTCTCCTGCACTGCAGGCAAATTCTTTACCTTCTGAGTCACCAGGATGGTTAAGACTCCAAGCTTTCACTGCAGAGGGTACAGTTTCAATCCCTGG
Organism: Muntiacus reevesi; assembly: GCF_963930625.1. Taxonomy (NCBI): domain Eukaryota; kingdom Metazoa; phylum Chordata; class Mammalia; order Artiodactyla; family Cervidae; genus Muntiacus; species Muntiacus reevesi. The sequence continues at coordinate 18,138,566 of NC_089263.1, read as the reverse complement.
TGTAGAAACTGAGATCCTGTATGCTGAGTGCTGCGGCCAAAAAGTTTAAAAACAAAAAACCTAAGTCTCTTTAGCACTGTTGAGAGAGAACTAGTTCATCATCCTTGGTGTACAGTTTCAGAGACAAGAGTGCTAATATCAGAGGGTCAGGCTAACCAAGGTGAAGGTTCACTGGAGGGGCTAGAGCCCTAGGTATTCCCCGGAAAAACTGGCCTTTCCCAGCAAGCTCTCTGGTAAACTTCAGATAGTAATCGATAAGCTAAAAGGTATTACAAAGAGTTAGGAGAGACTCCTGGACGCCGCCATGTCCTGCCATGCAGGACTGTCCAGTCCAGCCCATGTGAGCATATCCTGGCCCTAAAGCCACCAAGGGACTGTCCTGCTATCAGCTCACCATGCAAGCAGGGACTATTTTGCTAATTATTTTCCAAAGCCTAGGAAGAGCCTGGCTCATATTAGATGAAACTGATCATCAGTGAGGCAGAGTTCAGAGATAAGAGTATAATCATGAGGTGTGAACACAATAAATCCACTGTCATTGGCTTTTTCCTTGCAGGAACAATGGAGATGGATTTGAGCCTGACAGTGGACCAGTTTTCTAAAATTTTTAAACTCTGGGCTCCGTCTGGGTTGGGGAGAAGATGCAAGAAGTGAAAGAGGCTGCTGAAGCCTCAGAGAAATGTACCTTGAAAAACTGACCTGCCCTTGAGCCCATCAACTCCCTCTCCCCACTTTCAGTTTCTTTCCTCTGAATTTAGAGCCATCCCCTTAGCAACGCTTGTTTCCATGGTTTCCTCCTTGACAAAGATCCCCAAACCCCTCCTCTCTTTTTCCTTCAGACAGTAAGGGGTGATAGGGATCCTCAGGGTGGCCATTCCATGTAACCATGGAAACAATTAACTGAGCCTTCATTTGTCTTTTTGTGAAGAGAGCTAGGGAATATGGGAAGAGAGGGGCGGGGGAGGGTGCAGGCTACAGCTGCCATTGTCACAAACACGAAGTTGAGGGACTTGTCCTGACACTAGCCTGTAGGATTCAGTTCAGACACTTGCTGAGTCCCTACTTTAAGTGTGACTAAGCCCCAGGGAATCAAAGGTGTACATGACATAGCCCCTGTTATTGAAGGGCTTAGAGTTTGGTCATTGCCCCAGTCAGACTCTGGCATAGATGGAGTTGCTAAAATGAGGTGGCTCTTGTTGCACCATCATGGTCAAGATGCTGTCCACTCCCAGTATCCCCTCCAGCCAAGAACAAGAAAAGACTGACCAATGGGGTCTGTACTTACATTAAGGTTTCTCAGGTTGTTGTCAGATGATTTCTGTCTTGGAAGAGAAGGAACTTTGACGCGCCCTTCCTTTTTGAGAAGTGGAGACTAATGTGAGCATCCCTAAGCAAGACTATTTGGAAAAGGGAGAAAGAAAAAAAAAGACCTGCCCAACTCCAGCACCACGAGAGATTTGGGTAATCTCCAGTCCCAGGGATCTCTACCACCTACCTGTCACAGCCTTCCTGAAAAGTTATGTCTTCTCTTACACCAAATTAGAGGGTCATTGTCTCCATCTATACACCTTTTTGTCACTGAAAATGCAGGCCAGAAGACAGCTGTGAAGAATTAAAATAGAAAAACAAACAAATAAAACTACCAGGGACATCAAAGTCGGACAGAATGAATCCAAATGCTGAGATATATGTTCATCATAAAGAACAAAACTCTTTCCTTTTCTGGGTTCCCAACCTCAACTCCTCAGATTTTCACCAAATCCCTTAGGGTGAGGACCAATTCTATACTTCTAAGGAAAATCACAAAGATCCCTGGACCATTGGTGTGCTGATACTTATAATCTGCATGGACTTGGAAGAATGATTGTAATATATTTTAAAATAAAAAAAAATTCACAGAATAATGTGTAATTCAGGACTTCCTCATGGTCCAGTGGTTAAGAATCTGCCTGTCCGATGCAGGGAACAGGTGTTCGATCCCCAGTTCGGGAAGATTCCGCATGCTGCGGAGCAACTAAGTCCGAGCACCACAACTACTAAGCCTGAGCTCTAGAGCCCATGCTCCACAACAAGAGAAGCCAACATAATGAGCAACCTTCACATTGCAACTTGAGAGTAGCCTCTGCTCATCACAACTAGAGAAAGCCCAGGCAGCAAACCAGCTCAAGACCCAGCCCAGGCAGCTGAAGACCCAGCTCAACCAAAAATAAAATTAATAAAAATTTTTGAAAAAGAATAATATGTAATCCAGAGGTGTTCGAGTAAGCTACAAATAACTAGATAGCAAAATTCATCTTTGCAAGTCAAAGGAATCTGAATTGGCCAAAGCAAATAGCACATCCTGGGTCTCAGAACTCTGAGTTCTGTCCTTTGCTACTGGATGGTACTAAAGCATATTCAATCATTCTGGGTACCCTGCTCACTTAGCTAGTCAGAAAAGGATAAATGGCATCCTCTGATTGGTTGACAAGGCAACATACATCAACCAATGAAAGAATAGTTCTTCCCTTCTGGCCAGTAAGATCTCAGTTCTCTTCTTGAAAGGAAAGTAGACCCTTTGTCCATAAAGAAAATGAGCAGAAAGGGAATAATAATTAAAAAAAAAAAAAAACACTGTTGCTATGGGACTTTATTGATGTGATCAATGATAGCTGCCCCAGAGAATTCATAAAGGAAGGCACTTCTTTGAGAAGAAAAATACAAAAAGCAGACCAGCTGTCTGGTCTGAACTAAAAAGAAGTTTCTATAGTAACGTGTGAGGGGAAAGCATTTTAATGTAAATGTCCCCAAAATTATATCTAGCCAGCCCATGGAGGATAATTTTGGCGTTCAACTTAGTCTGGAATTATAATGATCTTTTAAAAATTTTTTTACATTAGCAATGAGTGAAAGAAAAGGTGAAAAGTAAAGATATATGTGTCTGTAATGCAGAGCAATAAAGATAAAAATGATAGTTACTGCCTGGAAGAGAGATTTCCTCTATTCCTCTGTTGTCAAGTGATAGCTCAGTTTAAAACAAGGTTTTGTTGTAGAAAAAGAAAGTTCATGGGTCTTAAGAAGTATTCTGAGTAAAGTAGTGCACAGAGCTCAGGCTGTTCTGTTAACTTACTGGCAATTTCCCCTTAAGTCATCCTGAGAATGTTACATCTTACAGCCTTTGAAAAATTATGGGTAAAGTGATTTTCTACCCAGATACTGCGAATGAATGCAGGCGGACTAGTCTGATAGGTGAAAAGCAGAATCAGTGTTTGTCAATCCAGGGAAATGGAACAGCTCAGAGGATTAGAAGCTTTAAGTGCTTCATTTCCTAATTATGAAGGCAGACCTGAAGAGAAAGAAAATAGAATTTTGAGGAATCTGATGCTGGTGATGCAAATGGCTTTTGCTAAGGAAGTCCCATTTTTACCACCTGTGCTTTCTGTGTGGTCTGTGGGAAGAGGTGAAAAGAAGGGGGTGATCAAGAATTCACCCTCTCCAGCATGAGGGGTGTTTAGGGAGGAAGGAATCACTGCCAAACCAAGGAAAAGGCCTCTCTCTACTGGAGACACTGCTGGACAGTTTTCTCTCTCCCTCCAGTTCATGAAGACCAAATGTGTCTTTCTCATGTAAACAGAAAAAAGCAAAGTGCATAGGGCTGGGGTGGCAGGGGATGAGCCCTTCTGTCTAAAGGACCATAGGCGAAACATAAAAGCCCCAGTAAACCCCAGAGAAAAGACAGGGTAGGATAGGATTACCTTTCTGAAGGAGGTGGGAGAGAGGAAAGGAAGGACTGAGGTGGCAGAAAGGTAGCTGCTTCGCCAGGCACCTTGACTTAAAAGAAAAAAAAATTTGCCTTCCAGAATTTACTCTTAACTCCCAGGAATTTTGAAGAAGTGGTTGTTGACTCACATCCAGACCAGGGAAGGCAAGAGCTCCAAAGCAGATATTTTCAGGAATAAAGGTGCTTACAAATAAATCAATAGCCAAAGCCCCTCCACTCACTGTAACCACTCACTGTAACCACGGAAACAAGAGGCTGGGGCTGGTTGCCTGGCAACCACACTCTAGTTGGGGGGGGGGGGCTTCCTGTCCCCCTCTCTTCCTTCCCCACCTCTGTTAGCCCTTTTGTGATAACATCTTCCCCTGGGTGGGTTTTTTCCTTCTTGGCAAAATAGTCATTCACCTCCTAACACAAAGGGCACTCTGTGCTCCTTTGGCTAAAAATGCCAAACGTGCAATTTGGACAGATTTCATCTTCACTAAGTTGTTGCAGTCCAAATAAAATGTGGTTTTTACCTTGGCCTCCATATCTCGATATCTTCTCCCACCATCCCACACTTTTCTCTTTATTTACCAGTGTTAAGGCCTATGGAGACTTCGGGGAGAGTGGGAGAGAAGGGGGGTTCACAGTAGCAAGAATGTGACTTGGATGTGGCGACCTTCCACAGGACACCAGTGCTGGGGTCCCCGGTAGAACCACTGTCCCACTTGTGCCTAAGTTCACCACTTACAGGAGCTCATATTTCCTCTTCGACATCCTGCCTGTGCTTGGCCCCCAGTTATTCCAAATGCTTTTAGAGGAGGAACGATAGAATGCACTCCCAGAATTTGATACTTAAAACAGGGAAGATGAAACCCTTCCCCTCCTTTTCTCCGTGAACCCTGTCTCGCCTCCTGGCCTCCCTCACGAGGGATCTGGGGAACTGGGCTAGGAAGCTGAGTACCGGCGGGAACCCACCCTTGGAGGAAGACCGGCAGGGCGCTGTCCACCCTCTGGTGCTGAAGCTGAAGTCTCGACCATCGGCCACCCCGTTTTAACTCCGAGGTAGGGACCTAAAGTGCAGCGCTCCGTCCGCCGCCAGGTTAAAAGGCGAGACTAGGACTGGTCTGCACCGAATGCGCTTTTTGCAGTAGACCCGACTCCCTGTCCGGCTCAATCCCCCGCTCCTCTCCTTTCCCTTCCCCGAGTTAGCGGGATGATTTGCCACAGTCACAGTGCGGCAGTTTGCAGTGGGATGATTCCCCGGTGGCCTCCCAGCACTTACACATTTTCTCTTTCGGCTCTAGGCTCTCTGGGCGTCTGCACGCAAGGTCTTGGGGGCTCCTGGCTCTCAGATCTCGTGGCGGGCGGAGGCCGGCAAGGTGGGGAGGAGAGGCCTGGAACACCTCACCCCGCCGCTTTTCTGCATGCAACAGGTCGACTTGCATCCGGAATCTGAAAAGCGAGGAGCGCGGGAGACCGGGCGGCGGCCACGGTGGGCTTGGGGAGTTTGCGGCCGAAGACCGCGCACTCCGGGGTCTGGGGGTGCTGCGCATCTCGGATGGGGCGCCGGACCCAGCCAAACAGACGGCAGACCGGGTTTCAGCGTCGCCCCGCGAGTGGGTACGAGAACTAAACGCCCCCACTGCTCCGAGCGGGTCGAGCACCCCCTTTGGAGCGCTGGGATGCCAGGTTTAGGAGCTGCTTCCTGCTTTCCAGGCGCCCTTACCGTCTTCCCCGCCCAGCTTCGTGAATTTGGCCGCAGCCGCGGCACCTTTGGCAGATGCCAAGCCCGGCTTCCCATTTCGGCCCCCCAAAGCAGCCCCAGGCTCATCCTGGGGAACCTCAGTTCCGCTCTGCTGTTCCTCCAACCCACGCCCTTGCCCTGAGGCAGAGAACTGGACCGGGGATCCTGGTGAGGATTTTACCTGGCTTGGGTCGCCACGGCCTGGAAGAAAGATCGTTGCTCTCCACTCCTCTCTGGGAGAAATCCCCTCACTACCCCGCCGCCGGCTCCTCCCTAGGAAGAGGCTTCTCCCCTAGGAGCTGCAGATCTGGGGGCGGGGGTGCGGGTAGGAGTGGGGAGGACTTGAGAGGGAGTTGGAGCTTAAGGAAGAAAACCCGTGAAGCATCCTTGAATACTTGCCTCTCTCCGGTAATCAGTGCTGTCCGGAGCAGTGGCCGCTCCGCTCGGGCGAGAGGCGGATCCAGAGTCCCGGCGAGGTACCCTCGGTGCCGACACCGTCGCTGCAGCTGCGGGGGCCGGGGGAGAACAGCAGCTTTAAAGGCGAGACCGACTCACAGGTAGCCAGTCAGCGCAGAGGACGCCCATGACGTCATCCAGAAGGCAAGCGGAGAAGGGAAGTTGGTGGGGGGGTGGTCACCGCACTTCACATCAAAAGTCCCCGGTGGCCATGGCAACAGCTCGCGGAGGTCGGGGGCTAGCAGCTCGCCGCCTTTCCTCTCTCCTGTGAAGCGACTGGGCTCCGGGATTCCAAGCCCGTGTATGGCTGAAGGCTAGAGTAGGGTTCCAAGCCAACTTTTCCCCAACAGGACAGGCACTAGAGCTAGACTCGGGTCCACCTCTCTGTCCTGGCCCCGGGTGAGGGCAGGAGAAGGGCTGCCTAACCCCCAGGATACGCTGGAAGGAGGATAACGCAGAAAGTTGCATTTCCACAGGGGCATCTCCTATAGCTTCACTCCCCCCAAATCGCCCGCGCCAGAGCAGATCAGACCCGGGTCACTTGACCACACACAGAGACTACTTCTCCCTGAATTCAAAGATGCAAACGTTCACCCTTCGCATCCACTCTTCGGGGATGCGCTGTGCCCGAGCCAGCACACCCGGGCAGCGCCCGCACGGAACCATCTGCCCCAGTCCCCGCCGGTGTACGCGGGTAAACCGAGGCTCCGAGGTTACCTTATTGGTCCGGAAAACAACCAAACCCACGAGAAGGAAAGCCACGGATCTAGGGTTCGCAAACTGGTGGCCAGGGGGCCAAATGGGGGCACAGAAGTGTTTACTGGGCTCTCAGAATTTTAAAAAATATGAAGTACTTGTCTTCAAGATTGAAAAGGTTCACGCAGAAATCTGAGATTTCTGTCTCTTGAACAGGGGAGCTGGCATGGTGCATGCCATGAAAAAACACTGACCCTGTAATAAGGGCTGAAATCGAGTCCAGCCTAGGCCCATCTCTCCTTTAAAAAAAAATTTTTTTTTTTAAAGGTAATTAATTAATTAAATAATTTTGGCTGTGCTGGTCTTCTCTGCTGCACTGAGGCTCCTCTGTAGGTGCGGGGCCCTGGCTGAGTTTCCCGCAGGCATGTGGAATACTCCCAGACCAGGGATCGACCCTGCGTCCCCTGCATTGGCAAGCCAACACCCAACCACTGGACCAGAAGTTCCCAACTCTTCTTTTTGTCAGTGTCACCAATGTTATCTTCTTTTTTTTTTTTAACAGTAGAGAGGAAAGTGAAATATTTTTGTCCCCACCTCATCTGCTCACTTTTTAAAAAACGGATTTAGTTATTATCGCTTATTATCATGAATGATTCTGTACAATTTGGTCAGTAACCATTTAGTTATCTATTACTGCCTAATAAACTACCCTCAAATTTAGCAGCTTAAGTAACAATCAATTGTTCTATGTTTCTGAGGCTCAAGGATTGGGGAGAGCCTAAGCTGGGTGATTTTTACTGTTACCTGGTTGTAGTAAAGGTGTCTCACCTGCTCACTTAATGTTACCTGTCAGGCCCTGCAGTCCTTGAGTTTTCTGCCCCCCTGCTCCCTAGCCCCCACCCCCATGTCTGACAGGAACTGGTAATGGCTTCGCTCAAGCTGAAATTTTTGCTTCACTACCTGCCCTGCAGGTCCAACCTTTGGCTGACACTTGGACATCTGTCAGAGAACACAGAGCAGGATATTTCCTACTAGTAAAGCTGTCTTTTCTCCCCACCTTCCATTTTCACATTTCAACTATGCAGCTTTTGGAAACATTTAAAAAACATTTTTCATTGATCACCTAGAGATTTGCTTACATAAGACATTCTTTGCATTTCCGTATCGCAGGAATAACATCTCATTAATAAAAATACAGAAAAATAGAAGAAAAAAATTTTATCACTCATCCCCTAAGCAATGTTTTACATTTTCTGATTGGCAGTTTAAATATAACTATAAAAAAAATTGTGAATACAACCAACCAACTAACCTGCAAACAAATGAACAAAACCCGCCACCATCAACAATAGAGCCATATAGTTGTGTCTCACATATTCGCTCTCACACAGCCTCACTTACTGGGACAACCATTTAATGTGCATTTTGAATATATGCAACAATTGGGAGGGCAATTATCTTTTCTTCCCCTTAGCAGTAGAATCCCCCTAAGGAGAAAGAAGTTTTTTTTTATATGTACTTACTATCCAGGCAATTCTAGTTGAAAGCAAAGGTAACTTTGTACTAGGTCAACTCCCAGTCTTGCCCAATAAGGATTATGTCCAGCTTATTCAGGAAAATGACGGCCGGAATAGATTCTGCATCACTGTCTCGGTGGGAAACTGTTAGGTTTCTGGCTAGTACATGGAGTCCTCCAGCATCTCATCATTGTCCTGATTTTGTTCCTTCACCCAGCATATTTTTCTTAGAGCCATTCTCTTTGTGAATTTTAGAACTCTAGGCTGTCGAAGTATTGAGAGTAACAATATTAATGTTCCATTCATTGTCTTTCTAAACCACTTGCAAGTTCAGCAACCATTTCACACGGTGTATTTCTGCTGATTCTGGAAACTTTTTGTTTTTTAATTAAGTTTATTAATTTTTAATTGAAGGATAATTGCCTTACAATATCATGTTGGTCTCTGCCATACATCAACACAAATCAGTCATAGGTATAATACATATGTCCCCTCCCTCTTGAATCTCCTTCCCACCTCCCACCCCTTCCTATCCCTCTGTGTTGTCACAGAGACCTGGTTTGAGTTCCTGAGTCATGCAGTAAATGCCTATTGGCTATCTATTTTACATATGGTAAAATAGATAGATGTAGAAACCACTTGTTTTATAGATGAAGAAACAGAGGTCAAACCACTTAATTCACCTTGCATTATCAGTACTCTTTTTGCTGTCGACCCAATTGTCTCCCTTATATGAATCATCAAAGTTATTTATTGAGCATTTAAGAGAATTAAACAGACAATGTACAAAAGTGGAAAAACAATGAGTATACCAACAGTTGGGAAATTTTTTTCTGCTTTATCTAAAATAGAAATGTGAATTATGACAATATGGGATACCATTTTTCACATATGATGTTAACAAAAAATAAAGATATCTACTTCTCAATGCTGGAGAGGGTATGGTGAAATGAGCACCAATAATTTTTGGAGAATTTAAGTTAGTTGAATTCATGGGAAGGTAATTTCGCAAGTTGTATCAAGATCCATAAACATATTGACTCCCTTTGGGTCAGGAATTTTTCTGTGAATCTATTCTAATAAAATAATCTTAACTACAAGAAAATCTAATTGCATAAAATTGTTCTTTATAGCATTATGTAATTTTTTAAAAATGGAAGGAACATAGATATCCAACAATGGGAGATTGGCAATTGTCTATTGAATGGATAGAATGTTTTACCAATTCTAAAAACCTATGCTAATATTGAAACATAAGCACAGAAAATGCTCATGATATAATTTTGAGGAGGGAAGTAAGTAGAATGTAAAATTGCCTTTATAGTTATGATTAAACTCACAGCTTCCTGCATTCAGAAAATATAGGACAGAGTATATCAAAGTGTGGTAAACTTTCTGCTAAAGTGAAGAGATCGTAGGTGGCTTTAAAATTTTCTTTTCTTTTATCATTTTTTCCAAATTATCTGAAGTGTGACTATGTAGTTTCTATAATTAAAATGTAATATGATATGAATATAGGAATAGATGACATTTATTTGGGATCTATTACTTATTTATTACTTACCTGCTAAAGTGAAGAGATTGTAGGTGGCTTTAAAATTTTTTTTTCTTTTATCATTTTTTCCAAATTATCTGAAGTGTGACTATGTAGTTTCTATAATTAAAATGTAATATGAAACAAATATAGGAATAGATGACATTTATTTGGGATCTATTACTTATCTAGCACTGTTCCAGGTGGGCCTAGTTGGGACAAGTGTGGAGACTGGATCTCAGACTCTGTAGGTTACTTCAGAGTTTGCCCAGGGTATTCAGTGACCACAAGAGGGTCAGACCTTATCATTCAAGTGCTGATACTGGACATTTGGTTGTTAGTAGACTCAGATGTGTCATCAGCCCTCATTGACCTCACTCTCCTTCCCAGTAAGCTTGGTCCTGCTCCTAGTATCTACTTCTTCACTATGCAAACCTGAAGTAACAATGATGATGATAATTACATTTTCCTTACATTTTTAATAGTACTTCACATTTTTTAGTGTTCTGACATTCAATATTTTACATAAATTTATAACAGCTAATAATAAAAAACTTAAATAGTGCAATATTTAATTATCACAATAACCCTCTTAGATTAGGTATTCTGTTCTCTCATTTTGTTGAACCTCTGTTTAAGTAACTTGCCAGGAATCACACAGCTGATTAGTGATGGTTCCATCCACAATTTGACTTTTAGACATTCCCTCTTCATAGGAAATAGACATCTTCTCTATGGATAAAAATTCTTCTTTAGAGTAAATTTTAACTGGAGGACAGAGCAGAAGCTTAGCTGACTTGAGTTCCATCACCTCTAGCCAAATAAAGATAACCTTGGGTACTGCTAGTTTCCTCAATGTCCTCATCCATTTATTCCTTGGAATTTGCAAACAACTTTAGTGTGTGTGTGTGTGTGTCTGTGTGTCTGTGTCTGTGTGTCTGTGTGAGTCACTCAGTCATGTCCAACTCTTTTCAACTCCATGGATTGTAACCTGCCAGGCTTCTCTGTTCATAGACTTCTCCAAGCAAGAACACTGGAGTGGGTAGCCATTCCCTATTAAAGGGGCTCTTCTTGACCCAGGGATCAAACCCGGGTCTCCTGCACTGCAGGCAGACTCTTTACCATCTGAGTCACCATGCAAGCCTTAGCCCCAAAATCAAAATATTATGGGAGGACTTCCCTGGCGGCCCAAGTGTTAAGACTCAGTGCTTCCTCTGCGGGGCGGGGGGTGAGGGGGGCAGGTTCGATCCCTGGTCCAGAAGTGCCACATGCCGTGGTGGAAAAAAAAAAGATTATGGAAAGGTCAGGTATTCTGAAGGTGTTACTGAGTTTCCATGTGGGTCAACACTTCCGAATGTTTTTCTATCTTGTAAGTTAATGAAATTAGATTACAGCATCTGAGAGGCTCACCTGCTGTCGGTAACTAAGAAGGCCCCTGTCCCATGACAGCAACCACACATCTCAAATGTGGAATCAGAGAACAAGTGCAGTGAACACAGTTATCTCTTCTCTACACACACGGTGGGCATTGCAGTGAACTAAGGCTCTCTCAGTGTTCATCCCAAATGAGTAGCAAGTATTTCTCAACCCTTCCCATCCCAAAAGAATGAAAATTTAATTTCAACGATTAACCCAACACTTAGTGGGATGTCATCATATCTAAAGATGAGAGTCTATTATTCTAAAAAGAGAAAATAAATATATTGGAAATGAACACTGGTCCCTTGAAAGGCAGTTCTAAAATGTAGACTATACTTACCTGTGGGACATTCAAATCCAATAATGGAGAATTATAAATATATAAATAAATATATTTTATAATTTTATGGTTCAGCTAATCTGGGCAATTCCAAAAGTACCACAGATAAACTGTAAAGAATGGAAAATTAATCATTTTCCCCAAGTGTGGAAAACTGTGCAAGACCAGGAGATTCTTTTTTAATTGAAAAGGAGGTGATTATATACTTATATGCGCGTGTTTATGGCAGCATTACTCATAAAAGCCAAGAGGTAGAAGCAGCCCAAAGTATTAGCTGCTCAGTCATGTCCAGCTCTTTCAGACCCCATGGACTATAGCCTCTGTCCATGGTATTCTCCAGGCAAGAATACTGAAGTGGGTCACCATTCCCTCCTATAGGGGAATTTTCCTGACCCAGGGGTCGAACCCAGGTCTCCCACATTGAAGGTAGATTCTTTACCATCTGAGCTACCAGGGGAACAACCTAAGTATCCTTCAATAGATGAATGAATAAAAAATGTGGCATATACATCAATGGAATATTATTCAGCCTTAAAAATGAAGAAAATTCTGACACACGCTGCAACATGGATAAACCTTGAGGACATTATGTCAAGTGTAATAAGGCAGTCATCGCATTCAAAGATAGTGGGACAATCGGTAAGCTTTTAAAAATTAGAGTATAAAATTAGGTATAAAAATATACCTAGTTTTTAAGGTCTTAGAAAGAAGGACTAAAAACCATGCTGAAAGAGTGAGCAATCATTTTTTAAATGAGCAAATATATTACAGAGAAACAGAATTTGAATAAATGAAGCATCTTTAATGGATAGGTTAAACAGCAGATTAGTTTGTGCTGGAGAGAGAGAATTAGTGAACTGAGTGATAGTGAAAAGAAATTATTTTGAATTTAGCTGAGAAATAAATTGATACAAGATAGGAAAGAAATATTAAGGGGCAAGAATGAATAAATGAGAAAGCCTAACGTATTTTTGGAGAAGGAAATGGCAACCCACTCCAGTGCTCTTGCCTGGAGAATCCCAGGGACAGAGGAGCCTGGTGGGCTGCCATCTATGGGGTCGCACAGAGTCGGACACGACTGAAGCGACTTAGCAGCAGCAGCAGCAAAGTATTTCTATTAGCTATTCCAGGAGAAGAAAATAGAGAAGCAATATTAGAAGGGACAATAGCTAAGACTGTTTCAGAACTGATTTAAAAAGCAACAACAAAAAACATGACTCAATTTAAAGAAATCCACAAGTCCTGAGAATAATAAATAAAAATAAATTCACACCCAGACACTTAATTGTGAGCCTACAGAACATCAAACACACAAAAAAAATCCTAGGGGTAATTAAAGATGAAAGACACATTAATAATAAACAAAAATGAGTGAATTGTTAGTATTTTTAACTAGCTTTTATAATTAAGGTCAAAATGACATTTTCAAAGTGCTGGAGAAAAATAAATGTCAGCTAGAATTCAATACACAACTAAACAATTATTTAAGAGTAAATTTGAAATAAAGAATATTTTAAAGAACCTGGAACTATAGAGCTTAACAGCCTTTCTTCATTACAAGAGCCACAAAAGGATGGGCTCTTTTGTTTTTTAACTTTTGGCTGTGCTGGGTCCTTGTTACTGTGTGTGGGCTTTCTCTGGTTGCAGCAAGCAGGGGCTACTCTCCAGCTGGGGTGCATGGACTTCTCACTGCAGTGGCTTTTCTTGCTATGGTCCGTGGGCTACAGAACACTGGCTCGGGAGCTGTGGGGCCTGGGTTTATTGCCCTGAGGCATGTGGTGTCTTCTCAGCCCATGGATCGAACCTGTGTCCCCTGCATTGGCAGAAGTATTCTCTACCACTGAACCACCAGGGAGGTCCAAGAATGGGTTTTGACAATGAAAATATTGAGTGTCAAAAGAAGGAATGAGATGAAAGTTGTAATAATGACAACAGAAATTAGAAAGTAAGCTTCCCTGGTTAAGACTTCCAGTGGTTACGACTGTGAGCTTTCATTTCATGATGCACAGGTTTGATCCCTGGTCAGGAAACTAAGATCCTGCATGCCTCATGGCAGCCAAAAAGAAAAAGAAATTAGAAAGTGTGTTCATAAATCCAACATTAGATATAAAATATAACAATAACAATTTCTAATTTCAAATGGGTGGGACCAAAATATGAGAACAACTCAAAAAATTATGAAGAATGAGTATCATACAGACCACATGAAAAACAGGAGGGTGGTTGTAGAGTTTAAGAGCTCAAATTTCTTGTTTTATTTCAGTATATCTTATTTACTAACTTTATATTGTGCTAAATCATGTATGGATGTTAATATGTTAAGAAAGCACCTTAAATTACAGAAATGATAAGTTTAAGTTCCAAACTAGTAGAGGGTAAAGAAAGAATGAAGAAAATTAGATTGATCAGTAGAAAGTTAGAAAGAAAAAGAAAAGAAGAAAAAATCCAAGACGAATCAAAAACAATAAATAAGATGGTAGAAATAATTTTAATATTTCTAATCACAATAAATGTATGTATTATATCATCCTCTTAAGAGACAGAAACTTTCAGACAGCTTCTAAAAAATTCCAGCTATAATCAAATTATGAGACATTCATAACTGCATGGATATAGAAACTTTGAGCATCAAGAGTTAAGAAAAAGTATATTTGGACAATACTAACCAAAACAAGCCTGGTGTAACAACTAGCATAGAATTTAAAGCCAAAAGCATTAAATGAGGCATGACAATGATTTTAATGATTAAGTAATTGGCCAGGAAGCTATAATTGAATTGGTGAATCTTTAACAAAAATCCAGCATGCTCTGCCCTAAAACACATAAACCACCAGCTTCAGATGGTTTTATACCAAATTCTACCATAACTTGGAGGAACAGGATATCTCTGTATTACAGAACCACTCTTCCCAGAAAAGAAAGGAAGGAAGGAAAGGAAATAAGGAAGGAAGGAAGGAAAGAAAGGAGGAGAAAGAAAAAAAGGAAGAGAGAGAACCAAAGGAAAGAAGGAAAGACAAAAAGAAAACAACAAACCACAAGATGCATGGATAATAAAGGTAGAGGCCCTTCTAATTTATAAACATAAGTGTAGAGAATCATAAATAAATTCTTAGTAAGCCAAATTCATATAATAAGTCAAGTTTATTCGAGGAGAGCAAGAATTTTTAACATTTGGAAAAATCTATATAAATTAATTCATTTTTAACAGAGTAAAGGAAAAACTCTTATGAGTTTCTAGAGTATCTAGAACTCTAAGAGTATCTAGTATCTAAGAGTATTTAGAAACATCTGATAAAATTAAATATTGATTTAAGATAAAGCATTTTAGCCCATTTGGAATGAAAGGAAATTGCTACTCCTTAATAAAAGGTATCTACTCATAGCTAACACCACATTTAATATTGAAATTAAAGAAACACTCTGTTTGAAGTCAGGAATGTGATTACTTGTAATCAATATGGTACTAGATTGAACCATGAAGATGCCAAATTGTCCTCATTTCGGAATACAGGATCATCTTTGTAGTAAATGTAAGAGAGTCACAGACAAATGCTATGAACTAATAAGACTGTTTGATAAAATATCAATATCAAAAATCAATAGCATAATTGAGAAAAATCGATGAAACTGAAAGTGGTTATTTTAAAAGCTCATAGAAATGAACAATTCTCTCAGTAGGTTGACCAAGAAAAAGAGAAGACTCAAATGACTAAAATCAGGAGTGAAAGAGGAAACATTACTACTAATCTTACAGAAATAGAAAACATTATAAGTGAATTCTATGAACAATTGCATGCCAAAAAATTAGATAACATAAATTAAATGGAAAATTCCTAAGAATACACAGATGTTTAAAATTGACTCAAGAAGAAATAGAAAATCTGAATAGACCCCAACAAGTGAAGAGATCAAATCAGTACTCAAAAAACTTCTTACAAAGATAAGCCCAGAACCAGGTGGCTTCATTGTTGAGTTCTGCTGTTTCAAGAAGAATTAGCACCAATCCTTTGCAAATTCTTCCAAAAAATAGAGAAAGAGGGAACACTTTCAAAGTCATTTTCTGAAGCCAATATTACCCTCCTATCAAACCAGACACAGACATCATAAGAAAAGAAAACTACACATTAGCAGTCCTTGTGAGTATAGACGCAAAAATCCTCAACAAAATATGGAAAATCAAAATCAGAAGCATTTTAAAAGAATTATACACCATGATAAAGAGGGATTGATTCCAGGAATGCAAGATTGATTTAAAATCTAGAAATCAATCAATGTAACTATCACCCCACATTGAGTACAGTGTTTCTTTTTGTTGTGAAGAAAACATTTCGGAATTGCAAACCTTGTGAATAGTCTGAAAACCACTGAGTTGTATACCCTAAAAGGGTGAATTTTACATCATGTGAAATATTTCTTAATTTAAAAAAATGCTTATTTATTTATTTTTGGCTACGCTGGGTCCTCATTGCTTTGTGTGGGCTTTCTCTAGATGCAGCGAGCTGGGGCTCCTTTTTCTTGCAGTGCTTGGGCTTCTCACTGCAGTGGTTTCTCTTTTTGCGGAGCACGGCCCTAGGTGCGCAGCTTCAGTAGTTGCAGCATGCGGGCTGAGTAGTTTCAGCTCCCCAGCTTACAGCACAGGCTGAGTACTTGTAGTGCACAGGCTTAGTTGCTCTGTGTCATGTGGGATCTTCCCAGGTCAAGGGTCAAACCCCTGGCTCCTCCATTGGCAGGCAGATTGCTATCCACAGCACCACCAGGGAAGACCCTATTTCTCAATTTAAAAAAATCATTAACATTCTTGCATAACACCTTATTTTAAAAGATAATTTAATAACTTATTCAGAACAACAAGAAAAATTCTTAGATGCCTAGGGATAAATCTAATCATGATAATGAATCTAATCATTGAGGATATTCTAAAATGTTATTGAAAGTCTTAAAAGAAGACCTAATAAATGGAGAGACAGCATATTTGTGGATTATGACAGTAATATTACAATGTTAATTTTCCTAAGTTAGTTTATACATTATGACAATTCCAATAAAAAGGAGATTTCTTGCATGAACTTAAAAAACTGATCTTAAAATTTATATGAAGACAAAGAGCCAAGAATATGCAAAAGAATTACGAGTATTAGGGAGGGAGGCTTCCCTATGAAATATCAAAGTTTATCACAAAGCTATACTAATTACTACCAGATGGAAAAGCATAGAGATATTATAATATGCTGACAAACTTAAGTAGAGAGCTCAGAAACAGACCCATGGGTAATATAGGAAACTGATATGTGAATGTTTGACAATTGAAACATTTATATGGAGACATTTATAAGGAAAATAAAATAAAATTAGTTTCTAACCTTATATCATATTCAAAAATAATTTACATTTGGGATTAAAACAAAAATGTGAAAAACTTATAGAAAGAAAAGGAAAACATTCAGGAGGACAGTCTTAGAACAGTGAGTGACTTCTTGAATAAGATACAAAAGGCAAAATAAAAAGATAAATTCAATAACACTAAACTTTGAGACTTTAGAGGAAGCAACCTACATAATCTAAGCTAAAATCAAGGTAAAAACTGGGAAAAGATATTTGGAAAGCATCTCATCAACAAAGAATTAATATCTAGAATCCCTAAGAAACTTGCAGAAATCAATTTAAAAACATTGGGGCATGTGGAATCTAGTTCCCTAACCAAGGGTTGAACCCAGTCCCCTTGCATTGGGAGCGTTGAACCTTAGCCACTGGAATACCAGGTACATACTCTGAAGAAGTTCTTATAGGTGGTCACCAGGAAGCATGGGGAAAATATTCACTGTGGCAGTGTTTGAAAGTAGAAAGACATGGAAACAGCTTAAATAATCATCAGTGGGAGAATGGATAGGGCTTTCGTGACAGCTCAGCTGGGAAAGAATCTGCCTGCAATGCAGGAGTCCCAGGTTTGATCCCTGGGTCAGGAAGATTCCTTGGAGAAGGGATAGGCTACCCACTCCAGTATTCTTTCCTGGAGAATCCCATGGACAGAGGAGCCTGGCGGGCTACAGTCCACAGAGTTGCAAAGAGTCATATACAACTGAGCGACTAAGCCCAGCACAGCACAGGAGAATGGATAAATAAACTGAAGTCTATTAATGCAATTGAATACTATAGCTCAGGGGAAGAATACATAGATCGATTAACTTGCAGCTCTGCATTAATTAACTTGGGCATCTAGAAAACCTGTTCAGTGAGAAAAGAAAGTTACAAAAAGATTCAAAAACTATAACATGAATAATAAAAAGAATGCACACATACTCTTAACATATGTTTTATGAGTATACAGAGTAGTAAATGCTTAATAACAAGGACTGAAGGATGGACAGATAGATAGAAACTTTAAGACAGCAATCACCTCTAGCAAGGAAGAGAGGAAATGGGGTGGTAAAAACTGTTATCTGTATCCTTTTATCTACTTTTTAAAAAGAATCTGAAGGAAATATGCTAACAGTTGGGAGATAGATAATGTGGCTTTTACATTTTCTATATTTTACATTCCTTTGAAATACTTAATACTTTATTTTTACAAGTAGACACAATCCTTGCACAAGATTGCTTCATGGTAGAAATTGATATTTGACCTTGGAGAGACGTTTAACCTCTGTGTCACAGGTTCTCTTTACTCAAATAGGACTGGTGACCCTTCCTTTTCTCTCTAATAGCATTTTACTGAGCATCAAATACACTTAGACACAAGAGAGCACTTTGAAAACTATAAATTCTGCTTAATGCTGATACTATTGTTATCGCATAAAATGAAATGGCAAAAATATAATGAGCTAAGAACAGCTTAATCTAAGATTTACAACTAGAGCACACACTAATTTTAAATTAGGTTATAGACAAAGAGACAGCACTCAATTTCCCCCTTCATGTGTCCCCAGGGTGTTCTAAGCAGTGCAGATAACAGGCCTTTTGCCTAAGGAGGTGGGTGAGAAGGTCCTGGGTTTAAGGGTGGGCATAAATCACTCCTTTGGCAGTCTTCTGTGTTATCCATCAGGGGAGCCTTTTAGTGGAAAATGCCAGAGGCTGCAACAGAAAGAAGCAGGTAGAAGTGATCAGTTCATTTGTCTAGGAGGCAGACCGTTCTGGAGAGGATACTAGTGAGTTCCCGGCATCCTCGAGGCAGGAAAGCTGGGGAGACTTGCCTCTGGGCCTCTGTCTTCTCTTGCCCTTGGGAAGGAAATTGATGAGTTAATTAATATGCACAGGAGATGCATCGAGGCTGACTGCTGCTGATCCTCACTGTTATTACTAAAATGAGCTCAGCCCTTCAGCTGGATTGGGAGAAACCAGTTTCCTGGGGAAATCTCAGTAAAATCATTGCTGTCCTCTCATCAGGTGGGAAATCTCATTAAGTGCTCCAAGAACCTTAGTTTTATGGGTTTGTACCACAGCCCCTGGCAGCCTTGGTTAGGATTTCATTCTAAAATAATATTTCCTTTTGGTAAAAAATGTTTTGTTGCTCCAGGCTCTGTGGCTCAATGACCTTCCTGAGCTTTTGACTCCAGGGGACCCAGAGGTGAACTGGAGGTTTGCAATTTATGTCAAACACACACACGTGCACACACACACACACACACTCACACACTCTCTTAGTTGGCCTACAGAAAGAAGTGGGGACTTCTGTGACTATCCAGACAGAGAGACCCTGTATTCTCATTGCATCGTATCAGGGGGACCACAGTGGTATCATCTTACAGCTGGTGATGTTAGCTTTTTATGACTGCACTGGGTCTTCACTGCAGGGCATGGGCTTTCACTAGCTGGGGAGAGCAGGGGCTGTTCTTGCTTGTGGTGGGCAGACCCCAGAGGGTGGGCTCAGCAGTTGTGGTACACGGGCTTAACTGCCCTACAGCATGTGGGATCTTCCCAGACGGGGTATGGAACCCGGGTCCCCTGCATTGGCAGTCTTATTCTTAACCACTGGACCACCAGGGAAGTCCAGGAGATCTTCACATATAAAGAAATGATGACTTTGTGATATAAGTTGCAAATTTTTTCCCCAGTTTATCATTTGCTTTTGCCTATTGTGGTCTTTGCCACATAGAATTTTTAAAAATTCTATGGTGGCTGAATATGTTAGTCTTTTGGGGAATCTGAGGCTTGCATCATATTTTCCTGTGCTAAGATTACTTTTTTAATTACCCATAGTTTGTCTAGTTTTGTTTATATTTAAATCTTCAAACTAATATGTTATCTTTCATTTCTAAATAAATCGTAATTTGATTTTTTTTTCTTAATGTAAGAATTATTTAAAGTGAAGTAAAAGTCGCTCAGTTGTGTCCGACCCTTTGCGACCCCATGGACTGTAGCCCTCTAGGCTCCTCTGTCCATGGGATTCTTCAGGCAAGAATACTGAGTATGTTGCCATGCCCTTCTCCAGGGGCTCTTCCCGACCCAGGGATCGAACCTGGGTCTCCTGCATGGCAGATGGATTCTTTACCACTGAGCCACCAGGGAAGAACTATTTAGGGGAATATTTAATTTTTCTAGGCAGATAATATTTTGGCTATCCCTTTAAAATTATTAATCTTGAATATTATTTCATTGTGCTCAGAGATTGTGTACTGCACGATTTTTGAATTTTTGACTTTGTCCAGTTTTCCTTTGTAGCCTAAGGCAGAGTCAACTTTTTGAGACTTTTCCTTATATGCTGTGTATTTACACATCATTTTATTAAATTTTGTGTGTCTTTTGTGTATATATTTGCATGTACATATAAATGCAACATACATTTATATATTATCAAATTTAATTATGTTAAGTGAAAGTGTTCGTCTCTCAGTCATGTCTGACTCCTGTGATCCCATGGACTGTAGCCCACCAGGTTCCCCCGTCTATGGAATTCTCCAGGCAAGAACACTGGGTCCCCTTCTCCAGGGGATCTTCCCAACCCAGGGATTGAAAACCGTGTCTCCTGCATTTCAGGTGAATTCTTTAACCGTCTGAGCCATTCCTTAAGTAATTGTGTTATCAAATCTCTTATTTTTACGTAGTATCTAATAAATATGTTCAAAACCTTCCACCGTGTGGGTTTATTGATTTTACTTTATTTTTCTATCCATTTTTTGGTCTATATATTTCAGTCATGCTCTTAAGTGCATAAGAAATCATGATTTGTATTTCCTTTTGTAGCTAAGCTGGTAAGGAATCTGCCTGCAATCCAGGAGGCCCTGGTTCGATTCCTGGTTGGGG
Organism: Muntiacus reevesi; assembly: GCF_963930625.1. Lineage (NCBI taxonomy): Eukaryota > Metazoa > Chordata > Mammalia > Artiodactyla > Cervidae > Muntiacus > Muntiacus reevesi. Next base: position 18,117,881 of record NC_089263.1, on the reverse strand, counting down.
AAGATCTGCTGGAGAAGGGATAAACTACCCACTCCAGTATTCTTGGGCTTCCCTGGTCACCCAGATGTTAAAGAATCCACCTGCAATGCAGGAGACCTGGGTTGTATCCCTGGGTTGGGAAGATCCCCTGGAGAAGGGAACAGCTACCCACTCAAGTATTCTGGCCTGGAGAATTCCATGGACAGAGGAACCTGGCAGACTGAAATCCATGGGGTCACAAAGAGTCGGACATGACTGAGCGACTTTCACTTTCACATACACAAGTTAGTACACAAATACATCCTCATTGTTAAAATGCAAACAATACAGAAATGGAAGTGAAAAGTCACTACTCAGTATTATGTACATTAGAACAACGAGATACAATTTCCCCAATAATTGATTGGCAGAACTTTTAAAGACTGTTAACAAAATAAATAAATAAAAAATAAAGACTGCTAACATTCTCTGATGGCAAGCATGTGGAACATATACCTAGTCTCATATTGCTGGTGAGAGTGTGACTAGGAGAGCCCTTACAAGCATTTCCTGGCACGTGTTAAATGTACAGTGAATGTCACCTCTTACGACAAGTGAAATTACTGAGTATGATACCACCAAGTTGTCCACCTAAAGAGCTTTACCCACTCTACTCTGCTGAGTCCCCATCTGGCTTCAGTGAGAGAAATACAATATAAATCATTGTTTCCTCCCCTATCGTCAGGCTTGTGCAAAGGTTCTGGGTTGCTGGAGAAGCTAAGGCATTGGGGTGACCCCTCTGTGGCTCCCCAGCTCGCCTGGATTTCCCTGAAGCCAAGGATCACTGGCCGCCCACGTGGTTACCCCTCACCACGAGGTCCTGTACTACACATAGCTTAAGGAACCCTTTGGTGAGGTTGGGAGCCCAGGCGCCTCAACCCACCTGAAACTGAATCCGAGCAGGACCCTGCGGGATCCTCCCAGGGACAGACTACCCCCTACTCCGCCCCTTCCAAGACTCTTCACATTATCCCTTGTTCTGTGGCTTAATATTTTCCTAGAGGGGAAAGGCCTTTGCCTATAGGCTGTTTCTGCTTTCTGTCCTGCTCTGATTAAGGAATTTCAAGTCCTGCTCAGCTACTAGAATTAAGGAGTCAGAAAAGAAAATTAAAGTGTAAGCAGATAAAATGTGATATTTCATAAATAATCCTGGCACAATATCCTTCATGGTGATTCCATCTTAAAGCCTAATACTCCTTTCTTCTTTCCCACCTTGCTTTGTGTATGTACCCCCAACACACACACACACACACACACACACACACTCCATTTAAAAAGACAGCTGGAGCAATGTGACTCAATGCCAGCCAGGCCTTTCTTGCACCTCTCAGAGGAGCAGAGGCTCCCATTCAATAGCTGCTAACTAGGCTCTCTGACCATGCCGCTCTCTTGGTCTTTTCTGTAGGATCATCAAGGTTGCCTGGCAACCACAAGCCCGTTGGCCTATCACATGGTTTCCTTAAAGAAAATGGCAAGCACTCGCTCCTGACGCAGTCCCAGCAAGGCCTAATTAGTGTGAACCGGGAATCAATCATAGAAGCGGGGGGGGGGCTGTAAAAGGGTGTAAAGAGCACAGAGGAGGGTCTGTGATGGGCGCCTGGGAGCTGGTGTGAAAATAGCTGTCGTTTCTTAAATTTACCCCTTGCTGTCTCCATGATGGAACCAGGACGGGGCACAGCAAGGTGGATGGCAGCAAGACTCGTGTCTGAGCTATTGAAGGAATTGAAGGAATCTTTAATCTGAAGAAGATTCCTTTAGAGAACTGGAGACATGGTTGTCTTTAAATATTTGGAATCTCAGAGTGTAAAAAAGGGATTAGTTTGGTCTTGGGTGTGGCATGAGGGAGAAGCAAATGTGGGCCCATTATGAGGTAGTGTTTTTTTTAACTTTATATTTTATATTGTAATATAGCCAATTAACAATGTTGTGATAGTTTCAGATGGACTGCAAAGGGACTCAGCCACACATATACATGTATCCATTCTCCCCCAAACTCCCCTCAGGCCGGGCTGCCACATAACACTGAGCAGAGCTCCCTGTGCTGACAGTAGGACCTTGTTGGTTATACATTTTAAATATGGCAGTGTGTACATGAAGGAGTGGTTTTGAAAACTGCATGTTTCCTAGAGGAAGGGGCTAGTCTTGGGGAGGTGGTGAATTCTCTGCAGCACAGGCATGCTTGCTGGGGAAGGATGTGCTCAGATGGACACCGATGCCCTTGATATGTCCATGTACATCCACAACACCTCATCTTGGACGAGTCAGCATTCCTAGTGGTTGCAAGTAGCTCATTGTGTAGGTACTGAGTCTGTCTCATCCATATCCTGGGTCCTAAGAACCAGATACCCTCTGGTCTCCATTGCCAAGTTCTGGGTATGCTGTTGACCTCCTCATACGCCATGAAAATCCAAGCCCAGGGTATCCTGAACGCACAGATGGGGTGGGGACCCAGGCTGGGGTGACCCGGGCTGCTGCTGGGAACACTGAGCGCAGCAGTGGGGTTTGGGTGAGCTCGTGGATTGGATGCTAAAAAGATCGACCCACTCTTGCTGGAGTAGGTGGCAGTATGAACAGGGGACAGGTCGAAGGTTATAAGAAGGACTTCTGAAGGTGAAGTCAGGACCAGAAGATCATGGAGTGCATGAGAGGAGGTGGAGAGAGAGAGAAGTTGGTGCCATGCAACATCAAAATTCACTTCAGATGCTGGGTGTGTCAAACTGAGATAAGAACAGGTAAGCAGGAGAAGCAGGCTCCCAAGGGGCAAGCTACTACACCCTGACCAGAGCTGCCATTTCCCGTGTATCTGCCACATGCCAGCGTCTTTCCATTGAACTGTCTTTGATCAGTTACAACTGGTAAGGCAGTCAATAATATCACCGCTTTACAGGTGTGGAAACTGAGGAATGGAGGGGCCAAGTGACTTGCCCAGAGTGACTTACAAAGAGAGGAGTCAAGATGCAAACACAGGTACGCCTCCTCCAAAAGTCATCTTTGCTACTGACCAACCGCCAACCCCTACCCATCTCCCCACCACCACCCCTACCCCCACATCAGCAAGCAGAGATCCAAGCATTAAAGCTCCAGTTGTGCACACACAGCCTGGCTCCTTGGTTGTGGGCTGGGGGTATGTGTCAAACCTAAGAGCTTAGCAACTTTCAGTTGTGCATTCCTTTTTTTAAATAGATTTTTTTTCTTTTACTTTCTAAAGTAGAAGGATAACACAGAGACAGTATGTGTATAAAGGACATTTAGGCATACAGCTGGATGATGTTTTACAAATGCATACGTCTGTATAATCCAAGGCAGGATGCAGACTATGCCTTTGTAAAACATCAAATCATCCAGGGACTTTTCTGGTGGCTCAGTGAATAATAATCTGACTGCCCAGCAGGGGATGTAGGTTCAATCCCTGGGGTGGGAAGATCCCCTAGAGAAGGTAACAACAACCCAGTTCAGTATTCTTGCCTGGGAAATCCCATGGACAGAGGAGTCTAGCAGGCTACAGTTCATGGGGTTGCAAAAGAGTTGGACACGACTGAGCGACTAAACACCAAGGCAAGATACAGGATATTTCCAGCAGCACCACTTGTGTTTTTCTTAACACAAATTGGAACTCTGTTGGAACAGCTAAGCATATACATTAATGGGTCATATGCCACAGACAGAGCCTAACAAGGTTTGCTAACACAGGCACTGTTTTCTCCCTAGATACTATGGTTTCCAGAGCCCAGGAGAGGTGGGAATGAGGTTATCGGTCAGTAGATAAGATCCTCAAGCCCAGCATCTGAAATGATTGATCGTCTCTGGGCTGCAGTTCCCATTTTGTCTGATAATGGAGAGAGGGCAGTCTTGTTTAAACTCTCCCTGTTTCAGCCCCTGTTATCTAACCACGCTGTCCTGTTATCTCAGTGAGGCGACAATTAACCTGTGTTTAAACTCCCAGGAGCCTCAGGGAGGGTGCATCATTGCTAAAAATCCATCTCTTAATGAAATTAAAGCAGTGTTCCTAAAGTGTTACCTGAGAACCCAGAACTCTGCCTTATAGCTCTGGGGGCTTTGGGGGTTTTAATTCCGCCCCCCCCCCCCCGGCAGTTGATCAGGACCCCTGCAGCCCACTGGCCTTGAGAAAGTGAGCAAGGAGGCCCGGGTGACCCTGTCTGGAGGATGCAAGTGCCAGATGGCGGGGCAGGTGCTCTGGCTGACTTAACCACTTATCAGATGCCCCGAGGGGCCCAGCCCCCAGCGGACAGTAATGTTTTCAGAAGGTGGCAGGAGAAGGTGTCCCTACTCCACCATCTCCTCCTCCCATCTCTTCGACCTGCCCCATTTGGTCAGAAGGCCATCCACTAGTCCTTAGCTGCTGGCTGTCCCTCGGTCCCCATTGTACCAGATCCCTGACAAAGGCTACTGGCTAGGTCCCTAGAAGGGCATTGGCTGCCTCCCAAACTCATCATTTATAGACTGCTGGGGGGAAGGGCTGTAAAACTCCCTCCCTGGCTGGTTATAAGTGGAGATTCCTATTGGAGTAGAGGGTGATTGGTCTTACTGCGGTCACATTGGGGGCTTGGACATCCACAGAGGTCACCCTCTATCTGCTCTGCCCTCCTGAGCTGGGCCAGGACTCCCAGCCTTTAGTTTTCATCAATGGGGTGGAAAGAAAAAGAGTGTAACTCTGGTGGCCTCACCCATGGATGGGGTGGCCAACCTCACATCCAACTACTGTGGTTATTGGCCATGTGTGTGTCTGTGTGTGTGTGTGTGTATGTGTGTTCAGTGTCTCGGTCGTTTCTGACTCTTTGTGACCCCGTGGACTGTAGCCCAGCAGGCTCCTCTGTCCATGGGATTTCCCAGGCAAGAATACTGGAGTGGATAGCCCTTTCTTAGGTGATCTTTCCCACCCAGGGATTGAACCTACGTCTCCTGCATTGGCAGGCAGGTTTTTTACCAGTGTACCACCTGGTACGCTGTGGTTTTTGGTTACAGATCGCAAATATCAATTTCCAATTCTGAATGCCCACCCCCCGTATTGGGACAGAACCCAACTTTTTTATGAATATACCTAAAGTGGTCCTTTTCTTGTATTCAACCTCTGGGGACCAGGGAGAGTGAATGTCCCCAGGGTCACAATCTTTCCCAGCACCTTCGCTCCTGGAGAAAGGAGCCTCTGGGTCAGCGTGGCTCCTTGCACACTTACATTTTTTTCTTGCCCTCTCTAATTCCTGTGGTGATGAACAGAAGGAAATAGACTCAGAATGACGAGAAGAACAGGAAGAGGGACCCACAATGGGTTAAGTGATTAACAAACTTCTGAAAGGTAAAAAGTAATGGGTAATACTGAGCCCAAACAGCTGAATACTCTCATAGGACACAATTGTCACTTCCCCCAGAAAACTGCCAAATTCAGAGTCTGATAAAGACAGTGGTAGGAGTGGCTAAAGAAAGAGAAAGAGAGTGAAGTTGTTCAGTTGTGTCTGACTCTTTGCAGCCTCGTGGACTGTAGTCTACCAGGCTCCTCCATCCATGGAATTTTCCAAGCAAGAGTACTGGAGTGGGTTGCCATTTCCTTCTCCAGGGGATCTTTCCGATCCAGTGATTGAACCCAGGCCTCCCAAATTGCAGGTAGATGCTTTACCTTCTGAGCCACCAGGGAAGTTACTTAGCATCAGTGTGGTTACTTAGTATCTATTCCAGGAGGAGGTGGAAGCACTTGTCTGGGCAGACCCCTTTGTCTCCTGCTGTGTTGGATGATGCTTAGGACAGTTGCTCTCAAACTCTACTGCACTTTAAAATGCCCCCAAATTCTGAAATATCCCCAAGTCCAGGCTGCATACCAGATCAGTTAAATCAGAATACTTGTGAATGGGGACTTTCCTGGCAGTCCAGTGGTTGAGATTCTGTGCTTTCCCAGCAAGGGGCACAGGTTTGATCCCTGATAGTTTATTTTCTTGGGCTCCAAAATCACTGCAGATGCTGACTCCAGCCATGAAATTAAAAGACACTCACTCCTTGGAAGAAAAGCTATGACCAACCTAGACAGCATATTCAAAAGCAGAGACATCACTTTTGACAACAAAAGTCCATCTAGTCAAAGCTATGGTTTTTCCAGTAGTCATGTATGGATGTAAGAGTTGGACCATAAAGAAGGCTGAGTGCTGAAGAATTGATGCTTTTGAACTGTGGTGTTGGAGAAGACTCTTGAGAGTCCCTTGGACTGCAAGGAGTTCCAAATAGTCCATTCTAAAGGAAATCAACCCTGAATATTCTTTGGAAGGCCTGATGCTGAAGCTGAAGTTCCAATACTTTGGTCATCTGATGCGAACTGACTTATTGGAAAAGACCCTGATGCTGGGAAAGATTGAAGGGGGGAAGAGAAGGGGACAGCAGAGGATGAGATGATTGGATGACATCACCGACTCGATGGACATGAGTTTGAGCAAACTCCGCACGGGGTCACAAAAAGTTGGACATGACAGAGCGATTGAACTGAACTGAGGGAAATATGATCCAGCATGCATGCGGTGTGGCCAAAACTAGGCAAAACAAAAGAGAATACTTGGGGGAGGTGTAGCCAGAGTTCAGCATTTCTAAAACTCCCTGGTTGTGTTTATCAGGCAGCCATGGTTGAGAAATATTGGTCCAGGGAAAACTCTTCTTTCAGGGCATTGAGAAGGGAGTGATTCATCTTGCTCCCTGGCTGCTGATCCATAAGAGGGGGTCCCTGGACACACCTTTTGGCCTGGGCCCTCATCACCTGGAAGGAAGGCCCAGACTCTCCCATCACTCTGGTCCCTGTTCCCACCCTCTTTGTCTGTCTCATGGTCCTTTGAGTGATCTTCCTAAGGATCAATGATAATCCTGTCACCCGCTTTCCCTTCTTCCTACAGAACAAGTCCAGGGAGTGGAGACCCTTCAAAGATTCCCATGCTTTTCCTTCCATTCTTCCAACAGCCCTGTGCTTTAATCACACTGAGGAGCCAGCTCATCTTATTCTTGTGTTGCTTCCCCCACCCTCAGTGCCTAGCCAGGCACCGTGCAGAGAGACGTTCACATAAAGAGCTTGTCAAGCTGAATTTAAAAAAAAAAAAAATTATGAAATGTAGTTGATTTATAATGTTGTGTTAGTTTCAGGTGTATGGCAAAGTGATTTGGTTTTATATACATATATATGTATTCCTTTTCAGATTCTTTACCATTATAGTTATTAAAAGAGAGGGAATAGAGTTCCCTGTACTGTACGGTAGGATCTTGCTGATTATTTTATCCTTAGTAATGTGCATGTATTAATCCTGAAAGTGAAAGTATCAGTCACTCAGTCATGTCTGACTCTTTGCAACACCATGGCTTCCCTGTCAGGGACGGCTTCCCTGACATGACAGGCTTCCCTGTCTTTCGCTATCTCCCAGAGCTTGCTCAAACTCATGTCCACTGAGTCGGTGATGCCATTCCACCATCTCATTCTCTGTCTCCCCCTTCTCCTCCTGCCCTCAATCTTTCCCAACATCAGGGGTTTTCCCAGTGAAATACCTTGTATCGTTCTTAAGTGAGGAATTCTACTGTTCTTAAGTGAACAATACAAAGAAATAAGAGGAACAATAGAATTCCCTCACTTAAGGACAGTAATGAATATTCTTTCCAGTCAACACAGACTCATCCGAGAGCTTTTAATCACTGCCTGATCTTCCACCCTTCTTTTTTAATAACCAGCATCCTGTTGGTAGCTGTTCCCAGTCTTACCTGTAACATTTTTAGTAGTGAAAACACAAAATGTAAAATGTGAAAAATGAAAAACATTAGAAGGTATGTCTTGTTTTGTCCTTTCTCAACTACTGTCCCCTCCGCTGCCCCCTCCCCGGACAGCCGAGCTCCAGACCTGGTTGGAGATCGCGTCCTCTTTCCCAGCGAAGGAACAGCGGGATGTCACCTGCTGTGTGCATCCTCATGGCCTGGTGCCGCCCTAAACCAGCACCTTCCCCGGTCCACTTTCTGTTTTCCTGTGTGAGTTACTTATCCGGATCCTCCGTGGGTGAAACAGAGGGAAAGAGACGGAGGGGGTGCCGGCCCCTCCCCCACAGATTGCTCCCTGGCTCCTCCCAGCTCCTCTAGTGGCCTGCGTTCTATTAAGCTGATCGGAGCCCTGGCTTAGGCATCTTTGTTAGCCTTCTGCCCTCACAGCCCCACAGTTCAGGGGTTCCAGGACCCCAGACAGGGTATGGTGGCTACGGAGAGGCTCGTGCCTTGTGAGTGGCCAGGCCGCCTCTCTCCTCTTGTTCCAGGTGCCCCCATTACAGAGCAGCCCGGTGTGGGGCCGGGAAGGACTGTTTGTTCAATCGTCACAATGGAGGGGCGATTACTGGGTGCTGGAGGGGAGGACCAGCTGTTTCATCTCCAAAGCTAGTCCTGGTCCCCGGACCTGAAAGCCTCCCTGGGTTTGATCGAATCTCCGTGTCTCACAATTGCCTCTAATTTCATTGCCTTCATGGGAAGAAGAGTGCTTTTCCTTGCAGTTAAGATTTTTTTTTATGTTCCCTTTTTTTTGTTTGTTTGTTTTTTACTTCCTGGGGGGAGGTGGGGACCCAGACTCTTCCTTTCATTTCCAGCAAGTAACATGACAAATCTTCTTCTGGGATCTCTTCCTGCACCCCACCCCCACCCCCACTCACACCCCAGCCATCCTCCCCCGTCCTGCTCCTGAGAAGGTGCAACAGGGTAGCCAGGGGGCCCGCTGGGGACCCCTGGTTTAAGGAACATGCTCCACAGGGCTCTGCTCTGGGGTCGAAGCAGCTACGTGCACAGTAAAGGGGAGGGGCTGGTGTATTTCCCATTTCTTCTTCCTCTCCAGAGACTTTCCTCCAACCTCCCATCTCAGGAACACCGAGAAGGACTTCAACTTTGGCTTAACTCATTCATCCATTCACTCACTCATTCAACACCTACTCATTAAGACTCTAATACGTGTAAGGCACTATACAGTCAAAAACTTCTTGTTTAACACAGACTCTGCTCTCAGCTTCCCTGGTGCCTCAGATGGTAAAGAATCTGCTTGCAGTGTAGGAGATGCAAGAGACCTGGGTTTGATCCTTGGGTTGGGAAGATCGCCTGGAGGAGGAAATGGCAACCCACTTCAGTATTTCCATGGACAGAGGAACCTGGTGGGCTACAGTCTACAGGCTCGCAGAGTCAGACACAACTGAGCACACACGCATCCTTCCAACTAGACAGCAGGCTTCTCTGAAGCAAGAAGCATGGTTTATTCATCTTGGTCCTGCCACACTCATCACAGCACCTGGTACAGAGCCAGTGTTCCAGAAAGATTAGCTGAACAAGAGATTGGTGAAGTCACTTGTCTAAAGTCACCCTTTGAGCATAGGGTAAAAATGAGATGTGAACATGGGTTGTTGCTACCAGAAGGCACCTTTGTGTGAATTAGGACAAGGCTCCCTTTCTAAGGGGATTGTCTGCAAAAATGGCAAGACCTCTGGACCAGAGAGAAAAAGACACTCCTTTCCTAGCAGATGCAGCCCTGTCCAGAGTCCCTGGGTCCCAGGGTCTCAGGGCTTGGCTGAGCCAGAAGAGCTAGATTTTAGCCCCTTCTTGGTCCCCACAGTTCCCAGCCCCGGCAGAGTGAGGGACGGCCTGTTTAAACCCAGATCAGCCGCATTCTGAAACTCATATTTTTCTTTTCTGCCACTCAAACAAGAGCAATTCTCCCCAAACATGTTCAAGTCAAGAGAAAGCTGCGTGTGTGTGTGAGAGACACAGAGAGATTTTTGGTAAAAAGTGAGTAAAATAGTAAAAGCTCAAACAGCTGCTGCCATGTTCCTCTTGACCCCAATTTGGAAAGTTATGATCCCCTCACCCCACCTCGAAACTGAACAGAACAAAACTCATCCAGTTGTCTGAGTATCAAGTTTTAAGTGCAAAAGGCAGTGGGAAGATGGCTGAGAAAGACTGAAGGTTGCAGACTCACTGAAGGTTAAGGAAAAAAAAGCTTCCTGGGGCAGGAAGCATTTAGCCAAGAGCATGGGGGAAGGTGCATCTCCACACAGTTGATAAGACTTTGGCTTTGAAATCTGAAAGCCGAGGAACTGCAGGCAGAAACCGAACATTTCTTGCAAACATCAATAAAGTAAGATAAAATAAATGCCTTAGAATAAAGTGAGCCTCATAAAGCAAGAACAGGGTGAAGTTTCCACAAGAGGGTTGAGTGAGACTTAGTCTCTGCACCTGTAAAGTGGGGATAATGCCTAATATACAAGGTTATCCAGGGGAGTGGGTGAGATCACCTAAGCGAAATGACTGACACGTGGTCTGGTATACAGTAAATATGTACTAACTGACAATTTCAATTGTTTTTTGGCCCCGCCACATGGCATGTGGGATCTTAGTTCCCGGATCAGGGATGGAACCTGCGCTACCCGCCCTCCCCCCACTCCCGCAGTGAAAGCACAAAATCTTAACCACTAGACCACCAGGGAAGTCCCACGGTTTCAATTATTTTGATTAAAGATTGATGATGACGATGGTGATGATGGTGATGGGGTGGTGGTGGTGGTGATGTAATTCTCAGGATAAGAAATGTCTGCCACTGAAAACAGAAGTGAAGAGAACTCACCAGCCTCCGCTAGAAAGGGAGAAAGAACAAGAGCCTCTTGTCCTGCTTCTTGTTCCCTTCTCCTCTCATGGCTAATGCAGAAAGCAAGTAGAGCTGCTAAAAGCCTTGGCAGAAGGGCCACGGGAGGACGGAGTGAAAGGAGAGAGGCTCTCCACCCCTTCAGCACCCCCATCACTCCAGCATCCCATCCCACCCCCCGGGGACCCTGTGTGTATGGAGACTCTGCAGAAGGACAAAGGAGGCAGGGGCCTGGGGTGCGGTGGGGGCGCAGGACTTCCTGTTCTTCCCAGGGTGAGAGGGCAGTGGGAGGCAGCGGAGGGGAATCAGAAGTTGGAACGTCTGGCAGAGGCAGTTCTGAAGAACTGTGGAAACAGTGGCATCTGCTGTGCTTGAAGACTGCGGCCCTGAGGCGCAGCCCTGCGAAACAGAGATGCAAAACAGAAAGGGTCCCTGTCTTCCTGCTGCGTGTGCGTGCAGCTCTTGACTCTGTGGCCCCGTGGACTGTAGCCCACCAGGCTCCTCTAAGCTGGCTTCAAATGCAGCCCGGTCTAAATATTCTGTTCCTCTCTGAGCAACAGCGTTCAGTTACTTAGGCCCAATACCTTGGCATATTTTTGCCTTTTCTCTTCCTTTCACACCTCTATCCAACCTGTTGGCAAGTCTTATTGACTCCATCTCCATATATATTCCAAATCTGACCACTTCTCACCACCTCCACCTCTCTGACATCAGTCCAGGCTACCATCATCATCTATTGTCCAGACTGTGACAGTAGCCTCCTGGCTGGTCTCTTAATAGCCCTCCTTTCCCTGCAGCAGCCAGAGTGAAATTTCTAAAACATAAGTCTACTTATGCTAGTCCTCTGCTCAAATCCTTCAGTGCTCTTGATTTCACTCAGGATTGAAGGCAAAGTCCTTGCAAAGACCTACAAAGTAGGCATGGTCCTGCCTCTAATTGCTTCTTTAACCACAAACTCTGATAGCAACAGCAGCTGGAAAAATGAAACAGAATCCACTTCCTAGAAAAGGCAGGCAGAAAAGGCAACCTGAGGCCTCCTCTGCCACTGGCAGATTTTCCAGGAAGCGCAGTGGAATGCCCTCCCCATATGAGACTCTGCAGTAAATAGACAAATGGCAAGAAAAGTCATGGGAGGTCGGGGCATTTTCAAGGCATCACTGTGAGTAAAGTTAAAAATTAAAGACAAGTCTCACACAGGGAGAAAATGCTTACAGTCCTAACAAAGGATCAATATCCAGAATACAGAAGTAACTTCTATGTATCAATAAAAAATAATATCCCAGTAGGTAAATGGGCAAAGGATATGTAAAGGCAACTCAGAGTAAAACTGTAAAGGGCCAGTAAACACCTGAAAAAATAGTCAACCTCATCATAATCAGGAAAATTCAAGTCCGAACAACAAAATACCTGGCATAAATAAGAAAGATTGATGATGTGAGCAAGGGTGTGGAGAAATGAGTGCAAATTAGTACAACCTTTTTGTAATTAGCATTCTCTACCTCAAAACTGGTTAAGGGTTTTCCTGGTGACTCAGTTGTAAAGAATCTACCTGCCAATGCAGCAGTCACGGGTTCAATTCCTGATCCAGGAAGGTCCCACATGCCACAGGGAAACTAAGGCTGGTGCCATAACTACTGAAGCTGAGCTCCAGAACCTGGGTTCTGCAACAAGAGAAGCAACTGAAATAAGAAGCCCATGTACTATAAACCATGTACAGTTAGAGAGTAGCCCCTGCTCGCCACAACTAGAGAAAAGCCCGCATAGCAACGAAGACCCAGCACAGCCAAAAAAAATAAATAGTCATTTAAAATAGAAAAAAAAAAAAAAAAAAAACCTTTTTAAATGCCTGACTTCCCTGGTGGTCCAGTGGTTAAGATTCCACTGCAGAGGGCATGGGTTGGATTCCTGGTGGGGGATGCTCCTCATCTGTAAGAACCAATAAACATTCTTTACTCACTGAGCTGCTGTAAGCCCTATGGGCAGAGCCATTCTTTCATGGACTGAATCTTCCTTGAGTGCCAGCAAGATGCCAAATCCTATTGAAGGTGAGGATATATGAGAAAACAGAACTAAACCCCTGCTCTCATGGAATTTACATTCTAGTGGGGGCAAAGAAAACAGAACAAAGAAAACAAAGCAAAAAACCAAAAAGGGTACTATCAGATAGAGATGAGTGCTATTAAGAAATAGCATGATGGAGGTGAAATGAGAGCACTCAGACAAGCCTTCTGAGGAGGTGGCATTTGCTCTGAGATCTGAATTATCTGGAAGAGGCTGACACCAGGAAGTTCCCAGGCAGACTCTCCAGAAATAGGACAAAGCAGAGGCTTCTGGGGAGGAGCCAGTTTGTAAGAGACAATGTTCTTTAGTCCCTCAGTGGTGTTCGACTCTTTGGCAAAGCCATGGACTGTAGCTGCCAGGCTCCTTTGTCCATGGGATTTTTCAGGCAAGAATACTGGAGGGGGTTGCCATTTCCTTCTCCAAAGAGACAATGAGATAACCTAAATGAAAGTCAAGTGAAGGTTACAGGATTAATTTAGCGCAAGATATTTTTACCATACATCTGCTGTGTGCTAGTAAATATCTTAGGCATACAGATCAGTACAGCACCAGTCTTTAAAGCACTCACTATTGAGGAGGAAACAACAGAAAACCGATAGTTTCTCAGCTGATGAAATGGAGCATATAATCGAGGTGACAATTAATTTTTAATTCATATTTTTGCAAATGTGCCCAGAGGGTGCAGAGACGTTCCCATGGGAGTCACTCAGTTGCCCAGTTTAGGGTGGTTGTTGTTCAGTCGCCCAGTCGCGTCGGACTCTTCACGACCCCATGGACTGCAACATGCCAGGCCCCCAGTCCCTTACCATCTCCCAGAGTTTGCCCAAGTTCATGTCCATTGAATCAACCATCTCATCCTCCGTCTCCCCTTTCTCCTCCTGCCCTCAATCTTTCCCAGCATCAGGGCCTTTTCAATGAGTCGGCTGTCCGCATCAGGTGTCCAAAGTATTGGAGCTTCAGCTGCAGCATCGGTCCTTCAATGTTTAGGGTGCCTGGTTCCATTTTTCCTTCGCAACCACTGGAACTGTATTGGCTTCGAGCTCCCCCCTCCGGGCACCAGGGTGCGCTGTAACGTCCCTTAGCGCCAGCTGGACTGTGCCGCGCTCTCCCCACTTCCTTTCTCGTTGCGCCGCACTTCCGGTAGGTCGCGGAAGCGAGAGCCCGCGGCTGCAGGCGCCGGGTCCCAAGGCATGGCGGGGGCGGGGCCGGGGACGGCGCGCACCCAGCAGGCCGGGGTGTCCCTTGCCCCTGCCCTTTGATCCCGGACCGGACAGGTGAGGACTTCTCCTTCCTTGTTCCAGCCTCTCAGCCCATCAGACTCTCCCCGAGGCCTCCTCGATTTACCGCTATGGGGATGCCCCCTCCCCGCATGAAGCCTAGGTCCTGCGGCCCCCGCCCCCCTTAGAATGCTCTTCCCTTTGAGGCCCCGCCCCGGGCTTTTCTTTCCGGGGGCGCCCCCTTGGGCATGTGTGCCCGCCCCTAGGTGTCCCCTTCCCGTTTAGGAAGCCGTCAGAAAGAATAGCGGGTTACGTGCACCTGCCGGCATAGAGAAACTGACCTAGCCGGGTACGCAGCTTAGTACCGCACCATGAATTAGTGGCCACTTCAGCTAGGCTTTCTTCTTTCGTTCATTTGATAACCTACAGGTGCATGTTATGGGCCAGCTCCAATGTTAGACTCTGAAAAAACTAAGGTGACTAAAGTAGGCATGGTTACTTCCTTTCTGGAGAGGTTATGGGGAGTCGAATATTAAACGCTTAGCTGTGCAAAGGAAAGTACGGATTCACATTATGGCAATGACTAGTAAGGACACAAACAGGAAAAGTAATGGGAAAGAGAAAAAGGTGTCTTTCAGCAAGGGTGGTCAGAGAAGACCTCCTGAAGGAGATGACACTCAAACTGCAACTTGAAAAATGTGGCAAGGGCCAGAGGAAATAACCTGCTAGGTAGAGGGAACAGAACCTGTGGATATTTGAGTTGGTAAAGAAGGTTCAGAAAACGAGGCTTACAATGGGTCAAATCCATGATGGGCTTACAGGATATAATGTTTGTGTACTGGTCAGGAGTTCACCATCTAGAGCCAGTGCCATTTGTTGTTTAGTTGCTTAGTTGTGTCTGACTGTTATGACCCTATGAACTGTAGCCCGCCCAGCTCCTCTGTCCATGGGATTTCCCGGGCAAGAATACTGGAGCGGGTAGCCATTTCTTTCCCCGGGGGAATCTTCTTGACCCAGGGATTGAATCAGCATTTCCTGCGTCACAGCTGGATTCCTTACCACTGAGCCACCTGGGAAGCCATCTAGTGCCACAGACAGAGGTAAAATGCAGAGATGAAGTTGCAAGTGTGGTGAGTGTTAATGAAGGTGAGCTATGACTGGTATACCTGATAGGAAGGTGAAGGAAGACTTCCCTGAGGAAGTGATGATTAGGCTGATGTCTGAAATAGGAGTTAACTTGGCAAATTGAAGAGAAGAGCTTTTTTTAGACTGAGATGAAGAGCATGTGCCAAGGTTCAGAGACAGGAGGTGGGCCACCTGTTAAAGAAATGATTAAATGGGCAAAGAGGAGGCATGTAAGGATTTTGATCCTTTATGTTAAGAGCAATGGGAAGATACTGGGTTGGCCAAAAACTTTGTTTCTTTCCCCCGTGGAACTTCCCTGGTGGTTCAGACAGTAAAAAATCCACCAACTCTGCAACCCTATGGACTGTAGCCCACCAGGCTCTTCTGTGTTTGGAATTCTCTAGGCAAGAATACTGGAGTGGGTTGCCATGCCCTCCTCCAGGGGATCTTCCTGACCCAGGGATTGAACCCAGGTCTCCTGTGTCTGCTGCACTGCAGATGGATTCTTTACCTTTGAGCAACCAGGGAAGCCAGTTAGTCTGCTAGACAGTGTCAAATGCCTATTCCTTCTTCCATTCGTGGGCCGTACTTGGCTCTCATCCCCTGTTGGTCTGTCTGATTCCAGCCCCCATCTTGGGTTTGAAGGATTCAAGTGGCAAAGATGTCCTGGACAGGGAGTGAGTGAGGTAGTTTTGTGCATTACTTGGTATTTAAAAATGCTTAAACCTTACCAGTATGTTTTTTGGACTATATCAAAATGTGCACGTAAATGGTGTCACTGTGAAAGGGAGTAGCTGTGTGAAGCTCAATATGGTTTATTTTTGCTCAGAAGTGGAGGATATTGCTTACTGAATCATGCCAAAATCCTTTTAGAAAACTCATGAGAGAGATTTTTTAAAAATTCAATGCTGGAAATTTCTGTGCTTCTTCCAAGCAGCTATTAAGTTTCTATCTTATTGGCAGTGTAGAGTTTATAACTGTGTTTTCCTGTGCCTTGTCTGCTGAGAAAGTCAGAGCCAACTTGGCAGTTCTGCAGGCTCTCATGGTCTGCATTTTTGTATCCTTCAGGCTTCATGTTATTGTCCTACCTCTGTTTTCCCTTCACAACAATTGTTTTCTAATTAAGAAAAATTCTGAGTGAGCACAAATATTACTTTAAAAAACACATGTAATTTTAAAAGAGTAACAGTACAATGAATGCTAATTCAAGAAAAAAAAAAAATACACACTTCAGAGTGCCGCCAGGGTGTCCCAAACTCCCATCCCATTTCTTAAACTTCCTCAAAGGTAACCACTTTTGAACCTTACATTTGTAATTCCTTTACTGTTTCTAATTATATGCCATATGTGCTTGTGTTCTTAAACTAGAAATTGTTTGAAGCTTATATAAAGGAAATCACACTGTATGTATTCTGTAACTTGCTTTTTTCATTCAACACTGTGTCTGAGATTCATCTATGTTGTTATATATGACTGTAGTGCATTAATTCATTGCTTGTGTGGGGGAATTGCCAGGCAGTCCAGTGGTTAGAACTTGGTGCTTTCACCGCTGGAGCCTGTGTTCAATCTCTGGTCAGGAAACTAAGATCCCACAAGTCTCATGGTGCAGCCAAAAATAAATAAAAACAAAAAGATTCCCCTGCATGAATGTGCCTGGATGAATTTAGCTAGTCTACTGTTGTTTTTTTTTTTCTTTTAGCTAGTCTACTTTGATGGACATTTGGAGTATTGTCAAGATTTTGTTGTTGCCAACAGTCCTGCTACAGACATCCTTATATATGTCTCCTGTTATTTACATGCAGACATTTCTCTAGGTCAGGATTTTAAGCTTGTGGGCTGTGTGGTCTTTGGTCTTAACAAATCAACTACGCCTTTGTAAGGCAAAAGCAGCCATAGGCGACTTGTGAATAAGTGGGTATGACTGTGCTTCGATAAAAATGTATAAAAATAAACAGGCAAGCTAGATTTGCCCTGAAAGCAGTGGTTTGCAGTCTTTTGCTACATCAATGAATTGTGACTAGTAGTTTGAGAAACTTGATTTGTTTAGTCATACAAGTATGCACATTTTTAACTT
Source organism: Muntiacus reevesi (assembly GCF_963930625.1). NCBI lineage: Eukaryota > Metazoa > Chordata > Mammalia > Artiodactyla > Cervidae > Muntiacus > Muntiacus reevesi. The sequence goes on along the minus strand of NC_089263.1, from coordinate 18,100,756 downwards.
GACTAACTCAGCTGGTAAAGAATCTGCTTGCAGTGCAGGAGACCCTGGTTCAATTCCTGGGTTGGGAAGATCCCCTGGAGGAGGGATAGGCTATGCAGTCCAGTATTCTTGGGCTTCCCTGGTGGCTCAGTGGTAAATAATCTGCCTGGCAATACAGGAGACATGGGTTCAATCTCTGGGTCGGGAAGATCCCCTGGATGTGGGCATGGCAGCCCACTCCAATATTCTTGCCTGGAGAATCCCCACGGACAGAAGAGCCTAGCAGGCTGCAGGCCATGGGGTTGCAAAGGGTCGGCTATGACTGAGCGACTAAGGACAGCACAGATAGTGTATATACTTACCCCAGGCACTTCAAAGCTCAGGGGGCAGAATGTAAACAAATTCCCATTGTATGTTTTTATTGCTAAGGTACAGATTGACTCAGTCCCTCCTCTGCTTAAAACCTGTAATAACCTGCATGACATGACTCACAAAATATTTTCTCATCTGGCTCCAATCTGCTTTTTTAGGTTTCTCGTATCACTGTTTCCTGTGTTCTAATCACTTGGAATTGTGTTTCCCAAGTGTACCACACTACATTCTTTTTAAGTGTATTTTTAAAGCTACTTTCTTTCTGAAATGTTCCTTCTTTATTTTACCTAATGTGTTGTTTATCCTGGACGACCTTTGTCAAATGTTGTTCCATTCATTCATTTCTATTTATGAGCACTTGCTGTGCTTCAGGCGCTGTCCTAGGTGCTGGAGATTCAGCAAGGAATTAGACAAGGCCCCTGCTTGCTGTCCAGGGTGGGGAGACAGATACTAAAAAAGTAAACAAATGGTTTCAGAAAGTGATAAGGGCTGAAGAAAATAAAATAAGGTAAACTGCAGATTGATGTGGATGGACAAAGGCGTGACTTTAGGTAAGGTAGCCAGGGAAAAACTGAAGAGTTGCTATTTAGCTGAGATTTGAATGATCAGACAGATAGTTGGTTCAGCACTTTAAAAATGTTGCTTTGCTTCTTTCTGGCCTCCGTAGTTTCTCATGAGACATCCACAGGTATATGAATTGTTGTTCCCTTGTGGTTAATGTGTCATTTATGTGGTTGCTTTCAAGATTTTTACTTCGTGCTTTAGTTTTTCACAGTTTGAGTATGATATGTCTGGGCATGGATTAATCTTTGGGTTTATCATGTTTGGTGTTCTCTGAATTTCTAATCTTGGGTTTATGTGTGTGTGTGTGTTAGCTGCTCAGTCATGTTGACTCTGCAACCTCATGGTTTGGGGCCAGCCAGGCTCCTCTGTTCGTGGGATTTTCCAGGCAAGAATACTGGAGTGGATTGCCATTCCCTTCTTCAAGGGATCTTCCCAAGCCAGGTATCAAACCTGGGTCTCCTGCGCTGCAGGCAGACCCTTTACTGTCTGAGCCACTAGGGAAGACTTGGGTTTATTTCTCAGATCTTAATTCTCTTCATTTGGTGTATTTTTCTATCTTATGTCAGTACCACATTTTTTTGAAATCAGTAAGTCTGAGTCTTCTAAGTTTGTTCTTTTACAAAATTGTGTTTTAGGGTCCCTTGAGGTTGTATGTACATTTTAGGATGAATTTTTCTACTTTTGCCAGAAATGATTTTAGAATCTTGATAAGAATTGCATTGTTTGTAGATTCTTTGGGTAGTATGGACATCTTAACAGCTCAGTAACAGCTCTGTGTTTTTTAATATGAATTACACTCTGAATGTGGTGTTTACACTGAGAAAATTTGATGTAGTTGAAGGTTTGCTCTTTTGAATATTCCTAACAGCTGAGCATGCTTCGAAGGTCTTCCTAGAGAATTCGGTCCTTCCCTCAAATATTGAGTTTTGATAGACTCAAAGCTATCTGGACCACTTACTAACTGTAACTTGGCAAGGAGAAATGCCAATCGCTGTCATCTTGGGAGCTCCTCCGCCCAGGGTACATGGAGGAAATGTATTTGACTTGTGTATACACAGTTGATCCTTGAACAACACAGATTTTAACTGTGCAGGTCTGCTTACACATGGATTTTTTTTTTTAAGCCATTCATAATTTTTATTTTATTTTTAGTGGAGGATGATTGTTTTACAATGTTGTATTGGTTTCTGCCATACAACAGTGTGAATCAGCCATAATTGTTTATATATGCCCTTTCTCTTGAGCCTCTCTCCCACCCCCACTCCCACCCCACCCATCTAGATCATCACAGAGCACCAGGCGGAACTCTGTGTGGGACAGCAGCCTCCCACTAGCTGTCTGTTTTACACACGGTAGCGTTATGTTTGTCAGTGCTATTTTCTCAATTCGTCCCACCGTCTCCTTCCCCCGTACGTGTGCATTTTTTCCAACAGTAAATACTGCAGTACTGCACATCGGTTGAATCCATGAATGTGGAAGAACTGTGGACAGGAAGGAACCACATATGCTGAGCCGACTATAAGTTATACTCGAATTTTCAGCTGCAAAGCGTTGGTGCTCCTAACCCCCGCCTTGTGCAAAGGTCAGCTGTATTTATGTTTTGGTAAATTTTTGTTTTCTTGACTTCTGTTTTTTACTTTTCCATGTAGAGATGTGATAATGGATCATCATGTTTCCACCATCAAACCTCGAAGAATCCAAAACCAAAATGTCATTCACCGCCTGGAACGCCGGCGGATCAGCTCGGGCAAGGCAGGTACCCACTGGCACCAAGTCCGGGTGTTCCACCAGAACGTCTTCCCCAACTTCACTGTCGTCAACGTGGAGAAGCCGCCTTGCTTCCTGCGTAAGTTCTCCCCCGACGGACGCTACTTCATCGCTTTCTCTTCTGATCAGACGTCTCTGGAAATCTACGAGTACCAGGGCTGCCAGGCCGCCGAGGACCTCCTGCAGGGCTACGAGGGGGAGATTCTGGCCAACGGCAACGACCAGCGGTCAGTCAACATCCGCGGCCGGCTCTTCGAGCGCTTCTTTGTCTTGCTGCACATCACCAACGTGGCGGCCAACGGCGAGCACCTGAACCGGGAGTGCAGCCTCTTCACGGACGACTGCCGCTGCGTCATCGTGGGCTCAGCGGCCTACCTGCCGGACGAGCCCCACCCCCCCTTCTACGAGGTGTATCGGAACAGCGAGTCCGTGACCCCCAACCCCCGGTCCCCGCTGGAGGACTACTCCCTCCACATCGTTGACCTCCACACCGGCCGCCTGTGTGACACGCGCACCTTCAAGTGCGACAAGGTGGTCCTGTCGCACAACCAGGGGCTGTACCTGTACAAGAACATCCTGGCCATCCTGTCGGTGCAGCAGCAGACCATCCACGTCTTCCAGGTGACCCCCGAGGGCACCTTCATCGACGTGAGGACCATCGGCCGCTTCTGCTACGAGGACGACCTGCTCACCGTGTCGGCCGTGTTCCCCGAGGTGCAGCGGGACAGCCAGACAGGCATGGCCAACCCTTTCAGGGACCCCTTCATTAACTCCCTGAAACACCGGCTGCTAGTTTACCTGTGGCGCCGGGCAGAGCAGGACGGAAGTGCCATGGCCAAAAGGCGCTTCTTTCAGTATTTTGACCAGCTGCGGCAGCTGCGCATGTGGAAGATGCAGCTTCTGGATGAAAACCACCTGTTTATCAAGTACACCAGTGAGGACGTGGTGACCCTGCGAGTCACAGATCCGTCGCAGGTAGGAGCTGCTGTCCTGCCCTTCACCCCTCCCGACTCCTTGGGAAGGCTTCTCTCTTTGCCTGTGGCCAGCCTCTCAGAAATAACACATTTTGTGTGGATCTTGGAATTTTGCTACCCTAGGGCTCAGCCAAACTTAAAACAGCTCCATTTTTCTCTAGCCACATGTATTTATTTGGACAGTCCAGTTCTGTTCAGTTCAGTTGCTCAGTCGTGTCCGACTCTTTGCGATCCCATGAACCGCAGCACACCAGGCCTCCCTGTCCATCACCAACTCCCGGAGTCTACCCAAACCCATGTCCCTCGAGTTGGTGATGCCATCCGGCCATCACAAATGGAAGCTAAATCTCAAGCCATTGACATATATAGTCAATCCTGTGAATATTATCCTATTTCTTTTTATATATATATATATATATTTTTTTTTAATTTTACTTTTTGGGGGGCTGCACTGGGTCTTTGTTGCAGCAGGCAGGGGCATCTCGCTTGCCCCGTGGCATGTGGGATCTTCATTTCCTACCAAGGATCAAATCTATATCCCTTGCATGGAAGGCAGATTCCTAACCACTGGACCACCGGGGAGGTTCCCTACCCTAATTCTTCTGCAGAGCATTTTCAGTACCCTGGAGATGGAAGCCCAGATGCTCTAAGGTTAAGATTTGACTCCCTATGGATAGTGCCTTGATTTTGCGTGAGATTGTACTTATTGGTCTATTTTAGTTCTGGCAATAAGAATGAGCCCACCATACAAAAAAAGAAAATCTTCTAAAAAGTCTAGCCTTTTTTCTTATTTAAATGATATCAATATACTTCCTCACAATATCTTTTTTTTTTCCCCTCACAGTATCTTTAGATTGTAACTAATGGGACAGTGCATTTGACAGAGTTAAGCTCTATGACTTTACTCTGACCTTGCCCACACGCTGGAACATAGTTTGTGGAGCAGTGATAAGATGGGAAGGAAGCCAAAGTTTTTGATCTACCAGGACTGCAGGTTCTGAGGGTTTTTTAGTTTCTGTGAAAGATGTTGATAGGGAAGATGCATTTCATAAATAGGAATAAGATGTTGTGTTAAGAGTACAGAAACCGAGAAGATGTTTGGGTTGAAACACCATGCTGAACCTCAGGGCAATGTGGACATTTCCCTTTGAGGAGCTGTCTACTTTACTGTTGACCAAGTGAGAGATCTAACTTCTTTATAGTTCAGTGCAGTTACTCAGTCATGTCTGACTCTTTGCAATCCCATGGACTGCGGCACACCAGGCTTACCTGTCCATCACCAACTTCCAGAGCTTGCTCAAAATCATGTCCATCAAGTCAGTGATGCCATTCAACCATCTCATCTTCTGTCGCCACTTTCTCTTCCTACTTTCAATCTTTTCCAATGAGTCAGTTCTTCACATCAGGTGGGCAACATACTGGAGTTTCAGTTTCAGCATCAATGAACACCCAGGACTGATCTCCTTTGGGATGGACTGGTTGGATCTCCTTGCAGTCCAAGGGACTCTCAAAGTCTTCTCCAACACCATAGTTCACATCGCAGAGTACTAACCACTATACGATCACGGCTTAACACCACAGTTCAAAAGCATCGGTTTTTGGGTGATCAGTTTTCTTTATGGTCCAGCTCTCACAACCACACATGACCACTGGAAAAGCCATAGGCTTGACTAGACGAACCTTTGTCGGGGAAGTCATGTCTCTGTTTTTTAATATGCTGTCTAAGTTTGTCATAGCTTTTCTTCCAAGGAGCAAGCATCTTTTAATTTCATGACTGTAGTCACCACCTGCAGTGATTTTGGAGCCCGATAAAATAAAGTCTGTCACTGTTTCCATTGTTTCCCCATCTGTTTGCCATGAAGTGATGGGACTAGATGCCATGATCTTTGTTTTCTGAAGGTTGAGTTTTAAGTTGGCTTTTTCACTCCCCTCTTCCACTTTCATCAAGAAGCTCTTTAGTTCCTCTTTGCTTTCTGCCTTAAGGGTGGTATCATCTGCATATCTGAGGTTATTGATGTTTCTCCCAGCAATCTTGATTATAGCTTGTGCTTCATCCAATCCGGCATTTCACATGATGTATTCTGCATATAAGTTAAATAGGCAAGGTGACAATATACAGCCTTGGAATATTCCTTTCCCAGTTTGGAACCAACACCTTATCCCCCGGATCATTCTTCTGTTTCCACATTGTCTCCTTATATCCAAGTTTGGAAATGTAAAACAGAACAAACTAGTAAACTGCAGTCAGCTGAGTTCGGTTTCTCTCATTGACTTGTAGCTGATTCTGCTTTTAAGAGAGACGGTACAGGAAATAGTCTCCTGAGACCTTAGCAACCACGCGTGGAAAAATAGTTTCTAATATTTTTCTTCTGAATCATACCTTGTATATTCTAAAAAACAAAAGGGAGGGGAGGTGACTAAAATGGTGGTTGTTTAGTTATCAAGTCTTGTCCCACCCTTTGCAACCCTATAGACTGTAGCCCGCCAGGCTCCTCTGTCCATGGGATTTCCCAGGCAAGAATACTGGAGTGGGTTGCTATTTCCTTCTCCAGGGGATCTTCCTGGCCCAGTGATCCAATCTGCATATCCTGCATTGGAAAGCAGATTCTTTCCAGTGCCAAAAGGGAAGCCCACTGAGATCTGAGTAATAAATTTAGTTAGAGATTTTTTTTTTCTGAATTCTTTTTCTTCCCTATTAATGATGAAGTCACCATTGAGCCATTGTGGGAGAGTGTCCAGTTCATCTCAGGCGCCGTGAGAGGGTGTTGGTAGAGCCCTTGAATCTGTACCCTCCTGTTCTGTATTTCCCAGTCTGCCCTGATGGGAATGTTAGTAAATCTTAGTTTAATTCTATATTCACACAATCACGATGGATCCTGGTGAAGCCCTGAAGTGATCAAAGTGTCATCCAGGTTTATAGAAAGGGCATGAGTCCATCTTGTATTTAGGTTTGAGCTATAATTACCTTTTTATTTTGGAAGGAGTATGTTGTCTGGGACTGCCGCATTCGAGATTATCCTTTTCTCCTTCACTAAAACATGACCTCCTTATGTCCGGCAGCTACAGTAAGTCATAGCCAGCAACATTACTCGGGCTCTGTGCTTTGCTTACAGAATTTGTAACTTTAAACCCAAACTCTCCCCTCGTTGTCCTCCAGCCTCCTTCCCCAGTTTAATTTGATAGGTTCCAATAAGGTTAATGAGTAAAAAGTGTACCTCAACACAAAGCCTTGCTAATATTATGGGTATTATTCTCAGATTACCCTCCAGCCTCTTTAATTTACAGCCAAATTTAATTTACAGCCAAATTTAATTTCCAGGTGACCGCAAAAGTCATGTAATATAAGCTCTGGGAAGGACTAATTATTGGTAAAACAGGTGGGCCAGATGTCTCCAAAAATTGGTAATGAAGATTCAGGTTTAATCCTAGGAGGCTGAATACTAATCCTAGTGTTCTGGAAACTTCTAGAGTCCTGGTGGAAGACCCACACTGCCACATTCACTGTGTCAAAAACTCGGAGTACCTGGCACTTCCTTGTTAAGCTGAACAGAGCACTGGAGGTTCAGAGGTGACCAGGCACCTAGGGACCCGTTCAGAGAAAGCAGTGACTCTGCCTCTGTAGCATTTGAATGCTGTTCATGTTTCCCCCTGGACCTGAATTGCTGCAAATGTCCAACATATGTTACAAATGCTCTTGGCTAAAAGAACATTTATGAAGAAAGAAATGGAAAACACTTCTCTGATTTTCATTTGTTCAGCAGCACTTCCCCGCTTGGTTACAGCTTGCCTAGGTGGACATGGTGTGCTTAAGATGTCTCTCTGCATGTTGGAAATATTAAGAGAGAAAAGGAAATGCCCCCAAATTGAACTTTCTGCTATACACATACAAGAGAAAATAATTTGCCAACAGGCAGCTCCTGACTGCAAATCACTTTCTCAGCAGGAAGGAAAATTAAATCTGGCATTTTAGAAAAGTGTTTTTAATCTCAGAGTGGGTTGGGGCGTAAGTAGGGAATAAGCATATGGAAGGAAACATATTAAATCTGCACACAGTTTGAAATGAAAGATTGAAAGCTCTTTTATACATATATGCTGAGCAACTGACTAATTCCAGCAGCACAGGTACAGTGGGAAATCAGGCAGCTCTGAGGCCCTTGATGGCCCAAGCCCACTGAGGCTTCCTCCTCTTCCAGAGCCTCTTGGCATCACGTTGCTGCTGTAGTGCTGGAGTGAAGGTGTTGGCTTGTTTTACTTGGGGAGCTTGAGTTTTCAGCCAAATCATGAATATGCTAGGTGAGGTCTTATACTCAACTGTCCCTTGGGTCTCTCTCTCCTTCCGCAGGCGTCTTTCTTTGTGGTGTACAACATGGTGACAACAGAGGTGATCGCTGTGTTTGAGAACACATCAGATGAGCTTTTGGAGCTCTTCGAGAACTTCTGTGATCTCTTCCGGAACGCTACCTTGCATAGTGAAGTCCAGTTTCCCTGCTCAGCTTCCAGTAACAATTTTGCACGGCAGATCCAGCGCCGGTAAGCTGCTCCACTAGACTTAACAAGCTTAATTTTTCTGTAGAAAATGTGTCTATGTGGAGCCAGTAGTCGTTTACTTTGGGAAACCTTCCCGTGTTCTTTATGCTCACCTGGCCTTGGGTCGGTCTGCCTGTTGTAACCTCCTGTGTCATCCTAAATGTCCCTTTCTTAACACCCGAGGGATGACTTGTGTGTTGTCCGTGATTCCTCCTAGACTGTCTATTACTTGCAGAGAGATAGAGACTGTGTGTTTGTTTAGTTTATTGCTGTATCTGCAGTGGTGCACTGTCAAGCCCTTAAAGTATTTCTTGAATGAATCAGTGCAGTTCAGTTGCTCAGTTATGTCTGACTCTTTGCAACCCCATGGACTGCAGTGGCCCTATCCATCACCAACTTTGAATGAATAAAGAAACAATTTTATAACTTTTGGTTAAACATGTGCATTGAACACATGCATTTATCTCTGCTGTATCCCAAACCCCTACTTAAAGTGACAGTAAAGGATGAAGAGAGATAAACCTATAAGAGCAAAGAGAATGGGGAGATGTCAACAGAGTTTTAGAAGCTGAAGAGCCAGTGGTTGAATGATAACTAACTTTACATACCTCAGAGAACAAAAAAGACTACAGAGCTTACCCATCAAGAAGTAAGTTGTCTTGTACCAGAGAACTCTGGAAAAAGTCAAGAAACTGGAGGCCCTATATACCTCTGAAGGATTGGATGACATTCTTTTTTATTTGCTGTGCTTTGAAGTTTGTGGCATCTTAGTTCCCTGACCAGGGATCAAACCTGTGTCCCCTGCGGTGGAAGTATAGAGTTTTAACCACTGGACTGCCAGGAGTCCCCTAGATGACATTCTTAAAGAGAACAGTCAGATACTCTAGTTCCTTTCCCTAAGCCTCCAACTGCCAAATGACTGTCTGTTTCCCAACTCAGCAAAAGGCTAGAGGTTTATTCTCTGGAGAAATCGAACCATGCAGGCTCTGGTTTCAAGTTTGTGAAACATGGCTGAGAACAGAAATGAGACACATCATGCTTAAACCAAGAATTAAGTGAAAGTTGATATACTGATGGGGTAGAGTGCTATTCCTCTTATCAGATACGGCATCCAGGCATATACTCTTCAGGCAGGAGATTCGAGTTAATTCCCTAGGGAAACTGACCAGCCTGAAGAGGAGACCCTTGGAGGACCTTCTCAGAACACCTAAGTCACCCTCAGTTGATACCCACCTGCTAAGAACTAGAGCTTTTCATTATTACTGAGTATATTATTGTGAAATGACTAGTTATTTTGGACCAAGGGCCTGCCTGCAACCCTACTTAAGTCAGTCAGTGTTTCATCACGTTCCACATACCTCAGCCAGTTATAGAAAATAGCTGCTTTAGGTTCCAGTACAGATCAGATCAGAGTGAGTGGATGAATCAGAATAAGTATTACTGCTGCAGGGGGAAATGGGCAAAGCAGATATCTAATTCACTGGCATCGTATTCCTATAGAAGGAGAGTACGTGATTAAAAATAAATGGATATTGATTTTCAGACAACTAAACATGCCCTTTTATTTTTTCTGGTTCACACACATTTTCAGCCTGACTGGTGTCTGTCTTCAGTATAGAAGGATCTTTGGAAGCAAAATATGGATCAGGTTTTGCTTTTTTCATTTTGAAATGAATTTTTGTCTTTTAAAATTAACCTTAAAATTAAGTAGATTATTGTCAACTAGTAACAAAAGCTGGGTACAGTTAAAATATCAAAGAGATCACCAGAAGGTCCAAGCTCCATGAGGGCAGGGGTTTTCATCTGTTACATGTACACCGCCATATCTACAGCACCTCAGCCAGTGTCTTCCGTGTGGGAGGAGCTCGTTAGGCATTTGTTGAATTAATAACATCATCAGGAATTAGAGGAGGCTATGTTTTCTGAAAATTTATTTCACAGTGTACCCATAATTAAGTGAAATTGTAGGAAGCCGCAGAGAAAATAAACATTCTAGCTTCATGATCTTGAAAATTTTGCTTCTTACCAGCAAATGGTTTTGAAAACTGGAGATCTCACACATTAATGTTTAAGTTGCTCTTTAAATTTCTTACTGTTAAATTTAAATAGTGGCAGACGATGCAGTTTTCAGCATATTAAACATTGACATTTAAAAATAAAAGTTTTACAAGATATAATTGGCATATAACATTGTATAAGTTTAAGGTATTAAGACTTTTAAATATAGCCAAGGGACTCTAATACCATAGTAATTTCGTATTCATATTTGACATAAAAAGTACACGGTAAGTTTTTCCTGTACTGTTTGAACTTTTATATTTCTTCTTATTTTCACATTTATCCATCCTCCCCACAAAATTGTGTCCTAATAACATTTTATCAATCATCATACTTTGCTGCATTGAAAATATAATGTACATATAAATCAAAATTATTTTTGTTTCTTGTGAACACATGGTTCTAACAGGTCAATTTTACAGTCCTCAAAGAACTTCTGGTAAAAATGAGTGAAATGGATTATTATTGTTACTATTATAGGTTAGAATAAATGGTTAAGAAAAAATGGACATCAGAGATCATGAGTCACTTAAAGAAAGCCTTTATCTTGAAAGATAGAGACCAAAATAGTATAAAAAATGAACATGGTATTAACTGAAATAATTTAAACTATAAAAACAGGAACTAGAATAGTGATGCTAAGTGAGATAGTTCAGAAATCTAAACTCTGTTAGATATAGTTTAGAAACTCTCCAAGAAAGTAGGGGAAAAAAGGTAATAGTAAGAAAATGGGAGAGAAATGATTTTTTAAAAAATTTAGAGCATTTCCTCAGGAAATCCAATATGTGGCTACTTCCAGAAGGAGCAAGAGAAAAAATGAAAAGGAGGAAATGATGTTAACCATTTCCTAATATTGAAAGATCCACATTTTCATGGGAGTTGCCTGGTGACCTAGTGGCCCAGCTTCAGTCCTTGGTTGGAGAACTGAGATCCTACAAACCACATGACATGGGCAAAGGAAAAAGAGGAATACACACGCACACACACACACACACTCTTCCAGATTGGCAAGCACCATCACACACACACACACACACACACACACACACACACACACACACACACACACACACACACACACACACTCTCTCTCTCTCTCTCTCTCTCTCTCTCTCTCTCTCTTCCAGATTGGCAAGCACCATCACACACACACACACACACACACACACACACACACACACACACACACACTCTCTCTCTCTCTCTCTCTCTCTCTCTCTCTCTCTCTCTCTCTCTCTCTCTCTCTCTCTCTTCCAGATTGGCAAGCACCATCACACACACACACACACATACACACACTCTCTTCCAGATTGGCAAGCACCATCACACACACACACACTCTCTCTTCCAGATTGGCAAGCACCATCACACACACACACACACACACACACACACACACACACACACTCTTCCAGATTGGCAAGCACCATCCCATGGTGTGCTGGAGCTGGCTCATTCTGGCTTGTGAGAGCAAACCGTTAAACTTTCAGGAACTTCTGAACACAAGTTGTTAAACATAGCCATTGTTAAAAATTAATTATTTCCTAATTATTAGTTCACAGTTATTTTATTATTGTACTCTTGAAGTTATTTGTATCTATTTCATCTGTTCTGTGAAAATACCATATAGCGATGTGCTACTGCTCATCTCGTGACCGCTCTGCATTCCGTGATGCCACTCTGATGCCTTGAAATTGACCACAGCAGAAGAATTTCCACCACAGAAATTGGCAAGCACTGCAAACCATGGCTTTTTTCACTTCAGGGAAATTATTATTAAACCTATCATCACATCACAACTCCATCAAGTACCCAGTACAGTCAATAAAGAAAAGACCAGACTGAGACATATCATCATGAAATTTTAGAACATTGGAGATAAAGAGAAAATTGTAAAAACTTTCAGAACACATACATTTCACATATAAAAAATTAAGCCATTAATGGTATCAATGTAATAATAATACTGAAAACTTGAAGCGATTACAATCATGCCTTCAGAATTCTGCAAAAAACAACAACAAAAAAAGATTTTAAAACTAGAATTCTACATCGAAATAATAGGGTTTAACAAAGACATTTTCAGACACGTAAGTTCTCAAAAAACTACCTACCATGTTCTTTTTCTAAGGAAGTCTCTGAAAGATATTATCCCCCAGTAAACCACAAAAGAATGATAGAGGAAGCAGAGTCAAACAGTGGAGAGAAGCACAGAGGATTCCAAGGATGATGTTACAGGGAGGTTCCAGGATGACAGGCCACGGGTTGGACCAGGTGGAAACAGGAAGGGGAAGGTGTCCATCACGGATGTACCCAAGGAAAGGTTACAATTACTAGAATATCTGTTGGGTTAGAATGTATTAAGATGAGATTGCCCGTTCTCTCTCCCATTCTGTCTCAGCATAGGCCTCACTGAGAAGACGATATTTGAGTAAAGCATTTGAAGGAGGTTAGGGAGCAAGCCATGTGGCCATCAGGGGAAAAACAGAGCAAGCAAAGGGAATAGTAAGTGTAAAGGTCCAGGGGTGGGCCTCAGACATTTGAGGAACACCTGGGAACTCAGGGTGGCTGGGCTGGAGGAAGCAGGAGGCAGAGTAGGTAGAGATGTGTGGTGAGAGACAGGACCAGACACGTATGGCCATTCTGAGGCTTTGGCTTTAACTGTAGCTGAGATTGTGTAGTGTCTGAAGTATCTGAGCAGAGGAGTGACGTGGTCTCACGGGCATTTTTTTTGGCCGCACCCTGTGGCATGTGGGATCTTAGTTCCCTAACCAGGGACTGAACCTGTGCCCCCTGCAGTGAGAACTTGGAGTCTGGACCAGCAGGGCAGCCCCTCTCACTTATGTTTTAACAGGGTTACTCTGGCTGCTGTTAAGAATAGATTGGGGGATAGGCTGGAAGTTAGTAGACTATCGCAGTGATCCAGTAATAAGAGCACTACATTCTGTTTCCTGATGGGAGCTTTAAAAAGTTTTTTTCCATGGCTTCTGTCAGTTACAAAGGAGGCAGTGCCATCCAGGAGGGTGAACATGGAGGGTGGGGAGGATGAAGTAGCCATCTAAGGGAGAGGGTGGCTTGCCGGACTGGGAATGCAGCATGAGTGCCTTGCAGCTTTACGGCAACATTTATATCCATGCGTTCATGGGTGTGAAATCTGTGATTTTAATGATTGTGAAATTTAAGCTGGCTCAGGAAGGAAAAGAGGTCGTGATGAAGGCATAGGATGGCGAGAAGTTGGTAGAATCAATGGCTTTTCAGTCCCATTTCAGTTGAAGGATGTTGAAGCTGGGATGAGCAGGGTGAGTTATCTGGAAAATTAGGAGAGAAGATAACTGGAGTCTACGTGCTGCTCCCTGAGATTATGGAGGTGCAGTCATTGGTAATAGTGAGACTGAGGGTATGATGTGGGGATGCGTTGCTGAGGCAGAAAGGAGGTCCAGGAACTAGGAAGCCATGGTGTAGGGAGGATCACCTCTGAGAATTGAGAAATCGTGAATTGAGAGAAGGGTGGTTGGGCAGAGTGACAGTGCGCCAGGAGTTAATCAGGTGAAGACATCCGAGGGGTGCAGCTTCTTCTTTTAGTTGTTGGGGCTCCTCAGAGTAGAGGTGGTGGGCGCTGTGGGCAGTGGGGACTGCTGCAGCCTGTGGATGGTCATGGGGGCTTTGAATTGTGGTCATCACAGCCACGGGCCAGCCCCGTCATTTGAAGTCCCCTTTTGAAGCCAGTGAGCCAGGCAGGGTGGAGAACTAGATCTTGGGTGACGAAGGGGTGAAAACCAAAGAGCCCAGGATCTTTGATACCAGCTCAAATGAAAAGGAAAGAAATAAGTTTTGTGTGGCCCAGGGTTTAATTTTATGATTTACACCGAGGCTGTGAAAAATTACTGTTAAGAGAAGTAATGGAAAAGCAGTGTTGACGCTCGGCTTCCTTCTAGGGGAACTGAGAAGTGTTAATGTCCATCTAGCCCTGCAGGTTGACAGTGAAAACAAAAATCAAAACCCATCTCATCAATCTCTCTAGTCTCATCAAAATTAGGACCATTTGCGTTTTTTATACCGTTAGTTTCAAGGATGAGATGTTATATCGCATTTCCCCTGGATTAAAAAATTATTTATTTTCCCCTTGATTATTAAACTTTGTGATATACTTCAGTGTAGAGATTTTAAAAAATAAAACTGATAAAAACAGCTATGAGCATTTTGATGTATTTCCACCACTGTTTTTTTTTAAAAGACGTTAATTTTTGTGTATGTTTTCAGTCATACTGCATATACGGAACATAGCTTACTGGTTTTTTTTTTCTTTTTTGGCCATGCTGTGTGACTCGCAAGATCTCAGTTCCTCAAACAGGGATTGAACCTGGGCCACAGGCAGTGAAAGTCTGGAATCCTAACCCCTGTTCCACCAGGGAGCTCTTACTTCTTCTACTTACCATTATTATAAACGTTTCTTCTGTTAACCATGTTATCTTTGAAAATAATAGTTTTCCATTAGGTTTTTAATATTCCTGACATTTTTTTTTCATTGTCATAACCACTGGTATATTAAATGTGCACAGAGATTTTTCTTCCCTAGGGCAAATTTCCAGAAGAATTGAAATACTGGGTCAAGGGTATTAAGTTTAGTATTCAGTATAATTGTGAGAAATAACTGCTTCATTGTTATTATTACTATAATTAAAGATAAGTGAGATAGATGACTCTGTGTTTATATTATGTACTTCTTGATTCTGGTGTTTCTGCAGAAGTATCGGTAGCTAGTTCCCAACTTTATTTTTATTTTTTGGCCACACTGCATGGCACATGGATCTTGGTTCCCCAGCCAGGGATTGAACCCGTGCACCTGCCAGTGGAAGCCCAGAGTCTTAACCCCCGCACTGCTGGGGAAGTCCCTCCCCAACTTTATTTAAACAAAGATCAGTAATTTTTCAAAAGATTTGATGCAAGTTGGCTTATAACTGATCCCAAGAAGTCAGACTTCTGACTCCCAAGGAGTCAGACACTACTTCTGTCCAGGATTCTTTGCATCTCCTTGTTAATGCAGTCGAAGGCTCTAATTTGGGAGAAATATGTAAGCATCAACAGAAATAGCTGCCAGAGGTTAGTTATCCTCATTTTTAACTTTTGTAGGGTCTTTGCTAACTTTTCTTAAGTAACTTTGTGTTTCCAATTTTTCATTCTGTTTTCTGCTTTTTTGAGAGTATTTGTAGGTATATAGAGGGGCTTACCTGGTGGCTTAGATGGTAAAGAATCTGCCTGCAATGCCGAAGACCTGAGTTTGATTCCTGGGTTGGGAAGATCCCCTGGAGGAGGAAATGGCAACCCACTCCAGTATTCTTGCCTGGGAAATCCTATGGACAGAGGAGCCTGGTGGGCTACAGGCCATGCGGTCACAAAGTGTCGGACAAGACTGAGCGACTTTCACTTCTTCAGTTTGTAGGTGTGTAGACTTGGGAGGTGTGAGAGTTCAGTATCTAGATTCTGTTTTCAGGATGTGTTGTTTTTAGACATGTCTGTCGATTTAAAACCAAGGCAACCTGTGCGCCTCTAACACAGCCTTCCTCCCTGGTGCTTTATTTCAGGTTTAAAGACACTATCGTCAACGCCAAGTACGGAGGACACACGGAGGCCGTTCGCCGGCTGCTGGGCCAGCTCCCCATCAGCGCCCAGTCCTACAGCGGCAGCCCTTACCTTGACCTGTCTCTCTTTAGCTACGACGACAAGTGGGTGTCAGTCATGGAGCGGCCCAAGACTTGCGGGGACCACCCTATCAGGTACACACCATCACTGCTTCAGCTGCACGCTGCCTGGGGGTGGGGGTGTCTGCTTTCCCTTCTCTTGCGCATCACTTCACTATGACTCTGTCCACTTGTACTCACGGGTTCAAGTCACAGGGAAGGGTGTTTCCATAATGTGGGTGCTTTGGCTTACTTTGTGGCTCAGCTGGTAAAGAATCTGCCTGCAATGCGGGAGACCTGGGTTCAATCCCTGGGTTGGGAAGGTCCCCTGGAGAAGGGAAAGGCTACCCACTCCAGTATTCTGGCCTGGAGAATCCCATGGACTGTATAGTCTGTGGGGTCACAAAGAGTCGGACACTGAGTGACTTTCACTTTCACTTTGACCATTTAGGCGTTAGTCTCAAAAATGAATTAGTTCTGCTTTTTGCCTCTCCTCAAAACATCCAATTCAGTTAAGTATTGTTCTCTTTTCAAGGTAGCCAGGGAAGGAAATCATACTTTTCAATTTAATGACCTAATACCATTTCACAAGAAACTTAAAAAGAATTGAGACTTACATTTTACCCAGCTCAAGTTATTTTATCCCCTCCTGTTCCCTGATGGGAAAGAGAGACAGTTTGGGGAACAAGCAGGTTTTGGAGAAACTCATGCTTCCTCAGTTGGAAGAATTTTGGAAGGCAGGTGGCCATGTTACTCTAAGAAGCTTGCAGTTCCTTCGTCACGGGCGTCCAACTCACAGACCGCCCCCGTCCCTCCGTGCCAGGAGCTCGGGTCCTGCTGTGTGCTCTGACAGGTGCTAGAGAGAGGAGCTGGCACCACTTCCACTGTGGGCTTATTTCAAGGGAGGTGTGCGCTGGGCTCTGGAAGGTCTTCTTCACGTAGAAAACAGTGGTAGGTAGTATTTCATAACCCAGCTTCACTGTGTATTCAATAGTCTTGTGTAACACATTCTGTGCGATGAATTACTGTTTGTAATATTTCCTTTGGGAAATTGTAATCAAGTTCCGAAAACCAGTTAATTCTTCTATTACGGAAAATTTTAAACATATGAAAGTGGAAGACTGTGATGAACCTCTCTGTATGCATCACCCCACCTCAGCAGCCATCACTCATGGTCAGTGTTGTTTCATCTCTTTCTCCCACCACTGCTCCCCTCCCACCTGCCACTCTGGATTCTCACAGCCCAGGTGTTAACAGCATTTCACTCGTAAATATTTCAGTATGAACTTCTAAAAGATAAGGACTTAAAAAAATATAACCTCAATACCATATTCCATCTTACGAAAATTAAACCTGTATTAAGATCACCAATATCAAGTGAGTTTTCACATTTTCCTATTGTCTTGTATATATTCTTTTTACAGTTTGTTCCAGTCAGGACTTAAAGAAGGTCCATACGTTTTTTTTGGTTGCTGTCCTCTTAAGTCTTTTTTATTTTATGGGTTCTGCTTCCCTGTTACTTTCTTTGTAGTGAAGTTGTTGAAGAAACCAGGTTGTTCGTCTGGTAGTATTCCCCACATTCTAGATTTTTGCTCATTGCATCCCTGGCAGTTCTTATTGCCCCCTATTTCCTGTAAACTGGCAGTTAGATTTAGGAGCTCCAACAACTAGCTTTACATTATAAGCCCTTTGTGTGCTGGGGACTGTGTGGGTGAGGGGAAGGTTTTCACACATAAAAGCAGATAATTGGACTCATTTGACATTGTCATAGCCCGAGATAACATTTCTCTCCCTTTTGACTGCCCTGCCTTTCTGATTTGAAAAGATTAACCTAAGGAACATATCTGGAAATGCCACTGACCCTGAACTTCTTGTAATTCTTATTTTTTAATTTAAAATGAGAAATGAAAAGATATTAAAGTCATTTGAAGAGGTAATGCCATTACTCTAACACCTTTATTGTATTAAATTTATTCCATTCTAGTCTTTGCCAGTGTGTGTTTTTACATTTATGCAGTCGTAGTTGTAGTTGGCATGGTACCTTGTAGCCTGCTTTTATTTAATAAACATTTTTCCATATTGTTATATAGTCCTTAAGTTACAGTCCTGATGACGGTGTATTATTCCATAAAATAGATGTAGCATAATTTATTTAGCTGTTCCCCTATTACTGAGCATTTATTCTCTACCTACATATTTACATTAGACCTCATGCTATGTGTGTGCTAAGTTGCTTCAGTCATGTCCAGCTCTTTGCAACTGTGTGGACTGTAGCCCACCAGGCTCCTCTGTCCGTGGGATTCTCCAGGTAAGAATACTGGAGTGGGTTGCCATGCCCTTCTCCAGAGGGTCTTCCCAACCCAGGGACCCAACCACATCTCTTATGTCTTCTGCATTGGTAGGCAGATTCTTTACTGCTGAGCTACTGGAGAAGCCCAAATGCTATAGTAGTCATCTTTATTCACATCACTATTTACTTCACTTAAAATAAATTCTGAGTATAAGCTCTTGGATTATTGAGTCAAGGATACGGATATCTTTGTATCTCCTACATATTTGCTTTCCAAGAGGGACATGCATTGTAGAACTCTTTATTTCAGAACTCTTTGTTTTCTAGAGCTTCCTCCAATTCAGCCCCAACCCTGCCAATCATCTCTGGTTCCCAAGTTCACAGGGCACTTGCTTTGCATATGGCAAAAGGCATTTAAGTACTGGGATGGATGAAAGCATCTTTGTTCTTATTGTATTAGATGAAAAAGTAGAAACTAGTTAGTATTTTGTTTTCGCGTGTGCAAAAGAAGAGCCTTCCAAAAGGATTTCTTCTTAACAGTGAAACACTCAGGACTTCCCTGGTGGTCCAGTGGTTAAGACTGCAGTGCAATTCCTGAGCCCACTCGCCGCAGCTACCGAAGCCCAAGCCCTAGAGCCCAGGCTCCTCAACAGGAGAAGCCACTGCAGTGAGAATCCCTCACACTGCAACCAGAGAGTAGCCCCTGCTCACCACAACTAGAGAGAGCCTTTGCACGGCAACAAAGACCCAGCACAGCCAAAAACAAGTAAATAAAATAAATTTTAAAAAGAGGAAAGAAAAACTCAAGATATGGGCCTAGATCTGCACTGTCCTCTAGTAACCACCACCCTCCTGTGGCTGGTGAGCACTAATGTGAGATGTGCTCATGTGTCAAATACACATCAGACTTCAAAGACTTAGTACAAAAAAAAATGAAATCTCTCTTTAGCATCTTTTATATCATTGGTTGAAATGATAATATTTTAGATGCTGATGTTAGGTTAACTAAAACATTATTAAAATTAATGTCACGTTTTCCTTCTTACCTTGTTTGACGTGGCTGCCTGAACATTTAAGCATGCCTCCTTGGCTTGCATTATCATTTCCAGCCCTGGCCTAGGCAGGTAGGTAGCCGGGCAGATAGCTGCTGGAAAAGGGGAGGCTGTAATCAAGGCCATAACTAAGGGTCATCTTGGGAAAGACAAATGACCCAGTGATTCAGGCCGGCATAGTGAAGTTCATAATCTCCCTGTTCATAAAATGAACTGATCAGACATAGCCGATTTTGACTGGGGGCTGACGTTAGAGGAGATTTCATCAGTGAGGTTAATTCATGAGTCCCTTGCTATTCAGGTTTCAAGGTGGTGGTGAATGTCTGTCCCATGCTCTCCTCCTCTCCTTGTTCTGTTTAGGTTCTACGCCCGGGACTCTGGTCTGCTGAAGTTTGAGATTCAGGCGGGCTTACTGGGCCGCCCCATCAACCACACGGTGCGACGCCTTGTTGCCTTCACCTTCCACCCTTTTGAGCCTTTTGCCATCTCTGTGCAGAGGACTAATGCCGAGTATGTTGTCAACTTCCACATGAGGCACTGCTGCACGTAGGTGCGTCACGGAGCTGGCTCCTCTGGGTCCCAGCCTCTGGCCCCTCACCCCTCCGCCCCGCCACGTCTCAGAGGACCGTGAAGCAGAAGCTCCTGATGCCCAGCCTTGGGGTCCCAGGCTGTGTACCTCCGATGTGGAGAGCTGGAGACAGGAGGAAAGAGGCTTGAGGGTGGCTCAGCCCTGTACCCAACACAACTACTGATCGATCGACTTAAAAGTCCTCTTGCCTTTTCCCTGTGGGAATGCCCAGCATTAATTAAGTCCATTTAATTTTTTGTCTCATTTTGCACTTTTTTGCTATGAAGATGAGAGCATTACACCTCTGCCCCCTTCATGTCACTTCTTTGGCATTACAGTATACAGCCTGCAGCAGGAAACTCTTGTTTACTCATGAGAACTCTGTATATCCTTTCAATTAGCCAACAGCAGGGCTGTCTTTATAAGGAAAAATAAATAAATAAAGCCTTGGTATTTTCTTACTTAAATATATCCCGTTTGAGGACTGCCTTCTGTTCCAATCTCACCAAATGATTTTCAAATACATGGGTTCCAGCAAGGCCTGTGAAAGGAACTGGAGGCCGCGGACCCAGCAGCCCCTGCTGGTAGGACTAAGTTTAGGGGTGGGCCAGCGTGGAAGCCGGCTCTCTTCCAGGCTTATGTCCTTCCCCAGGGTGTTCGCCCGGTAATTGTTGCAGCTGGAGGAATGGAACCTAATTGCCCGTCCCCGTGTGGAAGCATGCTCCCATCTGTGCCATCTGCGTTGTGCAGGTGGAGAGCAGGCCGTCCTCTTCAACCACAGCAGAGACAAGCTCTGTGCAGCACGTACTGTCATTTGGGGGGGTGGGAGCTGACCGGCCCCAGGCGTCCCTCAGGAGATCAGCCGGGCTGTTCCTGGATGGCTGAGCCATCACCACGCTCCTCTAAACACCTGGCAGGCGCCAGGCAGCACCCCTCTGTCACACTCTCAGCTGGTCTGCCCCCCAAGGCTTGTCAGGACGTGTGTGTTTCATCCTCATAAATGTGTCCACCATTTGTGAAGTGAGTTTGTTGTGCAGCCTCTGACTTTGAAGCTCGCTCTGGAGTGTTGGGTTTCAGAGAAGGCAGGGAGAGGAGCCGTGGATGCAGACAGCTGGATCCTCCATCCCTCTCCCGCCTAGGGACGAGCTTCCCTTGGGAGCATAAGAAATATGATATGAAATGCTCCACCAAAACCAGTTCCACTAATTTCATCATCTTCAGTCTTGAATAGCTAAATTCATTCTCATTAAGCGATCAAGATCATAGGATTTGAGCACCTACTATGTGTCAGGTAGATGCTGTGCCGAGATGTTGAGGATGAGGAGAGGAATAGGCAAAAGGCTAAAAAGCCCCTGAGGTGTGTATTTGGGACCAGTAGAGGAGATTGGAGGAGAAGCAGAGAAGGACAACTGTACTGGGGAAGGGACGCTAGAACTGGGTAAGTGGGAGTGTGTCATGTGGGCCAGGACAAGAAGACTTGGGTCCTCACCTCTTTTTCTCTATATATTCTTTAGTTGATTTCATCCACTTTATGGTTTTAAATTCTAGGGATAAGCTGATGATTCTCGAGACTGTAACTCTAGCCCTGACTCCTTCCTTGAGTGCAAAATGCATATATCTCTTGGCTTATGTGGCCTCTTCATGTGCAGATCTAACAGGCATTTCAGAATCCGTGTATCCTAAACAATATTCTCCATTCCCCTGCCCACCCCCAACCTATTTTTCCTACAAGGTTCCCAAATGACTTAAGTATCTAGCCATTTACTGCAAAACCTAAGGAGTTACTCTCAATTTCTTTTTTTTTTCCCCATCTCCCACGCATCTGACTTCAATCTAGGAATGTGCCCTGAGCAGTCTCAGCCAATCATGGTGGTCTCATACGAATTGCTAGTTACTAGAACTAAGCTAAGACCAGTTGGCATAGGGGTTAGTGTAGGAATGTCATGTGATGTCGTTCAGGTCAATGATACCCTGAGATAAAGGTGTCTAGTGCCTTTGAACATTTTTCTTTAGAATATGCTAGTGAGGGGGAATTCCCTGGTGGTCCAGTTGTTAAGAATCTGACTGCCAATGGTGGAAACATGGATTTGGTCCCTGGCTGGAGAAGACTGCACATCCCACAGAGCAGCTGAGCCCGTGCACTGCAGCTACTGAACTCTCAAGCCCGAGAACCGCAACGGCTGCAGCCTGTGTGCCGTAGAGCCCATGCTCCATAGCAAGAGAAGCCACCGCAACGGGGAACCTGAGCACTGCGACAAAGGGCAGCCCCCGCTCCCCGCAACTAGAGAAGGCCCGTGCACAGCAGCAAAGACCCAGTGCAGCCAAGAGTAAATAGATAATGTAAAAAAGAATATGTTCGTGAGGAAACATGTAGCCCACACTCCCGCCATCCAACACCCTATGATCATAGTTCACTGAGAATCAGCCTTAGGATGAAGCTGTCCTTCTGGGTGGTAAAATGAAGAGAGAACCTAAATCATAGATGACAGAGCTGGCTGATTATATCAGCCAACCCTGAAACCCACCCTACATCTGGAGTTCCATTTCTGTGAGACAGTAATTTCCTTTCTGTTTAAGCCACTTGAATTGGATTTGATGTTTCTTGCAGGTGAAAGCAAACTAATAGATGTGAAGAGAAAGGCACGTTGCCCATGGAAAGAGTCATAAAGTTCCTGCTGTCTGGGGACCTTCTTAGATCCAGTTCCAGTGTCCATGAGGCCCCATTATGATTCCCATTCTCAGATCCCTATTCTTGAATTTACGTCAGATTTCTGGCTCTCCTGTAGGCCTCTGCAGCCATACCTGAGCTGGGCTGGCTGTTTCTTGTACCTAAAAGGATTTAACTAAAATGGGAGATAAAGCACTCAGCACATTGAATACTTGGCCCATAATTAGTTCTCAAATCCTATGTATTTGTTTACATTAACTTTGTTTCTAAAGGATTTAAAGCTGTGTTAAGTAAACTCTAGTGTCTTCTCTCCGAAAATGTTCATCCAATAAACCTCGAGAATCTTTGGAGAAATAAGCTCTTTGAAACCAAAATGTTTAAGAAATGCAGAGACTTCAGATTTAAATTCTTCTCTGAACCTCTTTCCTCTATTTCCTACTCGGCAGGGAGCTGGCATGTCAACAGTCAGCTTGAGGCTGCTGTGGACCTTTGAGAGAAAGCTTCCATGTAAATTCAGCAGAACCTCTTTCATTTAGAGTTCTTACAGAGAAGCACATAAATCAGTGAAAAGCCTAAATTAGATAATTTTTAAAAGAACCGTAGCTTCATTATTTTCAAGTACACAGAGTAACTCCATCTCAGCCATGAAGTGTTCCTTTGCAGAAGCCCTGAGGGATGTTCCTTAATGAGTAGGTCATAATTATTGGTAATCAGCATAACGGTTCTCCTCAGTGCATGCTTTCAAGGCATTTGAGTGTATTGAGTGGTTTTGATGTTCTGTGCGGTAATTTTGTTTACAACATTAAACAACACTGCTCAGTGTATACCTTTATAGCTATAACCCTCTGTTGTTGTTGTTTTTTTTTTAATTCTGAAGACTGACTCCACTGTACAACATTTGATTACCAGAGGCAGAAATAATGTAGGAAGCAGAGAGATGCATAGTAAGACTCAGATGCTTTACAGATGGAGTCCTGATAGAATTATGAGAACAGCTCAGGTTTGCAAATGAGGTCTGTGCTACTAGCTATGTGACCCTGGGGTTGATAATGAGAACCTGATGGAGTCTTAGTTTCTCCTCTGTCAAATGGGGATAATTTCTCATTTGCAGGGTCAATGTGAACACTGAATGAGCATTAACTAAACACTTCTTCATTCCTTGGTGACCAAGCAACATAAGCTTGCCTTCTCCAGGCCCAGCTCCTGATCACCCCCAGGAGACTGGTAACGTTACCTCTGTCCTCACTCACCCATGTCTGAGAGGATCAGAACATCCCTAACCCTCTTTGCAGCCAGACATGTTTGCTAGAAGGGAGCTTTGTTTGCTGAGAGTTTGTTATCATTGATTGTTAGCATTTAGTAAGAGCTTATTATCATGGACCTGGTGGTTCAGCTAGTAAAGAATGTACCTGCAATGTGGGAGACCTGGGTATGATCCTGGACTGGGAAGATCCCCTGGAGAAGGGAATGGCAACCTACTCCGGGACTCTTGCCTGGAGATTTCCAGGGACAGAACAGCCTGGCGGGCTATAGACCATAGGATTGCAAGCAGTCAGACATGACTGAGTGACTCACCACGTCTATCATGGACCAGAGGCTCTGTTAAGCCCCTCACACAGGAAGGGATTTGTGTACTACTGCATCCATTCTGGGATGCAGTTTGCAAAACTGGACCTTATCTAAAGTTGGCATCTCCTGTCAGCCAGGTGACAGTGTGACTTCACTATTGTCGCCTGCTCTGCGTGAGCACGTGGAGCATAGTCATCATGTTGCCATCATTTCTACCGAGTAATACGCATTACTGATGTGACATGGGTTAAAGTTCTGTACTGTTTAAAGTGTCTTCCAAGAGACTGAACTGTAATACTTGGTTTTTTCTTTCTGACTGACTTTACTCTGTATGACAGACTCTAGGTCCATCTACATCTCTACAAATGACCCAATTTCATTCCTTTTTATGACTGAGCAGTATTCCATTGTTTACACATGCCACATCTTTATTATCTGTTCATCTGTCATTGGACATTTAGGTTCTTTCCATGTCCTGGCTAACGCATACATGTGGAATCTAGAAAATAACCTATTTCCAGGGCAGGAATAGACACACATATGTAGAAAACAGACGTGTAGGCGCAGAGCAGGAAGGGGAGGGTGGGATGAAGTGGGAGGTGAGGGTTGACACGTATGCACTGTCGTGTGTAAAATATACAGCGAGTGGGAACCTGCTACATAGAACAGGGAGCTCAGCTCTGTGCTCCGTGGTGACCTGGAGGGGTGGGATGGGGGTCTGGATGTGTGTATGCGTGCAGCTGATTCACTGTGTTCCACAGCAGGAACTAACACAACATTGTGAAGCAATCACACTCCAATTTAAAAGAAAAAAGGCCTTGTACCATGATTGGGTGTTACAATCAAAGATTATTTTGTACTCAGAAAGGTACAGAAGCAGTTTGAAGATCAAAGTGTTGGTTGATCAGTTGTGTCTGACTCTCTGTGACCCCGTGGACTGTAGCCCACCAGGCTCCTCTGTCCATGGGATTTCCCGGGCAAGAATACTGGAGTGGGTAGCCATTTTCCTCTCCCCACCCAAGGATCAAATCCACGTCTCCTGCATTGCAGGTAGATTCTTAACCATCTGAGCCACCGCAGAAGCCCATAGAAGCAGAGCAGTGGGATTCATTTTGGTATTAATGAAGCAGAGGTTTGCCATTTTAGGAATGAACATGAGGTAGTATTTTTTGCAAAACAGCAATCAGGTGCATCTTGAAAGTGATGTGAAAGTGTTAGTCACTCAATCGTGTCTGACTCTTTGTGACCCCATGGACTGTAGCTCACCAGGCTCCTCTGTCCATGGAATTCTCCAGGCAAGAATACTGGAGTGCGTTGCCATTTCCTTCTCCAGGAGCTCTTCCCAACCTAAGGACTGAACTCGCATCTCTTGCATCTCATGCGCTGGCAGGCAGGTTCCTTACCAGCTGAGCCACCAGGAAGCTTATATCCTTCATTGTGTTTTAAATTATTTTTTACTGGGGTATAGTTGCTTTACAATGCTCTTGTTAGTTTTTGCCGCACAGCGGAGTGAATCAACCAGATGTCCGTTATCCGTGCATATCCTCTGTTTCTTGGACTTCCTTCTCAGTCAGGTCGCCATAGTGCGTTAAGTAGAGATCCCTGTGCTATACAGTAGGTTCTCATTAGTTATCTATTTTATATGTGGTATCAATACATTGGCTTCCCTTGTAGCTCAGTCAGTAAAGAATCTGCCTGCAGTGCAGGAGACCCGGGTTCGATCCCTGGGTTGGGAAAATCCCCTGGAGAAGGAAATGGCAACCCACTCCAGTATCCTTGCCTGGAAAATCTCATGGACAGAGGAGCCTGGTGGGCTGCAGTCCATGGGGTCTCGAAGAGTCGGGCACGACTGAGCGACTGACAATTACTTACTTATCAATATTCAACTAATTGTTGAAAGAATAGAGTGGGGTCTATGTTTCTACTGAAAAAAAAAAAAAAAGAAAAGGAATGGAAATATTCTGAACAGTTGAAAAAAGTAAAAGGTAATTTTCAGGCTTCTCCCTAATAGTTTTTGTTGGGGTTATAAGGATTGAAATATATCCTTATGGAGAAATGTGTTGCTCAAAATAAATTGCCTCTGGACTGTTTTCCCAAGTCAATAATTTTTTTAAACTTTAAATGCCATTCTGTTTATATTTTTTAAAAAATAAAGTTTATCTGAAAAGTGATTCTCAACTCAGCATCCGTTAGGGTTGAGATTGAAGCAGTGGGCATGTTCAAATCTTGAGGGAGATTCTGTTGAAAAAACAAATTGGTAACCATTTTTATTGAAAAAATGAAAAATATGCATAAGTTTTCACATTACAAACTGGAGACATTGGAAAAAATCTTATCTGATGAGGTTAAGCAAGAAGACACAGGGATTCATAATTGGGACACATCCTTTAAAAAATCCTAGAGGGACAGAAGATTTTCCTGGTTATCAAATAGGCAGATGTGTTTTGGGAGGTTGGAAAGCATTGTGTTAGAAAGATGTTGGATTTCATAAAAAAAGGTAGAATGGAAAAAGCTGGAGAAGGAACATTTCTTTCTTTCTTTTTTTTAATCTTTCAGCCTCACCATGGGTCATGTGGGATCTTAGTTCCCCCACCAGTGATTGAACCCCACCCCCTGCATTGGAAGGCAGAGTCTTCACCAGATCACCAGCGAAGTCCCTGAGAAGGAACATTTCTATGAGCTCCTGAAGAGAAGATTCAGGGAGGGGCAGGCAGCAAGTGCCAAGGTCAGAGAAAGATAAGGGATACAAAATTAACATGTAATTGCTGAGGTGCCACTGTCTTCCAGATTTCTATTTATAATTTTGCAGTAAGTAAGCCCTTTTTAAGAAGGGGAAAAAATGCTCAATAAAAATTGAATACATGCAAATAGAAACTTGGGAAAAGTTACCAAAATAAAATCAAATGGCAAATAACAACCCGTTTGTCAAAGGATTGATTTCCTTAGTTTAAAAACATTTAAAATATTGACTATAGTTCTCTGTGCTACACAGTAAACCTTTGTTGCTTGTTGCATATTTTTTTGTTTTAATTAGAAATCTAGCATTCTTTTCATTCCAGGTCAAACAAAAAGATGAACTATCCCAAAGGAAAAATGGGCCCAGGGTATTATTAGCAGGGTGTTCACAGAAAAAATAAATACATGATCAAAAACTATATGAAAATGTTTATAATATTTATTTTTCACCTATCAGATTAGCAAAGGTTAAAAATATTTGATGACCCAGTATTGTCAAGAAGGTAGGGTGGTCTCATCCACTATTAGTGGGAAAGAAAGTTGATTCAGATTTCTTAAAAGACAAAGAGCAGCGTCTTAATAAATGTGCATATCTTTTAGCTCAGTTAAATGGTACATTATTAAGCCAAAACATATGTATATGTGCCTGAGATATATGCACGAGGCTTTTCATTGCAACTTTTTTATTATGAAAAAGTGGAAACTACTGAATGTACATCAAGAGAGACAGACTAAATAGATTATGAAATATCCATAAAATGGGATCCAATACCGCTGTTAAAAGTAATGAAACAGATCCATACATATTGATTTGGAAAGCTCTCTGAGACATATTAATTGAACAAGTGTGTTTAGTGTGATGCTCTTTTCTGTAAAAAAGAAAAACGAATCTGAAATGAAATTGAAATCAGTACAGACATAAATACATACATATTTTTAGAGTCATAAAACATTTTTGAAGGCCCACAGAAGACACTATTATGGTGGTTCCCTCTGGGCCTGGGGCTGAGGGAAGGTGGACATTCACTTTTTAACTTATCCTCATTATCTTTGTGATTCTTTTACTGTACTGTGAACATGTATTTCTTAAAAATTTTTAATGAGTTTATTCCTAATTTGTAACTGTGGTAAAAAAAAAAAAATGACATGAAATTTACCATCTTAACTGACTGTACAGTATTTCTGAGTGTAGAGTTCAGTAGTGTTAAGACACCCACATTGTTGAGCAGCCCATCTCTACATTTTCATTTTGCAAATCTGAATCTCTACAACTTTCTCAACTTGCGAAACTCAAACTTCTATACCCATTAAACAGTAATTCCCCCATTTCCCTGTCACGCCACCCCTGGTAACCACTATTCTACCTTCTGTCTCTATGAATTTGACTACTTTCATTACTTCAGATAAGTAGAATTACACGGTATTTGTCTTTTTGTGTCGGGTTTTTTTCACTTAGCACAATGTCCTCAAATTTCATCCATATGAGAGTCTCAGTCAGAATTTCCTTCATTTTAAAGGCTGAATAATAATCCATTATATGTATATACTGGGGCTTTCCTGGTGGCTCAGTTGCCCTAAGGAATTTTCCTGGAATGTAGGAGACCTGGGTTGGATCCCTAGATTGGGACGATCCCCTGGAGGAGGGCAAGGCAACCAACTCCAGTTTTCTTTCCTGAAGAATTCCATGAATGGAGGAGCCTGGTGGGCTATAGTCCATAGGGTTGCAAAGACTGATAGACTAACACTTTTTCACTTTCAAATGTATATACTATTGAATACATTAATCTATTCATTCATCCTTGCTGGACACAGGTTACTTTTACCTCTTTGCTATTGTGAATGATGTGTCTATGAACATAAGATGAGCATATATCTCTTTGAGATCATGCTTTCAGTTCTTTTGGATAAATACCCAGAAGTGGGATTTAAAGAGCTTTTCAAAAAGTGTTTAACCAGTGAATTTGCTTGCAGCAACAGAAGTAGCCACTCTGTGGGCTTAGTTGAGCTGAGTAGTCTGAGGTCATGATTTTCTTTACTTTACCAACCTCCTGGAGGTTGAGCAGTTTCATTCTTGCCCCCTGAGCCTTTCCTTTGCCCAGACAGAGGCCTTAACACGCTTATGAACTTGCTGCTCCCTGCCTGCTCCTACCTGCATTGATTCGGCACATTTCTATAGCTCCCTGAAGGAAGAGACGTGCAGCAGCATTTAATTAGAGGCCGAGAACATGCTTTCCCAAGGACACGACTTATTCCTCAGCCAGCTGTTGCCAGTAGCTCCCTAGCAACGTGGGGCACTCTCGCCTGATTGCTTCTCCCCAGACCAGGTGGGTGGCCTGCCCACCTGCTGTCACAGCCTGGTGTGGGAGGGGGTGGGGGTGGTCCCTGGGTCTCAGGCTAATTCTCCTGGGGAAGTGGGTGATCTGAACCTATTATTCCTGTAAAGCCCGAAAGGGGCTAAAACCTCTGACCTACCTGCTCCACCCCGCTCCCTCAAGTTCATGATTAGAGCAGAGAGAAGGTCACCAATTATAACGCAGATGGAGCAATATGATCCAGGAAAGTCTGCAGGGCTTGTGAAGTGCAGCTGGGAGACTCTGGGGCATGAGAGGGGGAACTTGCCCCATAGTAGGCAGAGCCTGGCTTTTGGGTGGTCGTGGGGGTGTGGCGGGGGGGGGGGGGGGGGCTGGGGGTTCCTGTCCTGGGCACAGAGAAAAAGGAAAGCCTCATTCCAGGTGGCCCCAACTGCTTTGGGTTTCCTGGGCCTTTGGAAAGGGGCTGAGGGTGGGGAGATGTCAGCAGAAGCCACACCCTGTATCTGAACTCACCACCCCTCCAGGGTGTGAGCAACAGCTACCCAGGAGCCAGACTCTAGGCCTGATTTCACCCAAATGCTTGCACAGAGTTTGCAAACTGGACGTTGTGAGTTGAGATGCCATTCAGTGACATGCCTATGGTGTATGTGGGTTTTTTTTAAATAATTATTTGGCAGGGCCAGGTCTTTCATTGTGGCATGTGGGATCTAGTTCCTTGACCAGGAATTGATCCCAGGCTCCCAGCATGGAGTCTTAGCCACTGGACCACCAGGGAAGCCCCTAAGTGGTGTTGTTACAGATTTGAATGTTTATAAAATATCCTGCATTTTCACATTGCCATTAGGCAGCCTGAGTCCCATGGCTGGGGTTATCTTAGACCGGGCATGCGTGTCTCCAGCTTACGTAACCCACTTCACTCATGTATTGGCCCATTTGCCCTGTGACCCCTGCACCTTTCTGTATCCATGGTGTGAACAAGGTTGCTTCTGCAGTAGTCCACTTGCATTTACTGCTTAATTCCTTTTTTTTTTTTTTTTAACTCAGTTCTTTCCACACATTTCTTGAGCTGCTTCTGAGCATCACAGCCTGAGCTAGGCACTCGGCTGAAAGGACGGGAAGGCATGGTCCTTGCAGACATGAGTTTATGGAGCGGATAGGGAGACAGAGAAGGAAGCAGGCTGGGGTGAGGGAGGTCACTGGGAGCAGGTGGGAGATGGATGCGCAGGGAACAAGGGAGCGGAGACCCAGGCACCTGACCCAGGCTGCTGGTGTCCAGGAGGGTTTCTGAAAAAGCTGAGACCTCAGCTGAATTCTGAAGGATAAGAGGGGTTAGCCTGATGAGAAAAGGGGAGAGGAGGAGACTCCACCAGAGGCATTGACCATCCCAGAGGGAGGGAGGTCAGGGAGTGGCTGAGTCTTTGTTCTGTGGAATTCTCGTTCCATACCTTCTCAGTCTCTGACCCTAGAGTGTGGCCTCTCGGAGCCTGTTTCTTCACATAGAGGTGCATGTGAGCTCAGTCATGTCCGACTCTTTGTGACCCCATGGACTGTAGCCCGCCAGACTCCTCTGTCCATGGGATTCTCCAGGCAAGAATACTGGA
This sequence comes from Muntiacus reevesi, assembly GCF_963930625.1. Classification (NCBI taxonomy): domain Eukaryota; kingdom Metazoa; phylum Chordata; class Mammalia; order Artiodactyla; family Cervidae; genus Muntiacus; species Muntiacus reevesi. The sequence continues at coordinate 18,070,041 of NC_089263.1, read as the reverse complement.
GTGGGTTGCCATTTCCTTTCCCAGGGGATCTTCCCGATCCAGGAATTGAACCCACATCTCTTGCATCTCCTGCATTGGCGGGTGGATTCTTTACCAGCTGAGCAATCGGGGAAGCCCCATAAAAAGGCATAACAATACTGACTTTCAAGGGCCATTATGAGGATGGAATTAGAGCCTGCACATCTGGTCCCTATCTTCAGTATAGTGGGTGCCCACTACCCGGGGCAGAAAACACTTGTCAAATGCCAGGCTGGGCAGCCCCTGCCTCCCTCCCAGGGAGCACACACCCTCTCCCTGGGTCCGGGTGGGTACAAGTGAGTGTTTGAAGGGTTAACCTGGCATTTTCAAGTCATTCTACCCATGGCGAGCCAGGACTAGCTTTTCCCATTTCTAGAGAGGCCGTGGGAGATGGCAACCCATGTTTCTGCCTTCCTTTCCAGCTGCTCCTTGTGGCTGAAGTGAAAATAGGAAGCCGCCCCCTCCGGGTTTGCCCACCGCGAAGGCAAAGGCCAGCTTGTCTCAGCCTGCGGACACCTTCTGGGTGTGGGTTTTACATTGTGCAAGCCACGGCACAACAGCACGCCCGCTGAGGGGTGGGTGTGGAGGAAGGCCGGGGAAGAGTGCGTCCTCAACACACCTTCCCTAGGAAACAGAACAGAGCAGCTGGGTTCGGGCCACCGGTGCTGCAAGCAGCACAGGGCGGAAGGCAGTCGGGCATCGTGTTGTCCCAGCGTTGACCTCATGAGAGGCCGTGAGATTCAGACACGCCCAACAGTTTCAGTGCCTCCATTCACCCTTATATTGACTTCAGTGGCCTCTCCCCCACGGTTCTGCTTTCCAGACCACAGAGTGCCTTCGTCATCTTGACTTCCCCTGGCATTTGAGCCTCTTTCTGGGTTTCTAGATTCTACATCTTATGAGTTCTAATAGGGGGCCAGGTCTTCCCTGGTGGCTCAGCAGTAAAGAATCTGCCTGCCAATGTAGGAGAGATATAGGAGATGCATGTCCGATCCCTGGGTCGGGAAGATCCTCTGCAGAAGGAAATAGCAACCCTCTCCAGTATTCTTGGCTGGGAAATCCCATGGACAGAGGAGCCTGGTGGGCTGCATTTCATGGGATTGCCAAGAGCGGAACACGATAGTATGAGACAAAGCAATAGTGAGCAAAGACCAGCTTACTCTACGGGGCCTCAAAGCTGAGGCTCTGCCAGTCGGCCTACAGCGGCAGACTTCCTGGGCCACTGGACAGGAAGTATATGGGGGGAGCCCCCTTCCTAGGGCCGTGGCCCCCAAATACTGATATTTTAGTATAAAACTTTGCTTTCTAGATCCAGTTCCCATCAGGAAGCAGCGTCTACTATTGAGATGCTGCTGCTGGAGTGATGGGGCTCAGGCAACATGTTACAGACCAGGAAACCAGCTAGAGAGCAAGAATGACTGAGTCACTGATGGGGCCAGCATTAGCCTGCAGGCTTTCCACTAGATTCTTTTTTTGTTTTTAATAACTTTTAAAAATTATTTATTTATTTATTTTTGGCTGTGTTGCGTGTAGTTTTTCTCTAGTTGCTGCTGGCAGGTGCTAATCTGTAGATGTGCCGCGAAAGCTTCTCCTTGTGGTGGCTACTCTTGTTGCAGAGCACGAGCTCTTAGCGTGCTGGCTCATGGAGCACCGCGCTAGTTGCCCAGAGGCAAGTGGGATCTTTCCGGACCAGGGATCTAACCCGTGTGTCCCCTGCCTTGATTGACAGGCGGACTCCCAACCGCTTGACCACCAGGAAAGTCTCTCCACTGAATTCTTAAGGTCCTCATAGACTTCAAGACATTTTCCAAAGAGGGTTTTAAAATGACTTCTTTGACTCTCCTTAAGAGAGTGCAGACAGCTGGAGTTGAAGGCTCTGCTGGAGTTAAAGGGGAGGTCTGCGGCCAGGGGTGCCTCGTAGAGGTCAGAGGGAATGCAAGGGTCTAAAAAGAGTGAACATTTCTTGGGCATGTGAACCAGGCACTGGGTCGCACATTCTTGATGCATATTAACTAATTGACTTAGTTCTCTGAAGTGCCTTGTCTCCATCGTAGAGATAAGGATTCAGGCACAGAGAGATGAAGTAACTTGCCAAAGTCACAGAGCTGGAGTCAGAATTCAAATGGACTTCAGCTTCAGCAGCTTAGCCCTGCTCCGCAGCTGTGTGTGATCAGGGGCCCAGGGAAAGGGCGTGAGATCCCTGAGGGCAGATGGCATGTCTGGGACTCACTGCTGGCAGCCAGCCCTGTAGGAAGGGTGAAAAATCCCCATCTGAGCGACACAGCCAAGGCAGAGGGACAGAGGAGGGATGCTGGGAGGGATAAGGGCCATCTTAAGGACACCTGAGCATCTCTGGCTAGGAAGGGTGGGTGACAGATGGGCAGCCATGGAGCCCGGCCCTAACCAGCTGCTGTTTGCAGAGTGCGTGGTGACAGCTGGATTAGGTGTACCCTGCAACCTCAGTGACCACCAGGGGGAGGGGGGAGGGGGGAGGGGGGGAGGAGACCCGCCCTGGGCCCTTCTGGCTGGTCCCTCCAGCACCTCCAAGCCTGGGGAGCTTAGTGCTTGCTAATCTCTGTCCCCATGGCAGCAGGAGGTGACAGGGCCATCGCTAAGGTCGTGGAATCTTCCACTTCTTGATGGCTAGGGAGCTTTTCCAGATGATCAGAGAACCTCCTCTCTCCTAGAAAGTAAGATGTTCAACTAAGACGATGGGCCCAGGGTCATCTGTAACTGTGGTGAATGGTCTCTCTCCTGTCCTACTCAATCCCTCTTTGGTCCACATGCTTTGTATCTGCTTTGATTTGGGGCTGCACATTTCATTGGTTTTGTCTGCCCTCCTGTTTCCCACCTTATTTCACAAAGGATTTGAAGCAGCTCTCAAAAATATATTGAAAATAATGTTGTTCAGTCGCTAAGCTGTGTCCAACTCTTTGAGACCTCATGGTCTACAGCACACCAGGCTTCCCTGTCCTTCATTCTCTCTCAGAGTTCGCTCAAACTCATGTCCATTGAGTCAGTGATGCTATCCAGCCAGCTCTATTGTCCCTTTCGCCTCTTGCCCTCAATCTTGCCTAGCATCAGGCTCTTTTCCAATGAGTCGACTGTTCACATTAAGTGGCCAAAGCTATAGCTTCAGCATCAGTCCCTCCAATGAATATTAAGGGTTGATTTCCTTTATATTCCTGGTTTGATCTCCTTGCTGTCCAAGGGACTCTCGAGAGTCTTCTCTAGCAATACAGTTTGAAAGCATCAATTCTTTGGTGCTCAGCCTTCTTTATGAGCCAACTCTCACTTCTATACATAGCTGGTGGAAAATAGAATAATGAAATATGCATTTGAGTAACTTGGGGCCAGAGGACTGTATGGGTAAGCCATCAAAGGTGTGTATGGAATGTCACTAAGGGATTAGTGACCCCTTTTCTCAATACTGTTTCTGGAACCATTCTAGTCTGTCTAAGACTTTAAAACTTAGAATGACATTTGGGGCATATTTTCTTTTTCATGTAACATAGGAAGTTGATTCACTCAATAAGTATTAAGTACCTTTTTAAGAAAAGACGCAGCAAAGTATTTCCACCATTTGCGTTTCTAAATTCTTTTGTCACATTTTGGGGCCATCAGTATGGTGTTCTTTCAAAATTAGGTGTGCTGACTAGTGTTTTAAATTCCAGTTAACACTCCAGAATCCACTACTACATATCATTTTAATTGTGCACCTTGGTAAGCCAGAGTCTTTTCCTTATTGTCTTGGAATGTTTCTCCAGAAATGTTCTAGAAAACCGTTTTAAAAATCACATTTTTCTAATGCTCACCAACTTTGTTATGGTATAATCCAGATTATGGCTGAGTTTGTAACTGGGTATTTGCTCCCCGGCAGCGTGGGCCAGTCTGGGTGGCCCTAGGTGACTGAGCTTGGAGGCGAGGCCCCCACTCCAGTCACTGGTTTATGCTCCTTGATTCAGTGAGATTTACAGACATTTATTGATCCCAGGTGGTGCTAGTGTTAAGAACCTACCTGCCAATGCAGGAGATGTAAAAGATGCTGATTTGATCCCTGGATTGGGAAGATCCCCTGGAGGAGGGCATGGCAGCCCACTCTAGTATTCTGGCCTGGAGAATCCCATGGACAGAGGAACCAGGTGGGCTTACAGTCCGTGAGGTTGCACAGAGTCATACATGACTGAAGCAACTTAGCATGCACGTGTTGAGCACTTTCTTAGGCTCTGGGTGCTGTGAATCCACCAGTCCCTGAATTCTTGGTGTTCCATTCTAGCAGACAAGACAGAACATGAATGAGAAAACTAATAGAGTGACATCATCTGGTTTATGTTTTAGCAACATCACTCTAGCTGCTGGGTGGAAAATGGGTTGTGCTCAGGGAGGGGCTGGTAGGAAACAGGGAGCCCACATAAGAGGCCAAGACAACAGGCCAGGCAAGACAAGGGTGTGGCAGTAGACGTGGTGAGAAGCAGTCAGACTGGGACATATTTTGGAGGCAGGGTTGGCTGGCCCAGTCGCAGAGTTCTGCATAGAAGTAAGGCAAAGGAATCAAGGATGCATCCAGAGTTTTTTGACCTGAACTGGGAAATGGTTGTCAGGCGACTGGGCCTGTCCTATGCAAATTGGACTTAGGCAGGAGTGCTGTTCTACCTGAAGTCCTTACTCTGGTCCTCGGACCTTCCTTTGACCTTCCTCTGTTCTATTTTCATGGGCTTTTCCCTTCCTTGTCTTTTAGCCACCACCATTTTTGACTCCTTTCCCCTATTCTAACTACCTAACATTCCCATTAGCTATCTTTTGTTAGACTGGGAGGGGGAAAGGGTTTCTGGGGAAGGGATGAGAATCAAGAGTTTTATTTTGGGCAGACTGGGTCGAGATGTCTATGAGACAGTCAGTAAAGAGCTCCACAAACTTCTAGTGGCCCGTCAGCACTTCACTGAATCTGGGCTGGGTGTGCAGGAGCAGAGGGATGGTCCCCAAGGAACAGGCTGCCCAGTGCCATACTGCCTGTGATCAGGGCCATCCTGGACTCCCCTGGAATCCTCCTGCCCAAGGCAGCTTGCCCTAGACTTCTGCATTCATTCATTCATGGGTCACATTCAACACATATTTATTGAGTGCCGTGATGGTTATTTTCCATTTGCCCCTCAAAAGTGCATGTTTTTGTGTAATCTAAATGGACAACATGTTCTTTTCTGGTGTTCCATTTAGTGTTCTACTTTGAGAGAAAAAAAAGAAAGAGTGAGTGGCTCTGTTTATAAGATAGTTAATAAGGCTGACAAAGCTGGGCCCCTGTAATCCAGGGCTGGTGGAAGGACATGTGACCTTGGAACACTTTTATCCTGTGTGTCTGCTCCTCGGACCCCATTCCATCCCCCAAATGCTGTCATGCCTCTGATCAGAGCCCTGTTGAGAATCCTCAGGGGTGCACCAGATTCCTTTGCCTGGCCTTCCCAGCCTGGCCTCAAGTCCCTTTTCAGCCCTTCCACTTGGCATTCCCAGCCGACCCTGCCCCCCACTCTGCTCATCCTGACCCACGTGTGGCTCAAGAGGGCTGTTTACAGAACACACCGCCCAGCCTGACCTTGACGTTTTCCAGCCTTCCAGTCATGAGTCCGCAGCTCCACGCCTGCCCGTGATGCTTGGCAGGTGCGGCCCCCTGCACCGTCCTCCCCTGGTCTGCCACCAGAATGAGCGTCTTGCTCTGCTGTGCTCCTAAGGTGCTCATCCACTGAGGGACTGAAACCCCTAGCCAGCCAGGAAGCACTTGCTTGCTTGCGTCTGAGGAGAGGGATGAATCCTTCAGTCACAAGACATGGAAGGTGGGAGGCTGGGTCCCCAGGGCCCATGCGGCTCTGTGCGAGGTAGGAGCTGGCCCACCGGGATCCTGGGGGTCCCAAGTGTGTCCCATTCCCCACAACGCCCCCCACTTGCCTGGCCCAGCCTGCACTTAGGCAGGATGATAAAGGGGCTTCTTCATTCTGCCTTGGAACTTCCGCTAAAGGCCCCCAGTGGGGGACCAGAGATGTTCTGTATCCTCCCAGGCTATAGCTGTGCTCTTTGTGGGGTGGGGGTGACGGTGACTGCAAAAGCACTAGCTGGGACTTGTCAGAAACGCAGACTGTCAGGTCTCAACTGAGATCCACCACATCAGAACCCACATTTTAACAGGGTCCCCAAGGATTTCACATGCTCAGTAGAGGATGAGAAAGGGAAGGACTATCATACCCACGCAGGACTTAATAAAGGATAGCAAAATGAACCCAACACCCAGCACCCCAAAAGAGATTCGGGATTCGAAAAGGGTGTTCTATGACAGTCAGGTTCACAGTTGCAGGAAACAGAAACCACTCTGGTGGTTTTATGTAGAAGAGGATTTGTTACTGGAAATTCAGTGATGGAGGGAACCAGAACCCACCTGCAGAATCTCTACAGAGTTGCTGCCTCAGTCTCACCAGGAAGGCAGGGCTTCAGGAATGACTGAGGCCATGGGCAACCTCAGTCCACTGCTTCTCCTTGACTTGAGGATGGGGACGTTGCCACGCCACTGCCACAGCAGCCTCTGAACACTGACAAAAAAAAAAAAATCCAACATCTCCCCAACCGAAGCAGCACGGAATCCCTCGGCCCAAGGCAGCTTGCCTCTGCCTTTCTTCTTCCTTCCAAACCTAGTGCAAGCACAGCTAGTTTGCAGAACTGCCTGTGTAGCCAGGACTGCTTTCCCCTGCTTTGAGATTAGCTGATGGAAGAAGAGCTTGCAGAGTTTGGGGCACTTATCAGAAGGAGAGAGTGGTGTCTCATGCTTTGGCTGGTAGCATACTGGGGTGGAAAAAAACAGAGCCTGTTTCTTGCCATCTCTAAAGCAGGGTTCAAGAGTGTTCCTGGGAGCAAAACACTGGGGGTATCTCACGGAGCGCGGGTGGGGCGTATTCATGAAGATGGAGGGTGGTGCCTGCCTCTGGCCAGGAGCAGCCTGGAGGGGGGAAGCTAGCAGAGCAGGGCAGAGGGATGGGGGCAGCGGCTGGGAGAGCCACACTGCTGGCCTTTGGTGAGTTGAGGATAAGTGGGGTGTCCCTAGGATCCCTGTGGCTCAGTGGGGACTGGAGGGAGCTGGGCTTGAGTCAGCATTGCTGGTACCCCACTCACCTAATAGGATTCAGATGTCCCTGTAGGAGGACCCTGGGCGGGATGGGCCACAGGGTCAGGAACTGAGACGGATGGGGAGGGGTCAGCCAGAGCGCACGTGCTTCTTGCTAAGGGGGTCGTGTTTGGGTTCTCCAGGGAGCAGACCCAGAGACACTCCTGGGTGGGGGATGTTTATTAGGGAGTGGTCCAGGAGCGACCCTATGGAAGGGAGGGAAGGGGGCAGGGTGGGCAGAGAGAAGGCTGGCTGTGCTGCAGCCTAAACCGACCCCCAGAGGCCCGTCAGAGCTGGCCAGGTCCTAATGCCTGGGCCTCCACCAGCCACTGGATGGATGTGCCATTGGAAGGGTGACCGCTCTCTGTGGCTGTCTCTGGGGCTGACAGCAGCTAGGCAACAGACCCTTCCTTTGTGGGGCATCTGAGTAACATCTCCATGTCCACCACAGAAAGACCCAGGTAGAGCTCTCTGCATGAAGTGGGGGGAACAGGGAGACTGGCCCCAGAGAAGCCACCACAGGCCCAGGCGAGAGGCAGCCTGTCATGACGGGGGTGCGATGATGGCCAGTGTCGGCCGAGAGGGCCCCGTGGAGAGCAGGAGGAGCTTTGCACTCCCCTCTCCTTCCATCCTCCCTTATCCTGGCCCTGGAGAAGTGAAGACAGAATCTACAGAGGGGCGAGGGGAGAAGCTTTGAAAGGCCCGGAGATCAGAATTTTCTAAGAGATTTGACTGGACTTTTAGATCCCTGGAAGACCAGGATAAGTCAAAATGGGGCCTCTTCTTTTTTAAAATGTTTTGGCTGCGCTGGGTTTTCACCACTGCTCATGAGTTTTCTCTAGTTGCACTGAGAGGGGGCTGCTCATTAATCTCGGCGTGCAGGCTCCTTACTGCGGTGGCTTCTCTTGTTTCAGAGAATAGGCTCCAGGTGCACAAGCTTCGGTAGTTGTGGAGCAAGGGCATGGGGGATCTTACTGGACCAGGGGTCAAACCCATGTCCCCCGCATTGGCAGGTGGATTCCTAACTACTGGACCACCAGGGATGTCCCCAAGTGAGACTTATTCTTATAATTAAAAGAAGGCCATGGAATTTTCCTGAGATGAGGGTTTAGGTCTGTATAGAAAAGGAGATCCGACATAGTTAAGGCGAGGCAGTGATGGGAGAAAAATAAAGTTGTATCCCGAGAGTCCAAGTTCAGTCTGTTTCCTGAATTGGCCCTCACGGAGGGACTGCACAGAGCTGGCAGTGTCCTTGGCGGAGCATGGTAGGTGAGTGGGCCTGTGCTCTTTGCCTCTCGCATCTGAGAGGCTCTGGAGCCCTGGCGGTGACCCAGTTTTCTGCCTCGACTGAGCGACATGCTCTCTGATTATAGGGGTGTGAAGGCCCTAAATGACTGTGAAGAACTTTTCAATCAGACAGAAAATAGGTGAGAAATGCATTTCCAAGAATGCTCCAATTATCCCAGTCACAACAGGACAAAATCTTGTGCTTTGCCTGCTCTCAGGGATGTGTCTCACGGTCCCATGGTTTTCTCCCAGAGGCCATGTGTGCTCTGCTCTCAAGGCTGAGGGCTGGAGAGGATCCTTGGAAGCACAGATTTTATTTTTTCAGGCTCCAAAATCACTGTGGACAGTGACTGCAGCCACGAAATTAAAAGTCATTTGCTTCTTGGAAGGAAAACTATGACAAAACTAGACAGCATATTAAAAAGCAGAGACATCACTTTCTGACAAAGTCCTGTATAGTTAAAGCTATGGTTTTTTCCAGTAGTCATGTACGGATGTGAGACTTGGGCCATAAAGAAGGCTGAGCGCAGAAGAATTGAAGCTTTTGAACTGTGGTTCTGGAGAAGACTCTTGAGAGTCCCTTGGACAGCAAGGAGATCAAACCAGTCAATCCTAAAGGAAATCAGTCCTGAATATTCATTGGAGGAACTGATGCAGAAGCTGAAGCTCCAATACTTTGGCCACTTGATGTGAAGAGCCGAACCACTGGAAAATATCCTGATGCTGGGAAAGGTTGAGGGCAGGAGGAGAAGCGGGTGACAGAGGATGAGATGGTTGGATAGCATCACTGACTCAATGGACATGAATTTGAGCAAGCTCTGGGAGACAGTGAAGGACAGAGGAGCTCGCATGCTGCAGTCCATCGGGTCACAAAAAGTTGGACACAACTGAGCAACTGAACAACAATAACTTTCGATAGCTGAGGCTCTTCTTCCTTTCAGAGGCCCAGGTGCTTGGCCCAGAAAGGCAGCCCTGTCGGTATCGCAGAGGCAGGGCCCACCTGCCCGTCCTGCTAAGACACTCACTATGGCAGCTCTGGTGCTTCTCAGCCCCCTTCAACCCAGAGAACAAGTTTGCCTCATAAACCTCTCTTGAACACGTCCTGCCCTGTGGTCCTGCCTCTCTGCACTCAGTCCTTCTCTCACTTCCCATCTCATCTCCAGGGGAGAACCTGTTTCCGGCTTCTCCCAGCTTCTGGCGGCTGCAGGCAGTCCTTGGCTGGTGGCTGTCTGGCTCCAGTCTCTGTTGCTGTGGTCACATGGCCTCATCCTCTTCTGTAGTCACGTCTCCTGCGGCCTCTGTTTCTAAAGGGTTCATGTGATCTCATAGGGTCCACCCCGATCATCCAGGATAATCTCCCCATTTTTTTTCCCTAAAGATCCTTTAACGTAATCACATCTGCAAAGACCCGGTTTCTGAATAAGATGACACATTCAGATTCCAGGGTTAGGATCTGCTGTCTCTGGGGGCCGTTATTCAACCTGCTACAGCCCCCCCAACTTCCCTCACATTATGCTCTAAACTGTTGGTAGTTTACTGCACAGACTGTCATTTCTGCCCTCTAGCGTTTGTCCATGCGTTCCTCCTCTCTGCGGAAAAGGTCCCCCATCGCCCCTGATTCCCCACACTCGTCTCCTAATGGCCACTCTTTTATTTATTTATTTGGCTGCACTGGATCTTGTTACAGCAGGTGAGATATTTAGTTGCAGCATGTGGGATCTAGTTCTCTGACCAGAGGTCAGACCTGGGCCTCCTGCATTGGGAGTTGGGAGTCCTAGCCACTGGACCACCAAGGAAGTTCTCTAATGCTTAATCTTGCTTTGAGCTCAGGTTCACCTCCTGTAGGAAGTGTTCTGTGATACCTCTTCTCATCACCACTACCATCACACACACACACACACACACACACACTCCCCTGTCTGTGGTAGGACCAGGGAGATTACAATGGACTTTTTCTGAATTTATCTCCCCTGCTAGCCTCAAAGCTGTTGAGGGACAGCCACTAGGCTCTAGACTTATTTTATCTGAGCATGGAAACATTTTCAAGGAAGGAAGGGTGGAAGACTGACTCCTGGAAAATAGACTTCTGAATCATTTGGCTTTTAAATTTAATTTTTGTCTGCACATTTGTAACAATCTGGCTTAATCTACATTTGAGTGGATTTAAGGGAGGAGGAGGTTGAGTGGTTGGCTCCTACAGAGCATTTTCTGATTAAAATCACTGGGAAGAGAGCTTTGGGAATAGTGATGATAATCCTGGCAGCGAGATGGACTTGCATCTGTATCCGCCACTGTTCTCTGCCAGGACCCCGTAGACTGGGGCCCAAGGGAGCAGTGTGGAAAGAGCTCAAGGGCCAAGCGTGTACACAGCTGTCTGGGTGGACGCACATAACTGCCCCATGCAGGTGGAATAACTGAGAGTCAGACTGATGCTGAGCCAGGGTTCCAGCCAGGGCTGGCTGTCTCCAAAGCCCCAGTCCTCTCCACTGCAAGCAGGCTGACAGGACGGGGCAGCCGAGAGCCCTGGGGAGAAACCCACGGCAAGAAGAGCCAAGGGCGTTTCCAGGGCAGCCAGTAGGTCTGTGTCGCAGCCCTGAGTCTTCCCTCTACCCAGTGTGGGCTAGTGCATCGGATCCCAGGCTGTCCTCCCCGCCACGGAGGAGCCGCGGGCTCCCGGGTGCCATATCCCATCCATAACTGCCTCTTGGTCCCGGGAAAACTGAGGTCCATCTGGGGAAGGGGATGTGGCTGACAGCCTGCTCAGTTGGTACTCCAGCTGGGTTGAGACCAGTGTCCTGCCAGTCAGGGGCCCCTGTGACACCACACTGCTCCTCAGCTGACATTTGCTTTGGGTCCAAGGGGATTACGCAAATGCGAGGTGGTTAAGCTGCCTCAGGGCGCTATGGAAACGGGGTGCTGAGCTCCATCTGCCCCACCTTCCAGTCAAGCAGTAATGACACTGCTCTTCTGACTTTTCTGGCCAGACTTGTTAGGCTGAATTGCAGGGCATGTGCACAATTTAATTTGAACTCGGGCAGGCAGAGGGGAGAAGCCAGATTTATTACCAGAACAAATTGCAGAGCCAGGTCAGAAGACCTCCCCCAAATACCAGGCCAGCCACAGGGTGGGGAGTGTTACGGGTCTGCGTGTGTCAAAATGTCTATTAAAAAATGTGATCTGCACACTTCAGGTAATTGGCATAGTGCCTGACTCTGCAATTTCTACATGTTTCTTATAAATCAGTTCTTTATTTCTATTTTATTTTAATCAGTTAATTATTTAATCTGAATAAGTAACAACATGGATGGCTGACCCCTGAACAACACAGGTTTGATCTTCGAGGGTCCACTTATACGTGGATTTCTTTTTCCACTAAATCTGTTTAGTACTACGATGTCCAAGGTTGACTCCGTGGATATGGAACAGTGGATCCAGAGAGTCATTGTGATGTTTTGTGTAGATCTGCAAGTGCATGGAAGGTGGGTGCCCCTAGGCCTGGTGTTGTTCAAGGTCAGCTGTACATGGCACCTTCTTCTGAAGGTGGAAAAGGTAAAAAGTCTTCCTGTTTCCCAGTCACACCATTTCTCTCTCTGGAGAGAATGTTATTATTTGGAGTATCTCTTTCCAGATAACTCAATGCATACACATTTATGTATACAAATCCTGCCCTTTTCTACAACAATGCATGACTCTCCTCCACATATTCTCCTGCCCATCCCACCCACAACCTCTGTTTTTTCACTTAGCAAATACATCTTGGCTTGTTTCAGGGCTAACATGCTGTTATATGGACGGACTGTAATTTCTTTAGCCCTCTGTTGATGGGCATTTAGGTTCCAATCTCCTTCCATTACGTCACAGTGCGTCACAGTGCGTCAGTGAGCATGTATCTCTGCCTACACACGCCCACATGAAAGGCCATCTCAGGGGCATTGTCCGCTACGGTAGCCAATGGCCTCAAGTATTTATTGGGTTGGCAAAAAGTGTGTTCTGCTCTTTCTATGGCATGTCACGTAAAAAACCCCAAATGAACTTTTTGGCCAACCCAATACATTCCAATTAATTTGAATTGAATAAAACTGAACTCTCAGCTCCTCGCACACGGTCATGCTGGCCACACTGAAAGTGATGGCAAGTCCTAGGGGTGCTGCGCAGGCCCCGTGGCCCCAGGGCACAGCCGTGAGCTGGGACGATACTGCTCCACTGACGGAAATACCTCAATGCGAACTGTGAGTTCCATGCACAGAGGAGCACTGACATATACACACTACCACGTGTAAAACAGATAGCTAGCGGAAAGCTGCTGTTTAACACTGCGGGCTAAACTCCACGCTCCGTGATGACCTAGAAGGGCAGGTTGGAGGTGGGGCTCTAGAAGGAGGGGATGTATGTACACATGGGGCTGATTCATGATGTTGTACAGCAGGAACGAATACAACATTATAAAGCAATTATATTAAAAAACAAAACCAAAACAGCAATGGGTGTATCCAGAGTAGGAAAAAGAAAGAACAAAGGAGGCCAGGGGGAAGGCACACATGTACTTTTTAAAAACATACATGTCAGAGTCAGCTTGCAGGCAGGGGTGACTGGAAAACGGTTGCTCCTAAAGTGCCCGGTTATATTCTGCCAGCATCCAGGTGCCTGAGTTTTGTTGTTATTCAGTCACTCAGTTGTGTCTGACTCTTTGCGACCCCATGGACTGCAGCACACCAGGCTTCCCTGACCTTCACCATTTCCTGGAATTGCTCAAACTCATGTCCATCCCGTCGGTGATGCCATCCAGCTATCTCATCCTCTGTTGCCCTCTTCTCCTACCCTCAATCTTTCCCAGCATCAGGGTCTTTTCCAATGAGTTGGCTCTTCCCATCAGGTGGCCAAAGTATTGGAGCTTCAGCTTCAGCTTCAGCATCAGTCCTGCCAGTGAATATTCAGGACTGATTTCCTCTTGGATTGACTGGTTTGATTACTTGAGTGTTAAACAGGCTTATCTTGATGCTGACGGTACAGGTAAGTGTCAGTGACTGACCCTGACTGAAAGAAGGGAAAACACTGCATCTATGTGAAAGAAATTACATTTGCCTTTTTGCCTGCAGAGAGAAGCGAGGGGAGAGGGGAGGAGCGGCTTTCCTCATGCAGCCAGGCCCAGGCCACGGGCTCTGAGCTGCAGACGCACTCATAGCAGCAACCGGAGGCCCTGCTGCCAGGAGACAAGGAAGTGTGCCACATGTGCTGATGCCAGCACTCTGCTTGTGCAAACACTCAGGACCCAGGGCCGGGCTCTGTCTTCTTTTCCCAGGGGAAGTGCAAGCACATGGCCACCTGTGTCTCAGGCCTGGCAGGCCGGCTTCGGAGAAGGGCTCGTGCCAGCGGGGACAAGGCAGCCTGGCACTTTGGGCGAACGATAAAGCCTTAAAAGGTCAGTGAAGGTGCCTTGGTGCCCCTTCAGGAGGAGCCACTCTCTGAGGCCAAGACCCAACGATTAAGAGGTGATACAGTCTAAGAGGGGCTTCCCAGATGGTGCTAGTGGTAAAGAACCAACTTACCAATGTAGGAGACAGAAGAGATCTGGGTTTGACCCCTGGGTCGGGAAGATCCCCTGGAGGAGGGCATGGGAACCCACTCCACTATTCTTGCCTGGAGAATCCCCAAGAACAGAGGAGCCTGGCGGGCTATAGTCCACAGGGTCGCACAGAATCGGACACGACTGAACACATGCACAGCCTAAGAGAGCATAAATTCACTGGCTTCTTAGAGCCTGGACCCAGCAGGGCCCTGGGGTGCCCAGCAGTAAAGCTGTGTTGTCTTCCAGGGCACCCTGACAACAGCACCACCCCAGCTGGCTCCTAGGCCTCCTCTGTTTCTGGTCTGAGACCAGTGATCCTTTAAGGTCCCCAGAATGCTACTTGTAGGCACTCTTAGTATCGTCCTTTTCAAAGCCCTCTTGGGAATAACACTTCCTAAAACTACAGAGCTGAGGATTTCACTTCTGGAATGATGGAGAGCACCTGTGCTTCCTCTTCTCCACACGCCCCTCTGGATCTGTTCCACACCGCCTCCTTGGGAGGCATGCCCTCCAAGGGTGGACCAGAAGCTCCTCTGTGTTCTGGTTCTCGTTGGATTCAGCCCTTGGGGATGTTGGGTGGTCAGAGGCTGGAGCAGTCAGGGTGTTTCTTCACTCTGCCTCTGTGGGGCCGAACTTTTGGCAGAGGCTGCGTTCCTGTGACTGGAGTTTTGGCCAGGATCTGGGGACTGGTTCTTCTTCTGCCCCTGCTCGTCCTCAAGGGCTTCAACATGCTTATCCCCTGACCCTGCCTGCACTTCTGTAAAGTGAAATTGTTAGTTGCTCAGTTGTGTCTGACTCTCTGTGAACCTGTAGACTGCAGCCCACCAGCTCCTCTGTTCATGGAATTCTCCAGGCAAGAATACTGCAGTGGATTGTCATTTTCTTCTCTAGGATATCTTCCTGACCCAGGGACTGAACCCAGGTCAATCTGAGCCACCAGGAAGACCGTTTTTTGAACCATCTGCTTCTTGCTCTGATTAACTGCTCCAGGCCCTCATGAGTCCTGTGTTTTTTAAGCATCATGTTTACATGCAGTTTTATGGTGAAAAGGTGTTAACTCCCTTCTGGCAGTGGCTTTAACACCAGAAGCCTTCAGTTGGGGCTCCTTTAGTCACTGGTCACAAGTTATCCTTCATAGGTCCCGCTCAGGATGGAAGAGAAGGCAGCAGGGAGACATGTTCCTCCTAAATTCACGTCTAGATCATGGTCTTTCTCCCTTCTCTAGCCTGTACAGCACAGCAGCTTTCCTATTTGAGAGCGCGTTTGTGGACTTACTACACGAAGCTCAGGCAAATCGCAGCACTTGCTGGCTGGGCCCACGTGGAGCCCGTCAGCAGTCAGCAGGCCCTTCCTGCAGACTTGCCTCTGAGGCTCGTGCACCTTTTCATCTCCTGTGATGCTTTCATCCTTGGTCCTCTGTCTGAGGAAAAGGGAGGGGTCTCTCCGGCTGGGCTCCTGGAACCCCCACCTGTGGCTTCTGTGTGGCATCCAGTGACCCCAGAGCCCAGGCTGAGCAGTCAGTGCTGCCTGGGTGGGGGCCGGCTGAGCTCACCTAGGGCAGGGGGGACTCCCTCTCCTGTACTTCTGTTTGGGCTCTGCGCTCGCCCATCCCACCACCCACACTAATTCCTGTTTTATACCACTCTCCCTTCCCTCCTTCATGGCCACACAATCTTGGGTGTTCGGACTGCTGATGCCCATGGAATGTGAAAAGATGCTTTAACTGTGGGGAATCTCTGATGGTTTACGCTGTTTTTTTTTTTTTTTAAACATGTAAGGGTTGACATCTTTATTTTTAAAATTCGTATTGGAGTATAGTTGCTTTATAATATTATGTTAAGTTTCTGCTGTATAGAAAAGTGAATTGGCTATATATATTCCCTCTTTTATTGGCTCTCCTTCCCATTTAGGTAACCACAGACCATTTAGCAGAGCTGATTGTTCATGCTTAAGAAAACCTGATCCCAGGACAATTCTCCTCTATTGTTAGGGCTAACTTTAGACATTTCCATTAACAGTGAAACCTACTATCAGAATACTCCAGAGGTAGGGGGCAAAAACCTCTCAATTTGGGGCCAAATTACAAGTTAATAAGAAAAGTTGCTAATGAGCTCTGGAAACCTTGGTTTAGGGGCTAAAGAGGAAATATTTGAAGCCAAAGAGGAAGGTGTCTGGTGCTTAGTTGCCCGTATTTACATCTTACTCCGTCCATTGAGGGTCTCGCCTCAATTCAGTCTTGTTTTCAGGAACTGGGGGGAGGTTTAGGTCTGTAATGTTGGAAGCAAAAAAAAAAAAAAAAAAAAAAAACCCAAAAACTCACAAATTACTACAGATGGTGGAAATAATTTTATTTTTTCAGAAGAGAAGCAGCATTTACTGCCGGGAACCTGGGTCAAGCTGCCCTTTAACTCCCCTCGTGTCCAAGAGAGGCACGGCCTCAGTTCTGGCCACACTGCTCTCCAGTCAGAGGAACAAGCAAAGGCCACCGAGTGAGGAAGTGAAGCTCTTCCTTACTGCCCAAGGGTCTCAACAAGCCCTGCCTGGAGAGTTTGGACAGTGCGCTTCCCACGAGGGCCAGCTGGAGGCAGGACTTGACGTCGGGTGCGGGTGCAGGATTCCTGGCCCTCACAGCCTCCGTGCCTTCCTGGGGCGGCAGCCGTTGTGTGGGATGGGGGTGTTGTCTGTGATTGAGATCACTTCCAGGCCCCCCATGGTCAGGCCCTTGATGGCAGACTGGAAGGAGCAGGAGGAACAGGAGGATGGCACGGACCAGAGACGATGTCCCGGTGTGTCCAGACAGGGCTCGGAGAGGGATGGAGGGTGGGGAGGTGCTGGCTCTGAGGCCTACAATCCAATCCCCCCCCCCCCCCCAAGAGGCTTCCTACCAAGCCCTCCCCCAGGCCCTCAGCGCTGCCCAGGCCCTCAGCGCTGCCCAGGTCTCCAGTCCCACCTGCCACGCCCCACCCTGCCCTTTACAATCTAAAGACAAAGACAACTGTAAACCTCAACACATCTTAAGCATTATGCTTTTGTAGTTTCCTCTGCTTGGAATGTGCCCCTCACCCCCAAACTCATAAACACACCTGGCTAGTCCCTTGTCATTCTTGAGAAATCAGTAGAAATGTCCCCTCTTTGGGGACACTTGGGTGATCACACCCAAGGGGCTCCCAGCATCGGGGCACAAGCTTCACTGCCGCACCCACGAGCCTGTCCTGAGGGACTCACCTGTGACAGGCCCCCAGAGACCCCAGTAAGTGTCTGAGGAACTGAAGCTAAGTGATCAGGGCTCGCCTGGAGGGGCTCAGTAGACCAGAAGCAACGGAGACAAACTTTAAGCTGTCAGGGAAGGCCGGTCTCCCTCCTCTGCCCCCACCCCGAGCTCTCTCACTAACTGAAGGACGAAGCGCAAGGCTGGGCTGTGAAGAAGCGAGGTCACTTACCAAGCGCCCGGGCCCCAGGCCTTTGACCACAACTCGGACGTGGGTCACGCCTTTCCCTGTAGCTTTCTGGCGAGGAGCAGCAAGTGGTTAGTGCTCCCAAGAAAGAACCGCAACAGCCCCGCCCCTTGCTACTGCCCCGGGAGTGACAGGGTTATGAGCTCGAGGGGACAGGCACCCACACACGCAAACAGGAGAGGACAGGGAAGGAAGCGGAGGGCAGAGGGCCGCGGGGCAGCACAGACGGTGTGGTCAGCTGAGGGCCCTTCCACCTGGAACAGCACTGCCACCTACTGGACACTGAGAAACATCGCTCAGATTGTTCTCAGGCGGATAAATGCAGAATTTCAGACCACAACAATCCCTAGACTCCTGCCTGAGCCTCAATACCCTCTTAAAGAGTATTCTTTAATCATTTAAAATCTTTCATTATAGCTGAAAGCTTTCTTTCTTGATTATAAAGGCGGTTTATTACAGAAGTCTGGAAGACACACAGAACTCACTCAACCCACCATGCGGAAGCCACCGTTTACATGGACATTATTTTTTAAGTGTATATAACCTATCTATTTAGTGGCCATTGGTCACATTTTAATGATCACTAACATAGTGCCATCAGTATTTCGGGGCATGGAGCTTTGTTTGAGGGTCAGGGTCTTCCTTCAGGAGACACTCTGGGTTTGGCAGCGTGAACCTTTGTGGGGCCTGTGTCGTAGCAGACATAGTGTGCAAGCTCTGGGCTCAGACCTGGGGGGTCAGTTCAGGGAACCTGACTGGCTGCACGGCTCTGAGCAAGTGACACACTCTGAATCCCAACTCTTAAAAACGGGGGTAATACTGAGCGCCTTCAAGGACTCAAGATAATGAACATAACGCATCTGGTGTGTAGCAGATCTGCTCTGCTCTGCTCTGCTGTGTCCGACTCTGCGACCCCACAGACTACAGCCCGCCAGGCTCCTCTGTCCATGGGACTTCCCAGGCAAGAATACTGGAGGGGGTAGCCATGCCCTTCTGCAGGGGATCTTCCCCACCAAGGGACTGAGCTTGTATCTCCTGGCTCTCCTGCATTCGCAGGTGGACTCTTCACTGCTGAGCCACAGGGGAAGCTTGTATAGTAGATACTCCATAAATACACACTAACAGCAGCACACTGCCAATTTGCTTCCAGAAAGATCTGCGGCAGTTCACGCTCAATCTGGTACTGCATGCGTCCTGCACACCTTCTCCAGATGGACTGTCACCACAACCCCACCCCACCCAGCCCTCTGGTCTTTAAATCCAGAAGGCCTTGTGAAACTTCAGCACCTGGCCCCTGCTCCTTCTAACTACCCTCATGTTAGGGGACCCAACAAGAGTCGGCAAACTCTTGCTTCTGAAGGGCTACTGCAAGAACAATCTTCTAATGATCAGCTGTGCAGAAAGTGGAGCCCAGCACAAAGGGAGCCAGAAAGAACACACATACGCACATATATACATACCGCTGCGGCAGCTATGCCCGCTGTCTGTGCTGCGATGCCCGTGCCCTTCTTGGCATTCCGAAACCCCTCTGTGCCACAAGAGGCACGGGCAAGGGGCTGGTGAGCAGCCGAGACCACCTGGATCTGTGTGCTGGGGAAGGAGGAGAGGTGTACAGAATATGATGTCTGTTCAGGGGAGTGAGAGAGCACCAACCTATGCCCATACAAGCCCCAGCGAGCAAGGAAAAGACCATCAGCTGCTTCCACCCTGAGCTTATCAGATGAATTTTTTGAACTCCTATAAGAGGCGTCAGGAAAGGTCAGAATCAACCCCTGAGCCTCTGAAAACTGACACGTCGCAAACTCTACAAGGAGCTATTATGCATGGAAAGTCTGTGCTCCCCCACCTAGATTCACGCTAAAATTCGAACCCCTAATGTGATGGTTCTGGGAGGTGGGGCCTCTGGGAGGCGATGTGGTCATGAGGGTAGAGCCCTTGTGAGCATCAGTGGTCCCTCAGAGGACCCCAGTGGGCTCAGTGGCCTCTTCCACCATATGAGGACACGAGAAGAAGCTGGCCATCTGCAGCCTAGAAGAGCTCTCTCTAGGACCCGACCCTGCTGTCACGCTGATCTCTGACCTGCGGCCTCCAGACTGTGAGAAATAATGCCTGCTGTTTCAGCCACCCAGTCTGGTATTTTGTTGTAGCAGCCTGAGCTGACCGACACCAGTGCCATAATCTGAGGGCGCTGAGTGTCATCCAGAGGAGGGGTGGCGTATTTTCCCCCTCGCATCTTCCCTGCAGACAATGTTTAAAGTAGATTCAAAGTCTTTTCTGGCCTTTGCCAGCCCCTCACCCTCACCAAGAAACTGAATTTTTCACACTGGGTAATTTTTAATGACTTTTCTTGGTAAAGTTTCAAATATACTCAAAAGCAGATACAATGAAGTCTGAACTCCCCTGGGCTCACCACTCAGCTTCAACAATTAATAACTCATATCCAATCTGGTTTCATCTATAAACCTTCTTTCTTCTACACCCCTCTACTCCCTACTAAGGGATTATTTTGAGGCAAATCTTAGACCCATCATTTCATCTGTATTTCAGTATATCTCTAAAAGATAAAATAGTCTTCAACAAGTTAAATTAAAACTAAGAATAACTTCCATAAATCCCTAGACTTGCTTTCCACACCCCCCTTAATCATCCCCCGGTCTTATGGGTTGAAGAGCCCTCGAGAACTCACAAGCAGGGGAAGTGGAGGGTGGTTACAAGGTGACCTGCTGGAGCCAGCCCCGGGCTGGGGCCATCTGCTGTGGGCCTGGCTACGGCTGCCGTTTCCCTCCCACGGCTTCTTGGGTCTTCTACACCAAACAGAAGCACAAGAGAATTGCTTGTCCCCGAGACAACCTCAACAGAGCTCTACAGAGCAGGCCTCTTTAAAAAGGCAAAGAAACAAAGAGAGCTAACCTATTCCCTTATCAGCTTGAGAAGACAGGAACACCCAGGGGCTCTGACTCTGGGCTTGTAAGACGACAGCTGAAATGCGTCCTACGGCACCTCGCCAGCACCCCACCCTCTAGCCCTGACCACCCACCGTCTCTTGTACTGTTCTCTAAATTGCTTCGCAGGCCACTGCTGACCAAATACCAACGTCACCTCTAAGTGGGGGCTGGTGTGTGAGGATGTCACTGATGTCAGCGCGCTTTCCGCTGCCAACACACAGTTGAGAATTTCCCCGGTACCATTTGAGAGCCACACAGAACGCGAACCTTCCAACCTCGCTCAGCCCCACAGAGTCAGAGATCTGGTCCACAGTGGAACAAGACCAAATACTTTAGGTCGACCCTTATTTGGAGGTTTCCTTTGCTTAGTTTGGTAGTAAATCCTATATTCTGAAATAATCTCCCTCATTTACTAATCATCCATCCGCAGTACCAACACTTAACAACTACACTTTCATGGGAAGACTTTCTGGCCCTAAGATATACTCTAGTTCTGGAGCAGAACCAGAAAACACAATTCCCAAGGATAGCAAAGGAATCTTTAACAATATGATATGGGCACCCAGTTCACACTTCCATTGATTCTGAATCAACTTTATAAAGAGAGAGGAGACTGCCCCAAACGAGGAGGAATACTGGGAGCTGTGCCCCAGGACCTATGTGACTTGCCCGCCCCCCGACAGGGGAAAGAAGCCTCTGCCCCAGCCCTGCCCAGGAGTCCCTGCCCCACTCACTTGTTGTAGGATGCTTTAATGTGTGCGATTGGGATCTCCTCGAATTTCTTTCCTGCCCACCTCAGAGAGCTCTCCTGTCCTGGAACTGGAGGGTAAATGCTGCAATTAGAAGAAAAATTTTAGGTAAAGTTGTTTTGATATTTGTTTTTCAATTAATAAAATAAAATAAAAATAAATAAATAAATAAAATAAAATAAAATAAAAAAACACGCAGTTTAAGAAAAAGCCAACAGCATAGACAAACTGGTAACAAAAGACAGCAGCCCTCTGCCCTGACCTGCTCCTGAGGTTGCTGCCCCCCAACCCTTCTGGTGCTCACAGAACATGGTATCTGTGAACACGGTCCTTCAGTGGCTGTTTCCCCGAGTTGCTGACTCTGGATACAGCTAATGACTTTCTGCTGGAAAGAGAACTTAATACATACTCCCCATCCTCCCTTATCTCTTCTAGTATAATCAGATCACTCTTTTCAGTCCTCTATCAGTTCAGTTCAGTTCAGCCGCTCAGTGGTGTCCGACTCTTTGCGACCCCATGAATTGCAGCAAGCCAGGCCTCCCTGTCCATCACCAACTCCCGGAGTTTACTCAAACTCATGCCCATCGAGTCGGTGGTGCCATCCAGCCATCTCATCCTCTGTCGTTCCCTTCTCCTCCTGACCCCAATCCCTCCCAGCATCAGGGTCTTTTCCAACGAGTCAACTTTTCACATGAGGTGGCCAACATATTGGAGTTTCAGCTTCAGCATCAGTCCTTCCAATGAATACCCAGGACTGATTTCCTTTAGGATGGACTGGTTGGATCTCCTTGCAGTCCGAGGGACTCTCAAGAGTCATCTCCAACACCACAGTTCAAAAGCATCAATTTTTTGGCGCTCAGCTTTCTTCACAGTCCAACTCTCACATCCATACATGACCAATGGAAAAACCACAGCCTTGACTAGACGGACATTTGTTGGCAAAGTAATGTCTCTGTTTTTTTAATATGCTGTCTAGGTTGGTCATAACTTTCCTTCCAAGGAGTAAGCATCTTTTACTTTCATGGCTGCAATCACCATCTGCAGTGATTTTGGAGCCCCCAAAAATAAAGTCTGACACTGTTTCCACTGTCTCCCCATCTATTTCCCATGAAGTGATGGGACCAGATGCCATGACCTTAATTTTCTAAATTTTGAGCTTTAAGCCAACTTTCTCACTCTCCTCTTTCACTTTCATCAAGAGGCTTTTTAGTTCCTCTTCACTTTCTGCTGTAAGGGTGGTGTCATCTGCATATCTGAGGTTATTGCTATTTCTCCCGGCAAACCTGATTCCAGCTTGTGCGTCTTCCAACCCAGCGTTTCTCATGATGTACTCTGCATATAAATTAAATAAGCAGGGTGACAATATACAGCCTTGACGTACTCCTTTTCCTATTTGGAACCAGTCTGTTGGTCCATGTCCAGTTCTAACTGTTGCTTCCTGACCTTCATATAGGTTTCTCAAGAGGCAGGTCAGGTGGTCTGGTATTCACATCTCTTTCATAATTTTCCACAATTTATTGTGATCCACACAGTCAAAGGCTTTGGCGTAGTCAATAAAGCAGAAATAGTTTTTCTGGAACTCTCTTGCTTTTTCGATGATCCAGTGGATGTTGGCAATTTGATCTGTGGTTCCTCTGCCTTTTCTAAAACGAGCTTGAACATCTGGAAGTTCACGGTTCACGTATTGCTGAAGCCTGGCTTGGAGAATTTTGAGCATTACTTTACTAGCGTGTGAGATGAGTGCAATTGTGCGGTAGTTTGAGCATTCTTTGGGATTGCCTTTCTTAGGGATTGGAATGAAAATGGACCTTTTCCAGTCCTGTGGCCACTGCTGAGTTTTCCAAATTTGCTGGCATATTGAGTGCAGCACTTTCATAGCATCATCTTTCAGGATTTGAAATAGCTCAACTGGAATTCCACCACCCCCACTAGCTTTGCTGGTAGTGATGCTTTCTAAGGCCCACTTGACTTCACATTTCAGGGTGTCTGGCTCTAGGTGAGTCATCACTCCATCGTGATTATCTGGGTCATGAAGATCTTTTTTGTACATTTCTTCTGTGTATTCTTGCCACCTCTTCATAATATCTTCTGCTTCTGTTAGGTCCATACCATTTCTGTCCTTTATAGAACCCATCTTTGCATGGAATGTTCCCTTGGTATCTCTAATTTTCTTGAAGAGATCTCTAATCTTTCCCATTCTGTTGCTTTCCTCTATTTCTTTGCACTGATCACTGAGGAAGGCTTTCTTATCTCTCCTGGCTATGTTTGGAACTCTGCATTCAAATGGGAATATCTTTCCTTTTCTCCTTTGCTTTTCGCTTCTCTTCTTTTCACAGCTATTTGTAAGGCCTCCTCAGACAGCCATTTTGTTTTTTTGCATTTCTTTTCCATGGGGATGGTCTTGATCCCTGTCTCCTGTACAATGTCACGAACCTCCGTCCATAGTTCATCAGGCACTCTGTCTATCACATCTAGTCCCTTAAATCTATTTCTCACTTCCACTGTACAATCATAAGGGATTTGATTTAGGTCATACCTGAATGGTCCAGTGGTTTTCCCCACTTTCTTCAATTTAAGTCTGAATCTGGCAATAAGGAGTTCATGATATGAGCCACAGTCAGCTCCCGGTCTTGTTTTTGCTGACTGTATAGAGCTTCTGCATCTTTGGCTGCAAAGAATATAATCAATCTGATTTCGGTGTTGATCATCTGGTGATGTCCATGTGTAGAGTCTTCTCTTGTGTTGTTGGAAGAGGGTGTTTGCTATGACCAGTGCGTTCTCTTGGCAAAACTCTAGTAGTCTTTGCCCTGCTTCATTCCGTACTCCAAGGCCAAATTTGCCTGTTACTCCAGGTGTTTCGTGACTTCCTACTTTTGCGTTTTAGTCCCCTATAATGAAAAGAACATTTTTTTTGGGTGTTCTAAAAGGTCTTGTAGTTCTTCATAGAACCGTTCAACTTTAGCATTACTGCTTGGGGCATAGGCTTGGATTACCGTGATACTGAATGGTCTGCCTTGGAAATGAAGAGATCATTCTGTCGTTTTTGAGATTGCATCCAAGTACTGCATTTCAGACTCTTTTGTTGACCACGATGGCTACTCCATTTCTTCTAAGTGATTCCTGCCCACAGTAATAGATATAATGGTCATCTGAGTTAAATTCACCCATTCCAGTCCATTTTAGTTCGCTGATTCCTAGAATATCAATGTTCACTCTTGCCATCTCCTGTTTGACCACTTCCAATTTGCCTTGATTCATGGACCTAACATTCCAGGTTCCTATGCAATATTGCTCTTTACAGCATCAGACCTTGTTCTATCACCAGTCCCATCCACAAGTGGGCATTGTTTTTGCTTTGGCTCCGTCCCTTCATTCTTTCTGGAGTTATTTCTCCTCTGATCTCCAGTAGCATATTGGGCACCTACCGACCTGGGGAATTCCTCTTTCGGCATGCTATCACTTTGCCTTCTCATACTGTTCGTGGGGTTCTTAAGGCAAGAATATGGAAGTGGTTTGCCATTCCCTTCTCCAGTGGACCACATTCTGTCAGTCAGACCTCTCCACCATGACCCGACCATCTTGGGTGGCTCCACATGGCATGGCTTAGTTTCACTGAGTTAGACACGACTGTGGTCCTGTGATCAGATTGGCTAGTTTGCTGTGACTATGGTTTCAGTGTGTCTGCCCTCTGATGCCCCCTCGCAACATCTACCGTCTTACTTGTGTTTCTCTTACCTTGGACGTGGGGTACTACTATTCCTTCTGCAATTAAAAAACCATGGGCTTCCCTGGTAACTCAGTAGTGAAGAATCCGCCTGCCAGTGCAGGAGACACAGGTTTGATCTCTGATCTGGGAGGATCCCACATGTCTCGGGGCAACTAAACCCGTGTGCCCCAACTATTGAGCCTGTGCTCCAGAGCCCAGGAGCCACAACTACAGAAGTCTGAACACCCTAGAGCCTGTGCTCCACAACAAGAGAAACCACTGCAACAAGAAGCCTCCACACGGCAACTAGACAGTTGCAACAAGAGAAAAGCCCATGTAGCAACAAAGACCTAGTATAGCCAAAAATAAATAATAAAATAAATAAATAAAATTATTTAAAAAGTTAAGTCAAACTTCTATTTCTTGCTGTATCAACCACAGATACCTTGACTATCTTTCAAAGACAAAATAAACTTAATGATACTTATAAAGATCATTATTGTTAAAAAAAAAAATTCCAGTGTCCCTTAGAGTGGAGGCCTGCAAACTTTTTCTGTAAAGGGCCAGAGGGTAAATATTTTAGGCTTTGCTGGCTATGTTGCTTCTGTTGCAACTACACAACTTTGCCACTAAGGTGCAGAAACAGCTACAGACAACAGTGAGTTAATAGGTGTGCCTATGTTCCACTAAAGTTCTATTTATAAAAATCAGTCAACTGGCCACAGGTGGGTGGGTAGTGGCCAACTTGCCAGTCCCTATGAAGACCAGTGGATATCAGGGTTGGCTGAATGGCAGGACCATTTGACTCTGATGCTTCCATTCTGTCCTAGATTTCTGGATGGGACTTGAGAATCCATTTCTGAAGTAGCCCAGGTGAATCAGATGTGAACTCAGGGGTTTAGCACACTGGTCCAGACACTGCTGAGTTGAAGACTCCCCGCCCCCGATCCCCTAGTCTGCTCTGTCCTCTGGCTATCTCTTGCTCAGGACTTTTCATTTCAGGTGGAGAAACAGTACTGATAGGGGGACAGGGAAGTCAGGCCTTGGGCCGAGGGGCTTTACCTTGGTTCAGAGTTTTGCTCACCACCTGCGCTTTTTTAATTCCAGACTCAAGCAAACCTGCTGCTGCACTCTGCCCGCATGCACAGATCAGATCCATGTTTGTACCTGCTCAGCCACCTGAACTACAATGAGTTCTGATCCAGGGAATACTATTATCTGAGCATCATCCTCTCCACTGGCTTTCCTGGAGATATTTAACAAAACAAAACTGTAACCTGGTTGGGTATTCAGGAGTTACAAGCGTATTCTTTCCTGCTCTGCCTGATCTTAGAGATGACTTAGCATCTCGGCAGGTTGCCAGCTTATCAGTTACGCGCTGAGATATTCAGTCACTCAGTCAAGTCGGATTCTTGGCGGCCCCATGGACTACAGCCTGCCAGGCTCCTCTGTCCTTGGGATCTCCTTGGAGAGAGTATGAGGTTCTGAGATGACATTAATGTTCAAAACCTTATAAGTTCCCCATTAATGATTTCTTCTATGGACTTGCAGGTCAAACACTTAAGCCTTCTGAAGTCTGAACACGCCACCATTATGCCTTTAACAGGGCAAGATTTTCAAACCAGAAAGGATCCAGAGCTTGAACCATTTAACTGAGGGTGCAGACACGATCAAGCTTTTAAGCTTCCCATGTCCAGCGAACAAGTGGTTCACTCCAAGGCAGCCCAGGAAAAGGAAAGACAAAGCTTTCTGGTGCTGCTCTGCTGGCTCTTCACACCCATCCTCAAACCACGTCTGCACACACAGCATCTCTTTCAAATGGCTGACAGGGACTGAAAACAGCCGGCACAGGTGGCCAGAGGAAAATACACAGAAATGCCTCCTGTCCTCTCTCCATGTCATGGTTTCTTGACCTCAGTACTACTGACATTTTGGGCAGGGGGATTCTTTGGCTGGGGGGCTGTCCTGAGCACTGTGGGGGTGTTTAGCAGCATCCCTGGCCTCTACCCAACTAGGTCCTGACCCTTAAGCTGTGACAACCAAAAATGTCTTCAGACGTTGCTAAGAGTCCCCTTGGAAACACAGTGGCCCCAGGCCGAGAACTGCTGGTTTACTTTAATGACCGCCAACGTCAAGTGGCCCGCAGTGCTGCTGGCAATTACACAGCGCATCCCCTGTTAAATTACCCGTTCACTGTCCTGGATGACTAGTTTGCACTTTCTTTTGTCCTCTCAGACCTTCAACTCCTTCCTGCTTCCTTGCTGCCAGCTGATGACCTTCACAAAGAAATAGAAGCAATCAGGTTTTCCTTCAGCTCCCACTACTGAACAGCTGTGCCCCCAATCTCTGCCTTGTCTCCCGTGATGACGCTCCACTTGTGTGTCCGCCCCTCAAGGACAGCAATCTGGCAACATTCCTGCTCCAGCATCTGCATTCTTCCCCCTCTCCACTGCATCATTCCCATTGGTAAAACATGCAGCCATTTCCCCAGTCTAAAAGCAAACAGAAGCCCCTGGATGCCAAAGCCTCCTTGAGCTCCTGCCCGTTTCTCTACCCACCTTAAAGGACTGACCATACCTGCTGCTTCTTCCTGTCTTCTATTCTCCCTGAACCCACACCATTCAAACTTAGCCCCTCATACTCCACCAAATGTGCCCTACTCAAGGTCACCACAGATCCACAATATTAAGTCCTATGGCCAGTTTGGTCATCAGTCTATGGACCAGTCAATCATATCAGCAGCATTTGATATAGCTGATCTACTTTTGAATCACAGGAAAAAAAACAACTCTCTCCAGGATTTTTTTAGTACCTCTCTGGAGGTTCCTTCTTTATCTTCTGCTGATTCCTCCTCAGCTCCCCAAATCTCCCCAAATGCCAGAGGCTCCAGGGTTCAGTCCTTAGACCTCTCCTTCACTTTATCTACCCTTTCTCTCTTAATGATCTTGTATTTTATGATTTTAGACATCATCTAGGGAATTCCTTGGTGCTCTCATTGCCAGGGGCCCTGAGTTCAATCCTAATTGGAGAACTAAAATCTCAAAAGCCATGTGGGGGAAAAAGAAATCATCTATGGATTGAGTCTTCCAAATGTGTATGTCTAATTCAGATCTGTGCCCTGAACTCCATTTCTAATCGCGAATATTGTATCTCTACTTGGATGTTAATTAAACATCTCAAATCTACAATTCAAGCTCCTGTAGTCTTCCCCATCTTCATGACAACTCTATCTTTCTAGTTGTTTAGGCCACAAATTTCAGAATGTCCCTTCAGCTGTCTCCTTTTCTCATACCTTACATTAGCAAATTCTGTTGATTCCACCTTCTAAGTGCATCTTTCTGACCATTTATACAATCTCTGCAGCTGCCACTCTGGTCCCTGCCAGCATCGCTTCTCACTGAGATTATCTCAGTAGTCTTCTGATTGCTTAGGAGACTTCTCCCATCTTCCAGTCTAGCTCTCCTACAGTTATTTCATTATCAATGCAGTGGCCAAAGGGACCCTTTAAAATGTAAGCATGAGCATGTCAACCCTCCCTTTAGAATTCTCCAGTGACTTCCCATTTCTCTCAGAATAAAGTGAAGTTGTCACAATGGCCCATAACGGACAACAGGATGTAACCCTGAATGCCCGACGCACCCCTCACCCTCTTGTCCTCACCGCTCATTTTTACTTCTCACTCCACTGTGGCCTTCTTGCTCAGACACTAGACACACTCCTATAATCTGTCATACTTCTTTTTCTTATTTTCTATTAACTGTCCCCTATCCACTCGAATTTAAGTTTCACCGGGGCAGGGAGTTTTGTGTGTTTGGTCATTGATGTGTCCCCAACACCCTGAACAGTGTCTGACATTGTTGAGTGACCACAACACAATCTTTGCTTCAATTCCTCTGGCAGCTCCCCACTGACCACAATGGGGAGTGAGTAAAAGACCCACTGTATATTGTGGTTTTAAACATCATCTACATGATGAGTCTTCCAAATGTCTATGTCTGACTCACATCTGTCCCTTGAACTTCATCTCTAATAGCCAATATTATATATCCACTTGGATGTTAATCAAATATCTTAAACTCAAGCACACAAATCCAAGCTCCTACAGATTAATGACAACTCTATCTTTCCAGTTGTTTAGGCCAACGGTTTTAGACTGCTCGTTATCTACAGATAAGGCTCTTAGCATTCTGATTCCTTCTCACCCTGCTGGCCTCATCTACCATCACACACACACTTGACTACACAACACTCATACTGCATGCCTTACACAGACTGTTAGCTTTGCATAAAATGATCTTTCATCTTTTCCAGGTGAACTCCCATTCAATTCAGGTCTTGGCATCACATTATTTTCCTGGCACTCTTGTCTGATTTCCTCAGAAGTTAGACATTCATGCTTTCATACTTCAAAGCAAAGCAAAGCTCTTACTTCCAGTAAACTACTGATCAGATTATGGTGAAAACGTGTGCATGTTTGTCTTTCCTGGTTGACTGTGAACCACTGGTGCGAAGGAATGATTTTCTGCATTTGTACCCTCAGAACCAAGCAGGTTCTTAGTAAACGTCTGCTAAATGCATGTGAAGTACAACTAGCACACAGAGGCAGTGTCCCTGGCGGGAAGCAAGATGCCAGTTACTGGCTGAGGCTGAGTACAAAAACCACTCTGGACCTTAGACCAACTCTAAAAAGCGCATTACAACCTTTACCTTACTACCGCTTCCGCCTCATTTTGTATCGGAGACCCTGATTCCACGAGGGAAACAAAAGTGGTGATATTTATTATACACCTTCAACATCCATTCATTCATCAAAAGTTCACTGATCTTTACAACCTCTTTCAGTATTCTTTCCACTTTAAGAGGAAACAGCTGAGGCTCTAAAGTTAATCTGCACAAGGTTCCACAGTGACAAACAGTTGGGAATTCACTGGTGTTCTGACCCTGGAAGGTGGTGCCAGTCGCCCGAGGGCCAGAACTAAGTGGCCCTTACCTGAAGCTGCTGCGGCTCGGAGCTGGAGCCGAAGTCTCCGCCTTCTCAACCTCCTGCTTGGCCGCTGCGTCCTGCATCTGTTGGGCGCTCATGTGGATGGTGGGGCCCGGCACTCCGGCCACGATCCTGGGGAGAAGGAAAGCTCACGGAGGTCCAGGCCTAAGCGAGTACTAACTGGACTCCAGGAGTCCAAGTAGCTCATGGGACACGGGAAGGAGCGCATTCCCGGGTGACTGGGCTCGGAATGAGTAACCACCTTACCTGGTCGTCGGCGGCCAAGCCCATGACCGCAAGAGCCAGGACCCAGCGTTTCTTACAACCTGCATGACTAGAGTTGACCTCAGTCAGCTCCCGTCCGCGGCGGCCGTGGAGCTGGGCGGGGCTGGAGCGGATCCAGCACCACGAGCTTGTGGGGGATGTGGGGGAGGGCGCAGGGGAAACGCCACCTGATTCCCCTTTCTAACGTACATAAAACGCACATCAAACGTACATCAAAGACTTTTATTCTAACTTAAGTGCTCAATAATAACTATAATTGCTAGCATCGACTGGGAATCCTTCCCCCTTCTCCTAGTTTTCTAAGGAGGTCTTCGCCCACCCTTCCATATTGGAATGGTTCGTTCTAGTAGTCCTGGGGGGGGCCTTAGCTCTTCCCGTCATGCTGCTCCCGCGCTGCCTTGTGGGAACATAGGATTGGCCCAGGACCTCGCCGGGAACCGCGGTGCGTTGTGGGAAGTTTGAAAGATGGCGGCGCCCACAAGGTGGACTGTGTTAGGGCTGGCGAGGTGCTGGCGGCGGTTCGAGAGACCCTGGAGTCTGAATTCTCGTAACTTGACCCTTGAGGCTGCACCGTCGAATAGCGCATCTCCATGGCGCCTGTTGGGTGCGTTGTGCCTGCAGCGGCCACCGGTGGTCTCGAAGCAGTTGACCCCGATGCAGGAAGAGATGGCAGCTCTGCTACAGCAGGTGGGTTGAGGTGCGGGTTGTGGCTTCTAGGTGCAGTTGGGGACCCAGTAGAGGTACGCTGGCATGGGTTTGATCCTGACCCACTGATTAGCTTGTGTGACTTTGGGCAAGTCCCTTCACTTCTCTGAGCTTCGGTATGCTTTCCTGCAAAATGGTACCTACCTTCTGGGTTCCTGCGGTACGTAGTACTCGTTCAGTAAGAGGCACGTCGTTTTCATTGATCTTCTCTGTCGTTACCTTCGGCAGCTTTCTGGAGAGGCTCTTCATTTTTTTCCGACATATAGGGGTGCGATGGTGAACAAGACGGATTCAATCCCCATCATAGGTGGTTGACAGTTTAGAGAGGAAAAAGGCTTTGTCATGTGATGAGCTTAAAGAAAAGGCACAGGGCACGTCCGTAAGATGTCTGTGATAGAGTCTGTTTATGTGAGGGGCAAGTGAAGAAACATGGACAAAAACGGTGTATTGGCAATGAAGGTCCTAAATCCCCATAAGTAGTGATTAAAGATATTATGTCTGTCTAGAACCGAGGCGTTTTTGTCTTAGTTACTGAGAGATACAAACTTAATTTCTGTGCTTTTTATTTGGCTTGTTAACTTACTCTGCAAACATTTTTAAATCATCTTTTAATCATTTAGCACCCACTTTGTGCAAACACTGTACTAAGTGGTAGGGATGCAGTGGTGAGTAAGACAAACATAGCACTGGTTCTCAGAAGGATTCAGTTTGGTGGAGGGGGTGTCAATCAATAACCAAATAACCACATGGTTATGGAATTGCAGTCTCTGGCAAGTGTTTTAAAGGAAAACACAGGGTACTGTAATAGTGTTTAACAGGGATGTTAATTTGATTTTAATGGAAGGTGTCAAGGAATATCTTTTAAAATAAGTGATATTTAAATGGAGATATGAAGGATGAGTAGGAATCTCCCAGGAGAGCATGAGGGAAAACATTCTAGAAAGAAGGAATAGCATCTGTAAAATGCCTGAGGCAGGATAGTTCATGGAGAGTGAGACTCTGGTCAAAGACAGGCATGACTGGAGGGTGGTGAGTGGGCAGGCACTGCTTGTCCTAGTCCTCTCTTGGTTGTGGCAGTCTTGATGTTTGAATGCATTTTAATATTTCAGAAAATACAGCTCAAGCCCAAGGGGCAGGTGACTTTTTTCCTCTGTTCTCTTTGTGGTGTTTTGATTGTGTGTCTGGTTATGTTGGGTGGTAAACTTCTGAATCTGTCAAGTGCACTGTAACTGTGTTTTATTATTTTTCTTTTCTTTTAATTTTCCCAGTTTGGGGTAGATTTTTGCTCTTTTAATTTTCCCAGATTGAGATAGAGAGAAGCCTGTATTCAGACCATGAACTTCGTGCTTTGGATGAAGCCGAGCAACTGGCAAAGAAAAAAAGTGACCTTTATGAAGAAGAAGATGAGAAGAATATATTGCTGGTACAGGACTTGGAAGACATGTGGGAGCAGAAATTCCTGCAGTTCAAACCTGGAGCTCGAATAACAGGTTTGTGGTCTCTTCAGGCCAGTTAGAGGTAGGAGGGTGGATATTCTGACTTGCAAATAAAGAATACTTGCTTACTCTCTGCTTTGTGTTTTAAATAGTAATTTCAAATGATAAAACTTTTTAACGTGGGAGGAAAATTCTTTTCACAGTTTTTCACATCCATCCTAATATAATATTTTAAAAGTCTGTGTTATTTTTGAGTGGGACGTATGGTTGTTGAGGGAACTCTCCAGGTGGCTCGGTGGTAAAGAATCTGCTTGGCAGTGCAGGAGCTACAGGAGAGGTGGGTTGGATCCCTGGGTTGGGAAGATCCCCTGGAGAAGAAAACGGCAACCCTCTTCAGTATTCCTGCCTGGAAAACTCCATGGACAGAAGAGCCTGGTGGGCTACAGTCCTTGGGGTGGCGTAGAGTCAGACACGACTGAGCGACTGAGCACACATGGGTGTTGGGACAGCTGTGTCTCAGTTAGGCCTTGAGAATGTTATCAGGACTTAACACCTAGTTTGGTCCTGAGAGTAGGGGAAGTTAAGCCTTACCCACTCGTTTCCTGTGTTTTATCTGAAATCTCTCCCAATGCAGGGGGTTAAGTTCTTTTATTCTTGTTTCACAGTGAAAACTGAAGTAGAGACCGGTTAAGTGTCAAAACCAAAGAATTAGTAGTGTCTGGGAATTGCTTCTTTTCCAAAGGCTCAAAGTACTTTGTGTTCTGCTCTTCAAAGGAGGCGTGCAGCTTTGGGTTTCTTCTTGTTAAATTTTAGTTTGTTCAAGATTATGGGACTCTATCCTGAGAGAGGTCAGAATTAGAGAGATGAGGTCAGGGTTCTAATTTGGTTATAAGTTCTTTGAGGGCAAAGATTGTGGCCATGCCTTCTAAAACCTTAATCTTTTTGGTTCTGGCAGAACATGCTCCTCCTGTCTCCTGTGACCCCCCCATCTCTTCTCTACAGATGCCGACGTAAAGAATGACCGAAGCTCGCTGCACCGGAAGCTTGATAGGAACCTTATTCTGTTGGTCAAAGAGAAGCTTGGAGACCAGGACGTTTGGATGCTGCCCCAGGCCGAGTGGCAACCCGGGGAGACCCTCCGCCGAACAGCTGAACGAACCCTGGCCACACTCTCAGGTGAGCTCTCTGCCTCACTGCTAAATCCCTCAAGACACACTCCAGACTCAGCCTCAGGATTTGCAGGCTGACTGTGGGCCTGGCTTTTAATAATAGGCTAATGGAAACTTGCACTTCCCAGGTGGCTTTGCGATAAAGAATCTGCCTGCAATTCAGGAGACCCGGGGTTCAATTACTGGGTTGGGAAGATCCCCTGGAGAAGGGAATGGCAACCCACTCCAGTATTCTTGCCTAAAGAATCCCATGGACAGAGGAACCTACCTGAAGGATGGAGAGTTTCAGCCTCTGCTCATTAAAGCTTGTCTTCCCAACAAAGTGCAAAACATTCACTGCTCAGTTTCCAGCTTTGCATTCTCTAAAATTTTTCAATCTATAAAAATAGGTGATTCTAGTACTTTTTCTGGCTTAAGTGGCCCAGATCTTCTTTGTGGCCCAGTATCAAAATATTTTGTCATCATAGCTATGAGAGGTCCTGTTGCCTTAATAGGTTCTACTCGCCGTCCCTTCAGTGGCATTTCTGTCTCTCCACTT
This sequence comes from Muntiacus reevesi, assembly GCF_963930625.1. Taxonomy (NCBI): domain Eukaryota; kingdom Metazoa; phylum Chordata; class Mammalia; order Artiodactyla; family Cervidae; genus Muntiacus; species Muntiacus reevesi. Next base: position 18,036,057 of record NC_089263.1, on the reverse strand, counting down.
GGAGCACCAGTGAAGCTGTTGTTCCAGAGGGATCTGGTAATCAACACTTACAGTAAAATGTGCTTCAGTTTTTATGACACTCAGAGTTTCATTTCTCATGGTTTGTGGTTTCCTGTCACAGAAGTGATCAGGATTAGTTACATGGTTTTCTCCTTTCCTACATTTTTGATTCTTAAAATTTATGGATTCTTGAGGAAGTGGATTTTTTGTGTATGCCTCTACATAGTATGAATCTTTTCCTGATCTGTTTTCCATAGTCACTTCTCTCCGCCCACCCCCCCCCCCCCCCCTTAAGGCAGCATTTTTGTGCTAAGAATTTAGAGGACATGGAATTTCTTTAATTATGTCACATGTAGAGTATGGTCTGTCATACTCAGTTCTCTCCTCATCTCATCGTTCAGATCCTGAAGAAGTGTTGCAGAACCTGATTTTAGGTGACCCACTGCCTTCTAAAATGGACTTGGAATTTTGGGTGTCTCACTGAAAATGAGATTTTTCATTCCTTGGCCATCTGGTATCATTTTGAGGAAGATACCTTGGTTGGTAATTATCTTTTGCTCCATATTGCTCGGCATTTGACAATATGTGTTGTCCCTAACAGACCTGTGATTTAGATTCTGTCCCAGGGCCCAGCACAGGGACAGCCAACCAAGAGACAGCCAGACTTTCTCTGAAAGAGGCTCATTTGCTTAACATAAAGTATCAGCGTGGGGGACAGTTCACGCATCTAGGAGTCTGCAGAAACACCCTTCGGGGACAGAGGTTGAAGGCGCCATCCCTGTGCTGTTTCTTGCCCCTGTGGAGGTTTTAAAATTTGTTCATTCAGAATTGATGCTCCTGCCTGTCTCATCCTGCTTCTCTTTTTGTCCTTGCAGCCTTGCTTGTTGGCAGCACCACTTAACGTATTCACCCAACCAGACACCTCAGGGTTATCTGTGGCCTCATCCTGGCGTCCCCTAGGTTCCTGAGTCCTACCTGGTCTGTTCTAAAGAGTTCCATCTTTGCGCCTGCAGCTCTTCAGGGAGTCTTTTCACTTCCCACTAGACCATAGTTTATGAGCCTTGCCTTGGCACTCTGGAAATTTGGGGCAGGATCATTCTTCGTGGGGGCTTCTGTGGTTCTGTCTAGGTTATTTACTGCAGCATCTCTGGCCTCTATCTGCTTGATTGTAGTAGCACTACTTTGGTTGTCCCTAGTGTAACAACCAGAGATGACTCTCAATACTGCCAGAAATTACCTGGTTTGTGGAATCTCTGTGGTTGAGAACCACCATCCTGGAGTATTGAGGTAGACCCCACACAAGCCCCCTTCTTGCTTTTGTGTTGTCATTTTCAGTGCCGCCAGAATAAGCCTTCTAGAACACAAATCCCTTGTCACTTCTATGCTCGAAATCTTAAAGGATTTCCAGTAATGCAGACTTTTGAGCATGGCCTGTGCATACTTTTTGCTCTGGTCCCAAGCTCATCAGTCTTCATCTTGCTGTTCATTCGTGTATGTTCTAAGTCCAAACCTAGCAAACCTTTTGAATAATGTGGTATTTCTTGTGTCCCTGTTTTGGGGCCTGCCTGTCCAAAACGAAGCTTTGGTCCTACCTCGTCTGACTGCTCGGTTTTTAAAACTCAGCCCGTACCCTCTACCTTCTGTGGTAGAACCTTCTGGGTGGAGAGGTCGACCCCTCCCTTGGCCCCTGTAACACTCACAGAGTACCCTACTCAGTCTGTGCAGCAGACGTTTTCTCTGTGCCCACTCGTTGCTGGTCACCGTCCGGGCAGTGGGGTCACAGTGATCTACAGGGTGCGACCTGGGCATTCTGGGGATTTATGTCTAGTGAAGAAGATGCTCTTCATTCCGTTGCTATTTAGTTGTTGATTAACAGGCTGTTTCTTCTCAGCCAGAATTCTGAAAACATGGATAGGATTTTGTCCTTTCAGTCATCCCAGTTCTCAGCAGAGTACCTGGCACAGAGTAGGTACTTGCTGAATATTTGTTGTTGTTCATTTGCTAAGTCATGTCTGACTCTTTGTAACTCCTTGGACTGCAGCACACCAGACTTCCCTGTCCTTCACCATCTCCTGGAGTTTGTTCAAACTCATTTCCATTGAGTCGGTGATACCATCCAACCGTCTCCCATCCAAATGCTACCCAGGCCCGACCCTGCTTAGCTCCCGATGTCAGATGAGATCGGGCATGTTAGGGTGGTGTGACCCATCCTCCCATCTCATCCTCTGTGGCCTCCTTTTCCTCTTGCCCTCAGTCTTTGCCAGCATCAGGGTTTTTTCCAGTGAGTTGGCTCTTTGCATCAGGTGACCAAAGTATTGGAGCTTCAGCTTCAGCATCAGTCCTTCCAAAGAATATTCACGGTTGATTTCCTCTAGGATTGACTGGTTTGATCTCCTTGCTGTCCAAGGGACTCTCAAGAGTCTTCTCCAGCACCACAGTTCAAAAGCATCAATTCTTTGGTGCTCAGCCTTCTTTCTGGTCCAGCTCTCACATCCGTCCATGACTACTGGAAAAATCATGGCTTTGACTAGATGGATCTTTGTTGGTAAAGTGATATCTCTGCTTTTTTATATGCTGTCTAGGTTTGTCGTAGCTTTTCTTCCAATGCCGAATGTTTAATGAGTAAATGATACGGTAGTGTAAGCACACAGCTCCTGTTCTGCCTCTGCCGCCAGCGTGCGTACTGCTGATGAAACAGCAGCCTCTGTGTGACCCGTTGATCCTGTCCCGCCAGCAGCCTGTGTGGCCACAGGAGAGGGAGTGAGACGGTGGAGTGAAATGGGAAAACAGGAGGGGCCTTTGCTGCGCCCCAGGCTTCCTCAGCCGTCACGCAAAAGTTGGTGGCTGGGTTTCTTCCCAGGATCATTGAGCTCAGATCCTCAGCTTTCTTCTGCTCATTCGCAGCGCTCAGTTTTGCCTGCTGGGCACCACATGGAAAGGGTCTCTCCTCCCCTTGGTACCATGCTTTCCTCCCTTGAACATTCCCGTCGCCATAAAGAAGAGTGAAAGGATATATTGGTTTGTTATAGGTGCATAGAAAATGAAATAGCTTGATTTATTTCAAATTCATTAAAATCATAAATAACATGAAATAATTAAAATGACAAGAGAAAGCTCAGGCAGCTCATAAGTATAAAAAAGGCAGAGTCTGTTCCTTTCCATCCGTTTGGCACAATTCCCAGGTATTTCTGCAAGATGGAATTCCTAGAAGTGAAATTAATGGTCAAGGATGGACACATCTAAGATTTTGATAAGGTACCACCAAAGTACCCTGCAGAACATACTTTAAAAATTTTTGCCTGTCCAGTCAGTAAAAAGAATGATCTTTGGATTAGCAGTTTCCTTTTTTTTTATTAGGTAGTTTGTTTATTTGGATTAGTGGTTTCCTGGTTAGAGTGGCCATCTCTGCATATTTTTCACGTGGCTATTGGTTTTTCTTTTTCCGCAAACCGCTTGTTTAGATTCTTTGCTCATGTTTATAATGAACCGTTTCTTTCCCCCTTTTTGATTTAATTTAATCCATTTCCCCAGGTCATAGAAAAGTAATATGTATCCATTGAATTAAGTGGAAAATTCAGAAAAGTGTCAAGAAACATGCCAGTGTAATTCCACCACCCACAGATCCCCACTGCTGACATTTTACATTGTAGGTGAGCTCACATCATATGTGGATTCCTCATCTAATGCTGATGGTGTTGTTACTGTTTTTAATATTGACAAAAGCAATTCACTGTATATGGTGAAAAAGTATCACACAGTGTCTGATAAATAGAACTGTAAGAAGTAATAGGTAATTTTCCCGTCTTAGAGGCAACCACCATGAGTAGTTTTTTTGTGTATCCTTTTAGAAATTGCAAGCACATACTTATTTCCTCGGTTCCTTTTTTCATGAAGTGGGCACACTTAAACATGCACATATGTTATATGTATATACACAGATGGTTACATACCTTCCTTTTCTTATACACAGCTTTTAAGCATATCTCTATATCAGCAAGTGAAGACGTATCTTATACTCTTAACACCAGTATAATGTTTCATATATGTATGTACTGCAGTTTGTTTAACCAGTCTGTTGGTTTTATAAAAAAAAAAAAGCTGCAGTGAACATCTGTGTACACTCCTTTACTCACATGCACAAATAAACATATCGAGGAGGGTGAAATTCTAGAAGCAGAATTGTTAGATCAAAGGGTTTGTATAATTAAAATTGATATCTCTTGCCAAGTAGAGCAGTTACACTAATTATATCCCACATACATTTGAGAGAACACAGTCTTCTTTTATCCTTGACGAGCAGTGTACTGCTTGAAGTTTTTGAACTTAAATAGTAATGGTATGTCTTTGTTGTTTTAATTTGTATTTACTGAGTTATTAATGAGTTAAACATCTTTATGAGTTTATAGTTCGTTGATAATTTATTTTCATGGGAACTTGTTCATATGCTTGGTTCATTTTTCTTTCAGAGTTGCTGACTTTTTCCTCATTGATTTCTAAGTACTATTTAATACTCATATCTTAAGATATTCCTTTGTTGAGTGTGTTGAAAATATTTTTCCCAGTTTGTCATTATGTCTGTTACTTTTTTATGCTTCATTTTTCTGTGCAGAAAGATTTTAACTTTTTTGTAAATAAATATGCCTTTTCTTTTTTGCATTTTGTGTCTTGGTTAGGACTTCCCCTCTCAAAAGTGATACAGAAAGTATTCCACATTTTTTTAAACAGTACTCTTATGGTTTCTTTTTTCTTTAGTGAAGAATTTTAAAATATAGAAAAACTCAGAAAATATTAAACATCCATGAAACCATCATTCAGAATGAACAAACCTTTTGTGAAAATTTTAACTTTGTGTTAGATCTTTGATCTGTAGGGTGTCAATTTGGATATGAGGAGTGAGGTTGTGATCCAGTTTTATTTTTTTGCTAACCAGTTCTCCTGGTTCCATTTGGTAATTGATCCATTATTTCCTCATCCTTTGAAATGCTGTGTTGGGGTTGTTAACACATTGTTATAGTTTGCAAAGATCCTCCATCTGTCTTTGCCTTTTAACTTTGGTTTTCACCTTGCAGCAGTCAGATCGGGCCCTTTTCCTACTTTCCACATGATACTCCCTTTAAAAGGGCTGATGACCTTTGCTTTACAGACACCAAGTGTCTCGGTCCTTCGTCAACAGATGGTGACCGGGCTGAGTCTGGAAACTCAGTGCTCTGACTCCCAGGTGGTGACATTTAGGCTGCCTTGTGGACTTCAGTCTGAGAGCAGTAACTTGGCGTGAGGAATGGGCCCAGAGAATCTGGGACCCAAGGGCCAGGAACTTTTGGATTGAAAGTAGATGAGGGTCTTCAGGAACGACCCTAGTCCTCATCCTCAGGGACTGCTTTCCCCTCAGGCCAGAAGCGGCTCTCACAGAGACCCCCAGATGCTTTCGGGCACCAGGGTAAACAGGTGGGTGTATCCTCATCTTCCAATCCTGTTCCCCGCTCCCCTCCTCCTCAGAAAACAACATGGAAGCCAAGTTCCTGGGAAATGCGCCCTGCGGCCACTACAAGTTCAAGTTCCCCCAGGCAGTGCGGATGGAGGGCAGCCTCGGGGCCAAGATCTTCTTCTTCAAAGCCCTGCTGCTAACCGGAGACTTTTCCCCGGCTGTGGAGAAGGGCCGTCATGTGTGGGCCAGCAAGGAGGAACTGGGTGACTACTTGAAGCCAAAATACCTGGCCCAGGTTAGGAGGTTTCTCCTGGACCTCTGACGAACTGAGCTGCTGTGGACGGCGCTCGGACAGGTCTGTGACCGGGCCTCAAGGACGTGGTGCGTGGCCTCATCGCTATGGGAATATCGAGCGGCAAACCAAGTTCTGAGAAATAAACGCTGTGTGGATCTCGGTTGATTTATCCTTTGAGGACTGTTGTCTTCTCCTCGTGAAGAGAGAGCCATCTCTTAGGGTGCTTTTTCCTTTTTCTCCCAAGCTCGTGACTGAGTAGTATTGCATTGCTTCGTAGTGAATCAGCTGGCTTCGTGGGCCCAGAAAGAAAGAAGGAAGTGAATCAACTTTCTAAAAACCTGGAGCTTCTGTGAAAACCTCTAGGTCCATGAAAAGAAAAACACCTCGTGCTTTGTAGTTTCTTAGTCATTTTCTGTTTTGTATTTTTCTTCCTTTCTACTTGATATGAAAATGTATCAATCTAGCGAGGAAATGATTCCTTGTTTTCTGTTTGCTTTGCTTCCTTCCCCCCTCCTCCCTTCCTTCCTCTTTGCATTCTTTTTTTTTTCTTTTTTAAGGCATTTTGTATTTAAACAATAGAATCGCTTCTTACATATTTTGAAACAGTCATGTGAAGTGAGCAGGGTCAGCCTGTTATCTGCCGTCTTGGGGGTGGGAGTCCTGGTCAGGTGTGACTGGCTGAGGGTTGCTGCAGGTCACTGATGGAGTAGGAGGAGACTGCTTATCCCCTGCCCTGTCAGACCTGGTTTCCTTTCAGAAGCCATTCTGGGTTAAACAGCCTGGCCTCTAGCAGTCTGCATGCAAGAGGGATCCTGAGAACCTCTGGTTTTTACCCAGTGGGTCAGAAGCACAAGTGAGCACTTGGAAGTCCAAGTGCTTAGGTGCAGTTGATACCTACGAGGGACAGGAGGGGTCTGATAGGATGGAAGCCCTGAACCTGTGGGATCCACTGCTTTCTTCAGGTAGATAGGGTCAGAATTGAGTTGAATTGTTGGACATCTAGCTGGTGTCTGAGAATTGCTTGGTGTGGGGGAAAATCCCATGCTTTCTAGTTGATCCCACAGTCTTAATGGCCATTTGTAAGATGGTCCGTTTTGTTACAGAGTTGTTTCTTTAAAGGGAAATAGCATCTGTAAAATTGGTAAGGGGAGAAACGTTGTCGTGTCAACTTGAAATTACAGGTTGGCTCCTGTAAGGTTTTCCCCAGCATTTTGAAGTGATCAGGGACAGGGTGGAATACCTTAAGACAAAAGCTGAGAATTTTATAGAGGTGCCCTCCTTTATTGCAAGGAGTGGCTAATTTAGTAGCTTCAGGACTGACTTACCATGAGCCTTTCCACTATGTTAGACTATCTGGGGAAACTAGGTGGAAAGGAAGACCCTCCCCCTCCACCCCCAACCCTGCTTTGTTTTACACAGTTGATGACGAAGGCCCCATCCCGGATCACATTTTTTATTTTGATGGAGCTAATCTCTGCTGGGACCTCCCTCTTTGGGACATCCTAAAGAAGCTCCTATATGTCTCAGGAAGAAGAACGAAATGCGAGGATTTAAGGCTGTAGGGGCCCAGTACACATGGGCAGTGGGGCTTTAATTGTGTTAGCGTGGTGTGGGACTTGATTCTGGTTTCTTAGCGCCCTGGCTGCAAGATTCTATAGATTTCGTGTGGTCTTCCCCAACCTCCTTAGCTCAGGAGTCCTGTTATTTTGGGAGTGTGATTTTGCAGAATGCAGATGTTTTTGGCATTATATTAATAGTAGAGATGACCGAATATGCTGAGTGCCAGCCTGCATCTTCCATTGGCTGCCAGACATAACCGAAAAACTTTCCAGCATGTTCTTGCGGGGGAGAGGACCAGGGAACAAAGTAGAATACATGTTCTCTGTATTTTAGAAATCAGTGAGAGGAGGAGAGAATACTGTGTATGATGTGGGTGTTAGGAGTTGCAATTTGAAGTGTGTTTGTGTGCTCTGAGAAGAGAAATGCGACTGTGTGTGTGTAACATGTGAAACAGACCACCTCACTAGAAGACTTCTCTGGAAGTTTAACCCCACCTGGTCTTTTTCTTCCCCGATAATTTCCATTCACTTCTGTTTCTCCCCCTTTGCGGGGACTACAGAGAAAATATCGCCATTTTTGTCAACTTGTTTTCCTAGTGATGTAGCCGCAAGAGTCACCTCCTGCTGGGCCATTTCTGCGCCTTGAACGTGTGTCTGCACATCGCACTTCTAGGACCATGATCTGGCTCCCACACCTAACTGATCTTCCAGATCCTAGGGCAGAACCTGCTTCAAGGCCGTACTCAGGACATGTTTAGGTGAATCAGCTTTTTTCCTCATGAGCACTGAACTTGGAAATCAGAAAACCCGGGTTTGAATTTGTTTTATGACCTTAGGCAAATTACAAGTACTGTCACTGTTTAACGACAGTGGCATGACCCCTGAGTGCGGGAAACTGGAATGGAGCTGATACCTGCAACATACATTTCTACTTAAACCAACAGGGCAGGCAACTGTTATTCCCATTTTATGGATGAGAAAACAGACTCAAAAGAGGTTAGTTAACTTGCTTAGGGTTACTCACTAGTAATTTGAACCCAGATCTGTGTACAAAGCTAGTTTTTAACCTTTTTAATTTTTGTCATCTGTTAAGATGAAGATAATACCATTTCTCAGGTAAGGTGTTAATTTACGTGAAAGCACTTAGCACCGTGCATGGCTTGTTATAAACACTCAGTAGATGGTTCCCTCCTTCCGACATAGTTAGGCTCCTGAATTCTCTGGAGTTCAACTGTATCATCTTTAGCTTTTATAACTCCCATCCTCACGTTTTTCAGGTTATATGTGTGACAGCCAAGCATTTCTTATCTATTTGGAGAGGGCCATGGGTGTTTGGACATTGATGGATTCCATCAGCCCATCTCAGAGTGGGTGGATGGCAGGTCAGTCCCATAACTGCATGCATCTGGACAGGCCTGGTTCCCACCCTGGACCAGGAGATCCAGAGCCACTGTTAGTGCCTATGGGGCGCTAAAACCAGAATGGACGGGCTGACCCATTCCATCACCCCAGCAGGGGGAAGAGGAGCACAGCGGAAGGGCCAGGGACCCTGTTATTAAGAACTCATAGGGATTACCCTGGTGGTCCAGTGGCTGAGGCTCTGCTCCCAATGCAGGGGGCCCCAGGTTCGATTCCTGGTCAGAGAACTAGATCCCACAGTGCCACAGGATCCCACATGCTGCCACTAAGACCTGGTGCAACCAAGTAAATAAGTTAAAGAACTCAGATTGCTAAGCTGCAAGCACTCACAGCAAGTGAAAGCCTATTTGCCTGAAATCTTGAGGCAGCCCCAGTCCCCCACTGTCTTCCGCTTTATTTCCTAAAAGCCTGGGTTGTAACCAGTCATTCCAGGCCAGCAGTCACTGGCCACCTGCTTTGGAATGTTAGTGCGTAAGACTACAGGACATGAAGGAGGAAACTGGTCTTGTCCTTGATTCCAGAAGTATCCAGAATAGGTGCCTCTGTGAAGGGTCCAGACGGTGAGGCACTGCGGCAGCTCAGAGGCTGGCCCTGGGCGGTCCCCTGTGAGTCAGGGGAGGGGATGGCCAAGGAGGACATCACTAGCCCAGAGCAAGGAACAGGTGCGTGTGTATTCACACACACACACACACACACACACACACACACTCCTCCATCTCAAACCGCCCTCCGCACACACACCCCTGCCTCAAACCATAGACACACACACACACCCCTGCCTCCACCACACACACACACACACACACACACACCCCTGCCTGAAACCACACGCACACGCACACACACGCACACACACACACACACACTCCTCCATCTCAAACCGCCCTCCCCACACACACCCCTGCCTCAAACCACAGACACACACACACACACCCCTGCCTCCAACCACACACACACACACACACCCCTGCCTCATACCACACACACACACACACCCCTGCCTCAAACCACACACACACACACACCCCTGCCTCATACCACACACACACACACACACACACCCCTGCCTCATACCACACACACACACACACACACACCCCTGCCTCATACCACACACACACACACACCCCTGCCTCGAACCACACGCACACGCACACACACACCCCTGCCTCATACCACACACACACACCCCTGCCTCAAACCACACGCACACGCACACACACACCCCTGCCTCAAACCACACGCACACGCACACACACACCCCTGCCTCAAACCACACACACACACACCCCTGCCTCAAACCACACGCACACGCACACACACACCCCTGCCTCAAACCACACACACACACACCCCTGCCTCAAACCACACGCACACACACACACGCCCCTGCCTCAAACCAGATACATACACACACCCCTGCCTCAAACCACACACACACACACCCCTGCCTCAAACCACATACATATACACACCCTGCCTCAAACCACACACATACATGCACACCCACCCCTGCCTCAGACCACACACACACACACACACACACACACACACACACACACACAGGACTTGGCATTACAGGCACACCATTGATCACTGAAAAAATCAGATGTCCGGGTCTCATATAACTGCCAAGTGGCTAAAGGGACGGAGATAGGGGACAGGACCACCCGCCCCCGCCAGGCTCTCTTTTGGTCCAGGAGGGAGAAAATGGTCCTAATATGTTAGGAGAGGACCACCGAGAGTAGGGCTCTTTTGAGGACACCCTGGGGCTGGGGGTTTGGGAAGACATGTCGGGGAGCCTTGGGGTAGCAGGGCTGAGAAGAGGAGAGGGAACACTCCTGGAATAAGCTGGCTGGAGGCGGAGGGGTGAGGCGGGGCTTCAGCAGGGTGGGGTGGGCTCTCGGGCTCATGGACACCACAAGGGGGCAGGATTCGCCTGACGACCGCCTTGTCCCCCGCAGCCTGGCCAGTCCTGGCCTTGGAGAGGCCCCGGCGCCCTGTCCTCTGGGGTGAGACATGCACTGTCCAGGACAGATGGGTGTGTTCACATACTCTGCCTTGCCTGATTCTCATATCATCCCTGCGTGGCAGCTTCTCTTGTGTTTTGATCAGCAGACAAGCCCAGGAAGGTGAAGGAAGGCTGTGAGGGTCTCAGTGACTGTGTGGTGGAGCTGTTGAACCTAGAACTATGAGATTCTAAAGCTCACTGCTGCTCCGTGTTCCCTGTATGATTACCTCTGTGTCAGAATTCCCACACCTATCCCTAAGGGGTAACCTACTGCAGGCCCACAAACCCCTGGAAAGGCCAGAACTGGGGCAATTTGGGAGAACATGAAGAGGATTGGGAGGGGAGAACAATTAGATTGAAGAGACTGAAGTTACTGAACTTGGAGAAGAGAAGGACGAGAGTCCTGGTCCTCAAGTGCGGGTGTTAATTATGCAGGGGAAGTCAACCAGTCTCCTTTGAATTAGAAGTGATAAGCTGGGAATGCAGCAAGGGAATCTTTGGGAAATTGGGAAGAGTTGGGAATGTGGGAAGAGTTCCTTGACATTTAGGATTACTAAACATTCAAATGAATTCCTGAGACATTCCAGTCCTCATTCAACAAATATGTGTGGAGGAGATGGTTTGACTGCCAAGCCCTGGGGATAAAATGTGATCAAAACCCTCCCGGCCATTGGCCTCTTGATGGTTTAGTGCTGAGGTTGGGGGCTGGGGACAGAGCCATCAACCAGCAAAGGTTGCCGTGTCACAGAAGGACCTGCGTGTGCTGGGCACTCACAGCCTGGTCAGGGGCTCAGAGAATGCCTCTGGACTGACAGACTTGGCTAAGCTGAGGCCAGAAGGATAAGAAGTGGGAGGGATAAGGGGATAAGGATAAGCTGGGGAGGGAAGAGGGGAAGGGGGCTCCTGCCTTCCGAGGCCTGAAAGAAATTCTATGGGGCTGCATGTGGAAATTATTTTACAGTGTTTGACATCCTTAACTGTCCCAGACAGTTCGAGTTGTTTTGTCTGAAGGTAAGAAATGAGTTCCATGATCTCTTACTACAGTGAAGCCGCATCTGACTTGGGGGCTGAATTCCAAAATCAGGGCCTAGGAATTCCCTGGAGGTCCAGTGGTTGGGACTCCATACTGTTGTGGCCCTGGTCCCTGGTTTAATCCCTGGTTGGGGAACCGAGATCCCACAAGCCGTATGGCATGGCTAACAGAACAACAAAATAAAGTCAAGTGCATGAGTCACAAATCATATACAATTAAAGTTACCATTGAACTATCCCTTAGAAAGGTGTTACATATATGACTGGCACGGTCTGTGAGGGGAAATCCAGCATGGCCAGTGTTTCCCCAGTGATGGAACCCATCATGATTTATTTGGTTGAGCACAAAATGAACCAGTTGGCTTGTGTTTAGGGTCTCTGTTGTATAAATTGCTAGGGTTCCCATTCCTGTTACTGAGGGACAGTTGACTACAGGTCTGTTCCCCCCACCAGGGAAGGCCTGAACTGGGGCAGTTTGGGAGAGGATGAGGAAATTCAGACTCACACTCAGTGTTAGGAGATGCTCACACATAGATGGGCCTTCAGGACCCAAGATAGAGTTGCCTCACCCATCTCAGGCTCGCTGCAGAGCAGGAGCCCTGGGAGCAGTAAGCTCATCAATCGTGGGTGGAAATGCCTGCACTATTGACAGATGATTAGTCCCCTCTTTAAAAGTTCCAGTATAGGGGAACTCCCTGGTGATCCAGCGGTTAAGACTGCGTGCATCCACTGCAGGGGGCACAGGTTTGATCCCTGGTCAGGGAACTAAGATTCCACATGCTGCATGGTATAGCCAAAAGGTTTAAAAAAAAAAGTCCCAGTATAATAGTTTGAATTCATAAAAGTTAGATGTATGTATGATGTGATTGTATGGTATTCATTTGATTCCTAGTTCCTTTCTGAAGCTCCCAGTACACTCCCATCTGCAGCAGCTCATTATCACACAGTGACGCTTATACCCAAATAACCAGCATACCCAAAGGAGGCTTGACCTCAAAGGTGACACATTAGCATTTAAAAACATTTTTTTAAATTTTTAATTGAAGGATAATTGCTTTACAGTATTGTGTTAGTTTCTGCCATACATCAGCAAGCATTTTTTTCTTTTTAAGGTGAGAAATTTGCATTTTTGGAAAAGTTCCAAGTCAAGCCAGAGATAAGACTGATTAAGTGGTTAAAGTTGAATAATTATAACCTCAGCCAATAAGAATAAGTGACGATCATAGTAAGGAATGTAGATTTTATGTGTGGCACAAAAGCTGACTGAAGGCAGGTCCCAAAACTTCATTACAGTTTGGCTGCATCAATAAAACACAAATTTAACATTTTCCTTTTTTTAAAATAAAGACTTTTTTAAGAGGACTGATTTGAAGCAGGTGACACTTGTTTGGATGGAAACATAGTAAAAAAGTATGTTTCTTGTAGTTGCTTCTTACAACCTTCTCTGAACATCATCATTTTTAGCTGTTTTGAATGAAGAGTTTCAGTTACACATCTGTCCTCAGGAAAGACACATGGCCCTATCTTCTCCCGTGTCCATAATGTCCACAGGGAACATCTCTGCTCTTCCACTCTCCCAGACCCGCTCCTCAGCGGTCTCACACACACCTTGCACATCATGTCTCACACCTCTGAACATTCACATCATCCAGCTCTGAGCATGCACAGCACATACCCACCTCCTTGAACATTCACAGCACACACATACACACACACACACATCCTGAGAGCTTTAAATATTCTTGTCACAAATGCACATACCCTTGAATGTTCGTATCACACACAAACCCTTGGATGCTTGTTCCTATCACACATTAATTCAGCCCCCTGGAATCCGTCTGATACATACGTACCCTTGAACAGTCGCTCTGAAACACACACAGGCACATTCCACACACACATACACACCCCTTTGAAACTGATAGCAGAACACACATGTGCGTTCTTGCACATTCTCATCACACACAGGCCCTTGAAGATTCACCTCACGTGCTGCTCACTGTTCAGGTCATTTACCTATTGCTCTCAGATTCATTCCCTGCACTCCCCCTGCTCTGCTCTGCTCTGTAGTGTGTGTGTGTGTGTTGAGGGGCATGCTGACCCCTGAAGATTACATTTTCTAACCTTTCTTGCCACTGGATTCCAGTTGGGTCTGGCCAATAAGAGTTGACCTGTGACAGGTGGGAGGGTGAAGGGAGAAGCCAGGCTTTTCCCCTCCTCCTTTGCTTGGGTCGCTCTCCCACCATCCCTCTGTGGTCCTTTCCCCCACTCGCCGCCACCTTCACGATTCCAGGTCCTAAGGGATGGTAAGGGTCCTGACAGCACCACCTCCTTCCTCTGTCCCTCCAACTCTAGGGGTGGTGGTGGCTTCTACTCTTGCTAACCTCTGCGTCATTTCATCATTCCCCATTTTAGTTTTCTGGTCTTTCTGACACTTCTGTAACTAGCTCTTGGTATTAAATTCCTTCTTTGAACTACCTGGCATGGGTGACTTTTCCCCTAACTGGACCCTGGCTGCTGCTCCACCCTTTAAAACAGTCTCATCCCTGACTGACACTTTCCTCCAGTCGTGCTCATCTCTGTTGGATGGAGTCCTGGTACAGAGTAGGGCTTCACTATTTGTTGAATGCATGGGTGCCCACTCCCTGTTCCAGGACTTTTCTGGGGTGGAGCTTCTTGGACCCCTGAACTAGGTGGCTCAGGGGCACCCTCCGCCCTCTCTAAATGGACCGTGATGATCACATTTAGCACAGCCTCATAGAGATCCAGGCCATCTCAGCCAGAGCACGTTTGGAGAGTGGAGGGTGAGTAGCCTTCAGCTGAGTTGTGGAAGCTTTCATGAATCCTCATGATTTTGCATCACCCGGGCAGACGTGGTATCAGAAGCAAGGGGACTCTTGATGCCTGAGACAGAGTGGAATGGGAGTGTCTGTCCCTCACGATTTGAGTGCACCTGTGGTCCGAGCAGTGCCCTCAAATGTGAATTTCTAGTTCTGAAACTGACTTGGGCAAGCTGTTATTTGTCTCAGGATTCTTGCTTATAGAATCACAAGGGACCATGACCCATCACTTACTTCCATTTATAAAATGTCTAAGGAACGGTTTAGTCTTGAACATTAGTATATACCCACGTGTATTTTGTCACCTGCAACCTAGGGAAGTTGGCTTCACAAGGCTGGAGGCTGCCAGGGGTTGGTGATTGGTGGTCGGGGTGGCTCTCGGACAGTACGTATGTTGTCCACAGGGAGGCGCCACACACAAATACATACACAGCCCCAGACGCCACTCCAGTCCAATTGCCGCGATGCCCCTGGAGTCAGAAAGCCCATGTTCTTCCTCCCGAGAGCCTCCTGGCATGCCAGTGCCTCTGAGTAGCCCTCTGCCTGTAACAAATTGAGTTGAAGCATTGAAGATCACTGCGAATATGCAGTGACAGGGTGACTCGGAGTCATTAACACATTAGAATGAGCTTGTGGGATTAAACAGAATCACAAAGAGGGTGTGGGCACCCAGGACAGGTATAATTTGAAAGGAAAGACAGAAGCAGGAAAAAAATAAAGTAATAACAACATCCAAGCATTTTCACACATACATGATTCAATTTAATACGGTTTTACTTTAAACTGACTGACATGCTGTGTCCTCCCGGTTGTCCAGCTTCCTACATTTATGTGATCCTTACAGCATGCCCCAGGAGAGCAGGGCTGTGGAGGTGGCCCCAGCTGATGGACACAGGGAACCTGGAGCCGGGGAAGTGGGGTGGCGAGGCCCTTGTCATACACCTACTCAGTCGCAGAGCTGGAATGTCAGCCGGGGTCCTCGTGAGCTAGGAAGGATACCCCTGGGTACTGGAAACAGTTAATGGGGTGATTACCTGCCTCAGGGTGGTTGGGATGGTTCTGTCTGTGAGACATGAAGGCAGTGCTGCCCAGAGTCACAGATGGCAGACAGGAAGCCGGCGAGCTCCTCAGGTCACCCATGCTTCTACTTCTCTCTTAGTGTGTGTGTGTGTGTGTGTGTGTGCTGAGTTGCTTCAGTCGTATCTGACTCTTTGCAGCCCTGCCAGGCTCCTCTGTCCATGAGATTCTCCAGGCAAGAATACTGGAGTGGGTTGCCATGCCCTCCTCCAGGGGATCTTCCTACTCAGGGATCGAACCTGCATCTCTTCTGTCTCCTGCAGTGCCTCCTGGGAAGTGCCTCTCTTTACATTCAGATAACACGGCCCGGAGGGAGAGTCTCTCATCTCAGGCCTCATATAGAGCCAGAGGCACAGGCAGGAGACCCAGGGAGTCCGGACTTCCAGCCCCAGGCTGTTTCCCAGATGCCATGTGGGGCCTTCCTGGCTCCAGTGTGAGATATGTTACCTTCTAGAAGCCTAGGGAACTCCCCTCCTGCTCTCAAATGCCAGGCTCTGAAGAGCTGACACGGCACCGGTGACAGCCTCTCCCCTGGCAGGGCTCCCTGGCCCTTACTTATATCCCCCACCCAGGATTGCTCAGTATCTGGGGCCTGTGGAGGTGGGAGAACTGGACTCTTTGCACAGCCTTCCCTGGGATTCCAGGATAAGGCATACGAAGGGACAGGGGCTCATCCACGTTTATGGGCTGTGTGGAAATAAAAGTGTAGTCATCTCCCCTGCCATCTGGTCTTGGCACTGCTGGCCAGGACCTCCCTGAGGTCTTTTCAGGCCCTGCGCGGGGCTGGGCCAGGGCTGGATGTGCTTGTCGGGCCTGGGGCCAGTCCAGGATTTTCCAAGAGTCCTGGTAGGGTTTCTACCCCCTGTGCCAGAGAGAGGAAGGCAGGGTCTAGCAGCTGCAGCTCAAGCAGGGATGCGGGAACCCATTCATTACCGTTACTACCACAGATGGACGGCCCACCTGCTCATGTAATGAAAACTCAACCTTGCATTTTGAAAGGCCTCATTAGGCACATTTCTGGGTCTGGGGGTTTGGGGGGAGGAGGATTTTTCTCAAGATGAGATGCAAAGATCTCCCATCCTCCATGAGAAGTCTGGCCTAAGAGATATAATGTGTTTCTGAAGCTTAGCCTGCCCTGCCTCCAGGGAATAGGAAGTCAGGTTTTCTATAGCTGGTAATTTGGGTTCTGCTTTCTATGGCTTCCCCTATGGCTCAGATGGTAAAGAGTCTGCCTACAATGTGGGAGACCTGGGTTTGATCTCTGGGTCAGGAAGATTCACTTGGAGAAGGGACTGGCTACCCACTCCAGTATTCTTGCCTGGAGAACCTCCATGGACAGAGGAGCCTGGAGGGCTACAGTCCATGGGGTCACACAGAGTCGGACATGACTGAGCAACTAACACTTTCATGGGCCCAGAGTCCACCGAAGCTTTTGAGGGAGGAAGAGAGGAAGGGCTGTGTCATGGAGAGGGAGGCAGCTGGACTCTGGCTCCAGATAGCCAAGTTTGTTAGCTCTGCCCTGCTGATGGATGTGTGATTTGGGGCAAGTCATTTGACCTCTCTGTGCCTCATCTGCAGAATGGGGTTGCACAGAGGACATACCTTGTGGGGTAGCTGTGAGTATCGAATGAGTGTGTATGTTTACTATAAATAAATTTATTATAGTAAAACAAAGGGGTCCCTGAGTCAAGAGGCCATCCTGAGTGTGAGGCTGTGGCTGATGCTTAGTCTGTGCCAGTGGTGTGCTGGTGGAACAGGTCCTGGGAGGTGGTGGGCTGTGGAGCAGAAGTGTTGCTTTGTCTCTTGCCACTTTCTGTGGTGTAAATAGGGCTTCCCAGGTGGCTCAGACGGTAACGAATCTGCCTGCAGTGCAGGAGACTGGGCTTTGATCCCTGGGTCAGAAAAATCCCCTGGAGGAGGAAATGACAACCCACTTCAGTATTCTTGCCTGTAGAGTCCCATGGACAGAGGAGCCTGGTGGGCTACAGTCCACTGGGTTGCAAAGAGTTGGATATGACTGACTAACACTCACACTTTTTTTTGCTTCATGGTGTGAATCCTCCTACTCTGGTGGGTTTTGAGCCAGCACTGTGGTACCACTAAATGAAGGACTGGGGAGGTGTGCTCATTGTTGACTCTTTGGCGTTGGTTCTAGCACAGCTCTTGTCCAGGACTAATGGTGTGATGAGGCTGCTTAATGAATATTAAATCTTTCCGTACTGGTTGGTAAACAGCCACTGGCTCAAGAGTCTTCTTACTACTTCAGCAACCCTGGCCTTCCCCTCACGATCCTCCCAGAGCTCCCACTGGTCCATTAACTAAAGCAGTTATGGGAACCCTTTCCTGTGATTTGGCCAGTGTCAGTTCTGATTGCTTGAGGACGTGCCAGACCAGTAGGTAAATTATTTGGTATCACAGGTCTATTGCTTAGGAGTGTCAGGCCAGTAAGCTGAGTCACCCTGGCTTGTGGATGTGATGCCTGGCCCACCACCCTCAGGTACCTTGTGCAACCCCATCCCCACAGTGTTCCCCAGCACAACTATAGGACGAAGGCAGAGCCCTACATCTATCTGGAGGTTGAACTGGGGCAACAGTATATACCTCTGTTAAAGATGAAATTCCATGTGGTTTGCTTCAGTGATTGAAAAATGTAATCAATATGACATGCTTCAACAGCTTGGAATGCAGATACTATCACATTTCTTTTATGTCTTCAGTTAATTGCTTGAGCAGTCTGTGTGATTCAGAAGTTCAGGGTCTATCTTTTGAGAATTCCTGCACCAGTGAATCATTGGCTCAGGATGAAGGAAGAAGACCTACTTCTAAGTACCAGGCAGAGAAGCAACTAAGTCCTGCCCTCACTCAGGACTCCCAGTCTGACCTGTGTGCTGAGGTAATTGGATCTTGGGGTAGTAGGGACCCAGACAGGTGACAGAAATAAGTGTGATGGATTTTGGGTGACAATAGAGAGTGGTGGGGACTGTGGTGAAGTGGCATCTATATTCCTCCAGCTAATTGTGGCCAAATATGGGTCTTGTGTTGCCAGATTTTCTCATGTTTCCTTTTTTTCATTTATTTTTATTACTTAGAGGCTAATTGCTTTACAATATTGTAGTGGTTTTTGCCATACATTGACAGGAATCAGCCATGGATTTACATGTGTTCCCCATCCTGAACTCCACTCCCACCTCCCTCCCCATCTCATCCCTCTGAGTCATCCCAGTGCACCAGCCCTGAGCGCTTATCTCATGCATCCAACCTGGACTGGAGATCTGTTTCACACTTGATAATATACATGTTTCTATGCTGTTCTCTCAGATCATCCCACCCTCGCCTTCTCCCAGAGTCCAAAAGTCTGTTCTATACCTCTGTGTCTCTTTTTCTGTCCTGCATATAGGGTTATCGTTACCATCTTTCTAAATTCCATATATATGCGTTAGTATACTGTATTGGTGTTTATCTTTTTTCAAAAGAAACAGGATACATGTGGGGTTTTAGTTTTGAGGCATAATTTGCATGCAATAAAGTATACAAATCCTAATGATTTTTTTTAGCATATATGTACATTTTACATACATAACCACTGTCCATATGAAGATAGAGAATATTTCCATCTCTTAGAAAGTTCCATTGTGCTTCTTTCTAAGTCAGTAGTCACCCCTCCTTCACCAAAGGTAACCATGACCTCTATATCTGTAAGTTAGCTATGTTTGATCTTGAACTTCCTACAATTGACATCTTACAGCAGGTGTTCTTTTGAGTCTGGCTTCTTTTGTTCAATATAGGACTCTTGAGATTTTCCATCTGGCATATTATCAGTGAAAGTGAAAGTCACTCAATCGTGTCTGACTCTTTGTGACCCCATGGACTATACAGTCTGTGGAATTCTCCAGGCCAGAATACTGGAGTGGGTAGCTTTTCCTTTCTCCAGGGGATCTTCCCAACTCAGGGATCAACCCAGGTCTCCCACATTGCAGGCAGAATCTTTATCAGCTCAGCCACCAGGGAAGTGCACATGTTATCAGTAGTTCATTCCTTTTTATTGCTGAGTACTACCAAATGCCACAATTTGTTTACCTGTGTTCCTGTTGAGGGATATTTGGACTGTTTTTACTTCTTGATTACTGTGAATACAACTGCCATGAGCCTTCAAGTATAAGTCTTTATTTTTTCCTGGACACAGGCACTCATTTCTCTTGGGTTTATTGCATATATGTGTGTGTGTGTGTGTGTGTGTGTGTGTGTGTATTATAGATACACACGGATTGGAGTAGTAATCCTGGGCTGTAGTATAACTCTGAAACTTTATTAGCAATGGACAATTTTCAGGACTTCTCTGGTGATCCAGTGGTTAAGGATCCGCCTTCCAATGCAGGGGACATGAATTTGATCCCTGATCAGGGAACTAAGATCCCACGTGCTGCAGAGCAACTAAGCCAATGCACCACAACTAGAGAGAAGCCCGCACACTGCAATGAAGGATCCTGCATGTCACAACAAAGATCTCATGTACAACTAAGACCCAACACAGCCAACTAGATAAATACATTTTTAAAAAAGAGAAATGGGCAATTTTCCATAGAGGTTATGTCAGTTTACATTCTCACCAGCAATGTGTGAGTGTTCCAGTGACTCTGCATCCTCAACAGCACTTTTGGCCATTCTAGTGGGAGTGTAGTGGTACCTCGTTGTGGTTTCAATTTGTATATCCCAATGACTAATGATATACAGCACCTTTACGTGTACCTACTGGCCATTCAGTATTTTCTGTTCTGGTGTTCCTTTTTAATTCATTGACCTTTTTTAAAAATTGGAGTGCCTTATTATTTTATTGGGCTTCCCTCATGGCTGAGATGGTAAAGAATCTGCCCGCAATGCGGGAGACCCAGGTTCGATCCCTGGGTCAGGAAGGTTCCCTGGAGAAGGAAATATATATTCTGTGTTCTTTATATATTC
Organism: Muntiacus reevesi; assembly: GCF_963930625.1. Taxonomy (NCBI): domain Eukaryota; kingdom Metazoa; phylum Chordata; class Mammalia; order Artiodactyla; family Cervidae; genus Muntiacus; species Muntiacus reevesi. The sequence continues at coordinate 18,015,443 of NC_089263.1, read as the reverse complement.
TGAACACAAGTCCTTTGTCAGATGTGTGCTATGACTATTTTCTTCCAGTCTGTGGCTTGCCTTTTCACTTTCTTGGTGGTGCTGCTACTTTTTCCTTAAATGTTTGGTAGAATCCATTCAGTGAAGCCATCTGGGTCTGAAGTTTATATAAGATTTTAAACTACAGATTAAATGAACAAAATGAAATAGGATTTCCTCTTCTCACGTCAGTTTCAGTGGTGATTTTCAAGGGGTATTTTTCATTTCCTCTATGAGTTGTCTAATTTGTTAACATAAAGTGCTTCATAATATCCCATATTATCTTTTCAACATCTATAGGATCTATAATAATTTTCTTTTTTATTCCTAATATTAGTATTATGTTTAATCTCCTTTTCCTTGATTATTTTTATTAGACATTAACCAATTTAATTAATCTTTAAATAACACAAATTTTTACTTTTTGAGATTTCTGTTATTTTTATCTTTAAAAAATTTTTTGTTTAATTGTTTATTTTTGGCTGCAGTGGGTCTTCGTTGCTGTTTGCAGGCTTTCTCTAGTTGTGGCGAGCAGGGCCTACTCTCTAATTGTGCATGCGCTTCTCACTGCAGTGGCTTTCCTTGTTGGTGGAGCATGGGCTCTAGGGCGCAGTAGTTGCAGCGCACGGGCTTAGCTGCCCTGTGGTATGTGGGATCTTCCTGGAACAGGGATCAAACCCGTGTCCCTTGCATTGGCAGGTGGATTCTTAACTGCTGGACTACCAGAGAAGTCCTCTTTTCTTTTGATTATTTGCTCTTATATTTTATTTTCTTTCTTCTATTTTGGGTTAATTTTGTTCCTTTTTAGCCTCTTGAGGTAGAATCTTTGGCCATTTTATACATTTGTTCTTTTTTAATAGGCACCTCTTAAAGCAATAAATTTCCCTCTAAGCATTATATTGGCTACATCCCACAGATTTTAGCATGCTGTTTGTTCAGTTCACAACATTTTCTTGTTTCCTTGGGATTTCTTCTTTGATGCCTGGAGTTTTGTTGTTTGTTTTATTGTTTAAGAGTGTTACTTAATTTGCACATATTTAGAGACTTTCAGGTTTTGTTTCGTTGATGATTTCTATTTTAATTCGTTGTGGGCAGAGAACATATTGTGTATGACTTTAACCATTGAGATTTATCAAGCTTTGCTCTGTCTCTCAGACTGTGGATTATTTTGGTGACTGTTCTATGCAGATTGTAGTCATTGAATATTGTTTTCTGTGAGTATTAATTTGATCCAGCTAATTGATAGTGTTGTTCAAATCTTCTATATACTTCTTGATTTCTTGACTAGTTGTTCTGTTAGTTCAAAATATTCATCTATGATTGTGAATTTATTTCTCTCCTTAGTTGTGTTAGTTTTTGCTTTATGTGTTTGGAAGCTCTATTATTAGGTGTATATGCATTTACAATTGTTGGATCTTCCTGATGAATTGACTCTTTTATCATTATAACATGTTCCCTTTATTTCTGGTAATATTCCTGTCTGGAAGAATATTTGTCTGATGTGAATATAGCTATACAAACTTTCTTCTGATTAACATTTCTATGATATATCTTTTTTCATCTTTTGCTTTCAAATTATGTCTTTAAAGTGTACCTCTTACAAATAGCATAATTTGAGATTGATTCTTTATCCAGACAATCATTTTTTTAAAAGTTGAAGTGTCTGGTATATTTACATTTAGTATAATTAAGGATATAGCTGGCTTTAAGTTTGCCCTTTTACTCTGTGTCAAATTTCCATCTCTTTTTTATGTGTTTCTTATTTTCAGTCTTCTTTTGATTAATTAATCAAGTATTTTAAATTATTCCTTTTTATTCTTCTGTTGGCTTTTAAACTGTACTTCCTTGTATTATTTTAAATGTCTCTTCTAGACATTATAATATGTATTCTTAACTTTTTCACATTTAATAAATTTTGTAATTAGTATTAGTGTTATTCCATTTAATAATGTAAGAACCTTAGAAAGTTGATTCCTTTACTTCCTTTGCCACCATTTGTGTTATTTTTAATGTATTTTATGAGTACCAATATGTTATATACTAATATACCCTTGCCACCTCCAGTATAGCTGAGGGAACTCTGCTCAGTGGATGGGAGGGGAGTTTGGGGGAGAATGGATAGATGTATATGTATGGCTGAGTCCCGGAGCAAGCTCCCGGAGTTGGTGATGGCCTGGGAAGCCTGGCGTGCTGCAGTCCATGGGGTCGCGAAGACTTGGCCACGACTGGGTGACTGAACTGAACTGAGCCGCTTTGCTGTGCATCTGGAATGATCACAATATTGTTAATCAGCTATACGTGGTGCCAGTGGTAAAGAACCTGCCTGCCAATGCAGGAGACAAGAAACACAGGTTCCATCCCTGGGTGGGAAAGATCCCCTGGATGGCAACCCACTCCAGCATTCTTGCCTGGACAATCCCACAGACAGAGGAGCCTGGCGGGCTACAGTCCATAGGATCGGAAAGAGTCAGACATGACTGAGCGACTTAACATGCATGCATGGATATTCCAATATAAAATGAAAAGTTAAAAAAAATATTTACCCTTTCCCTTTTACTCTTCATTCCTTCCTGAAGATGTAGACCTCCATTTGTACCTCAGTCAGAGAGCTTCTTGTATTTCTTTTGGTGTACTCTGCTATTGGTGAATATTCTCTTCTTTTGTTTTTCTGAAAATGTCTTTATTTTGCTTTCATTTTTGAATAATATTTTCACAGCATATAGAATTATAGATTTTTTTCTTGCAGCAGCTAAACTATGTCATTTTATTGTTTTCTATAAGCCATATTGAGATATTTTCTGTTAAGTCATATGGTTATTACTGTAAATTTAATGTCCCTACCTTTTCTAGCTGCTTTATAATTTCCTATTCATCTTTGGTTATCGGTGATTTGACTATTATGTCATCAGATGTACTGTTCTTTGTATTTATCCAACTTGACATTCACTAAGCCCAAATCTGTAGATTGATATGTTTCATAAACTTTTGAAAATTCTGGTCATTTTCCCTTCAGATATTTATTTTCCTTTAATTCTCTCTTTCCTCTTCTTGGACTCCAGTTGTATTTATATACACTGTTTGATTTGTTTTTCCCACAGCATTCTGATGCTGCGTATTTTTTCATTCTTTTTTTTCTCTTTGTATTTCAATTTTGTTATTTTCTTGTTGATCTTTTTTTAAAATCTACTGGTCTTTTCTTCTTCTTTATTCAGTTCATTATTGAGTTACTTCTTTATTTCAGATTTTTTTTAGGTCTGAAATTTCCATTTGATTCTTCTTTAGAGTTTCTGTCACTGTTGAAATTCTCCATTGTTTTATCCATCATGTTTATACTTTCTACTAATTTCTTAAAATATTTATAATTGTCATTTTAAAGTTCTTGTCTGTTAATTCTTTATCTAGGTCATCTGTAGGTGTGCTCCTTTTGACCATTTTTTTCTTGATTAGAGTTGTCATCCTTCTTAGCATTTATTGTATTTTGGGGTCAAAATCTAGATGTTTTGTAGAAAAGAACAGTAGAAAGTGAAGAAGGTAATATTTATCCCCAGAAAGATGATGTCCTTTCTTCTCTCAGCAGTAAAATAGTGGTTTCATCACTGGTTTCAGATGCCTTAAAGATAGGATCAGGGCTCTTCTCTGGGCCCTAAATATTAAATGACCTTAATCTCTCTCTCTGATTCCCTTTCCTGCGTTCACGTTTTCCTTCAGTGGGAGACTGCTTGCTTTCTTTCCAACCCAAGTTCACATGCTGCTGCATCGTTGATAAACATCCTGTGGGGGAGGATTGGCAGGTAGTAACTGCCATCTCTACCTGAGGGCTCAGTCAGAAAAATCCAATTCATTATTCCAGCCCTTCTGGTCATTATAAGTTAATCTGGTTTCCTCTTAGTTCAGCAAAGTACCCCTGTCTATTATAAATTTGCTTCTCTGCCTGCCCATGTTTCCAAGAATAAAAACAGCCGCTGGTTTCTATTCATTTATGAAAGGCTTGTCTCTGTCTAGAATTTAGTTCATTTAGATCTCTCTGCATCCTTAACTCTTTGTTGGGTTTCCAATATATAATTTTATGGCTTATTTGATGTTTTCCCATTGTTATGGTGATAGTGATTGTCTTCTATGACCTTCTCTATTGATTGGAAGCCCAGATGATTGTTCTTTTAGTGTGAAATCATCTCATTTTCAAGGTAGCAAAAAGTTCCAATATTTAAAAAATGTTCTGCAGGATGAAGGGAATGCTATTACGGGCTAGCTGCTTTTTAGCCCATAAGGCTGTAGATTTGTATCCCCTGATCTTAAATAATTCACCATTACTGATGAGATAGCTGAATTATTGTAATATCTTAGTTGTCTGAGAAATGCTTTGAGAATTTTGTTAAATCTGTCAGTACTTAGGGAGTCTTTCATGCTTATGTTCTTCACATATCTCGCAAGTGTTACAATAGGGGAAAATGTGAAGAATCTGATTGATAAGGCCCTTGGTGCCCATGGTCAATAGTCCCTCAACCACTTAAGTCCTTGGATCACAGCACACCCTACTTTGAGTTCAAATAGGATGAGACCTTTTGGTGGGGGCGGGGGGCAAGGAAAGAACTGTAGTTGTTAGGGTTGTGTGCGCGCATATGTGTGTATGCAGGGTTGGGGATGGGGAGCACTTGGGAAAAATGGTTAGCTGCATAGGGCCAACTGGTAGTCCAGACTGTCCAGTCCAGTGTAGTGTATGATCTTAAAGACCTGGGCGGAATGCAAGGCCACTCTTTTTTCCGAGTCCAGGGAGAGCCTGAAGCATGAATCAAGAAGTCTGTCAGAAGGATCCAAAAGATAGAGAACAGCCCGAGGGGCAGGGACCGGGAAATGAGCCATATCCAGTGTAACTAACACACTTCATTTCAGCAGATCTCATGTGATATTAATAAAATCATATATATATATATATATATATATATATATATATATATAATCTATCTCATTGTGAAGAGTTAATCTTACTCTTCTCAAATATAACCCTTAATGAGCTCTATGATAGAATTCTTGACAGAGTCTATCATTCTTCATTATTTGAAGTTCTGCCAAAAGTTTTCCCTGGGGTCTTAGAGATGATCATTGAAAAATCAGGAACCTGTTCTTTTGAGTATGGAGGGCAACAGCAGGAGCGAGAGGTGAATAGTGTCTGAAATCACTGTGATGCTCATATTCATTACATATTTCCTATCTTGGACCCCGTTCATCTTGATTATAGCTCAAGTTGCTATAACAAAACACAAAAAACTGGGTATTAAACAACAGATACATATTTCTCATAGTTCTGGAGCCTAGGAAATACAAGATCAAGGTGCTGGCAGATTCAGTTCTTGGTGAGGGCTTTCATCCTGGCTTGCAGACGGCCACCTTCTCACTGTGTCCTCATAAGGTGGACAAAGTTCTGGTGTCTCTTTTTTTATTTTTAAAACTTTTATATTTTGTATTGGAGCCTAGCTGATTAACTGTAAGATATGCAGATTTGATCCCCGGGTTGGGAAGATCCCCTGGTGAAGGGCATGGCAACCCACTCTAATATTCTTATGTGGAGAATCCCATGGACAGAGAGAGGAGCCTGGCAGGCTCTAGTCCATGGGTCACACAAGAGTCGGACACTGCTGAAGTGACTTAGCACATAGCTGATTAACAGTGTTGTGATAGTTTCAGGTGGGCAGCAAAGGGTTCAGGCATGCATGTATCAATTCTCCCCAAACTCCCCATTTTTTAAAAAATAAGGGCACTAAGCCTATCATGGGGGCTCCATCCTTAACATTTCATCTAAACCTAATTACCTCCCCAAAGCCTCTTCTCTTAACAGCATCACATTGGGAGTTAGGGATCCAACACATGAATTTTGGGAGACAGATTGAATCCATGGTACTTATTGAGGATTGATATCACACTGTCTCTTTGTCTAGTCTGTTCTGCAGCATTTTCTTTCCTTCAATTTGTAATCTTTCCTGCACATCTTCACTGTGATTGTTTCATTTCAGTGTTACAGTTTATTTCATTGCTTCTCTCAATTTGTCCAAGCAGTTTCTTTGTGGTTTCTCAGAGTTCTTGTATTTGATTAGCCATCTTTGCCCCCTCTTGAAAATTTAAAACCTTTAATTAGTTATAATAAATAAATGTACAAACATGCACATTTTTGATTAAGGAGAGAAATGCTCAAAACAATGCAATTTTGTGAATATTTTTATATACTACATTAAGAGAAAGATAAGTGACATGTTTAGCATAGCACTTTTTAGAAATTCAAAGGTTAATTTAGAAAATTAAATAAATACATGAAAAATGCATATCATTCTTATAAATACTTTTATATACAGTTCAAATAGATGACATGCATTTAATATCAATATGTAGAAATTCTAAATTCAGTTTAGAAATATCAGGTAAACAAATGTTCAGAAGCATATCAGTTCTTTCAAAGGCAGTCACCAGATGGATAGGCATGTTTTTCAGTGGCCATAGTCATTATTTAAAAATATGTATGATCAGTGGAATCTTGGGGAAATAAGCCTTTGGATTTTATACGTCAATAAATTATTAGGTTCATAACTCAGCCCTGCCTCGCTCCGGCCTCAGCAGAGGCCTGAAGAGTAGCAGGAGGTGGGGGCGCTAATAGAGAATCCATCAGGTTGCCTGGTACCACAGTTGTCAGCTCAGCATTCATTCCTGTCCCAGGGCTTAGTGCCCCGGCCATATGGCCTGGCAGCAAGACCACCTCCAGATATGCAGGGGCGCAGAATCTGATGGCAACTCACTGGGTGGGCAGTGGCTGACGGTGTCTGAATCTAGCTGGGCTGGGCCAGCAGGGACCCAGACTGTGGTACTGATGTCCTCTCCTTGTTCCCCTGGTTGACCGCACAGTGGAGAATAAAGAGCCCATTTCTTAGGCTGAGAAGTCCTGTTGTGAGACTCTGCTCTGATACTTAGCAGCTGGACAAGTCACTTACTAGTCAATAACCTATTTAGCTTCCCTAATCTTCAGTTTTCTTACCTATAAAGGAAGATGAATGATGCCTTTCTCACAGGACTTTAGGGAGGATGAAATTAGATGATGGATCCAAGAATGCTCGCTAAATGGTATAATGTGCGGCATACAGTGCTAATTAGGTCCGCTGCAGATATTCATTTCAATTCAAGAAGCAGGTATTAAGCACTGCTGTTTACCAGTATTAGGTCCTATATTAGGCACTTCAAGGAGGGAGAATGGTGAATAAGAATCAGCTCTTGGTAGGAAGATAAGATACACCGAAAGTAGCTATGATGGAGTTATTATTATTATTTTCTAATGTGGATTTACATCTGCAATGGAAATGTACTTTTTAAAAGCCACATATGCAGTTTAGGATAGGCAGTTTAGGATAAGTTATAGTGGACATGTGTTATTCTTCTCTCAAGTATTCTTTCTCTGTTTTCTGGTAATAGTATCCCCTGCCCCGATTTTAATCTGCAAGCCCGCCTCTGTGCCTCTCAGCCCATGTGGTTTGAGTAGACTCTATCCCTGCCAGGGGTAGAGTGTAAGGCTCAGTCTTAGAAAGCCAGTGCATTTCATTTCCCTGCTGACAATGATTGTTTTAGGAACTAGCATCTCTAGACCTTAGAGATGAAGAATCAGGTTTCCATGATACTCTCTGAGTGACTGGATCCAGCAGTGCCTGAAGCCAGCAGACCTCTCAGCTTTTCAGCTACAGGTGTCACTGAATTCTCTTTTGGCTTAAAATAATTTACATGGGGTTTTTGTGCCTCCTGATTCACAGCAGGATGCCTTGAAGAATCCTCCAATAGGCTTTTTGCAGAGAAGATCACATAAGGCAAGTATTTCACTTCATGGTTGCCCTTACTGCTATGGCTCTTCCATATACATACCCTCACCTACTGAAGACCATGAAGCAACATCAAGACCCAGATATTTCTTTCTCCAGTTTTCCTGAGGTAAAATTGACTCAGAATATTGTATACAATGTGATGATCTGATATATTAATATGTGTATATTGCAAAATGACTACTGCAGTGAGGTTAGTTGACACACCCATCACCTCACATAGTTACCATTTTGTTGTCGTTGCTGTGGTGAGAACATTTAAAATCTCTTCTTTCAGCTTTCCTGTGTACAATACAGTGTTGTTAACTCTAGTCACCATGCTGTATGATAGAGCCCAGAACCTGCTCATCTTATAACTGGGAGGTTGTCCAGTGTCTCTCGATTTCCTCTCCCTTCCAGCCTCCTGCAGCCACCAACCTACTCTCTGTTTCTATGAGTTCAGCTTATTTATTTTTAAAATTGAAGAACTTTAAAAATTTGTGGTGCATGGGACCTTAGTTCCCTACCAGGGATTGAACCCATGCCCCTTGCAGTGGAAGCAAGGAGGATTAACCACTGGACCGCCAGGGAAACCAAGCTCAGTTTTTTTAGATTTCACATAAAATTGGGATTGTGCAGTATTTGTCTTTCTCTGTCTGATTTATTTCACTTAGCATAAGGCCCTCAAAGTCCATGCAAGATTTTCCTCCAAGGCATCATGGAGGCCCTTGACATCCATCCATGTCAAGATTTTCTCTCTCTCTCTCTTTTTTTAAAATGACTGAGCAAACCTTTCAACAGGATGCTGGTCTGCTGTTCATCCAAGTGTACCTATCCTGTGACGATGACTCAGCCCCTTCTCCCGGCAGTGTAAACTCTTTCTGGATGTCATTTTCTGCCTTCTCTGTGCCCTCTTTCAGCCAATTCTGGGCCCTGGCCTCATGCAGGGAGTCTTTTCTGACTAAGTAGGGGAAGGTATGAATCATCTTCTCTTTTACATCCCACCCTACTAACCCAGTCTGAGAGGTTCATCAGCCAGAGAAGCTGGAAGGGCAGACAGTGGAAGTTATGTAGGCGCAGAAAGCATGCATGTGCACGTGTCTCTCAGTCATGAACTCTGCGACCCCCATGGACTGCCCACCAGGCTCCTCTGCCTATGGACTTTTCTAGGTGAGAATACTGGAATGGGTTGCCATTTCTTCCTCCAGGGGATCTTCCCGACTCAAAGATCGAACCCACATCTCCTGCATTGGCAGGCAGATCCTTTACCATTGAGCCACCTGTGAAGCCAAGGTACAGAGAGAGGAAGTGAGTTATCCACCTTCATTTAGTGAGCTAGTTTCAGCATCAGGACAAGCAATCAAGTCTCTGCATTTTAAGTCTGGCCCTTGTTTGCCACTGTGTGACTAGTTGTTTTTGTTTTTTACACTCTGTGTATTTCCATGGGACATCCTAGATACTTTTAGACCAGTATGGTCTGTCTTGACATCTACACCACTAGGGAGCAGGGATGATACTGTTCAGTTGAGTCATAAAGCTCCTCTGGTTTGGTACGCTGCTCACACAAGAGTATGACAGGAGTTTCTGATGGCAGGCTGATGGAGAGGTTGGGTGAGCTACGGGCTCAGGTGGGCCAAATACCAGGCTGGTCAGTGGGGGGACACAGGATGGACCAGTGTGGTGTGTGGGTGGGTCAACCCCGCAGGGACTCAGCTGAGTTCCTCACCTACCGTAGGGACTTCCTTCTTTGGACTCATCATTCCCCCCTGGGAAGTGGGACCGATGCTTTGCTCTCATACCCTTGTCAGAGAATATACTTGAGGACAAGCTCTCCTAGTGGAGAGTGACCTTTTGGAGGGCCAGATATGTGTCAGCATGTGCATCTCAGGCTGTGCAATCTGCTTATCTACAGCACCCCCAGTTGCTGGACGGGGCTCTCTGTTCCGTGGCATCCTTCTCCCCCTTGACCTCCGCTGATTAGACCAGGGGCAGGTGGATGACCCAGTCTGATCTGTTTTCCTCTCCCAAGAATTTGAAATCACGACTCTGAGGAAATGGGTTGATGAACTGTGGGCGCTGAGTGGGGAGGGCCTGTGGAGTCAGAGATGAATCAGCCACACACGGAAGCCCGTGGAAAGCCTACGCTGTGGGTGAGCCCTAACCGCAATCCTTAGACAAAGCCCATCCATGGAAAGTACTGAGCGCATGGTCAGGCCACTCAGAAACAGAGGGCAGAGAAGGGGGAGAGGTGCCCCAGGTGATTTTCAGCTTCCCTGAGAATTACTTTCACTTCCTGCTCAGTATTTCCTTGGTTTTCCCTGGCAGCCCCTCTATCACACCCTCTGCCAGTTGGGCTCATTTGAGGCATTTCTGTTCCCTGCGGCCAGGTGACCCCTGATTAGGACAGTGTCTCACCCGTGGCACATCCCCAGCTCTTTGCAGCAAACTCCGAGTGTTTGCTGAATGCAAATGCGGGCAACTGAGGGCTGTGGGACTGCAACAGATGAGTGTTCAGCCATCCAGTGGGCTCAAGTTTCTTAACCGGACAGGGGTGCTGGGGAGGGTGTGCCGCTGAATGTTTCTGGGATGTTCCTAAGGGAGGCTTAGGTTCTGTCCTGTGGTTTCCAGGACAGAAGACAAATAGCTGTGGCATATCCCCCAAACAGGTGGGACTTGGGTGTCATGCTCTCCAGTGTTCTTACCGATACTTTTAGAGCCCTTGGGCCTCCTCTGTGCCTGAGACCTGGGGTTCTCAAGTTGTCCCCTGTTCCCCTTGGGACCCCTAATCTGTCCTGCCTCAGTTCTTTGAGTATATTTATTAATTGCAATCTCATTCTCTCTCCTCTTCCTCCGGTTTTTTTGTTTTCGTTTTTTTTTTTTTATATTGAAAATCTGCATACCTACCCATTAAGGAATCTGTAATCCAAGGTGACAGATATTCTTTGCTTCAGCCCTGTGTCCCCAGGGCCCAGCCTAGTTCCTGACCTCCAGTCGCTGCTCCCCAGGGCTGGTACCTGTGGTACCAGCGTCCTTGGGCTGGTACCTATGTCTAACAACCTGTTCTGTGCCAGGAGACTTTGTGGCATTGAATTGGGGAGGGGGGATCACACCTGATATAATCAGATGCTCTTCAAGGGGACCTTAGGACTGTAGAGCTTCAAGTCCTTGAGGGAGTGGAGAAGAAGGGGACAGAGGTCTGGGAGACAGGCAGGGCTATGGTAGGAGGTAGACAGAAACAAAGGCACGTTTTGGGCAACTGAACTAGTCAGGATCGTCCGACTTCTGCAGCAGAGAAGCTCAAGATGCAATGTCTTAACACAATAGAAGTTTATTTTTTGCTCAGTGTGTGTGTATTTGACAGGTGGCCTCCCATGTGGTAATTCAGGCACTTGGTTCTCCTTCCATTTTGCAGCTCTACCATCCCAGGACCTCAGGATGCTTGACATCCTGCTTACAGAGATAGACAGACAGAAGCAGGGAGACAGACACAGAGAGAGACAGAGACAGATGGAGACAGAAAGAGAAACTTGTATGGGGGGCCCTTATGGGTCAGCCCCGGAAGTGTTATCTTTCACTTCCAATCACATTCCATTGGCGAGGCTCGCAGTTACAGAGACAACTGCCACTGAAAAGTTGGTTTAGTGCTCACAGTTCCCAAGAGGAGGTCATGTCGGGCCATGTAGGACCACACGAGGATGCAGCAGGATCAGTCAGGAAGCAGAGGGAGAGCAAGGGGAACACAGAAAAGCCTTCACTAGTGTTTTCAGTGGGGAGGAATGGGTGTGGCAGGGTAAGCAGGTTTAGGAATGGCCAGATTGAATAATTTTGCGGGGTTTAGGGTGTAGGGGTTGCCTCTAGATGTCTGATGCCTGGCCCTGGGGTGATTAGGGCAGAGGGATGGTGTTGCGTAGGATGAGATCCCAAGACAGAAGGGGATGGGGCTTGGGTTTGGACTGGTTAGTCTGCATGTGATTGTGCTCTTGGGAGAGTGTACTATCCTGGGAAATCTGTTTACTCAAGGAGAGCACTTTCCCCAGGGTCAACAAGGACATCAGAATAAAAGGGCCTGCTTAATTCAGTGACTGGGGTTCCCACATGGCTCAGTGGTAAAGAATCTGCCTGCCAATGCAGGAGATACAGGAGACTCTAGTTTGATGCCGTGGACAGAGGAGCCTGGTGGGCTACAGCCCATGGAGGTTGCAAAGAGTCAGACATGACTGAACAACTGAACATGCATGCACAATTCAGTGACCACACAATTGTAAGAAAGGCAGGGAAATATCAGCTAGGTGTGTGCCCAGGAAAAAGACATCAGTTTTGGTGAGCACATTTAGTGTCTCCGTCTGCACTTAATTAAGCGGAAAGAGCTTCATGTTTGGAGTTAGAAGAAGGGGATTGAACTCCTGACCCTGTGGCATGGAACTGTGTGAGCTTGGATGAGTCACTTTCTGACAACATCAGTTCCATTAGCTCTCAAAAGGAGAAAATAATTAGAGCTACATCTCATGGCAGTTGTTGTACAAGATGCTTTGGGCACACTCCAGAGCGCTGTTCAAATGCTAACTGTTTTCTGTGGTCTTTCCAAGTTTTCTGGGGGCCCATGGTGGCTCTTGGAGACAGCCCCCTGCTGTCATTTAAGTGCAGGTCCAAACCCCACCCCCCCAGCCCCCATCATGCTTGGAATGGGACCAGAGAAGCAGCTGGGATGACCTGTTTCCCCAGAGCCACGTGCAGAGGCATGGAGGGTCTTTACAAGGATGCTCAGGATTAGCAGATGTGGCCGGGGGATTTCATGCTGTATCCAGCTGGGAACACACACGGCTCAGGGAAAGATGGTGATTAGTGACTCTGCCAAAGCTTTTTAAAAATGATTCTTTTCCCCATTTTTCCCATTTTAAATCAGAACATGCTCATTAAAGAAACAGGGTTAAATATAGAAAAATACAAAGAACAAGGCACTCCTCGTACCACCACACAATCACTAGTAACATTTTGTTTCTGCTTTTTTTTCCCTTTTGGTGTTTTCCCTCTGTGGAATGGCTTTCAATTCATTTATTCTTAATCAAAAATTCAATCTGATTCATAGTACATACAAAATTCAAAAGTTACAGAAGGTTATGCAGTGAAAGAGAAGTCTCCCCCCACCCTCCCAGTTCCCTTCCTGGAAGGCAGCCTCGGTTACCAGCCCCTTGAGTTTCCTTCCAAAGTTAATCAATGCACATATAAGTATATGCATGCATATTCTTTTATTTTTAAACATATATTCTTGCATGGTATATACCCTCTTACTAAGTTGCTTTTCCCCATAATAATGTGTCTTAGAGAATGCTCCATGTCAGTTCATAGGAGCTGCCTCATTCATTTTAAAGGCTGTGTAATATTCAATTGTATGGATTGTATCATAATTTATTTAACCAATCTGATATTGAAGGATATTTACTTTGTTTCCAGTCTTTTGAATTTTTCACAATGCCTCAATGAATATTCGTATACATATGTCATTTCATACATGGGCAAGCATACCCGTAGGATGATCTTCTGGAATTGCAATTGCTAGATTAAAGACTACACATTTTAAATATTATGGTTTATTGCATCTATAAAGGTCACATGCATTGCAAGCACATAGAAAGAGAATGTCAGTTTCTTCACATGCATGCCAACAATCTGTTAGTAAGCTTTGTCAAGTTGGCCAACCTGATAGGTAAAAATGATATCTTATCAAATCTTTTTGTATGTTTAAAATCCACTTTGCTCCAGTTACTGTTAACTATTTTATCTTGTCCATGTTTCCTATTGGACTGCTGATCTTATTGATTTATAGAAGCTCTTTATATATTAAGGGAATTAAACTTTTATCTGGGATATATGTTGCAAATATTTCCCTCAGCTTGTTACTCTTCTCATGACTCTTTTTCATAAAGAAAACTTATTTTTTGTTGGTGTACTCAGTCTTTTCTATCATAGTATCTGGGTTTGTATCATACTTTAAAAATGTCTCTACTACTCCAAGAATAAATTTTATTTTATACATTTTAACGTTTTTTTTTTTTTTCCATCAGTAATTTATTTTGGTGTAAAGAGTATGATTGAGATCAAACTTCCTTTTTTCCTGGTAGAGACGCAGCTTATCCCAACATCATTTATTGAATACTGCATCCTTTGTTTTACTGACTTGAAATGTTGTATTGACCATGTTTGATATTTTCACTTGTATTTGGGTATGTTTCTAGGATCTGAAATCTGTTTCATCGATAGGTTCTCTAAAGGTAAAATGTAGACTGAAGGAGGAGTGGTCAGGGAAGGTCTATGTGAGGAGGTGATGCTTCAGCTCAGACTGGCAAGGCCTTTCGGATGGAGAGAACCACAGCGTGTGCAAAGGTGCAGACTCGGCTACATTAGAGGAACTGACAGAGTGGAGCCTGGCGCGCTGGCCCCGAAGTCAGGGAGCAAGTGGTACGAGATGAGGCTGGAGTGATGGGGAGGGGCTTGATTAGTCCTCGTGGGCCATGTTGAAAGGTTTGCACTTATTCCACACAATCAGGAGCACTTGAAGGGTGTTAAGCAGGGGAGAGACACAGTCCATTTTACATAGTTTTTTGGGGGGTGCTGTACTGGGTCTTCATTGCTGCATGGACTTTTCTCTAATTGCAGTGAGCAGGGGCTACTCTCTAGTTGTGGGGCTTGGACTTATTGCAGTGGCTTCTCTTATTGTGGACCATGGACTCTAGGGTGCGAGGGCTTCAGTAATTGCAGCACATGGGCTCAGTAGTCGCAGCTTCCAGGCTCTAGAATGTGGGCTCAGTAGTTGAGGCTCACAGGCTTAGTTGCCTCACAGCACGTGAATCTTGCCAGACCAGGGCTGGAACCCATGTGCCTTACTCTGGCAGGTGGATGCCTTACCACTGAGCCAGCAGGGAAGCCACTGCACAGGTATTTTTAAATCTCTCTTTTAAAATGTTTAAGATGCTTGTTGGATGAACGAAGCTCCTAGATGTAAACTTCATTCTGCAGGGCCCATCACTTTTCAGTCTTGGGGTTTCCAGCAGCCACCAGGCCTTCCTGCCCCCTTCTGCCTGACTGCTGAAAGCAGTGAGACTGGCATATTAGCAAGTAATTAGCTTTTAATTAGAAAAGCATGGCTTTGCCTTCATGAAGGGACAAATACCTTTAAAAATCAAATCGCTTTAATTGAATGAATCTTTTAGCAGATAGTTCTGAAAATTCTAGTCCTTTCACTAGGAGCCCCATGGAGCAAAGCCATTTGAAGATGCTCAGTTAATACAGCAGTCACTGGGGCACTGTGTTGGATATACATAGTTGTTTGATCATGAAGGGCAGCCCTACTCCTGACCAGAATAGCACTCTTCCCTGATGCTCAGGGCCTCCCTTGTGGATTCTCTGGAGTGTTGCTACTCAAAAAGCAAAACCCCCCAAAAGATCCCAAACCAGCAACATCAGCATCCCCTGGGAGCCTGCTGAAAATGCAGGATCTCAGGCCCCAACTCACACCTCTTGAAGCACAATCTCTGGGGTTGAGGGCAAGGAATCTGTGTTTTACAAAGCTCTCCAGGAAGTTCCTAGGCACACTCAACTTTATATTCAGAACTCAGAAGGTAACTAAGAAGCTTTTGTCCCATCAGCCTGTTGTAGAGAGGGTCCCCATCAAGCTGCCCTGTAACAGACCTTGTAATCATCCATTTGCTCTACAAACAATTATGGAGCAACTAGAGAATGCCAGGCACATCCTAGGGAATGCAGGTACAGAAAAGTTCTTGTCCTTTAGGAATTTTGTCTAAGAGGTTATTTTTGTTTGTTTTTTTGGTTTTTTAATGACATGGAGTCATTTTAGAGGGAAGTCCAGGATTCCGTGGGAACCCCAATGGGCGTATCTGAGGTGGTTTTGTTGCTCAGCCTCAGCTTTCCATTCTTGGGGGTATTTTCCTATGCTTTGGGGGAGCCACCTCCTTCCCTACCCTCAGTCTTTTATGTTTCAGAAAAAGCTAGGCCGTGCTCCAGATTTCCAGGGTGGTTGAAAGCCATAGCCCAGGTCACAGAGATTGCTCATATCATGCTTAGTAATGGACGGCATTACCCACAACTAGCCCTGCTCCTTCCACTCGTGCCTACCTCCTGTTCTGCTGACACTTCCTCCTGTTGTCTCCTTGAGGCCTGTGGATAGTCACAGTTGCCGTCTATGTGCAGCACCATCTCTGGTGAAGGACCAAATCCCCAACCAGAGCCAGAGAGAGGCAATGAGGTTTGAGGGGATTTCTGAGAAAGAGGCTCCCTCCATCTGTTGTGAAGTTGAGTCAGTATGGGGTCCAGAGCTGCTGCAGGCTTCCCCAGTAGCTCAGCGGTAAAGAATCTGCCTGCCAGTGCAGGAGATGGAAGAGACACAGGTTCCATCCCTGGGTCGGGCATGGCAACCACTCCCGTATTCTTGCCTGGAAAATTCCATGGACAGAGGAGCCTGGTGGAGTCCACGGGGTCACAAAGAGTCAGACACAACTGAAGTGACTTAGGACACTTGCATGCACATGCATGCCAGAGCTGCTGCAGTCCCTGGCGACGCTGAGGGGAGAGACTGTCTGAGAATCAAGACAACTCACGAAGGAGAAGAGAGTCCGGCTAGAACACACTCACCCTGGTGACACTGTTTAAGCTCTTGCGCCAAGCCAGGCCTGAAGCTAGCTCACCCCCTGCAATTCTCAGACATCTGAGGTATCAAATTTCCTTTTTACTTAAACCAGTTTGAGTAGGGCTTCTTAATACTTGCTACCACAGGAGTACAGATTTTCCATATCAGAACAAAATTATAATACTGTAATTCAGTATTTATCTTACATGATGCTGAAATACTAGCACCGCTACTGGTATTTTAAAATTAAGTATTTAAAATTCATTTTTAAATAATCAGGGAAACTAAAACCTTAATAACATCAAATATAAAATATGTGTAGACATATTACAAAACATCAACTAAAAGTGCTAATTAAAGTATTAACATTATACAAACATTACTAAGCTCATATCATGCTTAGTAGTGGATGGCATTACCCACAACTAGCCCTGCTCCTTCCGCTCTGTGCCTGCCTCCTGCTCTGCTGACACCTCCTCCTGTTGTCCTCTTGAGGCCTGTGGATGGTCACGGTTGCCCTCTATGTGCAGCACCATCTCTTTTGTTTTCTCTAAACCCTGCTCACACCTTTGTAAACTGCCCTTTTATTAAACTCTTCTTGATTATCCAGTTTGAGTATACCATGTGTTTCCTAACACATGTCTCAACTCCAAACCAAAAACACTCCCTGGGGCTCCCTTAGTTGCTCAGTGGTTAAGAATCCCTTGGCCAGTGCAGGAGACACGGGTTCGAGCCCTGATCTGGGAAGATCCCACATGCCATGGAGCAGCTAAGCCCGTGGGCCACAGCTGTTGAGCTTGAGCTCTAGAGCCCGGCAGCCACAGCCAGTGAGTCCCCGCATCCTAGAGCCCGGGCTCTGCAACAAGAGGAGCACTGCAGTGAGCCCGCACCACCACTAATTGTGAGCAGCCCCTGTTCTCCGAGCATCAGCAAAGACCCGGCACAGCCAAAAATTAAATAAATTATAAAAAATGCCCACTAAAGTGTGCTACATGATGCAGCTTGAGGGGAAGGTGATCAAGGCAGACTTTCTGGGGGAGAAGCTTTGTGCACTGCTTTGGAGGGATGAATAGCAGTTAGGCAGGAAAATGGTGATACAGCTCATCCCTCCAGACTGATCCCTGGGCTCGCTTCCTCCAGGAAGCCTTCCCTGATCCAGAGGAGTTGGGGGATGACAAGGAAGATACACCTGTCAGAGAGAGCAGTACGTTAAGCAATACACACCAGAGGGCTGAGAGCTGCAGGTGTGTCAGTAGGTATGAACATAGGTCATGAGGAGGAGGGGAGGTGAACAGAAGGCTGGAGGGGTAGGCAGAGTCCCGGGTCCCTCTTTGACCAACACGTGATGTGTTCTGTAGTATGTGGCCAGATCAAGGATGATGATGAGTCACCCATGGGGTGAGGACCATGTCTTCTCCTTGGATGTTTGAATTGGTGCTCATTCTTTTTTTTTTTAAATAAAATTTTTATTTATTCATTCATTTTTGACTGTGCTGGGTCTTCATTGCTGTGCCGGTTTTTCTCTAGTTGCAGTGAGTTGGGGTCACTCTCTAGCTGCGGCACGTGGGTTTCTCCGTGTGATGGCTTCTCTTGTTGCAGAGCACAGGCTCTAGGGCATGCAGGCTTCAGTAGTTGAGATACATGGGCTCAGTAGTTGTGACTCCTGCACCCTAGAGGATAGGCTGAATAGTGTGGTGCACAGGCTTAGTTGCCCCAGGGCATGTGGGGTCTCCCCAGATTAGAGATTGAACCTGTGTCTCCTGCATTGGCAGGCAGATTCTTCATCCCTGAGCCAGCAGGGAAGCCTTGTGCTCATCCTTGGTGGGAGTGGAGCAGGTTGTGGTTGGTCCATGGGTTTCCCAGAAGCCCAGGAAGACCCTGGAGGGACCCTTAGTTAGTCCAGAAGACCTCTTTCTAGAAAGAAAAGGGAGGGGATCCCCTCAGCTTTGACCAAAGGATTTGGCCAGTGAGCTCAGGAGATGTTTCTTAATGAAATGATTGTGCCATTAACTGTACATGGAGGGAACAAACAACTGAGGTTGGGGATGGAGAGGAACCTAGGTTCTAAAACTCTTATCAGCAAATCATGCCAAAAACAGAAAATGTCATCTCCAAAGACCCTGGTTAATTAATGGCCTTGAAGGATGGCCTCTGGCTGTGTGCTTAGACATGGAGGTGAGCTTGGGAGCCGAGAGCTTCTCCGGACAGCCGATGACTTTCTGCCACCAGCTGTGCAAGGAGATGGGGAGAGGACTCCATGAATGTGGGGTGGGTCCTGACACTTACAGGACACTTTCTCCCATGACATGCTACACCTGGGACAGAAGGGATATGAATACTCAGTTGTGCTCATCTGAAACACAGGTAGACTCAGGGATACCACGGTTTATTTCTCTCTGACTTGTGATGGAGAAAATGGGGGCAGGAGAGGAGAGGGAAAGAAGATAGCCATTTAATTGAGTGCTGCAGTTCAGTTCAGTTCAGTTCAGTTCAGTCACTCAGTCGTGTCCGACTCTTTGCAACCCCATGAATCGCAGCACACCAGGCCTCCCTGTCCATCACCAACTCCTGGAGTTTACTCAAACTCATGCCCATCGAGTCGGTGATGCCATCCAGCCATCTCATCCTCTGTCGTCCCCTTCTCCTCCTGACCCCAATCCCTCCCAGCATCAGGGTCTTTTCCAGTGAGTCAACTCTTCACATGAGGTGGCCAAAGTATTGGAGTTTCAGCTTCAGCATCAGTCCTTCCAATGAACACCCAGGACTGATCTCCTTTAGGATGGACTGGTTGGATCTTCTTGCAGTCCAAGGGACTCTTAAGAGTCTTCTCCAACACCACAGTTCAAAAGCATCAATTTTTCGGCGCTCAGCTTTCTTCACAGTCCAACTCTCACATCCATACATGACCACTGGAAAAATCATAGCATTGACCAGACGGACCTTTGTTGGCAAAGTAATGTCTCTGCTTCTTAATATGCTATCTAGGTTGGTCATAACTTTCCTTCCAAGGAGTAAGCGTCTTTTAATTTCATGGCTGCAGTCACCATCCGCAGTGATTTTGGAGCCCCCCCAAATAAAGTCTGACACTGTTTCCACTGTCTCCCCATCTATTTCCCATGAGGTGATGGGACCAGATGCCATGATCTTAGTTTGAGTGCTTACCTATGTGAAAAACATAAACTAGTTTCTCAAAAAATAAACCTCACAAACATCGAGAGGCAGGCATTATTTATATCTGTCTTATAGATGATAAAATTTAGAAGGAAGAGGTTAAGAAAATTTCCCAAAGTCACACAACTAGTAAATGGTGAAGCTGGGATTTGAACCCAGGCCCACCTGGCTCAAAAAGCCACACTGAGCTCTTTTACTGAGGGTGTACTTGTATCGAAAATTGACATTAATGTTGTCTTTGATTTAAGTGCTAGACTGTGTGTGCTGATCCTGAGACTGCCTGGGGGATGTTGGGCAAGGTCTTGAAACTTTCTGTTCTTCAGGTTTTTTTTTTTTAAACATAGACTTAAATTTTTCTTTTTTTAAAAAAACTTTGGCTGCACTGGGTCTTCGTTGCTGCATGCGGGCTTTCTCTAGTTTTGGAGAGCTGGGGCTACTCTCTAGCTGTGGTGTAGCGGCTTCTCACTGTAGTGGCTTCTCTTGTTGCAGAGCAGGTTCTAGGGCACACAGACTTCAGTAGTTGTGATACACGGGCCTAGTTCCTCTGCGGCATGAGGGATCGTCCCAGACCAGGATTGAACCCATGTCCCCTGCATTGGCAGGTGAATTCTTAACCACTGGACCACCACGGGAGTCCCTGTTCTTCCAGTTTTGCAGCTACAGCTAACGATGGGTCATTGTGTGGGGGCCTTCTTGCTGGGTCAGCCGTGGAAGAGCATCTATTTAGAGGCTGTAGTGCAGACGGTCTCCAGAAAGACTTATAAGGAATGGCAAGCTTTCCCTTCTCTTCTGTGTCTGCCACCTCAGTTCCTGGATGGGGACAGAATTTCTTCTGGGTCACATCCACGTATTGATTATTTCCTTATGCAGGTCTTTGATTTGTTGACTTAGGAAGGACTGAGGAGCGAGCCAACATTTTTGATCACTGTCATTCCCTCATGTCTGCCTTCCCCATCCAGCCTCACTCTGTAAGCATAGGCCTGAGTGATTTCCAGGGCTTCAGTCAAGGGTTTGCTGACCCCTCTGTGGTTTGGGGCTTGCCCTGTGTCATGAAGAAGTGATATGCTAGGTGCTTTTACAAATATAAGAGACATCCTACCTCAAAGGCTTATGAGGCAGATCTTTTCTGGATCTAATTTAAAGATCTGGAAAATTGAGGCTTAGCGAGAACAAATGACTCTTTAAGTGACTACTCAGAAGGGTTGGAAGAGGGCTTCAAATGGCCAGAGTTTGCTTCTAAAGACCAGAATCTACTTCTAAGACCACACTGTCTTTCAAAGTGTGTCTTTTAAAGTGCACTTGTATGGGTGTGAGCATGAGAACATATATGAGTGTGTGTGTGAGAAAGTGTGTGTGTGTGTGTGTGTGTGTGTGTGTGTGTGTGTGTATGCAAAAGTTTCCCAGACACAGGTGGACAAAACAGAAGCCCTGAGTGGAGTGCTAATGGCTCCTGACCCAGAACTGCTTGATGGAAGAGGACGAGGATTCTGGTTATAATGCAAAGAAATTCCAGGATGGCTATCTTCACGTTCCTTCTCGTTAGAGCTAGTCCAGGCTGCAGTGTCCGGGACGAGCCTAGAGAACCTAAGCCAGGGCAGGGTAGCCAAGCATCTGGGGGTTATGGAGAACCCTCTGTCCTGAAAGGGAGTGGGGAAGGTGGCGCTGAGCATCCTCCCGAGCTCTGAGACATTCCCATGACTGCCCAGTGGTCACCAGGGTGACTGGAGAGCCATAGGACCCTGGGCTTTCTCCTGACGGGTGTGGGTGGGTACACTGGGTGGGATGGTGGTTGAGCACCAGGCCTCTCCAGTGTGTGTGCATTCAGCAGTTGACAGGAGTCATTTGGCTGGGCCTCATACTCACAAAGGGCTCAGATATGGGCTCTTGATATTATCCCCAAATGAGGTTATACACGCAGTCCGAGATCTGCTGACAAGATGGGGAGGAGAAGGCATCCATCATGCACTCTGAGCACATCGCATTACTGAGGCCCACAGCCTGCAGTGCCCTGGGAATTAATAGTTCATAAATCCAATCATTATTTGGTGGAGGACACAATTATATTGCATTTAAAATACACGATGATAATTTGTTACATGTAAATACTTAGAACAGCTGCAAATATGGGGACTTGGTTGTAATTTTTCATTCTTTAATATCCTGGGAGCCCCTGAAACTGCAAGTGGTCTGGATCTCTTGTGACTTCTGAGGACCCCTGAGTATGGGTGTTTATGTCATTGAGATGGAAGATGCTTATTTGTGTGAGGGTGGGTGACAGAATATGTTCGTGAACCTGTGAAGGAGTGTGTGTGTGTGTGTGTGTGTGCATATGAGCATGTGGGTCTGTGTGCTTGTGAGAGGGTGTGTTTGTATGCTGCTGGGGGCCTGGAGTCGGACCACTGTGGTCTATGGGAACTGGTGGAGGAAGGAAGCTGTCAGGGCCCTGCAATCCTAAGACGTCAGGGGCATAACTTGATTTGATGACTTGGCCTGAGTAACCCTCTCAAAATAGAAAAATCAAGGACCCAGCGTGGAGGCAGCCTGTCTGGGTTCGGGCTGCTAATGAGGACTAACAAGGGTTGATGGAGCCTGGGGGCGATGGGCTGAGATGGCCCCAAGCTGCCTGGCACCCTGGGCCCTGCAGCCATCCAGGGCTGCCCAGGCCAGCCTAATGCTATAACCCGCGGAGATCCTCTCTGATAAGGGCTGAGGGAAAGGGAGAGAGCAGTGTCACAAGCCACAGCAGAAGGACAGACCTGACAGGAAGCTGCCTCTGTGGGCTGGCCAAGCTGAGATCCCTAAATGGGACTTTCTGGAGGGTCCCTCAAGTACCCGTGAGGACAGGGGTTCTTACCTATCCTTTGAAAATATGTTACATAAAATACATGTTGCTTTTAGGAAACTTGGAGATATAGGTTATCATAAAGAAAAAAGAGGGGCTTCCTTGGTGGCTCAGTGGTAAAGAATCCGCCTGCCAATGCAGGAGACATGGATTTGATCCCTGGGTCGGGAAGATCTCCTGGAGAAGGAAATGGCAACCCACTCCAGTATTCTTGCCTGGGAAATCCCACGGTCAGTGGAATCTGACGGGCTACAGTCCATGGGGTTGCAAGAGTTGGATACAACTGAGCACAGAGCACTACCAATATGAAAAATGCATATCTTGAAACATTAGATTACACTCAACATGGGAAGATGCTCACGTCTAGAAGGGGAATTGAGAGGGAATTTCAGCAGGAATTTCAGTGAGTTGTGCTTCCATCTCACTCCTGGACTCAGTGAGTAGAATTGACCAGTCAGAGCTGCACTATTTTTTTCTCTCTCTCCCTCACCCTGTGCTCTGTAGAGAGTTGAATTCAGAGACGTTAAATGCATGTATGATGTGACGCCACAGTATACCTTTTTGGTCTTTGCCTATGCATATGAATACATCTACATGACTGATTGGTCAAGAAAAGCAGGTTCATACTTTATATGCTCTTCTCAGCTATTAGGTCCTAGAAATCCTTCCATGTAACATCCATATCATCCTTTTTCCATGACCTCCTCTTATGCCACTGGAGGAGATAATACCATAATTTGTGTAATTATGTAATCAATCCCTTATTGCAGGGCATTTACTTTCAAACTTTTGTTATCCTAATAATTGCTGCAATAAATTTCTTCCTGCAGGGATCTTTGCTTTCCGATCCAATTAGTTTCCTAGAAGAGATGTTCTCAATGAGGAATTCTGTGTCCAATCTACTTACCAGTTTAAGTCTTTGGCCCCAGCTCACCTGCTATTTTCACTCTTATTCAGGGAAAAGGAAGAGCTCAGAAACATCTGTCAGTATACCAGAAAGAGGTGGATTGGTCCTATCTCTGTGGTGAAGGGCGTGCGACAGTGGTTCCAATCTAAACTCTCTTAGTCTCACCATCTTCCATCTATCTCAGTTGCCCTATCATTTGCAAATGGGATGAGTTAGGCTCAGGTTATCCCTGGTTTCCTTGGAGCAAGAGAGATGGTCCATTACATTTATGGAGAAGTGCTTTACAGATTTTGAAGCAATTTTATGAATTTTATCTTGTTGAAGCTTCACCAGGCAGGTTCTATTCATTCTTCATTTGGCAAAGGTGGGGATGAAGGTCCAGAAAAGTTAAGGGAGATTTCCAGGTTTGCAGATAATCAGAATTAGGAACCAGGCTTTCTGAATTTTAGTTCATCAAACCAAAAGTGTGTCTGGGATCCCAAGGTGGAAATAGCCAGGGTCTTAGTTCTCAGGTTGTGTCAGTCACTGTCCCACTCGTAGGTGAAAGGATAAGCCAGTCTTCCTGGCTAGTGGATAGCTATTGTTTCTGCCTGCCCAACATCCATTCTCTTTCCCTTTAGTAACATACTGAATTTGATTTGAGAACCACTTGTAGGTTCATCGTTGCTCACTTAAAGTATATGCTACATTAAAAAATTTTTATTTGTTTATTTGGCTGCACTGGGTCTTAGTTGCATCGTGTAGGATCATTAGCGGCAGTGTGTGAACTCTTAGTTGTGGCCTGTGGGATCTAGTTTACTGACCAGGGATTGAACCCAGGCCCCCTGTATTGGGAGTGTATAGTCTTAGTCACCGGACCACCAGGGAAGTCCCAAGTGTATGCTCCATTTGGTCTGGCAATCCTCAACCCCACCAGGTGTTACTTCTCCACTGGTGTTATCACTTCAACAGTTTGTTCTGTTCTTTAAGGCCAGATGCTTTGTGGTGAAATGTATGGGAGGAAATACATGAGAGAAACACATCCTGCTCTTTAGACTTCATCTTGTTTTCACAGTTCAGGGTATGCATATCACCTGGGTCTGGCACATTCTGTCCCCTAGCTAGCAGCTGATTCAGTGACAAACATGTGACCCAAATGGGATCAGTAAGATTCAATCTAAGGACTTATTTTTTTTGGAAGTGAAACTCTCTTCCTACTTGATTTGGAGCTGTTAGGAGCCACTGTGGGAGGGAGAACCTGCTTTAGAAATTTCATCTGAGGAGATCCAGTGCAGAGGATAGCAGAGCCAGGAGATGGAGATGGAGATAGCAAACCCTTGGTGACATTTTAAAAATATTGAAGTAGAGTTAGTTACAGTGTTGCATTAGTTTCAGGTATACAGTAAGGTGATTAAGATATATATATATATATATATGTATGTATGTATTCTTTTCCATTATGGTTTATTGCAGGATATTCAGTGTATATCCTGAGCTATACAATAGAACCTTGTTTATCCTATATGTAATGGAGGACAAAGGAGCCTGGTGTGCTGTAGTCCATGGGATCACAAAGAGTTCAACATGACTTAGTGACTGAGCAACAACCACAGTGACAACAACAACAACATATGTAATATTTTGCATCTGCTAATCCCCAACTCCCAACTCATCCCCCCACAACCCTCAGCAACCACACATCTGTTCTCTATGACTGTGAGTCTATTTCTGTTTCATAGATAAGTTCATTTGTGTCATATTTTAGATTCTACATGTTAAGTGATATCATATGGTAATTTTGTCTTCCTTTGTCTGTCTTCCTTTGCTTAATGTGATAGTTTCTAGGTCCATATGTGCAGCTGCAAATGGCATTATTTTATTCTTTTTTATGGCTGAGTAGTATTCCATTGTATATAAGTACCACATCTTTATCCATTTGATAACATTGTTTTATCCTCTGGAAATCCTGCAGATGTTATGACCTTTTGCTTAACCCTTACAGAAACAACAAATGGGACATCCGGTGCTCCAGAGCTTCTACTGTAACTCCTGCAAAACTACTAAGACCTCACACTTGCTCGTACCCTCACTATTCTCCCATCTGCTTTCCCAGTCTCATGCTGACTCATTTGCTTAAAGGAAGCTAGTCTCATGTCTCTACTTTATTTATTTGTTTTTTAACGTGTCTCATTTTATTTGGTATTGTACCCATGATTTTAAAAAATTGGTGATACAATTAGTAATATGTATTTTCTGCATATAACTTTAGAGGATCCATATCTTTTTGAGACCATTAATAATACAGGAATTTTTTTTCATTGTTGTTACATGGACTGTAGTGTAAATTAACTCACATCCTGAGTAGAGTCACAAAAAGTATCAGCTGTGAACTTGCTTTTAAACACTAGAAAGTCATAACTTCTCTGGTCTCAGCTCTTTCCTGTTACACACAAAAGGAGTTGACCAAATCTCTAAGGCACCTTCTTAACTAGATAAATTTTCTAATATATTCCTGAGAAAATTTTTACTAATTAAGTTCCTTAACATACAAAAGTAGATCTGGTAAAAGGAGTGAAAGCTGCAAGATAAAGAAGAGTATGGTCAAGTCTATACCTTAGTTAAAAGGAAGCCTGGAAAATATAGTTTTTGGATTGTATCTTGAAAAGGCAGTCCTTCCACCATGGACGTGTTCAAAAGTTACAGATGTTACTATGATCTACCCCTTGGCTGCCTAGCATTCCTGTGTACCCTGTTTTCATACTTACATTTCCAATCATAATAGTAGCAGTAACCTATGCTTGCTTAATATAATATTAATGCAACTATTGCTAGGACAATCAAAATACACTTCCTCAAAGAGAAGACCCAAAGTTCCATTAGTTTCTGCACCTAGATACAAGTTCAGGTTTTCTGGGTGATGACCACGTCACCTCTGATTCAGTCATAATAGCATATTGATATTCTATAACCTCTGGACCAAAATGTAGACTCACACAGACTGTGTAAAATATTAGAAAAAAGGGGATGGAGGGAAAAAGAAACGTTACCACACACTCGGTATGTATGTGACACAGCAGGCGAAGAAGCAAATGGAGCCAGCTGCCACAGAACTTACTGGCGCAGCTGGCCTCGAGGCTGCGATGGCGTTTGTCATGTCCTTCCCCCGGTGCCCATTTGTGTTCCCTTTGTCCTCAGCAAAAGAGTCGGCTGGCGGCTGTGGCTCTTTATCTGGTGGGGTGACCCAATCTTCATTCTTGGGGAATCTGAATACCTACAGGCTCTGTCCATATGGGGTTAGAACTGTTAACTTTTTATCACTGAATATGGTAATTTTAGACATGCCCCAGGGAGTTCCTGGGTTTACAGAAATAGTCCTTTCTGCCCTCATGTGTGACAGCAGTCTACTTTGATAATCTGGATCAGTCGTTTTGTCCAACAGGGCATGAAAAGTCTCATATGTCTGTGTGTAAGTCCCTGGTTACAATTCCGTGGGCCTATTATTGTGTCTCCTGGTTAAAAAAAAATGTATCCCCCTCATTGGTTCAAAGACCTTTAAATCACCAGAGCCCAAAGTAACAGAAGGCAAAAATTTAGCAAGTGGTTCATTAGGTACCATCTCTTATTTCTAGAGGTGAAGCAGTTTAGTCTATTAAAGAATAGACTAGATTATTTATTTACTTTATTTTTGACTGTGCTGGGTCTTTGTTGCACAGGCTTTCTCTAGTTGTGGCGAGGGAGGCTACTCTTGGTTTCGGTGCATGGACTTCTCATTGTGATGGCTTCTGTTACTGTGGAGCATGGGTTCTATGCGCACGGGCTTCAGTAGCTGCAGCGCTTGGGCTCAGCAGTTGTGGCTTGCTGGCTGGAGGGTGCCTGGGCTTCAGTAGTTGTGGCATGTGAGCTCAGCAGTTGTGGTGCTCAGACTTAGTTAGTTGCTCCCTGGCATGTAGAATCTTCCCAGACCAGGGGTCAAACCCGTGTCCCCTGCACTGGCAGATGGATTCTTATCCACTGTACCACCAGGCAAGTCCCAGAATGGACTACATTTTGTAGGGCTACACTTTGAGCTTATTTAATAGCCTGTTTATTGTGAACTTCCTCCTCAATGGAAACCACCAAGTATTCCCACTCTGTCCCTTCTGAGAGGTCCATTCACATGCCTCTTCTCCAATACTCCTTGTCACCAATTCTCCAATCTAGTTTTCTCCAAGTCTAATCAAACTGTTAACCACTGCCTATGAAACCTAGAAGATCCATGACCCAGGTTCTCTCTCTTTCCGTATAAAGTGGAACATGAGATACGCTCTTAAAAGTCTGCCCCCCAGGAGACATTTCTTTTCTTTAGTTTTCTATAGAACTATCTCTGTGTGGGGTTTTAGTCCACTTTCATCTAAAGCCTGCGTATTGTGCAGAACTACCTGAAAATCAGGCTCTAGTTTTTACCTTTCAGTCAGCTGGTCATATGGAACACCTCTTATGCATAGGTTGCAGAAGGTATGCGATTATGGAGGGAGTAGACACCCTGGAAATATAATTCATGCAATTTTCCTGTTTCTATTGGATAAGCTAAGTTTATACATTATTGCCGTTTCCATCTGATCATGAAGTGTTTTTGGATACATTCTAATGCTGGCCAGCCACCCCTAGTTAGAGACAGGTAACTTAATTGTGAAGCCACCATTCTTCCCATTGTTTGATGTTTTTGTCTCTGCCAGGACCAATAACAAACCATGGACTGTTGAGGTGACATCACCAAGATGGTGGCGTGGTAGTTCCTGACTTCGCTCTCCCTTGAAAGAAGAACAACTAACGACTATTCATGGACAAGACACCAATGAGAGACTCCGAGAACCATGCGGTGAGGTCTCCCCTGAGCCTATGGTTCCATCAGTGGGAAAAGAGAGCCCAAGGGGCTCCCCCAATATTGTGGGTCTTGGGAGCCTGCACTCTGGTCTGATCCTTTGGGGATCACAGGGGAATCTGCAGGGGGAAGCAGTGGGTTTCTGGTTGTGATGGAGAATGGGGTAGGGTTTGTAACAACTGGCATCTGGGTCTAGGTGGACTGAGTTCCTCCCTGCAGAGCACAAGCAGCAGCCAACCAGCGCTTTGCTTATCTGCAGCCCGGCCAGGAGAACAAGAGCCCGGCCCTGCCAGAATAGAACACTGGAAGCTGTGTAGCCCATACCATGGGCTGTTAAGGGAACATCCACCCACTGGAAGCCCAAGGCTTTGTTTCAAAGCCCCAGATGGCTCAGCTGTGGTCCTCATCTAGGGGCTGACTGCAGGTTCTACAAGGCTCTCAATGGGCCACAAACCTACCAGGTTATGAAGACCTAATGGCAGAGCTTTACACAGCATCCAGGACCAACCAGAGCCTTCTCTTGCTTGTCTCTCCCACAAAAGCTGGCAGTCACATGGGCTATATCATGAACTGGTGAAATAACCATGGTGGGACTCACATCCAACTCCAATAACCTTTACTTCTACAGGCTTCTGCCATAGCAATGGCCCATAGTGATACTGTGTTGCCGGTGATTAGTGTCAGCTCAGAGACAGCACTAGACAGCAATAGACAGTCCTTTCGAGTTCTAGGAATTCCTTTTTATCCCTCTAGGGTACAATTTAATGTGTGTTCTGAATCATAATTTTTGTCTCTTTGGTAAACAGTCAGGCAAAAGTGTTATGGCACAAGCTTATAATGTTATTGTGTGTGCATGCTAAATCACTTCAATAGTGTCCAACTCTTCAGGACGCTGTGGACTGTAGCCCACCAGGCTTCTCTATTCATGGGATTCTCCAGGCAAGAATACTGGAGTGGGTTGCCATGCCCTCCTCCAGGGGATCTTCCTGACCCAGGGATCGAACCTGTGTCTCCTACATCTCCTGCATTGCAGGTGGGTTCTTTACCACTAGCATTACCTGCGAAGCCCTATAATGTTGCTACATAATTTTTTTTTTAATAGTACCCAATCTCCTTTTCAATCAGAAACTCTGATCTGAGACTTGGGTGAGAAGTAGTGAGTTTTTATAATAGTGGCTCAAGTCAATCTTCTCTGCTTACTAATAAGACTAGCTGTTTGTTTTTGTTGTACACATAGAGTAAAACCTCAGGGGTAACTCATTTGTTTAAGTCATAGAGGCCTAATTATCTCCAAAGATCCCTATAGGTAAAGAAAGCTATTTTGTTCCTCTAGTTCTGTTTCCTTGGTGGCTCAGGTGGAAAGAGTCTGCCTGCAGTGCAGGAGACCAGAGTTCGATCCCAGGGTTGAGAAGATCCCCTGGAGAAGGGAATGGCTACCCACTCCAGTATTCTTGCTAGAGAATTCCATGGACAGAGGAGCCTGGCAGTCTACAGTCTACAACTGATTGACTAACACTTCTCTGGTTCTGCTACCCATTATGGTAACTGCATCTACGTTTTCTCTGGGATTTGAGTACATGTACTAGACCTTTGTCATCCTAAGTTTCCATCATTGTCACTTGAGTCAAGGAGCTCATTATATTGGCAACATTTCCTACTTCTATACTCTACCTACAGTGGTTAGTATGATTTTTACTTAATGTGATTTTAAAGGATATTGGTGCTCTTCATCATCAATGCATTTCTCAATACTACGATGAAGAGATTGTCTTCTGAATGCTCTTGTGGTTTATTTTAGGGGTGCGAGTTGTGAACACATGATAAATCTGTTCTTATATTCTTATCTCCTCAGCTTTTTGGATTCTTTCCTCTATGTTCTATCAAGTTCTTTTTGGCATCTCAAATTCATGTAGGTTACTGTTGACTTTAGTTTTAGTCCATCAACCAAGCAAATAAATGGAATCCTTCCCAGTAGTGTGAGTCAATATTTTGCATCCAGAGTCTCTTGTAGATATTCACACATTGAAAATTTGACCCGATCTAAAATTATGTCCCTCTCTTCATGTTGCAGGTCCCTGAGACTCCATTCCCACACATATTCTTCATATTTAAAAAATTTTTAAATTGACATCCAGTAAAATTGACTCTTTCGGGAGCATATAATTCCATGAGCTCTAACGCATATAGATTCATGTGATTACCACCACAATCAAGTTACAGGATAATTCCTTCACCCCGGGATCTCCCCTGTGCTGCCTCTTTGTAATCATATCCGTCCCCTGTACCTAACTTCTGGAAACTGTCCATCTGTTCTCTGTCTCTGTGTGTGCATGCTAAGTCACTTCAGTCTCATCTGACTCTATGCAACCCTGTGGACTGTGGGCCTCCAGGCTTCTCTGTCCATGGATTCTCCAGACAAGAATACTAGAATGGGTTGCCATGCCCTCTTCCAGGGGATCTTCCCTACCCAGGGAATTGAACCTGCATCTCTTGTGGCTCCTGCGTTGCAGGCAGATTCTTTACTGCTGAACCATGGGAAAGCCCCCTCTATCACTGTAGTTCTGTCTTTTTGAGAATGTCATGTAAGTGGAATCAATGTAGTCTGTAGCCTTTTGGGACTTACTTCTTTAATTTATCGTAGTGCATTCCAGATTCATCCACATTGTTGGTATGTATCAACAGTCTGTTACTTTTTATTGACGAATTTTCCATTGTATGGATGTACCACAGTTTGTTCACCCTCCCACCTTTTGAAGGATATTTTGGTTGTACCTAGATTTTGGTGATTATGATTAGAGCTCCTATAAACATTCATGTATAGGTTTTTTTGTGAATGTTTTTGTGTGAATGTAAGTTTTCATTTCTTTAGGGTAAAGCATCTGTCTACAATGCGGGAGACCTGGGTTTGATCCCTGGGTAGGGAAGATCCCCTGGAGAAGGAAATAGCAACCCACTTTAGTAGTTTTGCCTGGAAAACCCCAAGGATGGAGGAGCCTGGTAGGCTGCAGTTCGTGGGGTCACAAAGAGTCGGACACGACTGAGCGAGCACACTTTCACTTTTCCTTTAGGGTAAATACCGGAGGAGTAGGAATGCTGAGTCATATGGTAGGTATAGGATTAACTAAAAGAAACTGCCAAACTGTTTTCTAGAGTGGATGTATTGTTTCGCATTTCTGCCAACAAGGTATAAAAGTTTCAGTTCCTCGCCATTCTTGTAAACTCTTGATGTTGTCACTTTTCTGTTAGCCATTCTAATAGTTATACTTTATTGATAACTTATCCTTATTCCCATCAGATTAGATAGCCTTTTAGTTCTGTATTTCTTCAAAGATTTAGTGCTCTTTATATTATTTACTATTTTGCTCAGTGTTCAGCTGCAAATGACAGAATCCATTTTGCCAAATGTGAGAAAGAACAGAATTAAAATAGTATATATGTGCATCTTAGTTTGTTTGGGCCACTGTAACAAAAGTACCAAACCCTTTGACTGTGTGGATCACAACAAACTGTGGAAAATTCTGAAAGAGATGGGAATACCAGACCACCTGACCTGCCTCCTGAGAAATCTGTATGTAGGTCACAAAGCAACAGTTAGAACTGGACATAGAACAACAGACTGGTTCCAAATCGGGAAAGGAGCACATCAAGGCTGTATATTATCACCCTGCTTAGTTAACTTATATGCAGAGTACATCATGAGAAATACTGGGTTGGGTGAAGCACAAGCTGGAATCAAGATTAACGGGAGAAATATCAATAACCTCAGATATGGAGATGATACCATCGTTATGGCAGAAAGTGAAGAAGAAGAAGGACAGTGAAAAAGTTGGCTTAAAACTCAACATTCAGAAAACTAAGATCATAGCATCTGGTCCCATCACTTCATGGCAAATAGAGGGGAAACAGTGGAAATGGTGACAGACTTAATTTTTTTGGCCTCCAAAATCACTGCAGATGGTGACTGCAGCCATGAAATTAAAAGACGCTTGCTCCTTGGAAGAAAAGCTATGACCAACCTAGACAGCACATTCAAAAGCAGAGACATTACTTTACCAACAAAGGTCCATCTAGTCAAAGCTATGGTTTTTCCAGTAGTCATGTATGGATGTGAGAGTTGGACTATAAAGAAAGCTGAGTGCCAAAGAATTGATGCTTTTGAACTGTGGTGTTGGAGAAGACTCTTGAGAGTCCTTTGGACTGCAAGGAGATCCAACCAGTCCATCGTAAAAGAAATCAGTCCTGAATATTCATTGGAAGGACTGATGCTGAAACTTAAACTCCAATACTTTGGCCACCTGATATGAGGAACTGACTCATTAGAAAAGACCCTGATGCTGGGAAAGATTGAGGGTGGGAGGAGAAGGGGATGACAGAGGATGAGATGGTTGGATGGCATCACTGACTCAATGGACTTGAGTTTGAGTAAACTCCGGGAGTTGGTGATGGACAGGGAAGCCTGGCGTGCTGCAGTCCATGGGGTAACAAAGAATCCAACATGACTAGCGACTGAACTGAACTGAACAAAAGTACCGTAGACTGGATAGCTTATAAACAATAGAAATTTATTACTCATGGTTCTGGAGACTGCAGAGTGCAAGATTAAGGAACCTACAGATTGAGTGTCTGATTAGACCTGTTTCTGGTTCATAGATGTCTTTCCACATGTCCTCATATTGTATAAAGAGCAAGGGAGCTTTCTAGGGTGGGTTCTCTTTTGAGTGAAGTCGCTCAGTCGTGTTCGACTCTTTGTGATCCCATGGACTGTAGCCTACCAGGCTTCTCCGTCTATGGGATTTTCCAGGCAAGAATACTGGAGTGGGGTGCCATTTCCTTCTCCAGGAGATCTTCCCAACCCAGGGATTGAACCCTGGTCTCCCGCATTGTATGCAGACGCTTTACTGTTTGAGCCACCAGGGAAGTCCCAGGTTCTCTTTTATATGGGCACTAATCCTATCCGTGAAGCCACCTCCTTCATGACCTTATCACTTCCTGGAAACTTGACCTTCTAATACCTTCACAATGAAGATTAGGTTTCAACATATGAATTTTGGGTGACACAGACATTTAGTGTATGGTACTGTGATAGCCAGAATTCTAAGGTGGTCCCCAGGATTGTGTCCCTTTGGAGTACTTGTCTTGTCTAATTGTCCCTTTCTTTGAGTGTGTGAAGAAACTTTGAATATGACAGGATATTACTCATGGGTTTATGTTGTATTATATGGTGGAATGAATTTTGCTGCTGTAATTAACATCCCTGATCAGTTGACTTTGAATCAGTCAAAAGTGAGGTTTTTCTGGGTGGGCCTGACCTAATCAGAATATCTTTTAAAAGCTACAAGAAGAAAAGCAGATGCCTTTCTACTGGCTCTAAAGGAGTAACCTGCCATACTGTAGAGAGGGCCATGTGTCAAGGACCCAAAGGCAGCCTCTAGGAGCTGGTAGTAATCTCCTGCTGACAGTTAGGAAAAGACATGGCCATGTAACCACATGACCATGGAGGAGTAAATTTTGCCAGTGACCTGAGAGGGCTTGGAAGTAGATCTTTCCTTAGTTGGGCCTCCTAAAGAGGGCATAGCTGCTGACACCTTGGTTTCCATGAGGTCCCGAGCCTCTAGAGGACCAGGCTAAAATATGCTGGATTTTTGATCCATGGAGATTACAAGATAATTAATGTGTACTGTTTCAAGCTACTAAATTCACGGCAATGTATTGTACAGCATTAGAAACTGAATACAGTATGCTGACAGTTTTTAGATTTCTAGAAGGTTCAGTCCCCAAACTTGAAAGCTACAAAGCTGAAATTGACACAGCCAGGAGACATGCCCAACTATACAGCGAGACTGTTGGAGCTGCACTCCTGCTGGTGCTTTCATCTGATGCACAGCATTCATGAAACCAAAATCAAACATCATAAATAAAAGCTGTGCACCATGGCAAGACTCAGATCACATGTTGTTGTGATGCTTTCTCCTCTGTGAAACAGGAATCATAACAGTACTTACCTCAATAGGATTAAATGAAATAAAACTTTAAAAATTTATTTGTTGATTTATGTTTATTTTTGGCTGTGCTGGGTCTTCATTGCTATGCGGGCTTTTCTCTAGTTGCAGTGAGTGAGGGTTATTGTTGCAGTGCCTGGGCTTCTCACTGTAGTGGCTTCTCTTGTTGCAGGAACACAGGCTCAGGGACACTTGGGCTTCAGCAGTTGTGGCATGTGGGCTCAATAGTTGCGGTGTCCAGGCTCTAGAACACAGGCTCAGTAGTTGTGGCACACAGGCTTAGTTGCTCCGCAGCATGTGGGATCTTCCCAGACCAGGGATCGAACCTGTGTCTCCTGCCTTGGTAGGCAGATTCTTTACCACTGAGCCACCAGGGAAGCCTGAAAATAAAACTTTTTAAAGTATTTGAATAATACACAGTTCTTAATGTTCTACATATATTAACTATTATTATTTAGAATTGACTTGCCCAAGACCACAGAAGTAGTAAGAAGCTGAGTAGAGACTTAAATTTCTATCTGTCTGCTACCAAATTTCATTATCCTTCTCCACATCCCCTTCGTCACTTTAACAGGAAGAGTGATCCAGGGACCCAGTTTGTTTATTTATTTATTTGGTTGGGTTGTGTTGGGTTGCGTCTTTGTTGCCCTGCATGGGCTCTGTTGTTGTGATGGGGCTCAGTAGTTGCCCTGAGGTGTATGTGATCTTAGTTTCCTGACTAGGGATCAAACCTGAGTCCTCTGCACAGGACGGTGGACTCTTAACCACTGGACCACCAGGGAAGTCCCCAGGAACTCAGTTCTAAAGAGGCTTTGCCCATTCCTATTCTTAGTCTCTCTGAAGAGAGAAATATTCACCTCGAAGAGACAGAGGAAATTCTGCATAATGGAGCATGAATGTTTTATGAATTGGTATTCACTGAGTAAATTAAAGAGTCATTAATATCCTCATTAACAAGTGCCTCTGTTTGGAATTCTGAGAATGGTTGGACAATGCACAACCTAAGGAGCTCATGTAGACTTCTTGAAGTTCCCTAGGTC
The DNA here is from genome assembly GCF_963930625.1 of Muntiacus reevesi. Classification (NCBI taxonomy): domain Eukaryota; kingdom Metazoa; phylum Chordata; class Mammalia; order Artiodactyla; family Cervidae; genus Muntiacus; species Muntiacus reevesi. The sequence continues at coordinate 17,980,159 of NC_089263.1, read as the reverse complement.
AGCATCCTTGCTTTCACAATTTTCTGTCTCTCCTGACTTTTGCCTCTGGTGTCTTACACCATGTTCCAAGTATATATATCTTTTTTCCTTTGCTAATTGAAATTCTGTGCCTGTCACTGGGAGGAAAAGATGTGAAAGTTTGGAATGTCTGCATTTATCAGTTATGGAAAATGTTTGTCTGTGTGTGGACATATGCGTGTGTATGCATGGTTGGAGGGCAAAGCAAATGGTTTGGTGAGATTGTTTTAGACTCAGAATTGATGGAAAGAAGAGTAATTCTAGTAAGAGTGCAGAGTGAAGGGGCTAGTGAAGTTGATCCAATCCAGGAGTAAAATAATTCATGGCATTAAGAAGGAATGAAATATGATTATTATAAAACTAAATATTAAGTCAAAATGTTAATAAAAAAATTTTAAAAATGGACTTCCATGGTGGTACAGTGGATAAGAATCCACCTGCCAATGCAGGGTATGCAGGTTCAATCTCTGGTCCAGAAAAATTCCACATGCTGCGGAACAACTAAGCCTGTGTGCGCCAAATACTGAAGTCTGTGCCCGAGAGCCCATGAGCAGCACCTACTGAACCCAAGTGCTGCAACTCCTGAAGCTCGTGCACCTGGAGCCTATGCCCCTCAACAAGAGAAGTTGCCCCAGTGAGAAGCCCGTGCACCACCACTGGAGAAAACCTGTGCAGCAAGAAGACCCAGCGCAACCAAAGAAAAAAAATTTTTTCAATTAAAGGTGGCAGTGAATTGAGGTGATATTTTCAGGGAGAGAATGTTGCATAGCCAGTGACTGTGGAGAGGTCTTTGAAGCTACTCAATGTAGTCAAGATCTGAGCAACATGCAGGTCAGTATAAACTGTACTAGTCTCAGCCTTTGATTGTAAACATCAGAACTTGCTCTGGCTGATTCAAACCAAAATGGGTATTACCAGGAAGCCTATTGGAATACTCACTAAATAAATGACAGAAACCAGGAGGACTGAGATTAAGTGATGAAATATATGAAAACTGAGTAGGATGTTGCTCAATTTATATAATAAAAATATTTCAAAGGATTTATGGCTGCAGATAATGGTAGATGACCTTATATCAGACTTCCCCAGTGACACCAATTTTATTTTATTATCTTTTTATAGTTTTATGTATTTTAATAGCACACTTACAGGAACAGTACAGAAGACAGACAACATTAAAAACATGCACTTGCATGTAGGATAACTCAGAAAGGTGTAGTGAATGGATGAAATCTACTGTATGATAAAAATGCTACCAACACCATTTAGTTGCAGTAAATAAGAAATTTACTTGTCCAGAAAAATTTAACAGGTTTATTTATAATCGTTGTAAAGTTGAACTGCTAAAACTTGTTCCCTGAAACATTTTGACTTGCATTAATGCTTTATGTCCCCACTTTTATATTAAAAATTCACACACAAATGAAAATGGAGAAACTGCCTGTACCTGATTTCTGTCCCTATTTTTCCATTTGCAGACATATACTTAGGTACCTTTTGACCCCATGGGAAAAAAATGCTTAACGTTCAGAACAACCAATAATAGGAAGTGAATTTTTTTTAATTTATTTTTTTACTGAAGGATAATTGCTTTACAGAATTTTGTTGTTTTCTGTCAAACCTCAAAATGAATCAGCCATAGGTAAACATATATCTCCTCCCTTTGAACCTCCCTCCTATCTCCTTCCCATCCCATCCCTCTAGGTTGACATGGAGCCCCTGTTTGAGTTTCCTGAGCCACACAGCAAATTCAAGTTGGCTATCTATTTTACACGTGGTAATGTAAGTTTTTATGTTACTCTTTCCATACATCTCACCTTCTCCTCCCCTTTCCCCATGTCCATAAGTCTATTCTCTATAGCTATTTCTCCATTTCTGCCCTGTAAATGAATTCTTCAGTACCATTTTTCTAGATTCTGTATATATGCATTAGAACACAATATTTATCCTTCTCTTTCTGACTTACTTTACTCTGTATAATAGGTTCTAGGTTCATCCTATAACTGAGAATTTTTTTTAATTCTTTTTTAAAAAACAATGAAATAATTCCCAGCATAATCAATTCTTTTTTTTTTCATTTATTTTTATTAGTTGGAGGCTAATTACTTCACAACATTGCAGTGGGATTTGTCATACATTGACATGAATCAGCCATGGAGTTACATGTATTCCCCATCCCGATCCCCCCTCCCATCTCCCTCTCCACCCGATTCCTCTGGAACTTCCCCGTGCACCAGGCCCGAGCACTTGTCTCATGCATCCCACCTGGGCTGGTGATCTGTTTCACTATAGATAATATACATCCAGCACAATCAATTCTTAAGCACATTCTCCACTTAAGCAGTGTGGCAGTGATGTCTTTTGGCATAATTGTTACACGTTTGGCATGGAGGACACACATGTTAATATCTTCAAAACGACCAACCTGATTATCCTCATTTTCCTCCTGCAAAGCCCCAAGAGCTGCACTGGAAGTGCAGATCTGTTTAGAAGTTCTGAGCACTTTTCCATACCAGATGCTAGAAGGGAAGATGGTGAATGAGAAGCTCAGTGGATTTTTGATTAACATTTGATTTCTTGGAGTGCCACGGGACCAGGCCTGTAACGATGAGGTTTCCTCGCCCCTCCAGTAGAGGGTGCACTCCTTCGACGTGCTTTGCAGCCAGTGTCTTCCTTGGTGCTTTACCACCGGTGGATTTGCAGGCAGTCAGCTTTGTACAAGCCATGGTACAGAGACCGCCTCACTGATCCCCTTTCTCCTCCGACTGGTGTTTGGTGAGCTAGAGGCTGTGCTGGAGAGCAATGGTGGCACTGTGGCGGCTGTGAACACAATTCAACAATGGAAAATTCTTGGTAAAATTAAAAAAAAATAGTTGTTTGAAGGCACAGTAGAGTGACCTAAAGCAGGCAGAAACTGGAGGGGCTACAACCAAAGAAAGAAGCAAATATCCTAGAAAGACCCACACTCACCTGTTTTTCTCCTAAGGGCACTTTCCAGTCTTTTTAATGTATGGTAATAGAGCCCAGAATTAGTCATTCTGAATTACTAATAATTAATTACTAGTATTTCAGAATTACTAAAGAAACAGAGTTGGAGTTCAGGACTGCTAGAATGGCTGAAAATAGATGGGGAAAAAGTGGAAACAGTGACAGATTTTATTTTCTTGGGCTCCAAAATCACTACGAATGGTGACTGCAGCCACAAAATTAAAAGATGCTTGCTCCTTGGAAGAAAAGCTATGACAAACCTAGACGGTGTATTAAATAGCGGAGACATTACTTTGCTGATAAAGGTCAGTATAGTCAAAGCTATGGTTTTTCTAGTAGTGTGGTTTTCCAGCAGGAGGAGAATGGAGAGACAAAGGATGGGATGGTTGGATAGCATCACTGACTCAGTGGACATGAGTTTGAGCAATCTCCAGGAGATAGTGAAGGACAGGGAAGCCTGACGAGCTGCCGTCCATGGTGTCACAAGGTTGGATACGACCTAACTACTGGATGACAACAACAGAATGGCTCAAAGTTAAGGGGGGATATCTAGGAAAAGAGGGAGTCATGAGAGCGAGCTCCCAAATCTGCAAATCTTTCTTCAAATCCTTAGCTGACTGTGAAAACATAGGGCAAAACTCCAAGGATTACCAGCAGAAAGCATGGGCAATCTTCCTAGGCAGGTATTACAGCCACTCCCCCATGCTATGGATACATAATTTAGAGTTCAAGTTCTGCCAAGGTAAGAGCTTGACGAATACCTTAGTCTTTTTGTTAAAATATCAGAAGGACCAAACTCTAGGAGTAAGGACCATGTATAAGGACTAAGGACTGCTCCTTAGGATAAAGGAAAAACTGAAAAGACCTACTTTAATGAAGCTTAAAATGAAGTTCCACAAGAAAAGTTATCTACCAGTAGTTTCAACTCCTTGCTAGGACAAAAATCAATACTTTTCTAAGGAAGATAATGGTGTCCAGAGTCCTATAACATATCATCCTCAATGTCCTATATGTAATAAAAATATTATTAGATGTGAGAAGAAACAGGAAAATGGGATCCAAAGTCAAGAGAGAAAACAATAGAAAATAGACTCAGAGATGATCTGGATGTCAGTTTTAGCAAAGACTTTAAAATAATTGTGATAAATAGGTTGAGTCTATAGGAAAAGTTGATATAATGGATGAGGAGAAGAGGGATTTCAAAAGATATATGAAAACTGTGAAACAGAATCAATGGGAATACTAACACTGAAAAAATAAAATATACATAATAAAAATTCTATTAGATGAGATTAATGCAGATTTGACAGAATAGATAAAAGGGTAAGTGAATTTCAAGACAAGTCAGTAGAAATTATCTGAAGATAAACACAGAGAGAGAAAGAATAGAAGTAAAAGAATAGAGTCTCAATAACCTTTGAAAGAAATAAATATTAAGGAGTTTAGATTACATGTATTTGGAATCCTAGGGAAATAAAAAAGAAACAAGAGCATAGAATAGGAAAAATAAAAATTTCCCAGTTGATCAAAAATCAGCAGTTTATAGAAAAAAAAAGGAGAGCAAATCCCAAGGAAGATGAATACAAAGAAAATCATACATGATCACAATGATGAAAGCAATGGATAAGAAATATCTTAAAGGGATCCAGATTAGTCTAAAAAGGCAGCATATAGGGGAAAGATGGTATGAATAACAGCTGACTTCTCATAAAAAAACATTCCAGAAGAGAATGGAATGACATATTTAAAATCAGAAAAAATTAATCTGTCAACTGAGAATTCCATATTTAGTGTAAAAATCTTTCAAAACACGAAGGCAAAATGAAAGAAAAATGAAGGCAAGAATAAAGATAAAATGAAAAAAATGAAGGCAAGAATAAAGATATTTTCACTTCTTATAGTGAAGGCTGAGAATAAAGATATTTTCATTTCTTATACTGAGGGCTGAGAGACCTGCACTACAAGAAATGCTAACGGAAGTTTTTGAAGAAATGATGTCAGATGGAAATTTCAATCCATAGGAGGGCATGAAGAGTAATAAAATGTGAATATATGGGAAAAGAAAGATTAAAAATTACTTCAATGACAGTTCTTTAGAGTGAAAATAATAACAGTGTACTGTGTAAAAGGAAAATATTTGATAGCAGTATGAAGAGAGGCGAAATGGAATTTTACTGTTATAAGGTTTTTATATGTAAAGTAGCATAATATTGATTCAAGGTACACTGTGATAAGTTAAATATGTATATTGTAATCCTAAGAGAACCATCAAAAAATAATGCAAAGATGTATAGCTTAAAAACCAATAAAGGAGATAGACTGGAATACTAAAAAAAAAAAAGAAAAAAGAAAGAAAAAGATTAACCCAGGGGACAGTAGGAAAAGAAAGAACAGAGAAACAAACAAAAAAATAAAAATAGGAGACATATAGCAAAAGATAGTAAGGTGATAGAATTATATCCATCATATCGATTAAGTTTTAAAATCTATGTGGGCTAATATTAAACACTGCAGTTAAAAAATAGAGATCAGTAAAGGGATTAAAAAAAATAAGACCCAACCATATGCTTTCTGTGAGAAACTCATCAGTCTAAAGACTAAGATGGCAGGATGGAAAAATGTATAATTTGTAAACACTTAGCATAAGAAGACTGAAATGGCTATGTTAATATCAGACAAGTTAAAAAGTGTTACACTGATAGAAGGGTCATCTTACAAGAATAAAGGGGTCAGTTCATCAGGAAGATATAATAAACCTAAATATGTATGCATCTAATAACAAGTCGCAAATATATGAAGCAAAATTTGATGGAAATAATGGAATAAAAAGAAAAATCTATAATTATAGTTGTATTTTTAATATCATCTCACTGTAATTCATAGAGTCAGTGAATAAAATATCAGTAAGTATATAGAAAATTTGAACACTATGAACCAACTTGACCTAACTGACAATTGTAGAACAATATACCCAACATCTGTAGAATATACAATCACATTCTTTTCTAATGCATATGGAATGTGCACTATGTTAGAACGTATGTTGTTTAGTCACTGAGTCGTGTCCAACTCTTTCATGACCCCATGGGCTGTAACCCGCCAGACTCCTCTGTCCTTTGGTTTTCCCAGGCAAGCATACTGGAGTTGGTTGCCATTTCCTTTTCCAGGGGATCTTCCGCATCCAGGGATTGAACCTGCATCTGCTGTATTGGCAGGCAGATTCTTTACCACCAAGCCACCTGGGAAGCCCATGGTAGAACATACAGTGGGCTGTAAAACTAGTCTTGATGAATTTTAAAAGATTGAAATGATACAGAATATGTTCTCTGATCATAATTAAATTAAATTAAGAGATCAATAACAATAGTATGTTTGGAAAGTTCCCAACTGTTTGGAAATTAAATAATACACTTTCAAATAACCCAAGGTCGTGGAAGTAATCATAAGAAAAGTGAGAAAGTACTTTGAGCTAACTGATACTGAAAGCAGAGCATGTAAGAATTTGGGACAGAAATAAAGCATTATTATAGCTTTATATCAACTTGAAGTGCTGATATGAAGAAGAAAGACTTAAAATCAGTGATCTGGTGTACACATTAAGAAGCTAAAAGAAGAGAGAAATTAAGCCTACAGTTAATAGTGAAGAGGAACTAATAAAGATTACTGTAGAAGTCAATAAAGTAAAAATAAGTCAAAGAAAATGGAGGTGATAGAGAGTCCAGTGGACTTGAAGACAAATAGAAATTCTCTTGTCTGAAGTAGAACATGAAAATGATTGAACATGAAAGAGAATAGAACAGTGGGGCAATATCAGAAGGTCTCATGTCTGTAGAATTGGAATCTCAGAAGAAGAAGAGAGAGAGCATGGGGCAGAAGAGAAAATGTTTGAAGATATAATGGCTGATTAATAAACCTGACAATATTAAAACAAAAACACCCCAGGGCCAAGTGTCCAGGCCATACCCCATTCCATAGCGTCAGAATCTCTGACATGGGACACAGGCATCAGTAATTTTTTTTTTTTTTTGGCTGCATCACATGGCATGTGGAATCTTAAGTTCCCTGAACAGGGATTGAACCTATGCCCTCTGCAGTGAAAGTGCAGAGTCTTAACAACTGGATCGCCAGGGAAGTCCCTGTATCAGTATTCTTTAAGACTTCACAAGTGTAGCTGAGGTTGACAGCTACTGACCTAAAAAGAACTGGAGCTTAATCATGATACAAAAGGGATGATATGGGTGTTCAGTAAACGTCTCCATGTGTGGAAGAGAAAAAATCAGCCAGTCATGTAGATAGCATCTAAAAAAATAGATGTAATGGCTGAAAATTTCCATTATGTGAAAACATAAGTGGACAGAATCAAGATCAGACTCCAAGGATAAATACAAAGAAAATTACATCTAGGCAAATCATAGTAGCGTGCTAAAAACCAGACATAAGGAGAAAATCTTGATAGCAGCCAGAGAAAAGTAATACAATACATACGTGGTGACAATAACTCAAATTTCCACTGACTTCTCTTCAGTAAAGGGCTCCCCTGGTAGTGCAGATGGTGAAGAATCCTCCTGCAATGCAAGAGACCTGTGTTGGATCCCTGGGTCAGGAAGATCCCCTGAAGAAAAGAATGACTACCTACTGCTGTATTCTTGCCTGGAGAATTCCATGGACACAGGAGCCTGGCAGGCTGTAGTCCATGGGGCCATGAAGAGTCAGACATGACTGGGAGACTAACACTAACACTCATCAGTAATCACAGAGGCCAGAAGACAGTGGAAAAACGTCTGTAATGTGCGGATTGGAGAAAAAAAGTCAATCTAGAATTGTATCTCCGGTGAAAATATTCTTCAAGAATGAAAGTGAAATAATGACGTATTTGGATTAAAAAAATGGGAGAATCCATCACCAGCAATCATGTACTACAAGAAATGCTAAGGGTAGTTCTTTAGACTGAAGTGAAATGCATCAGATGGAAATTCTGATCTTTAGGAAGGAATGGAAAACACTAGAAATGGTAAATAAATGTGCAAATATAGAAATCTCACAAATACAAATTTTTATAAAGTATCTCACAAGGAAAACTCCTGGCCCAGATGGCTTCGTTGGTGAACTCCATCAAATATTTAAGAAAGAAATATACTAATATTAAATACACTTTTTAAGAAGACAGAGGATGAAGGAGTACTTTCCAATATGTTCATATTAAAACTAGATAAAAACATTAAAAGAAAATAAGTTAACCAGTATCCCTTGCAAATATAGATATTAAAATCTTAAGCAAAATATTAGCAAGTTTGGTCTAGCAATACAGAAATGAATAACATATTATGAACAAAAGACTTATTCTAAGTAAGATTGCCATAACGTTTGAAAATCAATGAGTTAAATTCACATAAACAGAATTCACATAAATTCACATAAACATACTGAAGGACAGGAACGCTATGAATAGATGCAGAAAAGTCAGAGCTGCCAGCCCAACCAAGGGTTGATGTCACCTACACGTGTGAAAAATCATGGTCCCTTGCCTGGTTTCCAGATTTCTATCAGTTCTTAGACTCAGAGCTCATTGATCGAAAGGAATAGTGACCTCCAGGGAACACAGTAAAGGTCCTACTTAATTGGAAATTGCAGCTACCACTTGGCAACTTTTGGGTCCTTAATGCCAGAGAAACCAATAGGAGAAGAAAGGAGTTAGTGGATGGGGGAATAATTAACTCTGATTACTGTGAGAAGCTAGGTTTACTGTCACGTAATGGGCAGAAGGGCTTCCCTGGTGGTTCAGACAGTAAAGAGTCTGCCTGCAATGCAGGAGACCTGAGTTTGACCCCTGGGTTGGGAAGATCCCCTGGAGAACAGAATATCTGCCCACTCCAGTATTCTTGCTTGGAGAATTCCATGAACTGAGGAACCTGGCAGGCTATAGTCCATGGGGTTGCAAAGAGTCAGACATGACTGAGCGACTAACACTTTCACTTTTTTTTTTCTGATGGGCACAAGGAAGGCAATGTCAGGAATCTAGAAGATTCCCTGGGAGCTTATTTTGGTGCTCCTGTGCCCGAGAGCAACACTAGCAACAGTGGCTCTGCCAGTTCTAGGCAACTAAGGACTTAGACTTCTTGAGGATGAAGGTGTAGGTCTCCCAGCAGGGAAGGAACACAGACTGGTCAGAATGGATGCTGAATGAGTACAGTGGGAAATGTCAGTTTTGACATCTCTAGGACCAGCCAGAGGAGCACAGAAGTATCAGGTTTGGCTTACTAAGCTTCCTGAATTCTTTTTGGAGTATTGCAACTTTCCGGTACCTTGAAGAACAGGATTTTCTATCTAACTCCTTGGGGAAGAGTTGAGGTATATTGTCTTGATATACGATGCATGTGTTCTAAGTGGCTCTGAGCAGATATGAAAGGCATAGTGGGTAATTGCACAGGACCTGAGTTTTGTGCCACCTCAAGTCCACGTGTCCACACCTTCTCTCTGCTTGGGCCTTGGTTACTTGCCTTGCTCTCCTGTTGAGCAGGCTTAGTGAGAGCTCACCCTATTGTTCCCACAGCAGGAAAACCAGATCTCTAGCATTGCCATCACTCCCACTGCAGATGGAGGGTACTTGAACAAGAAATTCTGCTCTGGACCCTCAGAAGCTCTGGCTTCATTAGAAGTTGCCTGGGGAGACCAGGTTACACCTTTCAAAAAAGCAAGGGAATAAATGCTCTGTAGAGCTGACTTTGACCAATGGGAGATGGGGACTGGGAAGAAATCAACAGATTAATTCTTCTCTATTCCTCCTCACAAGTAAACTATGAAGAGGTGTAGCAGATGGGTCATGAAGATCTGAAGATCTGCAGGACTGAACTGTCCGTTGCATTTGTTATGAAACTGGGGCTTGCTTCTTAAATATCCCCTCTATTTGTTGCCCCTCCTTCTCTGCCTCAGTTTCTTTTTCCCTGGTATTGCACCCTGCAACTAAACATCAGTAGGCCATCTTCTCCCCCAGGAAGGCCCTATTTTCCAGGGAGCCTGGGTTAGGGAAGGTAGTAATAATGTTGTTAATGATGTTGCTGTGGATGAGGATGGATGAGGATGTTGCTGTGGCCGTGACGAGGCTGGTGATGGTGGTTTTGGAAGTGATGGAGAATGATGGTGCTTTGGGTGATGACAATGTGAGTGCTGTTGGTGAGAACTTACAGATGTACTGTGAGGAAGTTGAAACCATGGGAAATCAAGGGTTATGGGAAATTGTATAATCATTCAACTCATATTTAGTGTCTTTTCTTTTGAACTCTTCTCTGGAGAAGGATTACACATATCTATCCTTTTGAACCTATGCATAGCCATGTGACTTGCTTCAGCTAATAAAGAAGCTGTAAATGCCAGTGCGTGACAAGTTCACTTTCCTTCTGTCTCAGTGATTAAAGATTTCCAGTAGGCTGTTCCTTTAGCACAGTTCTTGGAGCAGAGTCATAACTGATCTGTGACAGACAGGCTCCATGAGAGAGAGGCAAAAAAAAAAAAAAAAAAAGCAACAGATGCATCTAAGGCTGCTTTAGTTGGGGACCTAACATTGCCTGAATGGCCAAGGAGGAGGTGATATTTTAGAATAGACCCAGGAATGAGTGGCCGTGAGCATTACGAGATGTGTTCTTGTGCAGACGTGTGGATGCATGCATACACACAGGTGCACAGGCAAAGTAAAACCATGGATAACAAGGTAAATGAATTAGCACACAGAAAAATTTTCCAGATTAACAAGTTTATTATCCATTAAGCACCCAGGTGATTTCACTGCCAACAAATTAGAAGTAGATTTATTTTTTACAAAATTAATTTTACCCAGCCCTCTTAAGCAGGCTAAGCATCACTTTCTTCATATTCCAGGGCCTTCACTATGAACATCATGACTATTCGATGCTCTGAGCAAGTGCTTCCTCAGGATTTATTTAGGGGTATATAATAATTTTATCCCACGGAGATGGCTTCAGACTGCTTTGCTTTTTGAGTTCTTATGTCTGCTTTTTATAGTTTGCTGTCTCTTTCTTTGCTGTCGGGCTGTCAACTGTCACTTCCTGCAGCTGTCAGAAAGCCTGGCTTTGGCAAGGCTCACCACTACCACAGCTACCCCGCCCCCCAACACACACACTCACCGATTCCTTTCTGATCAGGTATCACTTGGAAGTCAAGACTTGGCTTCTCTAAAGCTATGAAGCAGTGGTCCTTAAAGTAAGGTCACGGGTCCAGCAACACCGGTTCACCTGGGATTTTGTTAGAAATGCGGACTCTTGGGCCCCATCCAAGACCAGATGAATCAGAAACTCTGGGGGTGGGGCCACTGGTCTGTATTTAACAAGCCGTCCTGGTGATTCAGATGTCGCTTACAGACTCAGTGCTGAAAGAAATGATAAATAGAGTCCAAGTGAGGGCTGAGTTGCTCTCCCACATGCTAAATGTATGCTCGTTAGGGCATCAACTGTGGTCTGTGTTCTGTCCAATCAAGAGACTTGTGTTTCTTCCTGGGTCTTGGCTATTGTTCAGTGTGATTGGGTTGTTACAAGGTGGCTGAACCCTAGGAAAGGGTATGTGGGCATGTGCTCATGAGGCTGCATACACACACACACACGGAATGAAGGACAGAAAGACAGAAAGTTCTGGGGCCCCGAGAGAGCAGTGTCTTGTGGTTCACTTCCCTGCACTTAGCTGCTAGAGTTTCCTGCAAGTCCTGCCTTCAGAGCTCTGGTCTGAACCCTGCAGCTTGGGGTCCGGTGGTCCTTAGATGGTAGGAGTGTCTCCTGACCGCCCCCCTCTCCACTGTGATGGCTGCCTGGGGCCCAGACTGAGCGTCAGGAACACTCTGAGAGGCACCAGCTGGCGCTGACACCGCCAGAGACTCTCCGAGCATGGATCTTGGGGAGGCAGCTGGGATGTGTGTGGGAGCCTCGGAGATGCACGGATCTGGGTTTGTAAACATGGGCCTGTTAAATTCGAGGTGGGCCATGGGCCTGGGAGAGCGCCGTAGCATCTTTTTGGCAAATGCTGAACATTCTGAGTGGTTTTAAAACGTTGCTCATACCTTATATAGCAGGAGGCCTGTTTTAGCGCAGCTCATCATCAGGGGAAGGAGGGAGGAGGGGTTGGCACTGGTTGAACACCCACCATCCCCTATGTGCCAGGGACTCGGCGTGAACCATCTGATTGTGTCTTTGTGCCCTCTGAGAAGGGCTGGGCTTGTCAGCGCTGCTCTATAGACTGGAACGTTGACTGAGAGCAAACATCTGGGCCTGAAGGTCTGACCTGAGCTGATGTGGAGAATGTGTTTTGTGAGCAGCCAAGACTCCGGCTGGTGGCTGACATGATGGTGATGAGGATGATCTGCCCACAGTGGGAGCACGTGGTCACAGTCACGGTCACTGTCAACTGTCGTAGAGAGCTGGCGCTTCCTTATGACTGGCTGGCTCACTTCGCCTAAATCAGAGTTTGCTAGAGAGAGAGTGAGAGGAGAGAGAGAAGGGGGTTGGGAAAGAGTGAGATCTGCTGGAAAGAATTCCATGAGATGCTTTTCACCTTCAAGGCCCCACTGTCCAAATCTGTTTGGAAATTGTCTTAAAATTCTATTCTAGGGCTTCCCTGGTAAAGAATGGTGGCTCAGTGGTAAAGAATCTGCCCGCCCAGTGCAGGAGACATGGGTTTGATCCCTGGTCTAGGAAAATCCCACATGCCTTGGAGCACCTAAGCCTGTGTACCACAACTACTTAGCTTGTGCTCTAGAGCCTGGGAGCTGCAACTGCTGGAGCCTGGGCACCCTATAGCCCGAGCTCCACAACCAGAGAAGCCAACACGAAGAGAAGCCTGTGCACTGCACCCAGAGAGTGGCCTCTGCTCACCGCAACTAGAGAAAAGCCTGCACATCAATGAAGACCTACTGCGGCTGCTGCTAAGTCGCTTCACTCATGTCCAACTCTGTGCGACGCCATAGATGGCAGCCCACCAGGCTCCCCCGTCCCTGGGATTCTCCAGGCAAGAACACTGGAGTGGGTTGCCATTTCCTTCTCTAACGCATGAAAGTGAAAAGTGAAAGTGAAGTCTCTCAGTCTTGTCTGACTCTTCGAGACCGCATGGACTGTAGCCTACCAGGCTCCTCCGTCCATGGGAGTTTCCAAGCAAGAGTACTGCAGAGCCAAAAATAAAAATATATATATATTTTTAAACAAAAACTATATTCTACTCTTGGAGATTGTGAAACATGATGCAGATTTGTATCAGGCAGAGTCCAACCAGAGAAAGAGTACCAGTACAGTGGATAGACAGTATACAGGGATTTATGGCAAGGAGTTGGTTAACGCCATTGTGGGGGGTGGCCAGGCAAGCCTGACATGGGAAGGGCAGGCTGTCAGGGAGGGCAGGCTGAAGCTCTCTGGCCTGGAGTGCAGCTCCAGGCCATAGGCAGCGTTTCTTCCTCGGGGAGCCTTCCCTCTGCTCTTAAGGCCTGTGGACCGATTGAATCAGGCCATTGAAGATTATCTAAGATTATCTCTCTTACTTAGAGGTAACAGCTTGTGAATTTTAATCACATCAATAAAATACCTACACAGTAGCACTTAAGATTTGTGCTTGATTGAAAAACTGGGGATTTCATCTAGACTTACAAAAACTGAGCACACAAATAAATATGCTGAGAAGTCCTATACTGAAGACACATTAGTTCTTTTTCCCCCTCATTCTTTTGGCTTCACCACGCAGCACATGGAACCTTAGTTACCTGAAAGAAAGTGAAGTCGCTCAGTCATGTCCAGCTATTTGCGATCCCATGGACTGTAGGCTCCTCCATCCATGGGATTTTCCAGCAAGAGTATTGGAGTGGGTTGCCATTCCCTTCTCCAGGGGGTCTTCCCAACCCAGGGATCGAACCCAGTCCTCCCATATCGCAGGTAGATGCTTTTACTGCCTGAGCCACCAGGGAAGTCTTAGTTACCTGGTCAGGTATCAAACCCGAGTGCCCTGCAGTAAAAGTGCAAAATCTCAGCCTCTAGACCATCAGGGAAGTCTCAAAAGTTTATTTATTTATTTGGTTGCACCATGTGGCATGTGGAATCCTACTTCCCTGACCAGGGATTGAACCCACACCCCCTGCATTGGAAGCCTGGAGTCTTAACCACTGGAAGTCTGTGTTATTTTTGTTTAGGTGCATTCTGTTGTATCCCAAAAGGATCTGAGTGACCATATCTGTCCTTTCGGGGAACAGGTCCATGGTCCTGGGGAAGTTACTTTAACTTTGGTGAGCCTCAGTTTTCACCTCTGCAGAGTGGGATTGTGACAGGACTGGCCTCGTTAGGGTATGAAGGGGATTGGCTGGAGCAGAACAGGCAGGGTGCCTGGAGCTTGGCGGTTATTCCAGGAATGTTAGATCCTTACCCTCCCAGGAGGGAAACTGAGTCTCAAGGTCAGGCTTGCAGAGACGTCCTAGAGCAGGAGAGCTGGCAGGACCTCGGCTTCCCCAAGTCCATTTTCTGGATGAAGAGACCTGCCGGAGGTCCCAGAGCTCCAGGCCAGGGGGTGTCCTCAGCCGTGGTGGGAACAACTCCAGCTTCTGTGGTGCAACCAGCCCCTGTGGTTCTCAGTCCTGCCCAGTCTGGAGAGAAGTGCTGAGCACACAGGACTCTAAGTCCCTTCTGAGTGCTCAGGACACCCCCAGTCCCTCTCAGAGCCTCTGCCTCAGACTGCTCTTGTCAACTCATCCCGTTCCGCTGGCCATGGTGCAGAAGCTGGAGCGCCGTGGCAGATTTATGGATGGCGCACCGCCGTGCAGCCCTGGCCAGGCCGTGCCAGGAGGGTTATTAATGACCCTTCATCGAGCACTTCAGGTCTGCAGACTTGGTCCATTCCCTAGTTCGCAGTCAGGTGTGGGTGGGCATGCCTCACCAGCAAAACCCTTCTCTTCACTCGGCGGCAGGGACTTGGCCAAGGGGGGAGATCTAGATATTTCCGCACGGGCTCCCCTGGGATCAGAGCCCACAGTCCTTCTTCCTTCTGTGTCCTGTCGCTCAGCCACTGAGCTGTGTCCCCAGGAGGAGGGACACATCTACTTTGTAGCCTCAGCTGCGGTCAGGGTAGTGAGTACTGCCTCAGGTCTCCAGGGAAAGCCAAGAGCACCAGCCTTGGGTCAGAAGCTCCTGGCTCTGGGTATTGCCGCACACTAGATGGATTGACGTGGGGGGCAGCCGCTGTACCTCTCAGAACCTCAGTTTCCTCCCCTGTGAAATGGGAACAGTGATAGCCACCCCACAGGATGATTGTGAGTATTCATTGAGTCCTTGGTCAGAGGGGCCTGGTAGGGGCTTTCTCTCCGCCCACAACCCGAGGCCAGCACAGGGCCTCACGCTGGGTGAGCCTATCCTCATTGCCCAGGAGCCTCAGTCACCGCAGGGCATGGCCCCAAGCGTGTAAGCTGGGACACAGTCACCCCACGGCAGTGTCAAGGGACTCCTGCCCCAAACTTTTGAAGGACATCATCTTCCCAACCAGGGAGAGCTTGAGTAGGGACTCCATAACCCCCTCAGCCTCAGACCTTGGAGGAAGGACATTTTCTAGGCTGTCAGTCATTCATCAGTAGAGGAGTGGACACTGATGGAATGGCCCTGCAGCAGCATCTCCGGAGGCCTCATTAAATACAGATTCTGTGGCCCCGTCTCAGACCCCAGGGTGGAACAGCTCGCTCTCAGTGATGAGGGACAGGCCCTCCAAGGCCCTGGTACCCAGGAGGTCTTTCTGCTCTGCTCTGCTCTCAGTTCTGGGTGTCCCCTTCCAGCACTTCTGATTTAAGAGGTTGACCTGGAAGACTCCCGAGGTCCCTCCATCTGTCACTGTGCTCTTAGAAGGGAGTTCCAGAGAGGGAGGAGCAGTGGCTCATCCCTGTCCTGGGGGTGACTGAGTTCTTGGGGCTGCAGACATGCTAACCCACTGATCCTGGGGGGTAGGATGGAGCCCCAGAGCGGCTGTTCCTAGGACCACAGCTAGCCCTGCATTTTAGGATGTGCCTGGGGGGCTTGAGCCAAGAGGATTTTCTAACTGTCTCCCCACTAAATTCCTAAACTGCTCCCCTTCTCCAAAACACACTCTTGAAAACTATCCTGAGCTGCAGAGCAGTTAGCAGCCCACGATGTATTGTTGTCTAGTTGCTCAGCCGTGTCCGACTCTTTGTGATCCCGTGAACTGTAGCCCGCCGGGCTCCTCTGTCCATGAGATCTCCCAGGCAAGAATACTAGAGTGGGCTGCCACTTCCTTCTCCAGTGGATCTTCCTGACCCAGGGATTGAAACTGCATCTCCTGGCAGGCGGATTCTTTACTGCTGAGTCACCTAGGAAACCCAGCATCCTATGATGCACCCAGGTTATATGTGAGGTGGACTTGTTGGAGATCCCTTTTCTTCCCCGAGCATGACAGACCCTACCTGCCTCTTCTGGAGCATTTCTCTATTCAACAAACATTGGCTAAGAATGCACTGTGGGAACATAAAAGTCAGTCTCTGAGCCTCAGGAAGCTATAGGCTGGAGGGGAAGAAGACAAACTCAGAATCCAAGAAGAGCTTTGCAGTGCCACAGGCTGACTGATGGGCAGACATGTGCCCAGGGCTCCGGATGGCCTCCCTGGAGATCTAGCTGGAGAGGTCAGTAGGGCCACTTCTGGCTTCTCGGCAAAGAGCTGGGCATAACTTTGAAGTCAATGTGACTCCTCACTCCCCATCCCCCACCCCAGCTGACCCTGGTCTGTTAGAGACCCTCCAACCCCTGCTCATCCCAGGTTCTGATTTGGGGTGTGGAGCCCTGTATCTGCTTTGGACCCTGAGTTGCCCTGCTGGCCACCCCTCCTCTCAAGCCCTGAGCAAGCAGCTGCTGGAAAGACACTCTCCTCTGGTGAAGATGGGAGTTCACCTGCTTCCAGCCTGGCCTCAGAGGGGCCCCTGGGGAAATGAGCACAGAGGAGCCTGGCAGTTTAAAAGCCCTGTAATTGCACTGCTGGTTTCTAGCACCATTCTGGGCTTCCCAAGTTAAATAAAGTTTACAAGAGCCCCGGAAATAGTCAGCTGCCAGCAGGCTGCAGAGATGTGGGCTGGGGCAGCAGAGAGAGGAAAGCCTTTCAAAAAGGATCCCTGAGATCCCTCCATCCCTGTGAGCCCTGGGGCCGGGAAGGGAAGCTCCCCGGATACAGGGAGAAAAGGTTCTAGGGGTGGGAAGTTAAAGGAGAATCTGGTGAAAGTTTTTCTGGGACTTTGATTTTTATAAGCACATTCAAAAATATCTATTGAATCCCTGCTCTTTGTGCATGTTCTTGGTGGTGGAGATCCTTCAAAGAGCAAAACAGATCAAGCCCTTCCTTGCCCTTAGAGAAGTCACACTCTACTTGGGAGACACAGACGTCCATGTGCAAATGCAGATGTGGAATAACATCAGGGAGTGAGACCTGGGAGAAGAAAGATATTAATAAAGCAAAGTCATGGGATAGAAATGCAGGGGTGGATGATTTTAGACAGGGTTACTCAGGAAGATCTCTGAGAAGGTGACCTTTGCCCTGAGACTGGAGGGAGTGAGGAGTGAAGGAGGCAGGTGGGTCGGGAAGGGTGTGGGAAGGGGAAGGGGCACAGGCCAGAGCTAGGAGTGTGCACGGTCAGTCCGAGGAACAGCATGGGGTGCGGGAGGCTGGGAAGCAGGTGGGGTGGGAGCAGCGAGGGAGCCAGTGCCTGATCCTAGGGGGCCTGGTGGAGGAGATTCTGGGATCCCATGGGTGGGTGTTTGTGGGATTGGTGATGGCAGTTCAGGGAGCACCTGAGCCTGGCTTCTGTTTCTATATGAAGCGTGAGGTGAGGTCAGCAGCTGAGAGTGAGGGGGGCTTGGGGAGCAGGGAGCATGGAGAGAAGAAGCATTCAACAGTCAGTGCAGAGAGTGAGAAAGAAATTTCTAGAACAGCATGCTGGGATTGCGGGGCAGCCCTGAGGGCACTTTGTCGTTTGTGGTCTTTTACAAAATTGCTCATTTATTTTTGTCTGTGCTGGATCTGCACTGCCGCGCAGGCTTTTCTCTAGTTGTAGAGCGTGGGGGCTACTCTCTAGGCTGTGGTGCTCAGGCTTCTTGCTGCGTGGTGACGTCTCTTGTTGTGGAGCACGGGCTCTGGGGCACACCGGCTTCAGTGGTTGCGGCTCTAGGGTTCTAAAGCGCAGGCTCAATAGATGTGGTACATGGGCTTAGTTGCTTCGTGGCATGTAGAATCTTCCTGGATCAGGGCTTGAACCCGTGTCTTCTGCATTGGCTGGCAGAGTCTTTACCACTGAGCCACCAGGGCAATCCAGTTTGTGGCCTCGAATTTAATGCCTCTTTGTGTGGTTTGCTCTGTTGAGTGACAAGGTGGCTGGCAGAGGACCAGGCAGTAAGAAGAATAAAAGACACATTCCTGCTCTCAGGCAGTTTCACCTCTGTGGGAGAATTAAGTCATGGTTACAAACAACTATAAAATAGACAGGTATGACGCTGGGCAGCGGGGGAGGGCTCAGAAAGGTATGAGAGGCTCTGGAAAGACCTTGATGGGCAAGAAAGACTTTGGGGACAGACAGACGTGGACTTGAACCCCAGTTTTCCCATCTCTGAGCTGGATATTCGCTAAGGCAAGTCACAAAAGCTCTCTGAATTTCAGATTTTCCAAATCATAAAATGGGGATGAGCCTACTGATCTAATAAGTCTGGAATGGTGATTAACTAAGGAAATATCAATAGATCTTGTGCAGAGTAGGAATTTAATGATTCCCTGCCATGGCCATTCATTCGTCAGAGCAGGGTTGGCAAATTATTAACATGAAGTGTGGACCAATCCTGTCCACTGACTTTTTCTACAGACCATGGTCTAAAAATGATTGGCATGTTTTAAATGGTTGGGGGAAAAATTCAAGAGGAATAATATTTCATGACACGTGAAAATGACATGAAATTCAAATCTCAGTGTTCATAAATAAAGTTATATTGGAACACAGCCATGCCCATTTGTTTACGTATTGTCTCTGCTGCTTTGACTCCACAACTGCAGAGTTGAGAAGCTGGTTGTGACAGAGACCATATGGCCTAGAAAGGCTAAAATATGTACTATGTAGACCTTTATAGACAAAGTTTGCCAACTTCTGATTAGAGACAGGAAGGAGAGATTGAACTGGGTACTCAGAAAAATGGCTTCTGTTGTTGTCCAGTCGCTGAGTAGAGTCTGACTTTTTGTGACCCTATGGACGGCAGCACACCAGGCTGCACTCCAGGCTGCTTTGTCCGTCGATATCTTCCGGAGTTTACTCAAATTCATGTCCATTGAATCGATGATGCCATCCAACCATTTCATCCTCTACCACCCCCTTCTCCTTCAATCTTTCTCAGCATGAGGGTCTTTTCCAATGAATTGGCTCTTGGCATCAGGTGGCCAAACTATTGGAGCTTCAGCTTCAGCATCAGTCCTTCCAATGAATATTCAGAGTTGATTTCCTTTAGGATTGACTGGTTTGATCTCCTTGTAGTCTAAGGGACTCTCAAGAATCTTCTCCAGCGCTACGGTTCTCCTGTAAATCAATTTCTCTTTTTCTCGAAGGAGGGACAGGCAGGAGGCTGGACTCCATAGAAGTCCTTTCTAAACAAGGGCTGTGTGTTTTGGGGGTGGAGGAGGGTGTTCCTGGGCTTGGGTTCCTAAGCTGATCTCCTGGAAAGCCAGAGGTCCCTCTTTTTAAGACCCAAAAGGAAAATAGAATGAACCAAAGGAACATTACATGAAAAAGGCATGAGTCTATGTGGATTTGGATCTTCAGGGGTGAGGGCAACAGGCCCTTGGGTGTGAAGCAACCTTCCACTTTTTTCTTATTAACAATTACAATGACTGTTCCCACCTTTCTCCACTGTCCTCAAGGCTCTGAGGCCATCCATGTACCCACTCGGCAGAGGAACCCAACCCCAAGGTCAAGGAGACCAGGCTACCTGCTGTGAAGTCCCTCTGCATTCCTCCTCCCCACCTCAACTTCTCTGAATTCCCAGGGTTTCTTCCTGCTGCCCCCAAGGAAGAAGTGTCCCTACCACTGTTCAGGCTAAGCCTTCCACCCATGCTTTGATCTCATCCCCTTGGCTCCCCCGGGCTCTTGCTCTGTTAATTGTATATCTTTCCTTACCGTTCTTAGTCTTGTGTCCACTGGCACTTTCCCCTTCCTCCTCTTTTTGGGAAGGTGACTAATATTTAATGAGTTCCTCTTATGTGCCAGCAGTCTTCTAGGTGATTGTGTATGCTGTTTCATTTGATTCTGACAAAAGCCCTAAGTTAGTGTATTAGTCAGGACTTATAGTTGCCAGTGAAAGAAGCACAATTCAAACTAGCTTAGTGGAAATGTATTGGCTCATGTCATGGGAAGTTCAAGGGCAAACTTCAGACATGATTAGATCCAGGTCCTTAAAGTAATGTCCTAAGGAATTTTTGAATTTCTCATTTCTGTTTTCTTCTGTGTAGCTTTCATTCTGACAGGCATCCCTCATGTGGTCGCAAAGGTGGCCACTAGCAGCTTTAGACTTATTCTATCTTTGTAGCAATTTCAAGGAAAGAGAACTTCAGCAAAAATCCCAGGGTTGACTCTCATTGGCTTAGCCTGGTCACATGGCTTTCCCTGAACCAATCACTGTGGCCAAGTGTTTGCTTGCTCTCACTGATCAACCCAGGTCTGTCTTCCCACTTGTGCTGGTGGGGGCATCACCCACCTAAACCATATGGACTAGGAGTAAAAAAAAGATGTGATCTCCCCAAAGGAAAACCTTGATGTTGACACTGGAAAATAATGGTTGCTGGGTAGACGAAAATGACAGTTGTCTATTAGAGATACGAGACCCTCATGGTATAGTTGAAGAAATTGAGCCTAAAAGAGGTTAAATGTCTGGTACCAGGTTGTACAACTGAAACTCAGTAGATGTGCAATTTCACCCAAGTTGGGCTCACTCTGTATTCTGCTTTGATTCCTTAGAATTGCTGTGAGAATTCAGGAAACTTCAGCTTGTTCAGGGAGTAGAAGCGAATAGGAGAGGAAATGATAAGAAAGAAAATATGGTTTTGTGGAGTAATCAATGTCAAAAAAAAGTCACTGACTGGGTAAACCTCCAGTGGACCCACATAGCTGGGCAGAGCTGTTGGAAATCAAGGAGTCTCTACAGGAGACATCTCCACTGGAGAGACCTGGCTTCTGTGTCTTCTGAATAGCACTACTTGTCTGTCTGTTCAAAGCCGTTCCCAATCAACCTTATGTTTGGCAAATACTGTTATATTTCACCCAACACAGCTGAGCGCAGAGGGCATTACTGTGAACACACACAAGCCCTGGCATTTCACAGAATGATGTCAGAGAGGAGAGGAGTCCTCTGACCCCAGGAATGAATCCCCACATTGGGATGAGCTGGACAGATACCACCCAACCAGATATTTAAGGTCTGTATCCACCTGGGACTTTGCACAGGAGCGGGACCCTTTGAACAAGACCATGAAAGATAGGAGAATTTGCCTGGGGGGAGCGGTTTTCTGCTGGTCTAGAGTGGGACTGCTTTCTAGAAAATTTGGGCCCAGTTCTGTTCATGTATCGGAGAAGGCAATGGCAACCCACTCCAGTATTCTTGCCTGGAAAATCCAATGGATGGAGGAGTCTGGTAGGCTGCAGTCCTTGGGGTCGCTAAGAGTCAGACACGACTGAGCGATTTCACTTTCACTTTTCACTTTCATGCATTGGAGAAGGAAATGGCAACCCACTCCAGTGTTCTTGTCTGGAGAATCCCAGGGACTGGGGAGCCTGGTGGGCTGCCGTCTATGGGGTCGCACAGGGTTGGACACGACTGAAGCGACTTAGCAGCAGCAGCAACTGTTCATGTATACATATGGGGAAAGAGGAGAAACACACACACACATTCTTTTCTTTCCAGATCACTGTGTCTATGACCTCCAGACTGTGATGAGGAAATAAAGATCCTGATCAAGACTGTAAGTAGGGTATGCTGGGAGTTAGGGAGTCCTGGGGCACACAGGGCACCAGGAGGGACAGTCAGGGAGGATGAGAGGGTTGACTCAGAAGGGAAAGAATTGGGACCATGTGTGTCACCATCTCCTGCTTCTGCTACTGCTTCTCCTAAGAGGCAGAGATGGTGAGAGAACCCAGCATTGGCCCCCCAAGAAAGACACCATTGAATGGGAGGAGAGCTGCAGAATGAATGTATGAGAACCCCCATCCTTAGTGCTGCCCACCCCTCCCTGTGTTTCAATCTGAACTGCTGGAGGATGAGGCGAAGTGAGTGGAACATTTTTTTTTTATTTTCTTTTTAAAAAAAGATTTATTTGTCAATTTTTTATTTTTTGGCAGTGCTCAGTCTCCGTTGCTGCTTGGAGGCTTTTCCTGTGCCTCTTCCCGAGTGGAGAGCCGGGCTACTCTTTGTTCTGGGTGTTCAAGCTTCTCATTGCGGTGGCTTCTCTTGTTGTGGAGCATGGGTTCTAGGTGTGCAGGCTTCAGTAGTTGTGGCTCTTGGGCTCTAGAGCATGGGCTCAGAAATTGTGGGGCACAGGCTTAGTTGCCACAAGGCATGTGGGATCTTCCTGGAGCAGGGATCGAACCAGTGTCCTCTGCATTGCAAGGCATACTTTCCACCACTGGACCACCAGGGAAGCCTCGGAACACTCCTAAGCATAGAATGTCTTGGGCTTGAAACCCATGGGAATCTCAGAAGTAAATTCATCCCTCACCTAGCAGAAAATGCCTTCAATTGGGCATCGTAAGATGCTTCATCATCAGGAAAGTTCCTCCTATCACACCCAAGTCTGCCTCCCAGGAACTCCCAAAGAATGGTCTCAGCTGGCATCAAGCTGGACAAACCTGTGCCTCTTCCCGAGTTAGAGCAGGCCCAGAAGTGTCAGCGAGGTCACATGGTCCAAGCAGCCCCACTCCCCATGCGCGTGCACGGGCTTGGCATGTGTCGTCGGGGTGGCGGCATGTATGGTTGTACATTCAGGCAATCCAACTGGTGAGTAAATGAGGGGCTATATTTATCTCCGCCTTCCAGGCCCTGGAGCTCCTACTCTGAGCCAGAGAAGGAAAAACAAGCATGTGGGGGGAGATGCCTCACATTATTGTGACAAGTAATTAGGGGATGTGAGATGTTCAGAAATTACTTTATTAGACAAATGCTGCTTAGAAACCCCACGCAACAAACATTCCCAGGGAGCTGCCTCTGGTCCTAGGACTCTGCTGCTCAAGGAATCCCAGTTCTCCTGTCCTTCCACGTGGCAGGCTGTGTGCTGGGAAAGGTCTGAATTGGGATCGCTGCTCCGCGCTTTCTAAGTGCATGATCTTAGGCACATCAACTCATCCAGCTCAGCTGTGGTGTCCATAATGCTCTTGGCTCTCTGCTTCAGGAGGTGTCTCCAGCAGATCCTACCTCCACCAGGGCTGGAGGGACAGACAGCGGTGATAGCAGATCCCAGGCATCAGGACTGGCCTTCAGGGCTGGGACAGTTGAAGAGCTGTTTCTGGTGGGAAGAGCATGTTAACTGAACATCTGCTATTGCCAGGGACTGGAACAGGCCTAAGGGATGTTGTTGAGCAAGATTCTTCCTCAACTCGCTCATCATCCACAGAGAGGACAAGAAATTCTAGAACAAGCGCTGTTTGAGATGAAAATCATAGTAGACTAGATTTGGGGTCAGCCAGCTTTTCTGCTAAGTCAAGGGCCAGAGAGGAAGTGTTTCAGACTTTGTGGGCCGCGCAGTCTCTTGCCATCACTCCACTGTGCCCGTGCCACGCAAAAGCAGCCTCAGACAATATGTGCACTAACGTGCGTGCCTGGATTCTGATGAAACTATTTATGGACACTGAAATTTGAATTTCACATCAGTTTCACATGTCCTGACATATTCCTCTTCTTTTGATATTTTTTTAAGCACTTAAAATTGGAAAACCATTTTCAGCTCATGGTCCATAAAAAGGCAGGTGGTTGGCTGGACTTGGGTCATAGTTTGCAGACCCCTGGTATAGAGGTAAAAGCAATGGAGTCCATGAGGGGTCCATCACCGACTCAATGGACATGAATTTGAGCAAAGTCCAGGAGACAGTGAAGCACAGGGAAGCCTGGTGTGCTGCAGTCCATGGGGTTGCAAAGAGTCAGACACAGCAACTTAACAATAACAACAGTGAGGGGGACCAGGGAAGGCTTTGCTGGGTCTGAGACTCTCATGATACAGCGGTTTCCCTGGGACCACGTGCTGGGGAGGGGTGGGGTGGGCCTTCTATGCAGAGGCAAGTGCAGTTACCTGGGTGAAAAGGAACAGGGGATCAGGGGTGTCTTCCAGACAGTGGGGGGTTTGGAGTGACTGGACTATAGCTTTGAGGTGGGGGAGTGAGCGGGTAAGACTGGAGAGAAGGTTGGGGTGTGACTGGGAAGCGCTTATAAGCCCCGGAAAGGAGTTGAGCTGATCCTGAGGGCCATGGGGCCCTAGTGATGTCTTGACTTTGTAGGAAGCCCCTCCAACCTCCAGTCATGACAGCAGGGCCAGGAAGGGGTTTCTTAGTAGATTGGGAGGAGGGTTGATGAGAGCCTGAACAGAGTCAGTGAGAGCAGGGACAGGAATAAGAAGCCAGACTGGAGAGGATCCCTGAGAAGAATCCATAGGTGGGAGCAGCCCAGGTGTGGGGGCAGGGAGGAGAGGAGGTCATCTCTGAGGTCGCATTCCTGCTGGGGTGCCATTCCTGAGCCAGCATCCCATCATGTGCCCTCACTGTGATGGCCAGTGGGTATCTAAGTGTTTGTTGCTCAGCTGTGAGCCTCTTTGCGACCCATGAACTGTAGCCCACCAGGCTCCTCTGTCTATGGGATTTCCCAGGCAAGAATACTGGAGTGGGTTGCCATTTCCTTCTCCAGAGGATCTTCCTGATCCAGGGATCGAACCTGAGTCTCCTGTAGCTCCTGCACTGGCCGGCGGATTCTTCACCTCTGAGCCACCTGGGAAACCCTCATGGGTATCTAATGATCCTCAAAGGCGGGGTGAGGAGGAGCCTCCCACTCTGCTCCAGGCTGCGCATCAGGAACTTTATAAAAGTGTCCTGATGCGCACACCAGTCCCACCACCCTCCTACAAGGGGAGTTTATGGTCTCACTTTACAGACGAGAACTCCAAGGCCCAGAAAGTTTGAGCAGTTTGGCCCTAGGCTGCACAGCTGCTGTGTGACAGAGGGGAGCTTGGATCTTGGGTTCATCACTCTTTATGCCGATCTCTTTCAACCTGGACACCCTGCCAGGGGCAGTTTGGGAGCAGGAAACACCCAGAGCCCAAAAGACACTTTTACCGGCACCTGGTCACACCAGAGGCTGTGGAGGAGAGCATAGCAGAACAGGGGTTGGGGAAGGGGGTCAGGGTGACAGAAACAGGGCTAGGAGCACCTCTGCTGGGAGTCTGTATTTAACTCCCCAGCTAGGAGTCAAGGGTGTTGAGAGAGATTGCTGGCAAGCTGGCGAGCCTTCCCTTTGCCTGGCAGCATAGGGGGGTGGTGGGAGGTGGGATGGGGAGGTTAGGATTGTGGGTGGGGATCCTGAAGGGGCTGTAGGGGTGCTTCCGGTCACCCTGCATACAAAGCTGTCTTCCCAGAAAAGTCGTCTCCCCACCCTCTGCCAGGGTACTGTCCCCGAACCCTGAATTCCCTTCCATCCCTTTACTGCTCTAAAGTGCCCAGCTTCTGGTGGGTTACTGCTATCTGCAGGGCTCCTCTGGCCCCCCAGCCTGGCAGGGAAGGCCCGGCCACCACAGGGCTCCAGTGTAAAAGAGGAAAGACAAGGAGGGCTTCAAAGACAAGCCAAGGGTGTTGAACGCCACAGCAGAAGACCCTGGGTAGAGAAAGAGGCCACAGGAGGAGGAGGAGGCAGAGATCACTGGAGTCACCATTAACCATGGAACCCTGAAGTGCAGGGAGGTGAGTGTGCTGGGGGAATGTCCAGATTACAGGCCAGGGTCATCACGGGGCTCCCCTCATCACCCTGCTTCCCGCAGGACTGTCATGAACTCTGCAGTGGGAACACCTATTATGGGAGGTGGTGAGGTCATGGTTATGGGGTGGGGCTGGGAGGGCTTGGGAGAGGGCGTTGTAGGGAATAAAACTACCTGATAAACCTTAAAACATCTGAATCTCCATGTGATATCAGTGGCCACAGGAAGCTCAACAGCCTGGAGGAGGTGGATTATACTCATACTTAACCCTTATACTATTCGTAAGGCTGTGACCTTGAGTAGCTATTGAACATTCACAAGGTGCATTCA
Organism: Muntiacus reevesi; assembly: GCF_963930625.1. Classification (NCBI taxonomy): domain Eukaryota; kingdom Metazoa; phylum Chordata; class Mammalia; order Artiodactyla; family Cervidae; genus Muntiacus; species Muntiacus reevesi. The sequence continues at coordinate 17,953,834 of NC_089263.1, read as the reverse complement.
CCTGCACCGTGTCATCCCACTGAGAACTGGATTATTTCCTGCCATATCAGTAAACAAGGTTGTCACAGTCATCAGCGATTACAGCCCTCCAATGTGAGCTGGTGAGCCCTAAGGGCACTCAGGATGGAGAATACCTGCTATCTGGCAGCCATCAGACAGCTGTGAGCCCCAAGGGGGCTTAGAATGTGAAAAACACAAGATACTAGCCCGGGATAGCTGAGATGCATATGAAAGGAATGATTCCATTGAGCCCAGACTCTTGCCTCTTTCCATACATAGAAAAGCCTTAAATTCCTTAACTGGGGTTATCTGGTTTTCTTTAATTAACAGAATCTTCTGATGTTCAGACTACCTCCCCTTTGTTGGAAAGCTTTTACATAACCTGGCTCCTCCTCTTACCTCCTTGGAGAAGTTCTCTCAAGGCTGCTTGAGATGCTTATCTCCCCAGCTTGAAGTCTGAAGATTCCCACCAAATAAAACACAACTCTCACCTTTCAGGTTGTGACTGTTTTTCAAGTTGACACCATCTTCATGACAATCCAGATCAAAGGGTGTTGTCATCCCCATTTTACAGATGAGGATGCTGAGGCTCAGAGTTAAACATGACTTGCCAGACTCTTCCTCATGGCTGCGGTGCTGATCTTCAAGGTCACGAGGAAGCCCTCTTGAGCTCTCTGTCGTGGCAGGAGGGCACGGTGTTTGCTAAGTGTTAACCAGGAACATGTGAATTAGCTTTTCAGAAGCTTCTCACACAGTAAGTGACGACAAGCTTGGGAGTGAAATCTAGTTCTGTGCTCCTGCTCACACCCTTGTGTTGTTACCTAGCTGCAGGTGTGTGCACCTGTGGCCTCAATGAAATTATATGCTCCTTGAGGGTAAATACTTTGTTTCTTGTTGTGTGTAAGCTCTGCTTTGTGCCAGGCACTAGTACATTGTAAACACCCAGCCAACCTTTTGTCATCCTTGGTGGCTCAGTGGTAAAGAACCTGTCTGCCAATGCAGGAAATGCGGGTTTAGTCTCTGTGTGGGGAAGATCCCCTTGGAGAAGGAAATGGCAACCCACTCCAGTATTCTTGCCTGGGGAATCCCATGGACAGAGGTGCCTGACGGTCTGCAGTCCATGGGGTCTCAAAAGAGTCAGACACAACTGAGCGACTAAATAACAACAGCCAACCTTTGGCTGAGTATGTCTTCTCTTCTACCCCAAAGTCAACAGGTTTGCTGCCGAGTCATTCTGCTTTGAAAGGAGAGGTGGAATGCCCTCAGTTTCTCTGGGATCCCCTCCCCTTTGGGAGTTTCTATGGGGAATTTCCAGAGTGGACCTTGGGAACAGAGATTCCATTCTTACCACTTGGGGCATTTGTATCCTGATTACAGTTATTGCCATGATGCGTCTTCTCATGGACCATTCCGATCTTTGCCTGGTGGGAAGGCAGTGGGGAGGAGATGGCCTCTCTCCATCACTTAGGGCTGCAGATTCTTAGATGCTGGTTTCTCATCCTTGGCCCCGTCTTACTGTTCAGCTCGGGACACTTAAGCTCTCAGGCCCACTTTGGGGCTCAGGAAGAGCTAGTCCTCCTTCCACATCCATCTCTGCTTCATCTTTCTTTCATCTAATGGTTTGCCACCTTGGCAGGAAGGGTGCTGCTGGGAGCTGGGGAGACCCCCCTCCTGCAAGTTCTCTCTCCTAGCAGCAGGGCACTGTGTTTGCTAATAGGTGTTAAATGAGAGCATCAAATTTTAATCAGCACCTTAATGGAGTCCAGGGACCTGGGGGAGTTCTCGAGTCCTGCATTATGCTGCTTGCTGGAGCCAAGTTGGATGCAGTGAGTGGGAAGGTGGGATGGGCAGCTGCCATCACAGCCAGAGCTCCTGGAAGACGAGGTGGTGCTGGCCACTTTCATTCAGGGTGGCCCAGCTCAAGTGGCCATGTCACTACTGTGGATGCTCTTGGTGACACATCCATCACTGACTTCCTCTTGGTGGGAAGCAGGTCTAGTAGCAGATATGGAAATGGGAGAACCTTGTCATTGGAGGACCTTGGTTCATATCCTAGGATTTTCAAGTTGAGTGAATGACTGTGGACCAGTTTGTTGATATGGTTGTTGCTGTCACTGTTTCGTTGCTCAGTCGTGTCTTTGTGACCCCATGGATGGTAGCCTGCGAGGTTCCTCTGTCCATGGGATTTCCCAGGCAAGAATACTGCAGTGGGTTGCCATTTCCTCCTCCAGGGGATCTTCCTGACCCAGGGATCGAATCCCTGTTTCCTGCATTGACAGGCAATTCTTTACCACTGAACCACCAGAGAAGCCCTTCCTAGTGTGGTGGCCAGCTTATTTTAATCAGGACCCCCAGTGAATCAGGCCTTTTGTGATGGGATGTTGCCATTGTCCCGTTGAGAGGCAAAGTTTCTTTGTTTCCATCACACTGAGTTAATCTATGACTTACTTTGACATAGACTATTGTGTCAGTGTCATAAGGAAGTTCTGGAGTCTTGGCCTTAAGAGACCTTGTTGCTTTTACTTTCTACCCTCTTGGAGAGACCAGTAGGAAAGGAAGCCTCTCTAAGCTAGTGGAGGGTGAGAACCCACGTGAAGGAGAACCAGGTGCTCCCACCCAGGCAGTCGTAGTGTTAGTCCCTCAGTCGTGTCCGACTCTTTCATGACCCCATGGACTGTAGCTGACCAGGCTCCTCTGTCCGTGGAATTCTCCAGATAAGAATCCTGGAGTGGATTGCCATTTCCTACTCCAGGGGATCTTCCTGACCCCAGGGATCGAACCAGGGTATCCCACATTGCAGGCAGATTTTTTACTGCCTGAGACACTAGGGAAGCCCATCCATAGCCAGCACCCACTGCCAGATGTGAGTGAGGTGACCTTCCGGGTCCAGGGGAGCCATCAGCTGCCTGCAGCTGTATGAGGGAGGCCAGATAAGACCAGAAGAAGGACCAACCGAGTTACAGACCCAGATTGTGAGAAGTAAAATTATCATTGTTTCAGGGAAATCCCGTGGACGTGGGAACCTGGCTTGCTACAGTCGATGGGGTCACAAAGAGTCGGACATAACTGAGCAACTAAAACTTTCACTTTCTTTTTCACTTTTGTTATTGATTAACAGATGAAATGCTTGGCTCCTCTGAGCCTTCTTTTCTCAGATGTAGCCTAGGACCTCCAATGAGTCCTTGCCCCTGGGAGGGCTCAATGACAGGTGCCCGAGACATAGCAAGTCCACAGAGGGAGAGAAGCGATGTCAATGAGACTGGGGAGAGGGAGGCTGTCGAGGAAGGGCCTTGACAGCCACAGCGGGGAGAGGTGACAGCGGTGATGGGACCAGGGGATGATGGTTAAGACGTTTCTGAGACGAAACACCGGGACTTGGTGAATGACTGTGCTAGAGAAGAGGATGAGTCAGGTGCCATGGAGGGTGACAGCCTGGGGAAAGGAGTAAACAGTGCCACGGAGGAAGGTGGCAGGAGGGCAGGTCTGAGGCGGAGATGAACAGGTACGTGGAGGAGACAGGGGACGCTGCTGGCCATGGGGGGCTGAACTCAGGAGAGAGGCTGGCGGAGGTGTGGGACTCCTCGGGGTGCAGGTGCCATAGAAGCCTGGTGGATGACCGTCTCAGTCTCCTCCTGCTGCTACGACAAAACATCACAGACTAGGTGGCTTGTCAAAAACAGAAATTTGTATCTCTGACTTAAAAAAACTAATAAATTTATTTTTGGCTGTGCTGGATCTTCGTTGCCATGCAGGCTCTTCTCTAGTGTCAAGTGTGGGCTACTGTCTAGCTCTGTGTGTGGGCTTCCCATTGCGGTGGCTTCTCTTATTTCGGAGCTTGGGCTGTAGGGTCTAAGGGCTTCAGTAGTTGCGGCTACCAGGCTCTAGAGCACAGGCTCAATAGTTGTGGCTCCCAAGCTTAGTTGTTCCATGGCATATGGGATCTTCCTGAATTACGGAATCGATCCTGTGTCTTCTGCATTTCCAGGCAGATTCTTTACCATTGAGCCATCAGGGAAGCCCTTGATGACTTCTTAATTAACATCAGACCCCTTCTAAACACATCACAAATATCATCTGCCTCAACCTTGTAGTGATGCTACTGTCCCCAGTTTAGACACCGAATCAGAGGCACAAGTTACTTTGTGCACAGTGTGCTTCTAGTAAGTCCCAGAAGTCTAGTTTAGAGCCCACACTATTAACCAGTGCCCCCTAAGCCACCCACCCGGCATGATGCACATAGTAGGCACTCATGAAATACATGTGCAGTGAACTAAATCAATCAGATTGCTATTTCCAAGAAAGCCAAAGATCGTGAAGTCTTAGGAACAGGAATCCCTTTAAATGCCACTTTTAGAATCTCAGTTACCAGGAAGAAAATGAAATAAGGGGGTGCGTGAGTCTTCAGGAGGAATTTTGCTCTTCCATTTCTGCAACTTGTGTGACTTGCTGCCCACTCATCCTGCCCCTGCCTGAAAGCCCTTCCTCCTGTCTTGCCCTCTTGGGGGAAGAGGAGAGATGGAGTACCCACCGCTCAGCGTGGCAGACAAGAGTGGGGGTACAGCAATGATTGGTGTTCTAGCTGTTGCTGGAGCCTGTGAGGCGAAGGCCAGACGAGCTTGAGCTGCCTGCAATTTTTGTCAGAGTTCCCTTTCCGTCTGTGAATGCAAATCCTGAATTACAAGCCATCCGGATGACAAGCTGACATTTTAGCTCCAAACATTCTCCTATAATTAGTAGAATCTAATGCAATACAGGGAATGGCTCCATTTTACACACACATTATCGTAATGCCTTTAAATAAGATAATTGATTATGCCTCTGCATAAGAAAGTGAAATATTCAGTGTAATTAAAACCAGCATTCCGATCCTGGCTCCCTGACAGGTGACCCACGTGTCACTTTATAAATCCTTAAAGTTCCGCTCACACCCACATTCAAAGTTTGTGGTAGAAAAAACTTTGGAGAATTTTTTTTTTTAAAGGTTTCCAGCTTTGGGTCTGGAAGTCTGAGTGGGGGTGGCTACTGACTTTGGGGGTATTTCTGTATTCTTCCTCAGTTCCATGACATTATCACAAACTCTGCCTCCTCTTTCCCCCTAGATTTTTGTTCTGTAGATGAGGAAATTGAGGCACGGGGAAATGACAGCCGTTACATGACAGCCAGGCTTAGAGCTCAAGTTGTCTGTCTCACAGCCATTGCAATTAGATTTTAATTCAAGTCCTTTTGTTTAAAGTGAGAAAACGGTGGTTTTGTTGACAGAATATAGAGTTGGAATCAGGAAATCTGGATTCTACTTTTCTTGGCAATCAGTTAACTTCTGTGAGCTTCTGTTTCCCCTCTTCATTGATTGGCTGGGGAGAAAATTAGATCAGAGAGGTAAAGTGATAAATCTTAATATTGGGTTGGTCATAAAGTTTCTTTGAATTTTCCTGTAAGGTGTCATGAAAAAGCCTGAATAAAATTTTTGGCCAACTTTATAATAGTCATACAGTAGGTAGACTCCTGGGTTGTCCAGGGTGGAGCTGGGATTATATATTTGAGTAAAGAGAAGTCAGGTATGGCTGTGCAGTGACCTCAGCAACCTGGGGGTCTAGGGAGTCCTTAGTACTGCCCCATTCCTCTTTTGCAGTTTTATTTATTTTTTGGCTGTGCTGGTTTTCATTGCTGCACAGGCTTTTCTCTAGTTGCAGAGGGCAGGGGCTACTCTCTAGTTGCGGTGCTTGGGCTTCTCACCGTGGGGACTTCTCTTGCTGTGGAACAAAGGCTGTAGCACTTGAGGTTCAGTAGTTGAGGCTTGTGGGCTCAGTAGTTGTGGCTCTTGGTCTCTAGAGCTCAATAGTTGTGGTATATGGGCTTAATTGCTCTGTGGCATGTGATATCTTCCCAGACCAGGGATCGAACCTGTGTCTCCTGCATTGGCGGGTGGATTCTTTACCACTGAGCCACCAGGGAAGCCCCTGCCCCATTACTCTTGACCTAACTTGCAGCTCCTGGCCGTTTTAGTGATGGAGAGGAGATGGGATACCGGTAGGCAAGCTAGGTGAAAATTGTGTGGGCAGCTCTTTGCCTTGTTGGTACTTGGAGATGATGTAGATATCTCAAGTGGCATTAACCTACATTAGAGTCCTGCATTAGTCCCACTCTGTCATTGTTTCCCAAAGACTTAGTCTGTGACATGCTTTTGTGGGGCAGCTGGTTGGTGTTGGGTGAAAGCAATTGGATAGAAAACCAAACTCTGAATGGTTTCTGTTCAGGGGGCAAACTAATTACTTTGTGTTTATCCTCATGAACCTCATAGCCTCATCCCAATAGCATTACTAACAAAAGTCGAGCTCCCAATGGAGATGTCAAGGCTTTTACATTTGGGCAAGAAAAGCTGTTCCCAGTGTTGCCCTGTTCATATTCACCTTTGTATTAGTTTTCTATTGTTGCTGTAACAAATGACCACACATCTAATGGCTTAAAATAACACAAATTTATCATCTTGTAGTTCTAGAGTCAGAAGTCTGAAATTGATCTTGCTGGGCAAAATCAAAGTGTTGACAATATCACTTTCCTTCTGGAGTTTCTAGGGAAGAATCTGTTTCCTTGCCTTTTCCTGCCTCTAGGATCTGTCTGCATTCATTGGCTCACTGACTCCTCCTCCACCTTCAGAACCAGCAATGTACTGGGTTGGCCAAAAAGTCCACTTGGGTCTGTTTATCTATTTACTTAATGTATGGCTACACTGGATCTTCACTGCTATTCACCAACTTTCTCTAGTTGCAGCGAGTGGGGGTACTCCGTAGCTGTGGTGCACTGGCTTCTCATTGCCATGGCTCATGGCTTCTCTTGTTGCAGAGCATGGGCCCTAGGGTGCACGGGCTTCCATAGTTGCAGCACAGGGGCTCAATATTCACAGCTCCTGGGCTCTAGAGCATAGGCTCAGGAGTTGCGGCATGTGGCTTAGTTGCTCTACGGCACGTGGGACCTTCCCAGACCAGGGATTGAACCTGTGTGTCCTGTGTTGGCAGGTGGACTCCTCACCACTGAAGGAGAAGCCCGTTCATTTGGGTTTTTCCATACGATGTTATGAAAAAACCTGAATCAGTTTTTTGGCCAATCCACTATGTTGAGGCTTTCTTACTGTGCCTCGTTTCTGATTCTGGTTCTTCTGCCCATCTCTTCCTCACTTAGTCACTCTTGTGACTACACCGAGCCGACCAAGATAATCTAGGAATATCTCCCCGTCTTGAGATCCTTCACTCAGTTTCATCTGCGAAGTCCATTTTGCCATATAAAGTAACAGATTTCAGGGACTAGAGTTTAGGATTTTTTTTGAGGGGGGGGCATTGTTATTCCATCCTACCACTATACTCTAACCCCAAGGATAATTGTATTAGTTATCTATTGTTTCTTAACAAATTACCTCCAGATTTCATGGCTTTAATGACTATTTACTGGTTCATCATTTCTTCTGGTAAGAAACCCAGTACCCCAGGCTGGGCGTCTCTCACAAGGCTATATTCAGTGTTGGCTGGGGCTGTAGTCGTTTCAAGCCTTGATGCAGGAGGATTTGCTTCCAAGATCACTCTCACAGCTGTTGGCCATCCTCAGATCGTTGTGGGCTGTTGGCTAGACACATCAATTCCATCCCACGTAGACCTCTCCATAGTGCAGCTCACAGTATGGCGGCTGAATCCCTTCAGAGTGAGTGAGTGTGAGAACAGGAGAGGGTGCCCAGGATGGAAGCTGCAGTCTTTTTATAACCTAGTGTTAGAAGTGACATTCCATCATTTCTGCCATATTGTATTTGTTAGAAATGAGTCAATAAAACTAACCCACACTCAAAGAGAGTGGATTACACAAGAGTACACAGTAATCGGGAAATGGGGATCAAATTGGGGCCATCTTGGAGGCTGCATCTTCCAACAATCACAAACACCACTTCCCTTATGGAGGGCTGATCCCTAATGTTCAGAGATGGAGCCTCCAAGAGTTAAGGCAGGAGAAATCAGACTTGAGAAAACGTATCCTAATACATATGAGAGTGAGATATTGGGGTGGGGGTATGTGGGTTGGTGTGTGGTTGTAAAACTTGCTTCCATCTAAGTCCATGGTTCTCTAACTTAGGAAGTATATTATAATTATCTGGAAAGCAAGATAAAATATCTAAGGCTGGGCTCCAAACCTATAGGTTCTTATAGATAGTTCTTATGGATTGAGGTAGAAACCATGCATGTACATTTTTTTTTTTTTTTAGAACTCTTAAAGTAATTCTGATTTGCCGCAAAGTTTGAGAAGTTTTGATCAAAAGATTTTGCTGATATCTAAAAGAAGGGATATGGAGATACCATGAAACACTTTGAAGTCTGAATCTTCCAAATGATGATAATAATGATGATGATGACAAAATAAGAATTACTCTTCATGTGAGTACTTAATACTTGGCAAGCACTGTCTCCTAGGTCTCCGTTCCCTCATCTGCAAAGTGAAGAGAACATCAGTCTAACAGGGAGACAGTGAAACCTAAATGATTTAAGTCTGTATGCCCTTGGGTTTATATCAGCAGCTTCCTGTCTTGGCCATCTCTGCGCTCTTTTTGGGGATCCAAGATTCTACAAAGCAGGAGGCCAGACCCATCCCATCACCCTAGCACACTGGGACTGGATGACACCGGCAAGTGAGCGCAAGCACTTACAAAAGCTGCTGTGTAACGACCACAGGTCTGATGGGCTGCCCAGGAGGCCATTGTGCAGGCTTGGGCTAGGCATTGGGCAAGGTCATCTGTGTGGTGTACCCAGGTCTTCCATGAAGAGGCCTGGACCACAAGCCTAAGCCAAGAGCAGTCGCCAGGCTATTTTTCCCTCCAGGTGACACAGCAGCAGATACATGGCTGCTATTCATGGCTGTATCTCTGAGGCCCCAGTCCACGTCTTATCACTAATGAGTGAACTCCACTGACAGTTATTCCTGGTCTTCCCAGACCTCTTAGGCTTCTTCAGCATTATGTGGTAGTCAGGGCTGGGGTTAAAGGGAATATGATTCTTTGTAGGCAGGTCTTTTGTTCTCCCCTGCTGAGTCATCCCTTGTTTCAAGTACAGGTATGCCTGTGCTAGTCTCTTCTCATACCCTCTAAACGGGAAAGTGGAAAGAGCTGATGACCTAAGCCAACCTCTTTGTTCTTCCATGAGTCGGAAAACCAAGGCAGAGTACAGAACTTTATCAGCTTACAAATGGTGTGAGCTCTGGCTATATTTGGAAAGTTCCAAGCCTCCTAGAAGCTTCAACTTAGTGAGGATACTCATGGACTGACTGTTCTGTGTGTTCTCTTCTGCTGAAACCTGAGCTCCTGGGGACTGATAGCAAGGATGAAAGTTACCTAGTTCCAGTTTCAAAGGGTCCAATTTCAAGACTCAAGCTAGTTTTGCAGTATCAAACTTAGCTTCAGAAAGAGTGTCCTTTCAATCCTTGTTTTGCCACTATCTTGCTGTAAAGACACGTTAGTTCACTTCACCTGTTTCAGTCCTGGCTTTCTTATCTGTGACTTGGGTCTATCAGTCAGCATGGGCTCATGCTGCAGTAACAAACAACCCTCAAAACTCAGTTGCTTAATACAACAAAGATTTATTTCTTACTCACTTTTCGTGTCCATCATTGGTTTACTGAGGGCTCTGTTGTTTTTCTTCTAGGACAGAGCTGGACAAAAACAGTTACCATCAGAAGCATTGTTAATTTCTATGGTGCTGGGACAGGGAGAGTAGGAACAAATGTTGGTGCATCCACCTGGAAGTAACACACATTACTCTGCTCATGTTTCATTAGTCAGAGCAAGTCACATAGTCATCTGTAACTCCAAGGGTGCAGGGAAGCATGGTCCTGCCCCGTGCTCAGAAAGGGGGAGATCTGGAAAGTTGTGGTGCGCAGCCACTATCGGCTCTCACAATGAGTATTGTCATGTCAACTTCCCTCCAGGTTACTGAAAGCATTAAAGGAGAATATAGATGAAAAAGCACTTTGCAACTAACAGACATGAGTAAAATGTTGTTGAGGTCTCATTTGGTGTCAGCCATGGTGTGACACAGTATGCTAGATGATCTGGAACAGCAGCACACCCCCGGACAGAATTCTGAAAGGGAGGGGCTTGCTTTCAGAGTCTTGGCTGTAACCGTCAGGCAGGGCCAATGAGCCCAGCTATGTATGTGGAACGAGAACCCTTCTTCAGCTGGAGGCTCCTGGATGCCATCCACAGTATTTCCTGGGAAGGGCTCACTCTGGTGACATCTGAACAGTGATCCCTAGAAGCAGAGACAACCTGGGCTGTCCTGATGTCGGCCTCTGCATCGTCCTCACTAAGGAGGGAGTCAGGTTTCTTAGCTTGGTGGATTTGAGGACGGTTGTGGTCTGCTGTCGATTTTGGCCCAAGTGCCCGTCTGTATACTGGGATCTGCTCTGTGCTGAGATGCCTGCTTCTTGCTTTGAGGTTCTTGGAGCGGGAAGTCTTTGTTATCTGGGGAGGTCCTGTAATATGGCAGTTCCCTGCCCCCATCAGTGGCTTTTCTGGCAGGAAGAAAAAGCCCTTTGAGATCAGCAATGTTGGGCTGGTGACTGCACTCCATGCTCTCTGATCATTGAAATTTTCGATGTTAAGCACTTCACCCCCCCCCCCCCCCCTTTTTTTTGGCTGGGAAGAATCTTTACTTGAAATTTAAACTAAGAAGAAATCCCTATGTCCTTAACATTCTGTGTGGGCCAATAGATACGCCCCTGGCAACAGTAGCTCAGAACTTAGTCATTCCTGTGCTCAATATACACTTGCAGATGCATTTTCTTATTATAATTCCACAGGATTATTCTACTGATGATTTTATTATTGGTAATGAATCATTAATTTATTAGCAATAAGTACCAATAATATTATTCTACCAATAGTCCTGTGAAATGGCTGACATTCTCATCCCCAATTTACAGATGAGGAGACTGAGGCTCGTGGAGCTTATCCACCCTATTGAAACTCCCACAGGTAGCAAGTGGCCTGCATTTAAATACAGGTACTCAGACTCCACCCTGGAGAAGGAAATGGCAACTCACTCCAGTATTCTTGCCGGAAGAATGGGCAGACGAGCCTGGTGGGTTCCAGTTCATAGTGTCTCAAAGAGTCAGACATGACTGAACACAGGCCTCGGACTCCAAGCCCCATCGTCTGCTTCACTCTGTGCTCTCCTTCCTCAAGCTACTTGCCTTTTTTTTTTTTTTCCACAATAGGAGATTCTGACTAGCCATCAGACTTTTAGAGCTAAAGGGGGTTTTCGAGATGATCTGCCCCAACTCCCTTATTTTATGGAGGAGGAAGCCCGAGGCTCACAGATGGCTGCCTGATGGCTCACACTGAGCTGATTTCACTCCTTCGCTTTTTCTGCTATATCCTAACCACGATGATAGTGTTTTTTTTCTTTGCTTTATTTCTGTCCATTCCCTGCCTCTCTTCTATAGCATCTCATCCACATTTTGTAACACCACCTCCTAGAAGCCTCCCCTGATTATCTTTATTCCCCCAGATTTGGTGCTTACTCAATGCAATGTAGGAGCCCCTGTAGCCTTCCACATTATAGGATATACCCATTGAGTTGTGATAGGTTACTGATGGATAATTATGAACCCCCCTTGTCCCATTGGGGACAGAAATTATGCTTGTTCTGCTTGCCCCTCTCTACTGGGGGGCTTCCTGGTGGCTCAGTGGTAAAGAATCCTCCTGCCAATGCAGGAGATGTGAGTTTGATCCCTGATTCGGGAAGATCCCCTAGAACAGGAAATGACAACCCACTCCAGTGTGTTTGCCTGGAAAATGCCATGGACAGAGGAGGCTGGTGGGCTACAGTCCACAGGATCACAAAGAGCCAGACACAACTCACTGACCAAACAACAACAGCAACTATACTAGGGGCTGACCCTTAGCTGTACTCAGAAAATGTTCACAGATGGAAGGGAGAAGAAAAAAAAGGAAGGAAGAAAGGAAGAGAGGAAGGAAGGAATGGAGGGAGGGAGGAAGGCCAACTGACCCGGTGTGACTTTCAGCAAAAGCCCTCTCTTGCAGGGTGAGTGGGGGGCAGTGCCTCCTGAGGGACTCTTCCGGTTGGGGCCTCCCAGGGGTCAGGGAGCAGGAAAACCTCTCTGCTGCATCATGGGGACCTGCCCCCTGCCTCTGCGCTGCTCTTCTTGTTCTTACCAGCAGCCCTTGGGAAGGGAGTGGAGTTGAGTGAGGAGGAGAGCAAGAGAGATTGAGGGGGAGAGCATAGAGGAGGTGCACTGCTCCAAGACAGGAGAAGAGCACTTAAGAAATGTCACTTAGGATCCCTGAAAGAATAAGCTGGAAAAACAACCACACACTCTCTGCCGGGTGACGCAAGTCAAAGAGAAACGCGATGCAATTAGTCACTGGTTCTGAGTAGGAGGCGGGGAGGGGGCAGGGAGGCAGAACGGGAGGACAGCAAAGGGCGGGGGGCCGGTGGCAGCCTCCCTCACAAGCTCTGCATCATCTGCTGCACGCAGCCCCCGTCGCCCTGGAGGAGATGTTATTTCTTCCCTTCCAGCCCTCTGTGCTGGCCAGAGCCCCTCCTCTCTTCTCCTCTTTCTCTCCCACGAGGTGGCATCCTCCCCCTGTGTCCACACAACTGAGGTCGAGAAGTGGGGAACCCAGAGTCTGTGAGGGAGGGGCTTGGGAGACCAGAAATCACGGGACGGTGAAGGGGGGAAGTATTTGGCCTTGGGCCCACCCTGTGGACCTCAGCTCCCCACTTTCCCACCCACTTTGGTCCAGAGTGAAATGTTTCTCCTATTCAGGATTTCAAAGAGGGCAATTTGCTCACTCCATTACCTACCAAACAGTTGTTAAACACCACATGCTGGACCATGCTCTCATGGAGCTCATGGTTTAAGTCAAAGAGATAGACAAGGAAGTAGGCAAACAGGAGGATGCTGAGTGACGGGAAATGTGCTGGTGGTTTCCCATTTTACCCACGTGGGTCTGAAGGAAGGACCCAAATGAAGGAAAGGCCCTTGTTTTCCTGGGTAAGGGAGGAGTCAGTGGTGATTAGAAATTCTGGGTGTATTAGCTGAACCTCACACTGAAAAGATTTTGAGTTTCCTGGCAAGAGAGGTAGATTTTGGAAAGAAACATCCTAAGGGTACTTTTAGGGGCTGCAGTCTCCTGTCTGTTAATCACTGCTGTTCACAGCAGCAGCAGCATCCCCTGTGAACTTATTCAAGATCCATGGGCTCCCCTCATACCTGCTGAATCAAACTCTCAGGGCGCAGGGACCAGGAAACTGTGTTTTAATAAAAATCCAGGTAATTTCATTGTGCGTGGAAGTTCGAGGTGCACTGTCTAAAAGACTAGCTGAAATTGACTCAAATCCTCACTAGCCTGTCTTTGGGAACGCGAGGCCAATCTAGCCGCCTGCCTTGGTTTTTGTAAATCTCAAAAGCTTTCCTAGCCAACTGTGCCTCTGATGTGGGGGGTGGGGAGGTTGATAATTCTTGTTTTCTGTTTAGTGTCGTGGACCTTTATCTTCCCCTGGGTTACAACTCTGATAAGGGACACAAACTTTCTTTTTTTAAAGAAAATTTTTTTAAATTGGAGTATGGTTGATTTAAACTGTTGTGTTAGCTTCAGGTGTGTAGCAAAGTGAATCAGTTATACACATATGTATATCTACTTTTTTACAGATTCTTTTCCAATATAGGTTATTACAGAGGATTGAGTAGGGTTCCCTGTGCTATATACAGCTGGCCCTTAATTGGTTATCTATTTTACATATAGTAATGTGTATATTTCAGTCCCAGTCTCCCAATTCATCCCTCTCCCCATTTACCCCTGATAGCCATGTTTGTTTTCTACATCTATAACTCTGTTTTGTAGATAAGTTCATTTGTACCCTTTTTTTTTTTTTAGATTCCACATGTAAGTGATGTCATATGATATTGTCTTTCTCTGACTTACTTCACTCAGTATGACAGTCTCTAGGTCCATCTGTGTTGCTGCCAGTGGCATTATTTCATCTTTTTAATGACTGAGTAGTATTCTACTGTATATATATACCACATCTTCTTTATCCATTCCTCTATTGATGGACATTTGGGTTGCTTCCATGTCCTGGCTGACACACACTTTTCTTGACCCACCTTTTTTGCATGTTCACATGCCCCAAATATAGTGCATATGAGGTAGTTCTGCATCATAGATTTTTCCTTGTGATTTGAAGGCACAATGAGGAGAAGAATATCACAGAACTGCAGCCAGATAACTTAAGGTTGAATATTTCACTTCTCTGTCCCTCAGCCATTTCTTAACAACTTAAACTTCCAGTGATGTTCCTAGGCCTCCTCTCTCCCTCCTTTTCCTCTTCTCCACATCTAAGTTTCTATGCATTTAATTTGCCTAAGAGCTTAGCTCTCTCCTTGTTTCCTTCCAACCCAGTTTTCCAAGATCCCACATTGCAACCACCTAAGAAACTGATGGCATTTTTACAAAGATAGTTCCTTGCCTAAGAGACTCTCTGGTGCCATATGGTAAAATGGTAATTTTCTTTATCACCCTACAATAGCAATCAAGCTTCTTTTTTAAAATATAATTTTGTTTATTTGTTTGTTTTTGGCTATGCTGGAGCTTCGTTGCTGTGCAGACTTTCTTTCTCTAGTTGTGGCGGGTGGAGGCTGCTCTCTAGTTTGGGCTTCTCATTGCACTGGCTTCTCTTGTTGCAGAACAGAGGCTCTAGGGAGAGTGGGCTTCAGTGGTTGTGGTTCCCGGGCTCTAGAGCACAGGTTCAGTAGTTGTGGTGCATGGGCTTAGTTGCTCCGAGACATGTGGGATCTTTCCAGATCAGGGATCACACCTGTGTCTCCTGCATCGGCAGGCAGATTCTTCACCACTGAGCGACCAGCGAAACCCCAAGTTTCTTATTTAGTCCCAAGAGTGCTCCCATAACCATGGCCTTGATGACTTCCTGCTCCTTTAGGCTGAAGGGTTGTGGTCTGCCCTTCCCACTCCAGCATACCCTCAATCTGGGATGCTCTCCTCCTATGGCCATACTATGATTTGGTTCTCAAGTGGATGCTTCACCCATTAAACAAATTTCCTAACAGTTTTTCCTTCTCTAACTTCCCCTATTTTATTGCTGTTTTTTCCCCAAAGACCTTTCTTCACTCAGCACACGCTTTTTTCCTTCTTCTTTTCAATCCCTCAGTCTTCCTTCCCTGACCAGTTCTGACCATTCCCTTCTTGCTGGAAGGAATAATTTCCCTGACCAGGTCTTGAGCACTGCCTTGGTGCTGTCTTCTTATTCCCCATCAGCTTGTACCCATTTTACCTGTTTCCCAAACTATTGATCCAGTTGATGCTATTTAAGCTTTCAGGGTAATAAATGAAGGTAAACCATGCCACCTCCTCATACCCACCCCAGAATAAGCTTGTGATTAGACTCCGAATGGAAGGAGAGCGCGTGCTTCACCAAAGAGGAGACCCCACCCTCCACGAATACGCAGAAGCTCATTAACCTTCTGAGCATGAATGGATGTCAAAAACTGTTTTGGTCCTCACCTTCTTGACCTGTTCATCACCTGCAAAACTGTCAACCTCACTCTTTCCTTTCATTCTTTCTTCAGTCTTGTCCTGATGTTGGGTCCTTCTGAGGATTTTCTCCTTCTATTTTGAGCATTCCTTTGAGTGTTCTTGTCTTGTAAGATGAGCACCTCTGTCTTGCCAGGAGTACTACCTGGAGCCAAATATTGGGAATCAGGAATCAGGCAAACCTGCCCCTGCCAATTCCAGTGGAGTTTTTCTGAGTCTTATGTGTGTGATGGGATAGGAGTCATTTGGACAGGGCTTCATGCAAGATGACTCCCCCAACAAAAAGAGGTTGTGTGGGTTGTGCCACTGGATGTGGACTCTAGAAGAACTGGCGAGGCATTGCCGGAGAGCACTTCTCTTGCACAAAGACACCATACACAGAAGTCCCCAAAAAGCGAGGCCAGGACT
The DNA here is from genome assembly GCF_963930625.1 of Muntiacus reevesi. NCBI lineage: Eukaryota > Metazoa > Chordata > Mammalia > Artiodactyla > Cervidae > Muntiacus > Muntiacus reevesi. The sequence continues at coordinate 17,937,822 of NC_089263.1, read as the reverse complement.
CTCAGGACCCCTACAGACTCCTACAGCTCAGTAGCAAAAAACCAGACAACTCAATTAAAAATGCACAAAAACTTGAAGAGACATTTCTCCAAAGAAGACATACACGTGGCCAATGGATATAGGAAAAGATGCTTAACATTACTAATCCTGCAGCTCAAAATTGCAGTGAATTATTACCTCATATCACTTAAGATGGCTGTTATCAGAAAACAAAAAAATAACAAGTTTTGACTCGGACAAGGGGAAATGGAACTCCTGAACATTGTTGACGGGTGCAGCTGCTATGAAAAACTGTATGGAAGTTCCTAAAAAAATAGAAAATAGAATTACCATATGATCCAGCAATCCCACTTCTGGGTCTACATCCAAAAGAATTGAAATCAAGATCTCAAAAGAGATTATCTGCGTTCCCATGTTTATCCCAGCACTATTTGCAACCGAGATGTGAAAACAACCTGAATGTCCATTGATGGACAAATGGATAAAGAAAATGTATATACATAGAATAGAATATTATTCAGCCTTAGAAAAGAAGGAGATCCTACCATTTGCAACAACATGGATGAACCTGGAGGACATTATGTTGAGTAAAATAAGCCAGGGATCTAAAATAGTTCAATTCATAGAAACAGAGAGGAGAACAGTGGTTGGTGAGGTTTGCAGGGAGGGGAAAATAGGAGTTGCTGTTTAATGGATGTGAAGTTTTAGTTATATAAGATGAGTAAGTTCTAGAAATCTGTTGTGTACAACATCATGCCTATGGTTAACAATACCTAATGTGCATTTAAAATTTTGTTAAGGGTGGGGACTTCCCTGGTAGTCCAGTGGTTAAGATTCCACATTCCCAATGCCAGGGGTATGGGTTCAATCCTGGGTCTGAGAACTAAGATCCTACATGCCCCCAGATGCAGCCAAAAAATAAAGAAAAAAAATATGTCGAGTGGCTCTTACGTTGTGTTCTTACTGATAATAATTTTTTTTTTTTTTAAGTCATCAATGGCAGAACACAATAGTTACAGTCCAGGGAGAACAGCTCTGACCCTTATTTCTCCTCCCTCCCTAGCCCTCTGGCCCTTTTCTAGAGGCACTAGAAGCAGCTGAGTGAAGCGGGCAGAGAACAGACAAGAAGGATGGAGGGGTGCATGATGTCTTCCTTCCCCATTATGGTCTCCAGGCAGGAGGAATGGAGCCCTATGTGAGGCAGGTGCCCTTGGAGGCACCCTGGGGCGGCATCAGAGAGTTCTGGTGGAGCCCGTGTTCCAGGTGGGCATGTCAGCCGCCATCATAGGAAAGGTATTGTGCAGAGTAGAGGCAAGGCCTGTGGGTCCTCAGCCCTGGCCCACACCACCAGCTGGCCACGTCATCTCCTGAACCCGTTTCCCACCCAGGGCAGGGTCCTAGTACCTCCCCTGTCCACCTCCCAGGAGTGTCCAAGAAGTCCTCTGTGGCCATCACGAACTTGGCTCCGCATCTCAAGTGGACCTTGTCCCCATCTGGCTACCCAGCGTCCAGGCACACTTTTTATTTAGGAGAATCCCTGCTTTGAGAAAATCTTGGTGGGAGGCAGAAAGTCCACCTCCTACCATGGGAGGCAAGAGAGGCCAGCCACTTCCTCTCCTGGAATCCTCTCCCTCTCTGCACCCCCTCACACACACACACACACACACACACACACACTCACCCATCCTAGTCTGGGCCCTTGGAGGCCACTCCCTGGACCCGCGAATGTGAAGGCAGTGGTGCACAGACAGAGGAGCAGCAGAGACGAATCTCTGGGGCAGAGATGACTGAGGGGAGCCGAGGAGCTTCACCCACAGGGTGTTGGTGCCAGGGTGGTGGAGAGCCCCGTGAGCAGGGTCCCGGTCAGCCTTTTCCTCTGGTGTGAACTTGCAGGAGCTGGTGGCTGCTGGGTCTCTGCTGACTTCTCCCACATTCTCTGGGGTTCCCATTAGTTCTTCTGACCTCTTTCCAATGCCCTCCTTTCCTTTATCAGGTTTACTGACCAGAGGTGGCTTTTACTGTCTGCATCGAAGGGCCTGGTGCGTACAGCTCCCATCAGCTGCGTTTCAGGGACATTTATAGTAACCGCTGCAACCCCCGAATTCCTCCCAGGGAGTTCCCAGAATCCTCTGGGCCTATGGTCCAGGACCCAGCTCACCCTCCTGCTTCTCCTTCCTGCATTTCTGAGGCTCCACTGGAAGTCTCTGGTGTCTTGTCTCTGCACAGGATATTCCTATGGTACCTGTCTTCTTTAGAACCTTCTTTTTGCATCGTGCAGTGGCAGAGGCCTCCAGCTTGCAAACTCTGAGGACAAGCTTTGGTTTCAATAGGCTCAGCCTGAAATCACAGCTCTGCCTGGAGTCAGAGCCCTGCCACCTACTAACTCATCATGGATGAACTCGTTAACTCCCTGGGCCTCGGTTTCCTCATCTGCACAGTGAGGATAATAGCAGCACCTTCTCATAGGGACACAGAAGGAATGAAATGAGACCCACCTCCTTATGCTCTAAACGAATGAGACTGGAGCTGTTATTATTACTGACTTTATTGTTCTGCTCACACTAAAAGGGTGGCTTCTTTCCCTGCTCTGCTATGAGTCTAATTTACAGTCACTGTGTGTGTGTGTGTGTGTGTGTGTGTGTGTGTGTGTGTGTGTGTGTGTGTGTGTGTGTGTGTGTGTGTGTGTGCATGTGTGCACTTAGTTGCTCAGTCATGTCCAACTCTTTGCGACCCCATGGACTGTAGCCCACCAGGCTCCTCTGTCCATGGGATTTCACAGACAAGAAGAGTGGGCTGCCATTTCCTTCTCCAGGGGATCTTCCCAACCCAGGAATCGAAGCCACGTCTCCTGCACTGCAGGCAAATTCTTTACCTTCTGAGCCATCACGGGAAGGTTCCCCTGTTAACCCAGCCTTTTTTCCATCTTGGGGACATGGGAGGAGAGGTCTGAGGTTGAGTTCTTTGAATGCTTGGGCTTTGCAATAAGAAAAGAGCCCTGGAAGTAGAAAGCAAGGGATTCAGGGATTGAGCCAAAGTTTTTAAGTTTCCAGAGTCTCAGATCTGCTGCTGTTACTACTGGGTTCATCATACCTACAGCTAGGAGATGCCGTGTATAGTGCATACTGCTGGCATCCTCACCCTATCAGCTTTCTCAGGCCTGTCCCAGGACACTGCTGAGGCCCAGCTGGCATCGTGATCTCGGGCCTGGGCAGGGAAGTCTCTGTGCACCAGACTCTCAGAACACGAGGGACTTCAGGGCCACCTTTTCTGATTCCCTTTGCTTTATGGGTAAGAAAACCCAGATCCAGAGAAGGAAAGAGCCTCAGGGAACCCAGTCTCCTGGCTGGAAAGGCCCTCTCAGCTCCATGCACTGCCTCTTGGAGCATCGCTGAGCTCACATGTGTGTGTGTATGTGTATGTGTGTGTGTGTGTGTGTGTGTATAAGTGCGTGATCTTACTCCCCTCCTCCTCCTCCTCCGCCCTCCTCCTCCCTGCCCCTCCCCACCTGTGTGACCCCCCCCTCCCCATGCAGCCCCCTGGTTTATCTCACCACAAGACTCTTGGATGAGCTGCAGCATTGAAGATGGATATGTTCCCTGGAACAGCTTCAGCTGACTGCTAGCTTGGGGTGTAATAACTTATTTATCACAGGTCTCCTTCATAAACAGATTTCTTTCCTGAGCTCGCAATCATCGTCACATGGTTTTGAGAGGCTGCAGAACAGACAAATTCACAAATGAAGCCCAACCCAAAGCAGGGGCTCGAAAGAGCAGGAGGGTAAGGGGAGGGGGAAAATGAATACTTTTTTGAATGGCTATGAGGCACACAAAATGAGCTCTTGCTGAATTTTCTCTCCTTCCTACAAGCTATTTTCCCACTTTACAGGGAGGGAACAGGTCCAGAGAGGCCATGGAGCCAGAAATCAAAACCAGTCTGTCTGCCTCCAAGGTTCATGAGGACCTTTGATTACAACTTATTCAAGTTTCTGGAGAAGAATTTGACATGTTTGGGAAAAATTCATTCTAACAAGGAGTTTCTCACTTTGTCCTTTTCTGTCCTCCCACCTAAACCCATTCATTTTGAAACTAGTGTCCATTTGCCATTTCCTCTTTCTCCTTCTCTCCCTCGCTCCCCTCATCTTCTTTTTCACTCTTATGGGTGTCTAAGGTCATCAGATATCCTGAGCTGAGCCCCACATTGAATCCAGTGGCTCTGGGTGGAAGGCTGGTGATTGTGGGCAAGGGCCTGAGGCTGGCGGGTTGGTGTAGTCAGACTGGGGACAGGCTGGAGTCACAGCTGAGGCTGTGTCCTGGATGCTTCTGGCTGCAGGACTGACATCCTGGAGAGATACAGGTGGGCATCTTACTGGTGGTCTGGTGCCTCTGATACTCTCTTGGCCTAGGGACCACTGGCCACAAGGAGGTACCAATAGGCTCATGGATAGAGGGCTGCCTGCCAGGCAGAGTGTCAGACATCAGGACATCCTGTGCTGTTCTCAGGATGAAGTTACCTGGTCCAGGTGGTGGGCAGGTGGGATGGGAAGTCTGCAACTGATTTTGCTCCCTGAGATTCCACTAGTGAAAGAGACATGTCACTCTATAGTGTAGGTGTAAAGAATATTAACTAGGTTATTGATTCATCTACTCAACAAGTCATTACTGAGGACCTGGTCCATACTAGATCCTTTTTTAGATACTAGAGACTGAATGAACATGACAGATAAGTCCAGGATCTCAAGAAATTTCTTCCAGTGGAAGAGAGAAATGATAAACAAGCCCCTCTTCTGAGTGGGGAACAGATGGAGAAAAAGGGTATGACTGTTAAGATCTAAGACCTCAATTTCTCTTCTCACTGCCTCTTTAACCTGTTTCCTACTTGAGTGTTAATTTTCACCAATTGCAGATTGCTGCCAGCATCAAAAGCGCCGGATATGGATGATCAAAGATTCATGATTTAAGCAGCACAGACAGCTTCTCTTTTGTATCTCACAAGTTGATGATACCACTCTTTGCTTTGGGCAAACACTCAAGCAGCTCTGTGTCTTCAAGGAACATCTATAACACCATGCCCTAAGTGGATAGAATGATCTGTGGACAATTTTTAAGGAGTAACTTTTAGGTCAAGGCATATAATGGCAGGCCTTTTTACCTTTTCATAGTTCTTTCTTTTTTAATTGAGGATCACCTACAATTCATAGAGCACTGTGATATGCGTGAGACCATCCAGGCTATCACTGAGGGCCATGAAGAGCCTTAACTCTCTTACTCAGGAGAATTTGTTTCTTGTTCATACGCCTGGTCTGTTACTTTCAATCACCACCTGTATGGCTGAGGAGATAAGGGCCAGAACTTACTTCAAACTCTGACTCTGTCATTTCCTAGCTGTGTGATCTTGGGCAAGTTAATTCATCTTGCTGAGCTTCAGTGACCCCTTGGGAAAGAGTGTAGTTGAATGGAAAGTGCAGAGCCTTTAAGGTTTGAATCTTGGCTCTGTCTCTTACTTGCCGTGTAACCTTATGCAAGTAACTTACCTGTGGGAACTTGGTTTCCACATCTGAAAAATGGAAATGAAAATGCCTACTTCACAGGGATGTTTTAAAGATTAGAGAAAAAAACACATTTCAAGCACAAAGTCTGTATATGTATTACTTGGTAAATATGTAATTTTCTTTTAACCTTTTCTTTTATATGAAATAAATCCTTTTGGGGATGACTTCATCCTCATCTTATAACTGGCACTACCATTTACCCACATGCTCAGGCCAAAAACCTAGAGGTCATCTCGGATTCCTTTCTTTTTTTATCACTCCTCCCCCTGCTCTTTCCTGAGTGTGCAATTCAGTAGCAAAGTCTTTGGCTTGACTTCTGAGTGTATCTTGAATCTGTCTTCTCCCACTGTATCTATTTCTATGGCAGTAGTCATAACCGCAGTCGTCTCTCCCTTACCGGTTTTAAATCATGGTCTCCAAGTTCTTTTGCACTCCTCTTATCAAGAGGTGGGAGTTAATGTTCCCTCCCCTTGAACCTCCATGGACCTGGGGCCACTTTGACCCATAAAATATGGTGGAAATGATGCTATATGGCTTCTCAGGATAGGTCATCAAAAACTTCTCTTTAGTTCTCTTGAAATACTCCCTTTAAATACTCCCTTTTGTAAGTGAGCTGTCCTGCGGTGAGGAAGTCCAGGGGAGCACAAGTAGGGGGTTCCAGGTGACAGTTCCAGCTAAACCAAGCTTTTGCAGTTCCCAGCCATTTTGCCATTTGACACCTCCCAGCTGAGAATTCAGACCCCATGGAGCAGGGGGAAACCATCATCCCTGTGCCCTTTCTGAATTCTTGATTCACAGAAGCCATGAGCATAACAGAATGGCTGCTGTTTTGGTGCTGCTAAATCTGGTTTGTTATGCAGTGACCGGTAATGAGAACTCTACCCTTGTCTGCTGCAGTGCCCTCCCAACTTCTTCCCCTGCTTCTACTAACATCCATTTCTCCACAGAGCAGCCACAGGAGTCTTTTGGAAATATAAATGAGATAATGTGTGTGTGTTGAATCAATTCAGTTGTGTCTGACTCTTTGTGACTCTATGGACTGTAGCCCGCCAGGCTCCTCTGTCCATGGGATTCTCCAGGCAAGAATAAGAGGGAGGGGACATATGCATACCTGTGGCTGTCTCACACTGATGTATGGCAGAAACCAACACAATATTATAAAGCAATTATCATTCCATTAATATATATATAAATTTATATATATATAAAGAATACTGGAGTGGGTTGCTATGGCCTCCTCCAGGAGATCTTCCCCACCCAGGGATCTAACCCACATCTCTTACATCTCCTGTGTTGGCAGGCAGTTTCTTTACCACTAGCTCTACCTGGAAAGCAAGTGAGGAAGATAATACCACTGTGCATATAAACTCTTTCCAAACTTCCTACCTTGGCCTGTTAAGCCCCACATGACCTGGCCCCTGTTCTTAGGTGCTTGCTGTAGGTGTGGGATACTATCATCTTCTACATGGAAGTCAGAGGCTGGCCAAAGGCTTTTGACATGGGTCACAGAAAGCACCTCTTGCAGCTCAGTCTCACGTTCCCACTTAAAGGGCCAAGGTGGGATTTCGTATACCTATGAAGGTGTTGGAATCCTGATCCATGACCTCAGACCCTCTGTGGGTGGTCATGACCTTTCCTCTACCTTTTTAGCTCTGACTGCTGTCTTAGTTACTGACACTATTACATCTCTCCCTCCCTCCCTCCTTCCCTCTTTCTTTCTTTCTGTTCAGCCATATTTTAAAAATGATATCAATTGTTTCTATTTGTCTGTAGCTGGAGGGGAGAACTCCATCAACTTAACAGACCATATTGCAAGAAGCCTGAAAACTCTTATTATCTGTACACAGTGCAATCAAATGAGCTGAAAAGTTGTTAGAAGTTAGCACATTTGGCAAGGTGGCTAGATGTAAGATCTACATATCCAACTGACTTTTTGGTGAAAGTGGTAGATTAAGCACAGTCATTTAAATTCACTTTGTTCTGAAATGCCACTAAAATTCTCGATAAAGTTTTTTTTCCCCATAAATCCACAAAGATGGGGAGGATGAAAGTGGAGACAACATCATTTGGGGAGCTAGAAAGCAGATGGGTGAATGGTAACTTATGTAGCTGATATAAGAAAGAAGATTCCTAAGCTAGCAGAATCCTAAACCAGGAGAATCCTCAGAATCAACCAGATGTACATGGCAGAGTGTGAAGGCTCAGAGACTGCTTACATTAGAAACTTTTGAAGCTGGATGTGGAGGCGGGGAAAAAGATTGGTGGAAAGCTGTATAAAAAGCAGTTAGGAATGGGGGTTTTTACTTAATGGGTACAGAGCTTCTGTTTGGGGTGATGAAAACTTTTAGAAGTATTAATGGTGATAGTTGCAACGACAACTTGGTAAATGTACTTAATGCCCTCTCATAACATGGCTGTGAACTTCCTCAAAGCCTACAGGAGACTCTGTCACTCCAGTCTAAGTCTTTTTTTTTTTTTCTTTCTTTCTTTTACAGTTATTCTTTTTATTTTAAAAAACAGTTGCTTTAAAATTTTATGTTGGTTTCTGCCATGCAACAATACAAATCAATCATAATTATACATATATCCCCTCCCTCTCTCCCTTCTCCCAGCCCAAGCCTCTAGATCATCATAGAGTACCAGGCTGGGCTCCCTGTGTTATTTAGCAACTTCTCACTAGCTATCTGTTTTACACATGATAGTGTGTATATGTCATTGCTACTCTCTCAGTGTTTCCCATCCTCATCTTCCCTTGCTGCATCCACAAGTCTGTTCTCTACTTGGTTCATCAGTACCATTTTTCTAGATTCCATATATATGTGTTAACATGTGATAATTGCTTTTCTCTCTCTGACTTACTTTACTCTGTATAAGAGGCTCTAGGTTCACCCACCTCACTACAACTGACTCAAATTTGTTCCTTTTTATGGCTGAGTACTATTCCATTATATAAATGTGCCACAACTTCTTCATCCATTAATCTTTCAATGGACATCTAGGTTGCTTCTGTGTCATGGCTATTGTAAATATTGCTGTAATGAATATTGGGGTACATGTGTAAGACAGAGTCTTAAAAAAATTTTTTTTTATTGGAGGATAGTTGATTTACAATGTTGTATTTCTACTCTGCAGGAAAGGGAATCAGTTATACCTATACATATATCCACTCTTCTTTAGGCTCTTTTCCCATGTAGGTCATTACAGAGTATTGAGTATAGTTCCCTGTGCTATACAGTAGGTCCTTATTAGTTATCTGTTTTGTGTATGGTATTGTGTATATTTCAATCCCAATCTCCCAACATATCCCTCTCCTTCCCTTTCCCCACAGTAACCATGTTTGTTTTCTACGTCTGTGACTCTATTTCTGTTTTATGTTTATTCATCTCATTTTTTTTTTTAGATTCCACATATAAGCAATATCATATGATATTTGTCTTTGTCTGACTTACTTTACTTAGTATGATAATCTCTAGGTCAATCCTGCTAATGGTGTTATTTCATTATTTTTATGGCTGGATAATGTTCTGGTTTTTTTTTGTGTGTATATATATATGCATACATACATACATACACACACACACACACACCACATCTTCTTTACCCATTCATCTGTCCATGGACATTTAGGTTGCTTCCATGGAAGACAGAATTTTATATAATATAATCACATCAGTGACTATTGCATCACCTTTGCCATGTTCTGTTGGCTAGAAGCAGATTACAGCTTCTGTTCACACTCAGAATATACAAGAGTGTAGCTCATTGAGGATCATCTTAGAATTCTGTCAACCTTAACTGAAGACCAAAAGAAGTTCTAATAAGCTTCCAGAGAGAAATAAATAGGTTCATTTGAATAATCAGGAATTAGAGTACTTCACCTTTCTCAACAGCAGTGTTGGAAGCTATGGAGTAGTGCTCTCAAGATTCTAAAGGGAAAGGATTTCATACCTATCTTCCTATACCCAGCCAAGCTATCCATTGAGCATGAATGTAGAATGCACACATTATTGGGAATAATGTCTCAAATATTTATCTCCCCCACACTCTTTTTCAGGAAACTATGCTTTATAAGTCTAAGGAGTAACTAACAAATAAGACAACTGATCCAAAAAACCAGAAATAAGAAAAAACTCCAGCATAAGAGTGAACATTTTCCAAAGAGGAATCTGACCAGATTAGAGAAGGTCAGAAGGTTCGAGGAGGGGGAATTCATCAAGATGAAATTGATAGGGCAGTTGAGATGAGTGAATGTAATGGAAAAAGATGGAAAAAGATTTAGATGACTGGCAGAGAGTTTTGAGTTGGATTAGTGGTAACATAAAAACTTAATCAAACAGAATAACAATTATTAACATCAAGGATATAAAAATTATTCAGGAAAGGAATTGGACTACGTGGCTTAGCTCTGAATAACTGAGAATTAAGTTCATTGCAATGTAAATACTGCACATTAATCTAACCAGAGTGATGATATAATTACATAGTTCTGGAAGGATGGTCTTATGGATTTAAGTCCTAGCCCCCAGTACTTGTGACTGTGACCTTATTTGAAAATAAGGCCTTTGTAGATAATCAAGTTAAGGTGAGGTCATTAGGGATGGCTCTACTCCAGTATGACTGGTGTCCTTATCAAAGGAGGAAATTTGGACATAGAGACAGAGACACAGCAAAAACCCCATGTGAAGACTGCGGCTAAGCTGCCGCAAGCCAAGGCAGGCCAAAGGTTGCTGAAAACCTACCAGAAACAAGAAGAGAGGCTTAGAGCAGATTCTTCCACACAACTCTCAGAAGGAAATAACCCTACAGACACTCGGATTTTGGATTTCCAGCCCCCAGTACTGTGAGACAATACATTCTTGTTGTTTAAGATATCCAGGGGACTTCTCTGGTGGTCCTGGGGTGGTTAACGCTCTGTGCTTTCACTGATGCGGACGTGAGTTTGATTCCTGGTCTGGGAACTAAGACCCCCCCATGCCACACCATGTGGTGTGGTCAAAACAAAATCAACAAATAAACAAATCTTTAAAAAAAGATATCCAATTTGTGGTACTTTGTTACAACAGCCTATGGCATGATATATTCCTGGAGAAGGAAGTGGCAGCCCACTGCAGTGTTCTTGCCTGGGAAATCCCATGGACAAAGGAGTCTGGTGGGCTACAGTTCGTGGAGCCGCAAAAGTTGGACATGGCTTAGTGACTAAACCACCACCACCACCATGGTAAATTTGTGTAAGAATTAGCTATGATTATTGGTTCATAATTATATCACCTCTTATTAGAATAGTCCTCTACCACCCCCATTCTCTCCTCTTATCTACTATCTGAGAATATATTATTGATTTGTTTTCTTGTTTATTGCTTCTCTCTCCACCACTAGAATACAAGGACCATGAGGACAAAGTTCTTGTTCACTGCTGGATTCCAAGTACCTAAGTAGTATCAACCTAGATAGCATATTAAAAAGCAGAGATATTGCTTTGCCAACAAAGGTCCGCCTAGTCAAGGCTATGGTTTTTCCAATGGTCTTGTATGGATGTGAGACTTGGACTGTGAAGAAAGCTGAGCGCTGAAAAATTGATGCTTTTGAACTGTGGTGTTGGAGAAGACTCTTGAGAGTTGCTTGGACTGCAAGGAGGTCCAACCAGTCCATCCTAAAGGAGAATCAGTCCTGGGTGTTCATTGGAAGGACTGATCCTGAAGCTGAAACTCCAATACTTTGGCCACCTCATGTGAAGAGTTGACTCATTGGAAAAGACCCTGATGCTGGGAGGGATGGGGAGCAGGAGGAGAAGGGGATGACAGAGAATGAGATTGCTGGATGGCTTCATTGACTCGATGGGCATGAGTTTGAGTAAACTCCGGGAGTTGGTGATGGACAGGGAGGCCTGGCATGCTGTGATTCATGGGGTTGCAAAGAGTCGGACATGACTGAGCGACTGAACTGAACTGAACTGAGGTAGTATCAGACACATAGTAGATGCTCAAGAAACAGATATTGAGTGAAGTACTATAATCAATGAATTTCTCCAAGTCAATAATTATTTCTTGGGAATTCTAAGTGGGTAAAGAATTCATGTAAAGTATAACATGAGTTTTCTGTAAAAATTAATTTCCTACTTTCCTCCCTTGCTCAGATCCTCTAATAATATCAGCATTACCACTTAATGTCCCCAGGACAGTGGACATTAAGATGATAAATGATAAATTTATCAGCTACTGCAATCTAGACACATGATTTTCTAATAATTCATGGTATATATCTTAGTGTCTGAGCTTTTGCCCAAAGGGCCATTTTCAGCCCTGACAAAATTGCAATGTGTCTTTTCTTCCCAAAGAAGATGGAGATATGACTTCTAACAGCAGAACCTAGAGGGAGCTGAGGTAGGGCTACAGATGAAGAGAAGCACAGCAGTGCCATGGAAACTGGGGGACAAAACTGGTAACAGATAGCTTTCAGAGCTTGTTGGATGAGGCAGCCCTTTCTTCTTTTATTTTTGATAGAGAATAAATTTACAGACTCCCTTGCAGCTAGGTATATTCTATGACTAGTCCTAGTCAATGGGATATACATAGAAGAGATGAGTGCAGGACTTTTCTTGACTTGAGAGGACTTTTCTTCCTTTTCTTTTTCCTGCTGTCTGAGAGCTGATGGCTGGAGCTGGAGCAACCATGTTGGCTCATGAGGTAAACAGAGGCTGTGGCTGGCAGAGCTGTAAGAGAGAAGGAGCTTGACTTTCTGAAGATTTGGTGGAGCAGAGCTCCCATTCTCCCTAGACTCTTCAGCTCTCAATTTTTATTTGAGAGAGAAATAAACTACCATCTTTTAAAGCTGTTTTTATGTTGGATTTGCTACTTCTCATAGCCAAACCTGATCTTAGAAAGCACAGCAGCATATTGGATAAATGCTGAACTAAATTTTGACCTGTTACATAAAAACTAGGGGTTGTCTGCAAACAGAAGCCCATGACACAGGAAATGCACACCAATCTGGGTCGAGGTCAGTGTAGGAGAAACAGCAGAGGTTCAGCAGACTCCACTCTGCACAAAGGAGAGAAGATCCAGACCGGGTTAACAGTTCTCTCAGCTCAATCCAGTTAAACACTTCCTTGGTTCTTTAGTGATATGAAATTAAAAATTAACACCACAGCCTTGCTAGATAGCACACAGCACTTCCTCTATTTAAGAGCGGGTTACATTCTTCATAAGTCTATTTGTTTGAATCCAGAGGGACCAAGGCCCTGGGAGCATAACTTAATCAGAGTATATGTCCTTGGAAACATTAAAACCAGCAGATGCTGCTTCTTCACACTGATAAGTATTTCATGGGCAATCTTTTTTCCAAGTAACTCAGTGCACTAAGGAAGTGTGTGGAGCGGGTAACTCCCTGCAGCCTCCAGCCTCATCTCCTGAGCCCCTCAGCCGTCATGACACTGCGCTTTCCATCTCCCCACTTACTCTAACTCGGCTGTGCAGACTTGAAGGGCCTGGAACCTGTGATCTTCCCCTGCTTATCAGCTCACCACATCACCTGCCCCCTTCCTCTTCCCTGACTTTCCATCACTGCCTCCTATTTTGTTTCTTTCATAGCACTGATTGCATTTACACTTTCATGTTTTTTATTTATCACCTATATCTATCCCTATCTCCCACTGACTGTAGGTTTTCAAGGGTAAGGACTGCATCTTTTTTAGTCCCCACCATGTTCCCAGTAGTCAGCAAGTATGTTTGGCTAATGTTAGACATTCAGTAAAATAGATGATGAATGAATGAACACACATCTCAATAGCAGCACTTTGACCACTCTGCCATTAGGTCCTCGAGCAAAGTCTCAGCTTTGTCCTGCATTAATACCTGGCTCATGGGCAGCCCACAAGGTGCTCATCTTGTAGCTCCTTGCTCTCAAATTCTTGCCTTGTTCTTTTCCCTCCCCTCTTGCTGATTATCAGGGATGGTGTAGCATGGAAGGTTGCATGCTAAGCACTTTCTCTTTCTGGACTGTGCATCATTTTTTTTTAAATTGAATGCTCTAGAGATAAAGTCTCCAGTTTATTTATTTATTTACTAATTTTTGGTCACACCATGTGGCGTGTGGGATCTTAGTTCCCTGACCAGGGATTGAACCTGTGCCCCCTGCAGAGAGTCTCAACCACTGGACCACCAGGGAAATCCCTGTGAATCATTTTGGAATGAATCACAACACATGAAAACAGCAGTCATTATATTTTCTCAGCACTTTCAGTCTTTTATGATTTCTTCTTTCAGTTCCATCACAATCACACACCTTTTATTTCAGACACTGTAAAACTTTTGCTGCTCTTGTAGTTGCTGGGCACAGTGAGATTAACCATGCTAGCAAACGGCTGCAAAACTAAGAGGTAAGATTGCTACTTATCAACAAAGGACTCTATGGTCCAAACTGGAAGGAACTTGCACTACATCTACCAACACCTGTTGGCAGGAGGCCAAGTTCATGCAACCTTGTCTTGTAGCTTTTGTTTGTGTGTAGGAACGTTTATCGGGTTCCCTTGTGGGTCAAGTGGTAAAGAATCTCCCTTTCAATGCGGCAGACCTGGGTTCGATCCCTGGGTTGGGAAGATCTCCTGGAGAAGGAAAAGGCTACCCACTTCAGTATTCTGGCCTGGAGAATTCCATGGACTGTATAGTCCTTGGGGTCTCAAAGAGCTGGACATGACTGAGTGACTTTCACTTTCACTTTTGGGAAAGTTTATAACTTGGAAATTCATAAGTAGGGAGTTTTTTTTAAATGAAATCTGTAGGTTGTTAGATTTAATTATACTTAAGTTAAACCCAGAGTGTAATCTCCTTAGATAGTGTGTGAGTTCAAACATTCTCATTTATTTGTGTCGAATCCCCAAGTCTGGGGATGAAGAATTCTACTGAATATTGTTATAGTTCAGTTTGTCCCAAATTGTGTTCTGTGGGGTGTTAATGGGTATTCCCACATAAAATTTTAATAAAATAAATTTGGGACTCATTTAGCCTGCCTCATTCACTATGTACATTATCATTTATTTATTTTATTATTACTATTATTTTTATTTATTTATTTGGCTGCAATGGGTCTTACTTGCGGTATGTGGGATCTTGTTCCCTGACCAGGGATTGAACCCAGGCTCCCTGAATTGGGAGTGCAGAGTCTTAGCCACTGGGGCATCAATAGAGAAGTCCCCACAGTGTGCATTCTCATTTAAAAGACTCTCCTTAACCAGTGTGTGTTATCACCTAGAAGTCTTTTTTTCTTTAGAATAAAAGAACAACTAGTGCTTTTCAAACTTGGTTGATTATAGAGTGCTTTCCTTATGTAACATCCCATGTTCCAACATTACTAAGGACATGCAGAGATTGACCTATGTATATATGCATGTATGTATGTATGTATGTATCTATCTATCTATATCTAGTAGATCATAAATGTTTCTTGGAGTCAAGATTCTAGTGCAAAGAGGGGCCAAAACCATAATCATAGCACTCTTGACAGAATACTGCCTTTGCAAAGTTTATTTCAGCCCTGGGGTGCATCTCTTTAAAACAACCCAGCCACAGAAGACAATACCTGTTTAGCATTCTGGAAAGGGTTCTCATGCTGTCTAGTTCAGTACTGCCCAGCAGGTAATGCAGTGTCTCAGCAATCGTTGCATTTTGTTGAAGAGAAACACAAGACAATTTCAGCAGCTCCAGGAAGGCTTAAAGCCCATGCTTTGTTTTTTGAGTAGGCTCATCTTGGCTTGTGCACGCCTTAGTCTGAGTAAGGCGAATATTATTCACAGTGTGGGTGTGGCAGCCCAGGAGGACAATGATAGAAGTTCCAATTTCACATTTTCCTCTATTTGGTCATACATCCTATACATCAAAATGATAAAGAATGTCCCACTGTCCCTCTAAGAGATCGAGGTGGGCAGACTCCACGGTTGAGGCATCGTTTAAATAATAGTCCTCAGACCAGAATTTATATATGTGTGGTTTCTCTGTGTGTTTCTCTCTCTGTGTGTGTCTTTCTATATGTGTGTGGTGTGTGTGTGGGTGAGTTATGAAACATTTCATAATTTTCTTGGTGTTAGGAATTTAAAATTGAAGGACCCAAACTCAGAAAACTGTGGGAGTGATGATATTATTGTACATTTGCACTTTCACTCTTGATGTCTGGTTGTCAATGAGCTTGGGCAAGTTCAGAGTGTGTGACTATCAGCTTCTAACTACTTCATGAGAATAGTAAGAAATCAACCAACTGTGGGTACTGGCCTCTTAATTATATTTCATTATTCTTAATACTTTTAGAGTCTCCCTTAAATCCATATAAGTGATAGGCATTTGTCTGGCAATGTTGGTGTCACCAAGTGGTCACAGATGACTAACCTGATGAGTTGTTTGACTTGATTCATGTCTTCAACTTTCTTTTTTTTCCCTTTATTTTTATTAATTGGAAGCTAATTACTTTACAATATTGCAGTGGTTTTTGCCATACATTGACATGAATCAGCCATGGATTTACATGTGTTCCCCATCCTGAACTCCCCTCCCACCTCCCTCCCCATCCCATCCCTCTGGGTCATCCCAGTGCACCAGCCCTGAGCACTTGTCTCATGCTCCCAACCTGGACTGGCGATCTGTTTCACACTTGATAATATACATGTTTCAAATCTATTCTCTCAGATCATCCCACCCTCGCCATCCCCCATAGAGTCCAAAAGTCTGTTCTATACATCTGTGTCTCTTTTTCTGTCTTGCATATAGGGTTATCATTACCATCTTTCTAAATTCCATATATATGCGTTAGTATACTGTATTGGTCTTTATCTTTCTGACTTACTTCACTCTGTATAATGGGCTCCAGTTTCATCCATCTCATTAGAACTGATTCAAATGTATTCTTTTTAATGGCTGAGTAACATTCCATGGTGTATATGTACCACAGCTTCCTTATCCATTCGTCTGCTGATGGGCATCTAGGTTGCTTCCATGTCCTGGCTATTATAAACATGTCTTCAACTTTCTAAACACATTTTTTAAAAACTTTTAATTTCACTTTGGAGTATAGCTGATTAACAATTTTGTGATAGTTTCAGGTGGAAACAAAGGGACTCAGCCACACATATACATGTATCCATTCTCCTCCAATCAAGCCAGTCAATCCTAAAGAAAATCAGTCCTGAATATTCATTGGATGGACTGATGCTGACGTTGAAACGCCAATACTTTGGCCACCTGATGCGAGGAACTGACTCATTGGAAAAGGCCCTGATACTGGGAAAGACTGAAGTCAGGAGGAGAAGGGAATGACAGAGGATGAGATGGTTGGATGGCATCACTGACTCAATGGACCTGAGTTTGAACAAACTCTGGGAGTTGGTGATGGACAGGGAAGCCTGGCGTGTTGCAGTCCATGGGGTTACAAAGAGTCAGACATGACTGAGCAACTGAACTGAACTGATTCTCTTATAAACTCCCCTCCCACCCAGGCTGCCACACAACATTGAGCAGAGTTCCCTGTGCTAGACAATAGGTCCTTGTTATCCATTTTAAATATAGCAGTGTGTACATGTCCATCCCAAACTCCCTAACTATCCCTTTCCCCCATCCCTCCCCGCTGACAATCAGGAGTTGGTTCTGGAAGTCTGCTTCTGCCAGGTGACACAGTGATAAAGACTCCACCTGCCAATGCAGGAGACACAGGAGATAAGGGTTCAATCCCTAGGTTGGAAAGATCCCCTGGAGAGGGAAATGGCAATCTACTCCAGTATTCTTGCCTGGAGAATCCCATGGAAGAGGAGCCTGGTGGGCCCCAGTCCATGGGGTTGCAAAGAGTCAGACATAACTGAGCATGCACACACTGAACTTATTCGTATCACTTCTTTTTAGATTCTTCACATAAGGGATGTCATATGATATTTAAACACATTGTTTAAAGTTAAGTTTCTGATTTGCAAATGAACTGGTGCCACAGATGAATTCAGAGGAATGACCCTTGTATGCATTTAATTCCACAGAGAATACTTTTGGAAATCCATTGATAACTTCTGGTCTGTGGGCTGTTCCATTGGCATAAATATCTTAGACATGGATTCCCAGGGATGTGATCCAGTTTCTTTGCAAGAGGCGTTTGTGCTGCTATTATAATTATCCTCATCAGTGTCATTACCAACCCCTACATTGTAAAACCATACTCATAGAGACTCTTGGTGACAACTGATAGCAAACCCATTCAAGCTGGCTTAGCAAAATCAGCCTTTATTGGCTCATGAAGCTTGAAAGTTCAGAAGTAGAGATGGATTCAGTCATTCTACTTAACACCTATCCTTCAGTCTTCATCTCTTACACTGCTTTAATTTTTCTCCATAGCACTTGCTATTACCTGACATGGTGTTCTGTGTCTGTGAAATGTGGAAGTGTTAGTTGCTCAGTCCTGTCTGACTCTTTGAGATCCCGTGGACTGATGAACCCCGTGGACTGTAGCCTTCTAGGCTCCTCAGCGCATGGAATTAATTCTCCAGGCAAGAATACTGGAATGGGCAGCTATTTCCTTCTCTGGGGTATCTTCCCAAGGATGGAACCCAAGTCTCCTGCATTATGCAGGTGGAATCTTTACCATCTGAAGCCCATTCCATGTCTCAGTTCAGTCACTCACCTGTGTTTGACTCTTGGAGACCCCATGGACTGCAACATGTCAGGCCTCCCTGTCCATCACTAAATCCTGGAGCTTGCTCAAACTCATGTCCATTGAGTTGTGATGCCATCCAACCATCTTATCCTCTGTTGTCCCCTTCTCCTGCCTTCAATCTTTCCCAGCACGAAGGTCTTTTCCAATGAATCAGTTCTTCGCATCAGGTGGCCAAAGTATTGGAGCTTCAGCA
Organism: Muntiacus reevesi; assembly: GCF_963930625.1. Classification (NCBI taxonomy): domain Eukaryota; kingdom Metazoa; phylum Chordata; class Mammalia; order Artiodactyla; family Cervidae; genus Muntiacus; species Muntiacus reevesi. The sequence continues at coordinate 17,919,406 of NC_089263.1, read as the reverse complement.
TCAGTCCATCCAATGAATATTCAGGACTGATTTCCTTTAGGATTGACTGGTTTGATCTCCTTTCAGTCCAAGGGACTCTCAAGAGTCTTCTCCAACACTACATTTCAAAAGCATCAATTCTTCAGGCAATTCTATATCTACTTGGTATTTATTGCTTGGAGTCCCCACTGGAATGCGTGCTCCAGAAACGTAGGATCTTTGTTCATCCCAAATGCTGAGTATCCAGAAATGGACATGGTCTATAGTAGGAATGTGATAAAAGATTGAATGAAAGAATGAATTCATGCAGATACTCACATGATGTCTCTGGAAATTTATCTTTAAACATCACTTGTTCTGCTTCTCTTTGTGTTGCTCTCATTCTTTGAAATGCTTCTTCCCTGTGGGGACCAGATGGCTCACAACAGAAAGAGAACTTCTTTTTCTCAATAGAACCAGCAAAAAGCTCACTGGCCAGATTGGGTCATATGTCCTTCCTTCAGCCAGTGAGCATGTCAAGGGTGATGTGGATGTTCAGAGTGAACCACAAAGTCTGAGGGCAGGAGGATATAAGCTGGGCAAAACTAACAAGAAACTTGGTTAAAATAGAACGAGTTTATCAGTTGCTCTCGGGGGCACTTTATCAACTGATACTCACAAAACTTTGGAAGGAGAGTACAACTTTATTCTCCCGATTTCCAGATGAGGAAATTGAGGCCTAGGGAGGGTATACTTCTTTGAGCAATTAGGAAGCACTAGAGCCCTGTCTTGACCTCAAGTCTTCTTGTGCTTCACTGAGAATTCTTTGTCCTGCAACAGACCTGACTGGATAGCTTTTCAGTGTGGAAGAAAATAGCTGTGCCCTAGCTCTCTCATTCTGAGATCAGCAGTAGAGCATTTATAGGGTTTTCCAGCTCATGGTGTCATTTTGTCTAGAAAACACCGAACTGGCAATTTCACAGCTGAAGAACCAGGCTGGAAAAGAGGAAAGTCACTTGTTAAGCTGGTGTGGTGATAAGCAGAGAGACTGAACTTAAACCCAGGTTTAAACCAAAAAAACCACTTCAAGTTGTTTCCAGTAAAGCCAGTGCTTCTCAAGAACTTGACCTGGCTGGGTCACCCTCTTGGGGTTCTGGTTTAATTGCTCTGAGGTGTGGCTGAAGTGTCTGGATTTTCAGTTTCCCTGAGGGGATTCTGATGGACAGCAGGCTTGAGAAAAAAGTGGAAGTGTTAGTCGTCTCCGACTCATTCTGATCGCATGGGCTGTAGCCCGCCAGGCTTCTCTGTCCGTGGGATTCTCCAATTGGAGTGGGTTACCATTCCCTTCTGCGGGGGATCTTCCTGATCCAGAGATCAAACCTGGGTCTCCTGCATTGCAGGCAGATTCTTTACTGTCTGAGCCACTAGGGAAGCCCCGCTACCACCACTCCATGTGCTGAAATGCAAGGCTGTTGCTTGTTTTGGGAAAGGACAGGAGTCAGGGTAGAAACAAGCTGGAGAGCACTTGAGGAGATTATTGGAGAAGAGAAGAGAGCTGATGTCTTTCTGGAAGCTGCCTGGGCTGATGGAGGAAGCTGATATTGGCTTCTTTTTATTTATTTATTTTTGGTTGCACTGGATCTTCACTGCTGTTCGGGCTTTTCTCTAGTTGTGGTGAGTGGGTGCTAGTCTCTAGTTGCTGTGTGAGGGCTTCTGACTGTGGTGGTTCTCTTGTTGCGGAGCATGGGTTTGAGGGCGTGTGGGCTTCAGTAGTTGCATCTCATGGGCTCTAGATTGCTGGCTCAGTGGTTGTGGCACAGACTTAATTGCTCCAAGGCATGTGGGATCTTCTTGGACCAGGAGCTGAACCTGTGTTGTCTGCACTGGCAGGTGGACTCCACACTCCTGGACCACCAGAGAAGCCTGATATTGGCTTCCGGATGCAAACTGTCTTCGGGACTGGGGGCAGGGCTACTGCTAGTCCACCGGTATTTTTGTGCAAATTAGAAAATCATTCCCTTTAGCAGCCTCAGCCCTGCAGGCACCCAGGTCTGCAAGATGATGGTTGCCTTGGAAATTTTCAAGGAAAACACTCTGCGTGAAGGATACAGCCATGCACCAGGCATAAGGCCCAGTGAGCAGACAAGGACTGAGTCTCACCTCCACTTGCTCTCTCGAATGCCTGCCTTGTGCACTGAACAACCTGACCAGGAACTAAGGCAGCTCTGGATGGGAAAGTCCAGCTAGAAATTCCATGCAGCAACAAGCTGATGTCTAAAAACAACAAGCTGTTTTTTGGCTTGCCTTGGGCTTCCCAGGTGGCTCAGGGATAAAGAATCTGCCTGCCAAGTAAGAGACTTGGGTTCGATCCCTGGGTGGGGAAGATCCCCTGAAGAAGGAAATGGCAACCCACTCCAGTATTCTTACCTGGGAAATCCCACAGACAGAGGAGCCCAGTGGACTATAGTCCATGGGGTCGCAAAAGAGTTGGACATCACTGAGTGATCACAACCGCAACGAAACTATTAAATTTATCCCTTGGTAGACAGGGAGAAACACACATGGGGTCTTGCTATTCTAGTCCTTGAACTGATAAGGAGAAATTGGTTGGTAAAAAAGAAATGACTAGAGTTTCTGGAAAGCTCCCATGGTAACTCACAGTGGATGAAGCTGGGCATCATCAGATATATTCCCTAAATGTTAGGAAGGTGGACCTGAGTAGAACTGAGGAAAAGATGGCTAATTCATAGCACAAGACTTGGAAAAGAAGATGGCTCAAGGGAATTGAAAGATTGTCAAAAGCGTAACACTTAAATATTTTTTTTTCATGTTACAAGAGCAATCCAAACTAATTGCAGAAAATGTCGAAAATAGAAATGAGCCAAAAGAAGACATGCCATTTGAAATTTTACTACTCAGAAATAACCACTAACAGTTTTTTGTTTATCCTATCAGTCTCTTTTCTATGCTTATAGATACATTCATACATACTGCAAAACAGGATCATTATGTATAGACTGCCTTGTACACTGCTTTTTAACTTAACAATATTCCACATTTTCCATGCCATTAACTGTTCTACCTTGTTATTTTATGGTTGCATGGTAACTCACTTAATGATTGTGTCATAATTTAATACATTTCTATTTTGAAATTTACATTGTTTCCAAGTTTTTACATTTTAAATAGTGTTGGATGAACATTCTTTGAGTTATACCTAATCCCATATATTCCTGAATAAATGCTTAATGGGGAAATTAGGGTCAAATACATTTTGTCAAATAGCTCAGCAGGATTTTCTGCTCCTACCAGTGATGGATGAGAAGGTGGGTCTCCTAGAAGTCCCTCTAGCTGGAGTCAGAACAATATCTTTGCTTTAGCAGTTCGTTGGCTTGAAATGAGATGGTTGTTGTTGTTGTTCAGTCGCTTAGTTGTGTCCACCTCTATGTGACCCCATGGACTGCGGCACACCAGGCTCCTCTGTCCTCCTCCATCTCCCGGAGTTTGCTCAAATTCATGTCTGTTGAGTCAGTGATGCTATCTCACCATCTCTTCCTCTGCCACCCACTTCTCCTCCTGCCCTCAATCTTTCCCAGCATCAGGGTCTTTTCCAGTGAGTCAGCTCTTCACATCAAGTGGCCAAAGCACTGTAGCTTCAGCTTCAGCATCAGTCCTTCCAATGAATATTCACGGTTGATTTCCTTTAGGATTGACTAGTTTGATCTCCTTGCTGTACCAGGGACTCTCAAGAGTCTTCTCCAGCACCAAATTTGAAAGCATCGGGTGAGATGGAGTAGGATGCCGTTCCTGGGATAGATGACAAAAATTGAGACCCTGAAAATGGACAGTCCTGAAGAGCTGGTTCCAGGGGTGTCTTCTCACACTGCGAGATTTCAGAATGACGTTCATCTCTCCTGAACCAAACTTACGGGTTAGAGGCAGTAACTAAGCCTGCATCCCATTTCCTCCCATTGTCATAAGACCAGGGGCAGAGTTCATTCTAGGCACTGTCTTCCTAGGTATCCTCACCGCCCGGGGCCTGGGCACCCAGCACTGCCCCTGAGTGCAGTGGGCAGGATGTGGACAGGATGCATTCTCTACAATGAATAAGAAGATCTGAGAGGGACCCAATCAGCTGGCTTTCTGAGAGCCCTGGGAGGCATTCTACACATGTGAGGAGGATGCAGGCTTCTCTTCTTAGAAACCTCTTTTCTTCATTTTTGGTAATAAAACTTAATTTTTCATCGTAAACGTTAATGCACATCCTCTAAAGAAAATGTGGAAAGCCTGGGGTGTAAAGTGAAGGAGAAACCGTGCATAGGCCACTACCCAAAGGCCGAGCGTTGGTGCGCGTCTCTCAAGTCCTCCGTGCATGTGAATGTGTGTGTGGGTGCAGTTGTTCTTTTGATATAGTTGTATTTGCACTGTCTCAGTTATGTTTCCATCCTGCTTTTTCCATTTTAGCTTCATACCCATTTTCCATGTTATTACATGGTCTTGATAAATACTTTTTGATTATGTAATTCTCAGTTATGTGAATGGGCCACCATTCATTGTTCAGTGTTAATATTTAGACTTTTTTTTTTTTTTGCTGCACCACGCAGCATGTGGGAACTTAATTCCCCGACCAGGGATCAAACTCCGGCTCCCTGTAGTGGAAGCCCAGGGCCTTTACCACAATATTTAGACTATTATTTCCATTGCAGATAAGGAAGCTGAGCCCCATAGGAAGTACGAGATTCACCCAACACCACAAGATTGGTAAGAGTCAACATTTCATCTATTCAGCTATTATTTTAATTATCTGTATTTAATTATTGTTATTCATCCATTCAGCAAGCGTGTATAGTGTGCCCGCTATCATATCACATACGTCCTCCACCCCTGCGTGGATATGCGTCCTTCACTCTGAGGCTGGGTCATTCCTCTCACCCTAGGGCACGTCTGTTTTCCTGATCCTTGACTTTGGGCTCAGTCACGTGACTGGCTTTGGCTGATTGGATATTAGCAGACCTGGTGCAACAGGGAGCTAGGAGTGCCTTGAATGGCTGGTTTTGCCCTTCTGAGCATCTGAGAAAAACCTGGCCTGCTAGCTTACTGCTTCCGGGAGGCAGATGAGTGAGTGACAGGTGGGGCAGAGTTGCTCTAGCCCGCCCCTGACTCATGAGTGACACAGACAGGCTTGTTCTTGGTAGTCTCTGAAGGCCTCTGAGATCTCGGGGGCCGTCAATGAGTTCCTTTTTTAAAAAAAATAATTAATGTATTTATTTTTGGCTGCGCCGGGTCTTCGTCGCTGCGCCGGGGCTTTTCTCTAGATGCGGCGACCGGGGCCCCTCTCTAGTCGTGGTGTGCATCGCGGTGGCTCTCTTGTCGGGGAGCATGCTCCAGGGCGTGCAGGCTTCAGTCGTTGCAGCACGTGGCTCAGTAGTTGCAGCTCCTGGGGTCTAGAGCGCAGGCTCAGTTGCTCTGAGGAATGTGGGATCTTCCCAGATCAGGGACAGAACCTGGGTCTCCTGTATTGGCAGGCAGATTCTTCACCACTGAGGCACCAGGGAAGCTGCATATAGCACTCCTTCAGGAAGCCCCCCGACCTCTCACAAACTTTGACCTGTTCTGCCTTCCCTGGGTCCTCTCCTTAGGGTCCCTCTGCCTGACCCCCACACCCCCACCCCAGGACATCGTTCCTGTGTCACAGATCAGTCCTGCAGCTCCCGGGTCATCATGTGGGACAGGAGGGATGGAAGCAGTCCTGGTCCCACTTCCTGTCACCCAAGCCTGCTCCTTTTAGAGACAAGCCCAGTGTGATCCAGCTCTCAGACTCAGATTTGCTGTTTCTTTTTTATACCCAAGGCCCCGAGCCCTTCTGTTCTACTTGGGATAAACTAAATAATTCATCCAACACATTTTACTGAACCACTACTATATGCCAGTCCGTTCGTTGAAAACAAACTCTCCTTTTATTTTCCAAAGAAAATGCTTGTTTGTTTTCATGTAAAACACCCAGTGCAATGCCTGCCGTGTAGCTGGTGATCTTCTGATGGCAAACATATCGCTATTCTAGAAAAACACTGTAATGGATATATGTGTGCATAAGTCTCGGTTTCCATTTTTAAAAAAATTCCTTGTATTTTTAATTGCCAAAGCAATGCATGCCTGTTTGAACAAATTAAAATATCAAATTACATTTAAATTTTAAATTAATTGACAGGAGCTTGGTTTTTGTATCTCCCAGGGAACTGTCTGGTGGGTAAAATGAGGCTCGGCTATGGCTCAGTCTTGTGCTATGTGTTTGGCACCAGGCCTGGCACAAAATAAGCTCCCAATAAATGGTAACTGCTGTTTTGTTTAATTCATTTTTATTGGAGTATAATTGGGCTTCCCTGGTGGTGCAGACGGTAAAGAATCTGCCTGCAATGCTTAAGACCCGGGTTCCATCCCTCGGTCGGGAAGATCTCCTAGTGAACGGAATGGCTACCCACTGCAGTATTCTTGCTGGGGAAATTTCATGGACAGAGGAGCCTGGCGAGTACAGTCCTTGTGGTCGCAAAGAGTTAGAGCGACGAACACTTACATAGTGTTGGTTGATTTACAGTGAATGTTGTGTTAGCTTCAGGTGTATAGCAAAGTGAATCAGTCATACATATACACATCTTTTACAGATTTTTTGATGTGGACCATTTTAAAAGTCTTTATTGAATCTGTTACAACATCGCATCTGTTTTATGTTTTGGATTTTTGGAGGCAAGTGGGATCTTAGCACCCTGACCAGGGATCAGACCCACACCCCCTGCATAGGAAGGTGAAGTCTTAACCATCGGACCACCAGGGAAGTCCCCTACCCACTCTGTTTTAGATTCTTTCCCCATATAGACCATTACAGAGTACTGAATAGAGCTCCCTGTGCTATACAGTAGATTCTTAATTACCTATTGTATATAAGTTATATGTGTAAATTATATTGTGGTGTGTACATGTCAGTATACTGGTGTGTATGTATCAGTAACTGCTGACTATTCAATATAACTGTAACTGTTCAATATTGCTGTCAACATCATCAATAAGCATAGAACCGGACGTTCAATCATTGCTTTCCTCTGTCAAGGTGATGCCATCCAGGTGCTTCCAAGCAGGTCTTCCTGATGCGTCTTCCTGGCCCCGCCCTTTGTACTGCCTTTGTGAGTGCAGACATGGTGTGGCCCACCTGCCAGCCTTCTCCCGGAAGCATCAGGTCATGGTCAGTGGGAAGCATCCCTTCAGGCTCTCTCAGGTTCCATGGCTTTGTGGCCCACCTTGCTCACTGCTTCTAGAGATGGGGGTTCCTCCCTCATCCTTCCCCTCCTCCTCCCCCATCCTCCCGTGAATGCAGTCAGGGGCCAGGTGCTTGCAGTTCCCGATCCTCCTCTCCCTGGAGGAGTCTCGAGGGACTATCCTCTCCTTCTCACTGTGGCTGCCACTGTCTGAGGTCAGGTTGGCAGAAACTCCTGCCAGGAACACAGAGATGGCCTCCTCTTCCTCCAGTCTCTACCTGTATCACCTGATTAATTAATTAGAGTCTGAGGAATTAGAGTGTATACCTCCGATCCCATCTCTTGGTGCTGAAAGCCCTTCCATTTCTCCCCGTGGATTTACTGAGTCACACCCTCAGTGCTTTAGGGCTCGTGAATCTCTAACCCTCCCCATGAACCATGCTCCATGCTATAGCAAAATAGCATACCAAAGTAGAATGTGAGCTGTGACATGGCAGGGACCCCAGTGTGCCAAGGGAAGCCTCCCCAGCTGTGCCAGGCACAAGGCACGCGCCACAGTGCTCATGCATAGCTAGGAAGTGTCTGAGCTCAAGCCCCCAAGTTAGGCGTTTATAGTTGTGTGATTTGGGGTGATTTATTAAGCTTCTCCGGAGGTTTCTTTTCCCTCTCCAGAAAACCACCTTCATAATAACATCTGTCTCACGGGGGTTGTTCCAAGGATTTAGCAAATTAATACCTGTAAAATGCTCACCTGGTACCGGGCATGTACCAAGTGCTCAGTAAACCTTCCAGGCTTCCCTGGTGGCTCAGTGGTTTAAAAAAAATTTGCCTGCCAATGCAGAAGGCACAAGTTCGATCCCTCGGTTGGGAAGATCCCTTGGAGAAGGAAATGCAACCCACTCCCATGTTCTTGCCTGGAGAATCCCATGGACAGTGGAGCCTGGCAGGCTACAGCCCACAGGGTCGTAAAAGGGTCAGACACAACTTAGCGGCTAAACAACAACAACAGTAAACCTTAGTCATGAAAGAAGAATGAATGAATGAGTGTTGAACTGGGCTGTGCAGGGGTGCCGGTTGCATGGGCTGGTGCACCCTAGGTGGCACAGTAGCCTGGGTGCTGCCCCCCCCCCCACCTGAGACTCTGCCCCTCCCAACCCGAGGTGCCCCCAGCCTGGGCAGCCGGGGCTATGAGCCCAGTCTGCTGAGGGGAGAGGGCTGTGGGCTCACTTCACGGTAAGGTAGCCAGCCTGGGCGGAACAAGGACAGACATTAAAAACCTATTTTCTCACTGGGCATAAGTAATTGGCAAAAAAGCTCTAAATCCATAGCTGTCAGGTGAAGTCATTTCCGAGAGAAAAAGGATAGAGGGAGCGAGCTGGAGGGGGAGCCGGGGTGGCAGCCAGAGGGAGGGAGTGAAATGCAGAGCAGGGCGCTGGAGAGAGCGGGACAGAAAACCTTCTCCTTCCCTCTCCCAGATCAGACCCTTCTCTCTTATCAACCTCTCTCTCTCTCTTTTTTTTTTTCTTTCCTGGAAAAAGAGATTTCCAAGGTGGTAAAAGTAACGAAAGCCAACCCTGGAATTATTTAATGAGCCAGAATGAATTGCGTTTGGAATCATTTAAATGGGATCTGGGAGCATTTAACTGCAGCTTGGGATCTTAACTAGAGTGGGGAAGGATCTTTGTGCTAATTGCTGGCAGTGATATTCCTACAGGGAGGGAGAGATAGCAGAGAGCGATTAGCAGACAAGGGCTCATTTCAGAGTCTGAGCTGCTCAGGCGGGAGAGTGAGCACCATGGCAGGGCCGCCTGGGGAGCCTAAGTCCCCCCGCAGGCAGTGGGCGTGGCCTGCAGCCCTGGGTGGGGAGAGAAAGGGGGGTAGGTAGGGCGACAAGGATAGGGCTTCCAGCAGTGGAGGATCCAGCATCTTTCTGAGGGATGGGCAAGTGGACAGGCATCTGCAGAAGGGGGTAAAGTGAAGGTTCTAGCCTCCCATTGGTCCCCTGCCCCACCTTCCAGAACAGGGGCTTTGGGAAGTGAAAGTGTTACTCAGTCAGGCATGTCTGACTCTTGGCAAATATCCTGTCAGGCTCCTCAGTCCATGGGTTCTCCAGGCAAGAATAATGGAGTGGGTCACCATTCCCTTCTCCAGGAGATCTTCCTGGAGACTCGAGTTCGAACGCAGGGATCGAACTCAGGTCTCCTGAATTGCAGGCAGATTATTTACCATCTTAGCCACCAAGAAAACTCTGAGAAGGCAATGAATTTTGCCAACTTCCAGGTAAGGGAACAGAGACAGCTGCATTTCGGTTCTGGTTCTTTCTGTTTTATCCCACACACCTCACTTAAAGGTCTCTCTGCTGGTTGCACCTTTAATCACCAGTTTTGTTTGTTTTGGACTGTGGGATTCTGCTCGTTAGCTTTGGGACTGACAAATAACTCTGGGAGGGCATTATTATTTGCCCCATCCTCCATGGGGTCGCAAAGGGTTGGACACGACTGAGTGAGTGTGGTGTTGGATAAGACTCTTGAGAGTCCCTTGGATTGCAGGGAGATGAAATCTGTCAATCCTAAAGGAAATCCGTTGTGAATATTCATTGGAAGGACTGATACTGAAGCTGAAGCTCCAATACTTTGGCCACCTGATGTGAAGAACTGACTCGTTGGAAAAGACCCTGATGCTGGGAAATGTTGAAGGCAGGAGGAGAAGGGGACGACAGAGGATGAGATGGTTGGATGGCATCACTGACTCGATGAATGAACTCGATGGACGTGAGCAAGCTCTGGGAGTTGGTGATCGACAGGGAAGCCTGGTGTGCTGCAGTCCATTGGGGTCGCAAAGAGTCAGACGTGACTGAGCAACTGAACTGAACTGAGCGAGTAACACTTTCACTTTCACAGATAAGAAAGGGCTTCCCAGGTGGCGCTAGTGGTAAAGAACCCAGTGCAGGAGACATAAGAGACGTAGGTTCAGTTGGGTTCGATCCCTGGGTCTGGAAGATCCCCTGGAGGAGGGCATGGCAACCAGTACTCTTGCCTGGAGAATCCCACGGACAGAAACCTGGTGGGCTGTGGTCCATAGGGTTGCAAAGAGCTGGACACGATTGAAGCAACTTAGCAAACACGCACAGATAAGAAACTGAGGCTTCTGACTGTGACTTCGTTGAGGACACACAGGTGATGAGTGTCACAGGGTGTGTCCTGAACCTTCATCAACCTGTAGTCATGGTTACAGCACGCAGGCACATGTTGAATGCCTTCATCCCTGTCTGCCAAGATGAGTCTACAAGTCTCTGGAATCACTAATAATTATGACAGATCGAAAATGCTGACTTCCATATGAAAGTCAGAGGAGAGAGGGCTCCCTTCTGAGTGGTTGACCAGCACAGACATCACCTTGGAGTGTGGGTAGGATCTGGACATGTGGAGATCTGAAGGAGAGAGACTGTTGTAGGGGCATAACTTGAGCACAGACAGGAAGGGGGGAAAGCCTGGGGCATTTATGAGAGATATCAGATGTTTCTCTCTGTCTGCAGAGGAGGGCGGAGCTAGGGAAAGAATTGGTGTCAGATAAGGGAGGGTTTTGCATGCCAGGCTGATGAGTTTGAACCTCATTTTGCAGGCAGTGAGGAGCTCTGGGTAGGTTTTGAGCTGGGGAGCAGTCGCGAGAGATTCATCTGGCAGTAGTGTGGGTGAAAGGCTCAGTGTGGAGTGAGGAATGACCACTGGGACCAGTTAGAGATCATCATAGTAGCGTATAGAGGAGGCAGTGAGAGTCTGAACTAGGACAGTGGTGTGGGCTGGAGAGCAGAGGACCCCTGCCCAATTCATGGCCGCACCCTCAGCCCACACTGGCTATCCTAGGTATGTGCCATGGTCCTCCGCCACACTTGGACCTCAGCCTGGGTTGGAAAACACAGATCACGGATGCCAAGTATGTACCATGTGGGGGCACAAGGCTGTGTAGCCCAGAGGTCCTCTGGGCATCTGGATGGGTCCTTGCTTTTGACAGGTGATGACCAAAGCCAACCCAGACCTAGCCACTTACCCTGTCAATAACTCCACAACCCCTCTTCCTCTCAGAGGCCTGCAGCTCATCACCCTGACAGTCCAGAAAGCTTATGCTAGAGCTTCCTCCACTCTGAGCACACACATTTTCTAATTCCAAGTTATTGGCACAGGGAAGCTGCCTCCGGGGTATGGTTTCCACTCATCCATGGAATGGAGCACACAGGACAGACCTGTGCGGAGTGGGTTTCCATTTAAGTGTGGAACTGGGGGCTTGGACTATCTTCCCACCCCAATTCTTAAGTCCCCTTCATTGTGATGCATGTTCCTTTTATTCTGTCCTCTGTGCCACCTCCTCCAGGAATCCTTCCCTGATTCTCCACAGCCACCTGTGCCTCTCTTCCTGGGAGAGTTGCTTTCAATACATTTGTGCCTACTTTGAGGGCAGAGCCTGTGTCTTGCACATATTCCCTATAAGGCCAGCAGAAGCAAGATGGACAGAAACCTGTCATTCACTGGTGGTGGTGTTCAGTTGCTCAGTCGCCTACTCTTGTGACTCCATGGACTGGAAACAGCTTCCCTGTCCTTCACTATCTCTCAGAGCTTGCTCAAACTCAGGTCCATTGAGTTGACGATGCCATCCAACTATCTCATCCTCTGTTACTCTCTTCTCCTCCTGCCCTCAATCTTTCCCAGCATCAGGGCCTTTTCCAGTGAGTCAGCTTTTCGTTACCAGGTGGCCAAAGTATTGGAGCTTCAGCTTCAACATCAGTCCTTCCAGTGAATAGTGAGGGTTGATTTCCTTTAGGATTGACTGTTTTTCATACTTTGTTGTTATTTCGCTGTTCTTCATAATGCTAATAATAATAACAATTAATGTAGTCAGATGCTCTGATCACGTGGTGAGCATCTCAATACATTATTTCTAATTCTTAAACAAACCTGCAAGAGAGGGATCATTGCCACCAGCTTCAAACCAAGGAAGTGTGAGAGAGGCCAAGTCACTTGACCTCATTCCTACAGTTAGGACAGGAAGGTATCAGGATTTGCTTGCAGACTGCTCAGCTCCAGAGCATGCTCTCTGTCTCTCTTTGGTGGACTGGAGTTATCGTGATCAGGCTTCAAACACCATCTCATGGTTCATAGGTTAATAGCAGCAAACCATAGTGAGAGGGCTGAGCTTGGCCTATTGTCCATCTGAAGGTTCACTTAAGGGTTTAGCCCATGAGGAGAGGTTTGCTTGTTGTTCTAAATCCTCTGTTCATGCAACTTGCCTCAGCTCTAGGTCACTAGGGAGATTGTTGGGAGCTGGAGGCCCTACACAAGTTTCCAACTCCTGACGGAGATCTCTGAGGAAATGCTATTGCTCTGGGGTCTTCCAGCCTATAGGTGGCGCTGTTGGACCCTGGGAAGTCCTATGTTGCGGAAGATGGAAGGAACAATGCCAGGTTGTTCCAGCTCAGCTGGGCCAGTGGTGGGGGATGGAAAGCACAGCATTCTTTGTAAGAACTGACCCTGGAAACAGCCTAAATGACCAGCAAGATGAGCCGAGTTAAATACATGATAATACACCCACATAATGGAATGCCACGGAGCCATTAAAAATTATGACATGGATTTATGTTGATTGATCTAGAAGGATACCTCACAATATATTTTGCTGAAGGAAAAGCATGCCTCGGGACATTTGATATATATAGCATGATCCCCAAGATACAAGACTGCAAAAGAGAGACAGAGATGGATAGTAAATGGGATGGATGTTCACCAAAATTATTAACAGTGTATGTAGATCTTTTTAGATGGTGAGATTTCAAATGATTTTTACTTTAGTCATTTTTACTTTAGTCATTTCTACTTTAACCTTATCTGTGATATGTGGATTTTTTAAAATAATAAACATATATTATCTTTGCAGTTGGGAAAAATAAATCCATTTTTTCATTTGAAAATGTATACATCCAACCAGAGTGAAGGTGTCACCCACTCTTTCCAAACCTAGTCCTGTTCAGAGTGTAGCTACCTCTGATGTCTCATCTCTGTGTTAGTGATTAGTTATTTCTTAGCAGAAGAATGGAGATATGTGTCACCAGTCTTGCACACAGAAGAAGCTGAGCAAGGCACTCCTGGGCCAGTTCCAGGACCCAGTGGGAACTGAGGGCCCGGGCGGTTCCCAGCACACCCCGCCCCTCCCTCTCCAGTTTCCACCTCCACCCTCCTCCCCGCCATCCTCACCCTCCTCCGGGTGTCTCCAGCAGCTTTCATCTCCACAGATTCTATTCAGCAGCGAGTCCCTGAACTTTTCTAATTGAGATCAGAGATAAATATAGTGGGGAAGGAAGGAGGGAGAGGGAGGAGGCCTAGTTTTAATTTGCAGCATTTCCCATTAATAACAACTTCTAATTAAAAAGTCTCTATCTCCCAGCCGAAGTCCAAGAGAAAAGTCTCTCCAGGTCTGTCTGGCTGGAACCTTTGTGCCAATGAGTTCGGAGTGCAGATTTCTGCACCAGCTGAGCCCTCTCTGTCAGAAGCCATAATTAAGCTGGAAAAGAAAAAAAGAATAGAAAGGGGGGGGGGGGAAGAGGGATGTCATCTAAGACCATAGGGATCCTCCCTTGATGCAGTCTTAGAAGGAAGCCATATGCCTTCCTTGGACAGTGGTGCCTACTGGGTCAGTCCTCCTAGAGAAGGTGGTCAAACCAGATGATTCAGGAGGCAGAGTTTGAGTAGGGTGGGCGGGGTGTTATTTTTTTGGAGGTGAAGCTAAGTATCACAGGAGGTTGGAGTCAGTAAACTCAAAGACAGAGCTGTCTTCCTGCATTCAGGGTATATCTGCCTATCTTTTCTCTTTCTCTTCTCCCCTCATTTCCTCTACAGAGCCTCTATCCTCTGTGGTTTGTGAACATGTGTGTGTGTGTGTGTGTGTGTGTGTGTGTGTGTATGTGTGTGGAGGGTGTGCTGATATTGCTGCTGGAGGAGCGATGGCTGTTAATAGTCTAAGATAGTAGGGTGTGCCATTTAATATTGATCTAAATACAAGCACCAGTTTATTTATTTATTTTTTTGCCCAGAAACATTTTTATACCTTTGCAACTTGCTGAATTGAAGTAGGCACTCAATAAACAACTGTGAATAAATGAAGGGCTGAATGAACAAAAAAATCCTCTCTGAGCTTCAGTCTCATAGCCTTCTGGTTATTCACCGCCTCTGCTTGGATCTTCAGTAGGCATCTCAGACATCCAGCCCCTGCAAGCGCACAGTTCTGGTATTGCCCTTTAAAAAAAATGAACATAAATCAATGGGAGCCATTAAGAGGAAAGTGATCAGGGTGAAAAGACTCAAGACCATGCCATATGGTGATCTGAGCGCCAAAGAATTGATGCTTTTGAACTGTGGTGCTGGAGGAGACTCTTGAGAGTCCCTTGGACAGCAAGGAGATCAAACCTGTCGATCCTAAAGGAAGTCAGTCCTGAATATTCATTTCAAGGACAGTTGCTGAAGCTGAAGCTCCAATACTTTGGCCACCTGATGCCAAGAGCTGACTCATGAGAAGACCCTGATGCTGGGAAAGATTGAGGGCAGGAGAAGGAGGTGACAGAGGATGAGATGGTTAGATGGCATCACCAATTCAGTGGACATGAAATTGAGAGAACTTCAGGAGGTAGTGGAGGACAGGGAAGCCTGACATGCTGCAACCCTGGGGTTGTAAAGAGTTGGACGTGACTTAGTGACTGAACAACAACAAGAGCTCATTGGTTCAGGACTTCCCTGGTGGCCCAGAGGTTTGGTTAAGACACTGTGCTTCCACTGCAGGGGGAGTAGGTTTGATCACTGGGTGGGGTGATCCCGTATACCATATGCATGGCCAAAAATAAGAAAAATTTTAAAAGTACGTACTTAAGATCTGGTTGGTTCATCACAGTGCTGAAGAAGTTATGGTCTACAGCAGGGACTGGCAAATTTTTTTGTATAGGGCCAGATAATAAATATTTTCAATTGTTCAAGCTCTATGGTTTCTGTTATAGCTACTCAGCTTTGCTGTTGAAGTGTGAAAGCATCCGTAGATGATAAATAAATGAATAGGTGTGACTGTGTTTCAGTAAAGCTTTATTTCTGAAAACAAGTGGAGGGCCAGATTTGTAGATTGCTGATCCCTGGTCTATAGGATTGTGTCTTAGCATGGCTGAAGAAATGTCCAAAAGAGAACTGGTCTGTTCTGAGGGTCCTCAAGTGAAAGAAGTTGAGCTGAAGAATGGAAAGCATAGGTCTGTAAATTTTGTTCCCTTTAAGGAAGATGTTTAAACAGCCACAGTTTTTGGTTCTGCATTGGGCAGAAGGCTATGAGTCCTCATGTATGGATTTGTTGAGACAAAATTTAGGGTAACTTGACTGAAGAGTTGCAGAGTGTGTCCAAACTTTGGGTAAATGGTTGATTCAATCCCTGGGGACTTTCAAAATCCCTGGTTATTGGGATATTCTAAGGTATATGCATATTGACATTCAGGGAAACAAAGTCACAGATTTGGTGCCTCTCTAATGTATGAACCATTGCAATTTGCATATTGAAGACAGCTTTATTTTTCAATTATATCACCAAACAGAATTTGTGCCTGTATCCATGGGTGAAAACCCACAAGAATGCATTGTCAACTTCATTTAGGATATAATCCATCTCAGCTCCCATCTGGGTCTCTCATGAAGACCCAGACACTAATCATAGACTGTAGTCACTGCCCTACTAATACAATAGCATGAGGAATGTATGAAAATTTGTTTTCTATTTAGATACAAGAAAAGAAACATTTGGCATAGAGCCCTCTACTCCTCTTACCTCCTTGTATTTGAAAATATTGCTAATTGATCTTGACTCTCTTCCTAAACCTTGGCCTCAAATAGTTAAGGCCCTAGAATTTTTATAATAGAAGAGATGTAGGACCAGCTGCCTAGTTGGAATAGGAATGAGAGTGTGGAATCAAAGCTGAAGTATGTTCCAGAATGGAGGCAGGAATGACTGAGAGTCCCCAGTACCCCCTCCCTGAGGACCCTTCTTGGTTCCCCACTGCCCCACTTCCTCAGAATTCTTCCCAACACATTGCTCCAGGCAGCTAGCATCAATTTATTGGAGGCAGCTCGTTGTCACTTCTGGTTTAGAAAGTCCAAGTCCATTAACTGGCATTTTCTATAACCTCCTAGAAGTTGGCCAGTGGACAGTAAGCTGATACCCTAAGATTCTCCATTGAGCATTCTGTACAGAAGGAATCAGGAAGATGGGATGTCTCAACATCTTTGACATCATGACTCCTTAATAAAATACTGGAAATGACTTAGAGCTTTTGGGTGCAGGAGTATCCCGGGTCAATACCTTGAGCCAGGTTCTGTCTAATGTGGAGTAAGTTGGTGACACCCACTCACCCAACCTTCTTCCATGCACTCAAACCACCTGTGTTTGTGCCCACCTGAGTTGTAGGGTGGAAGGATGAGAGGTGGCAGGGTGGAGTTCTGGTGAGAGACTTGGAGAGCAGTGGTCTTAGTGTTGTCTCCACACGTCAAGCTGAGTACGGGGTGAAGGCAGGAAACCAAGGGTGCGAGCAGGCGTAGTTGAATGCGAGTTTGTGGAAATGGAACGAGCCCAGTGAGACCATGTTTCAGTATGGTAGCCCCAGGGTTAGAGCATCTGTAGGCTGAAGCGGAAATAATCAGGGTCCTGCCATAGAAAATGGTACCCAACATCAAATCCCAAAGCCCAGTGTGACAATGTGAATGGTGTAATAGGCAGCAAGACTCGCCTTTGGAAGGGTTGACCACATGTTGGAATTAGATGTGATGGATGGATGAAGGATGATGGTTCTGAACTAAGGCAGAAATGGTGAGTAAGGTGCTTGTGTTTGCATCTCACTCAGAATAAAATGGGTTTGATCCCTACGTTGGGGAAGATCTCCTGGAGGAGGGCATGGCAACCCACTGACAGAGGAACCTGGCAGGCTACAGTCCATAGTGTTGCAAAGAGTCGGACATGACTGAAGCAACGCACGCACAGCATGCAGAATAAAATATAAAGACATCACCATAGTCCAGGGTTCTTAACCTTGACATTACTGATATGTTGGAGCAGATACTTTTTTGTTGTTTTGGGTGGCTGTCCTGTGTGTTAGAGGATGTTTAGCAGCATCCCCTGGTGGTACTCCCTCCATTACCCACCTCCCACATTGTGACATCCACAAAAGCAAATTGTCCACAGATGAGAACCACTGTATAACCTGCCAGGCTATGGTACCCAGTGTATATTCTAGGGTGGAAAAAAGACCCCAGTGGGAGGGGGGGATCTGGAAGAAATGAAAGAGGCCCATGGGTCTGGAAATTGACTAATTTAAAATCTCAGGACAGCTTCCCTTAGATCAAATTGGGTTCCATTTTCCTGACTTCCATTTTCCTAAGTTTTCCCTGGTGCTCAGATGGTGAACAATCTGCCTGCAATGCAGGAGACTTGGGTTCGATCTCTAGGTCGGGAAGATTCTTTGGAGAAGGGAATGGCAACCCACTCCAGTATTCTTGCCTAGAGAATTCCATAGACAGAGGAACCTGGCAGGCTTACAGTCCATGGGGTCACGAAGAATCAGACATGACTGAGCGACTAACACTTTCACTTTCCTTGACTTAGAGTTTTGTTTCCTATGCGCCCACTGTACCTCACATCTATTCCCAATAAAGCTCTTAATTTCTTGTATGGCCGACATTTGCATGCTCTTACAGCCATAAGCCTTGAAATCCCTCTAGGGCAGGGATTTCCCTTGTCTCTGTGTTCCAAGGGCCTGGTATGGTTTTTGGCATGTAGAAGTTGCCCACTGCACGTTTTCCAAATGCATGCATGAATAAATGAAGGAATTAGTGATTTGGGGATTGTTCCCTGGCCCTCCAGCATCACACATGGACCAGAGGTGTGGACCCTGAATCACCGACACAGAGCAGATATCAGAACTGGAGAATGTTGAGTCTTTCCCCTCTTCTGGAAAAAACATAAGTCAGCCTAGGAATGAGGTCCCTGAGTCACTGAGGGGAAATGAGCCCAGCGTGGGGACAAGTGGCTGAGCTCAGGTTCGGGACCAGGCCAGGGAGGCCAAGTCGGCGTGCCTGACATCCCAACAGCGGCCAGGCCCCGAGTCCCACTCCCATCCATATGGTCCCCTGCAGCTGTGCTGACCGCCTCAGCCTCGCTCCCGCACCCCACCGCTGCTCCTGGGGCCCAGCAGCTGGGAGCACGCCCACCAGTTAATGAACCTCTCGAAGGGCGGCCGGGCCAGGAGCCATCAGCACAGCTCCCTACCCAACAGGCTGCCGGAGCGGTGATTTCAATTAAAGGACCATTACCATGAAATCCTATCCAGCCCCAGGTCCCATCGGCCAGCGGGAGGCCTCTCTTCTCCCTGTCCCAGACCCTGCTCTGTGGTTACTGGGCGACCCTCTCACTGGGGCCCACTGCCTTCGCTAAAACACAGCAGCTGCTGCTAATAAACAAACATATTGATCATACAGATATGGGATGTCAGGGACTTAATTCATGAATGAAGTGAGCTTTAAGAGTGCCCGGTGGGAGCTGGCTCTGTTTAAAGGGCCAGCAGCTGCCTGAGTCCCCTTGAAGTGGGCTCTGAGACAGGGCAGAGAGGGAGCCTCTCCCTGACCTGGGTCATGGGTACCCAGGAGGCGTGCAATGGAATCCTCCACTCCCTGGATACCACCTCCACCTGGCCCCTTTGCCTTTCTCCTCCAGGACCCTCTGCAACCTGGAGACCGTCAGGCGAGGTGGCAGTTCTCTGAGGGTACAAGGGCTGAGCCAAGACAGAGAAGGAGAAGAGGGCCTGCCCAGGCTCCCCTGGCTCGGGCTCTTGGGCTCCCTGCCCTGATGATGGTGATGAAGGCCTTAGACCTGACTATTGGTCTCCTCGACCACCTGCTGTCTCACTGGAACATATGCTATAAGAGCCCCAGGAACCCTGATGAGGGGTCCACTTTGGGATATTGAAGTTCGTTGACACTCCTTAGTGTGATCATTAAGTGAGGAGCTGGGGACCTAGGTTAAAAAAATGTTGTCTTTGGCCCACAGTAAAGTGACGGAGAGGGTTTCCTAGGTGGCTCAGGGGTAGAGAATCTGCTTGCCAATGCGAGAGTTTGTGGGTTCAATGCCTGGGTTGGGAAGAACCCTTGGAGGAGGGAATGGCAACCCACTCCAGTATTCTTGTTTGGAGAATCCCATGGATGGAGGAGCCTGGCAGGCTACAGTCCATGGGGTCGCCAAGAAGCAGACATGACTCAGCAACTAAAACAGCAACAACAAAAAGTGATGGAGAAGCGAGCAGGCAGGTGATTTGAATGCAGCGTGGTAGGAGGAAGGGAGGACCAGCATCTGTGTGGCTGTGGGAGCCGAGAGGCACTTTGCCAGGGAAGGTTCCTGAAGCCAGTGACTCCGAAGTCCAGACAGAGCAGTTTCAGGGCAGCGGTTGGCATGGGAGACGTGGTGGGCGCAGTAGCGCAGGGATGTGCCCTGAAGAACAAAGGGATGGTAACCTAAAGCAAACCAGGGACGCTGGGCAGGTCATGTGGTGAGGTTCTGCTGGAGGACGAAGGATCAGAGAGGCTGCAGTGGAGAGGTGAGGGGGTCGAGGCTGGAGACGGGCAGGAGTGTAGTTGTGGGGTCGTGTCTAGCGCCCTAGAAACCATGCCGCGATGAGGAAGCTCCTGAGCGGTATGAGGCAGAGGGACGACGAGATGACCTTTGAGGATTAGGAAGATCTCGGAAGTCGTGTGCTGCAGAAGGGCCTGGAGGTGGGGAGGTCTTTGGGGGCGAGTGTATAAGGTCAAGGAGAGAGAGCGCAGGCTTGGACACTGGCTGCTGGGCCAGGGGGAGAGGAAGAAGGGCTTTCAGGATGCAACAGTCAAGCATTAGCCCACCAGCAATGAGTCTCATTAATTTTGAATTTGAGACCACTTTTGTAAAAGGCCCGAGATGCTCTTTATCTGGGTTCAGAAATCTTTTCTTTAGAGAGGGCCTAGGTCCCCATACCATCAAGCACAGTGAAAGCTGTTTGCAGAGGAAAACTTATAGCCTTACATGCCTTCATCATTAATGAGGAAAGTCCTCTCCCCCACAAAGGGGTGGCACTAGGTAATTATCTCAAGAAATTAGGAAAGGAACAATTGAATAAACTCAAAGAAATGAACACAAAGATAAAAGCAGAGATTAATGAAATCAAAACCAAAATATATTAGAGAGGATAAATAAAACCCAAAGTTTGTTCCCTGAAAAGTCTAGCAAAACAGATGAATCTGGTTTTAGAGCCTGATTAAGGGGAGGGAGAGATATTAATGAGAGAGAAAACAGAGATGATATAAATTAATTGCCTCAGCAAGAATGCTGGGAGGAAGTTAGAAACACAGAATTTGAGGTCCACGAATCTCCTACATTGTTCCTACCCCAGTAATGGACGTGGCAGCCCCTATCCATGCTTACCCCTCCATTCCGGGAAGCCCGAGGAGATCAGTGATATTTTATTAATGTGATTCCCCGTACTGTCAGATAAAACAATAGTGACTCACATTTATTGAGCTTTTCTCCCCTCTTTATGCCAGATACTATGTTAACTACTTTGTGCGGATTTTATCTTAATCATTCCAGGTGGATCAGTGCCTCGTTGGATACCCATTTTACAGATGAGAAAATAAATTTAACACAACAGCGTAATTTGCCCCCAGCCCCTACACCTCTAGAGGTAGAGGCAGCATTAGTTGCAGGAGCTTGACTCCTGGGCTGGTGCCCTTAGGCTGCTGAACTCACTTCTTTCCCCTGCTTGCACTGCCCCTGGGTGGCTACGTGCTCAGTCACTTCAGTCGTGTCCGACTCTGTGGGATCCCATGGACTGTAGCCTGCCAGGCTCCTCCGTCCATGGGGATTCCCCAGGCAAGAACATTGGAGTGGGTTGCCATGCCCTCCTCCAGGAGATCTTCCCAGCCCAGGGATCGAACCCACCTCTCTCATGCCAGATGGGTAGGTTTGGAGCTATTAAGGCTGAAGGAGCAGGATCTGGTGCCCAGCCAGCAACGCTCTGGGCCCTGGGCTCCTGCAATGGTTTTGTCTCTTAGATGCTCAACTTTGGGAAGTCAATCTGAGTTTCTGGAGCTCAATTTACTCTTCTTTAAGGGAGCTAGACTGGGCCCCTATATGATTTAAAAGGTATTTTATGTCTTTAAAAATGCTTCCTGTTCAGACCTCATCACTAATTCAGACAAGCCTCGGCATTCAGTATCAGGTAGTAAGTTATGGCTACTGGGCATCCTCCCTTCCATCAGGGACGCCCCGGCTGCCCTCTAAGTGAATAGACCGGGACAAAAATGGCCACAGTAGGTGCTGCTGGGAGCGGCAGTGCTGCCCTAGACCTGGCAGCTCAGGCTCCTGTCCCAACGCCCAGCCCACTCCCATCCTCCTCTGGCTGCACCCCTCCCCAAGGGCCGAGAGGGACACAGCAGAACCCACGCTCTCTTCCCTGCCTTCTCTTCTCCTTCCCTGCCTCCCTGCCTGGATGCCCGGAGTGCACTTCCGGGGCCTTCGTAGACCTCTGACCCTGGGCTGCTTCCCCAGGATGAGCTCACTGCTATGTGCACACCCCACCACACACACACACACTCCAGGGGTGGGCAGGGGCACACGAACGGCTGTGAACAGAGCCTGACTTCGCTGGTCTTGGACTCCACAGGCGGAAGGACACTGGGCCCTTCGTGGTGTGAGAATGAATGGGAGTGGAAAGAGAAGGGGAGCCCAGGGCAGGGGCCCCCACCTGAAGTCTTATCCTCCATACGGTGCCCCACAGGGAGCTTGTTAATAAAAGGAAAATGTAGTTGCCTGGTAAGAGTTAAGGCTCCACAGAAGACATATTTATAATTTTCTCATTTATTTCATTGTTGGTTGTGCTGCTTCACTGCTGTGCGGGTTTTTCTCGAGTTGCGGCGAGTGGGGGCTGCCCTCGAGTTGTGGTGTGCAGGCTTCTCAATGCAGCGGCTTCTCTTGTTGCAGAGCACGGCTCTAGGTTGAGCGAGCTTCACCAGTTGTGGCATGTGGGCTCAGTAGTTGTGGCCTCTGGGCTCCAGAGCACAGGACCAAGAGCTGTGGGGCATGGGCTCAGCTGCTTCAAGACGTGTGGGATCTTCCTGGATCAGGGATTGAACTCCTGTCTCCTGCATTGGCAGGCGGATCCTTTGCCACTGAGCCACCAGGGAAGCCCCGCAAAAGACATATGTAGATGTGAATGGCAGGCAAGGTGAGAAGGCACAGGACAAGTCAACTTGACTCTTAGGGGACTGGGTAAGTTAACAGTCTCAGAGAAAGAGAACCTCTCAGAAGGGAGTCAGGCTGCCACAAGACAGAAACCAGAGCTTGGAGGCAAACCTGGGGAAACCAGAACCACAGCCGTCTGTCTCAGTTTTCTGATCTCACAGCCACTTCTGTCTCTGGGCCCTGACCTGAGGCTGACCAGAGCAGTTCTCCAGTGAGAACCTGGCCCTCCACAGAGATATGCCCGACTTGTAGACACGGGGGTGGGGTGGGGTGGGTGGGGTGGGAAGGAGAGGGTGGGATGAGCGGAGAGAGTAGCATGGACACATACATCCTACCATATGTAAAATAGGGAGCCAGTGGGAATTTGCTATCTGAATCTGGGAGCTCAGACTGGGGCGCTGTGACAACCTAGAGGGATGGGATCGGGGGTGGGAGGCAGGAAGGAGGTTCAGGAAGGAGGGGGCATGTGTATACCTATGCTGATTCATATTGATGTATGGCAGAAACCAACATGGTATTGTAAAGCAATTATTCTTTAATTTAAAAAAAAGGAGCGAGAGAGACCAAAAGACTGGGTTCAGTCACTTCTCCATATGGTCATCGTAAGTATTCATGGCGACCACCCAGGTGTGAGGCACAGTGCCAGGGCCACTGGTGGGCAGAATCAGACCCACTCCTGCCCCGCGTGGAAATACAGCCTTATGGTGGAGCAGTAGAAGAATCGTGCAGATGATGTAGAATGATGCTCATGAGATGCCCGGGGTGGGGGGTGGGGGAAGGGCCAGGATGCCCCGAGGCTGCACAGCACAGGCCCTGGCCCAGCCTGGGAATCAGGGCTTCATCTAGGAAGTGGCGTTCAGAGGTGGGACAGTTATGTGTCCAGTCCTGGAGTGGGCAGCGGCCAGTCCGCTAAAGGTGAGGTATGGAGGAGAGAGAAATACCTGGATGGAAAGCTGGGTCATAGGGGAAGAGACAGCATCGGGAGAGCCTTCTAGATTCTAGTCCCCTGTGATTGCTGGTGGGGCCATTTCCTAAAGTGGCAAAGTTCAGGGATGGGAGTTTGGGAGAGATCATGAATTTGATTTTGGACCTGTTGATTCTGAAGTACTTAAACAATAATTTATTTTAAAATAATTTCAAACCTGAAGAAGAGTTGCAAGAACAGCACAAAGAACTCCCATCTCCCCTCCTCCCAGACCCCCCTCAATATAGTTAGCATTTAATTGTATCTGTTCCATCACCTTTAAATACTCTGCACAGAGACTCTTCATCCCCATCCTACAAGCCCCTAGTCAGGAGATAACCCATAGCGTGGAGCTCACTCATTAGAAGAGACAGTGATGCTGGAAAAGATTGAAGGTAGGAGGAGAAGGGGATGACAGAGGATGAGATGGTTGGATGGCATCATCAACTCAGTGGACATGAGTTTGAACAACCTCTGGGAGATAGTGAAGGATAGAGGAGCCTGGCATGCTGCAGCCTATGGGGTCACAAAGAGTTGGACATGACTTAGTGACTTAGGACATGACATACCAACAACCCCATTCAAATGTCACCAACCCTCTCAAGTAGGTCTTTTCCTTCCCGGCCCAGCATCCCATCCAGGATTCGTGTAGCACTTGGATGCCATGTTGTTTTGGCCTCTCCAGTCTGGAGTATTCTCCCAGGGTTTCCTTGACGTTCCTGGACAGTCAGAAGAGTACAGGTCTTTCTGTAGGGTGAAACTCAGCCTGATGTAGTGTGAGGCTTCCTTGTGACAGGCTCAGTTCTTTTGTGTCAGGTTTATCCAGGTTACTCATCCTCTTTAGTGCATGGTTCTATGGGCTTTAACAAACACAGCACTGGGTCACCACCACCACAACAAATAAATAGAACGTGTCCACCTGGGGTTTCTTCATGGGCATGTGACCTGTGTAGTTACATAAGGCTCAGAAGGGCCCTGTGCTTGACTTAATGCTGTCCTGTCAAGTCTTGAAGTATTTAACAATTTTTTTTTTTTCATCAAGGGGCCCTGCATTTTCATTTTGCACTGGGCCTTGTCAATTATGTTTTTATTTCTCTTGAATAAGTTGTTGTTGTTCAGTCACTAAGTCATGTCTAACTGTTTGCAACCCGGTGGACTGCAGCGCACCAGGCTTCCTCATTCTTCACTATCTCCTGGAGTTCGCTCAAACTCGTGTCCGTTGAGTCAGTGATTCCATCCAAACATCTCATCCTCTGCTGCCCCTTTCTTCTTTTGCCATCAATCTTTTCTAGCCTCAGGGTCTTTTTCAATTAGTCGGCTCTTTGCATCAGGTAGCCAAAGTATCGGAGCTTTAGCTTCAGCGTCAGTTCTTCCAATGAATATTCAGGGTTAATTTCCTTTAGGATTAACTGGTTGGGTCTCCTTGCAGTACAAGGGTCTCTCAAGAGTCTTCTCCAGCACCACAACTTGAAACCATCAGTTCTTCGGTGCTCAGCCTTCTTTATGGTCCAACTCTCACTTCCGTACACAGCTACTGGAAAAACCATAGCTTTGACTACACAGACCTTTGTCGGCAAAGTGATCGTGATAATCAATAGAGTGACATTGCTGGGTCAAATGGTAAGTGTCTGTTTAACTATGTGAGAAGATGCCAAACTGTTTTCCAAAGTGGCCTCACCGTTTCGCCTTCCCACTAGCAGTGGGTGAGAGGTCCAGCCCCTCCACATTCTTGCAAACTCTGGGTGTTTTCCACATTTTAAAATTTTAGGTGCATAGTGATTTTATTTTGAATTTCCCTTATAACTGATGTTGTTGGACATCTTTTCATATGCTTGTTTGCCATCTGTATATCTTAAAGTATCTGTTCAAATTTTCTGTCCATTTGCAAACTGGATTTGCTTTTTACTATTAACCTTTGAAAGTTTCTGAATGTATGTTCTGGACATATGTCCTTTATCACATATGCGTTCCATATATACTTTGCCCTCATGCACTTTTGAAACACTCAGGTGGTAGGTAGAGCTAATGATCAGAGGAAGGTTTTAGGCTGGTGATGTAAAAATGTGACTTAATTGTGTAAATAGAAATTGAAGTCATGGGCATGGGTACAATTGCCAAGAAAGAAAGCAGAGAATTTAAAGAAGACATAGGTCAAGATTGAGTGTTTAGAGATAACAAAATTAAACATCCAGATGGAATGGAATGAGCAGGAATAGAAGATTGAAAGAGGTGTCAGAACTGTAGAGAAACCCAGGAAAGACTGAAATCAGGGAAGAAGAGAAGGGTATGTTTCAAGAAGAAAGGACTGGTCAAGAGTGTTGGATACAGTTGAAAGATCGAATAAGATGAGGTCTGAAAGTTAGCCTCAGTAGATTTAGCAACCTGGAAGTCACTGATGACCTTAGCAAAGCTTTGTATGTGGAGTGACGGAGCAAGGCTGGCATTCACACCATAGCTAATGACACAGCCGTGCTGATTGTTAGAATTTTGCAATGATTAAGTACTGATTGGTGAATGACTACCACCCCAGCCCACTGGCTCTGTCCCTGGCTCTCCTATGGGGCCTCCCCATGGTCCAGTAGCAAAGTCAACTTTCCAGCCAGCAGGGAATCTCTAGGACTCTGCTAGAACTCTATGGCGAGTTGATTGGTTTCCAGGCTGTATCTGTATCTAAACATCCTGACGGTCACTGCTGGCTAGAAGCTGTATTTGAAGTGGATTGAGAAGTGAGTGGGAAGTGAAAAAAAAACTGAGATAATAACCATGAACAATTCTTTAGAGAACTTTGCTTCTGAAGAGGAGGAGAGAGACAGACAGAAACTGGAGGAAGACGGTGACTCTGGGGGTGTTCGATTGTTTTCTTTGTCCTTTTCAGATGAGAGAGATTTGAGCATATTTAAATGCCAATGAGAAGGATGTTAATCAAGAGAGAGGGCTTTATTCAGACAGATCGAGACACTTGAGTCTGCGTGGCCTTTATGTTTCTGTGTTTTTCAATGTAAATTAATACATGAGAATTCAGTTGATATATTTATCTACAGAACTCAGTTGTCCTAAGTGACAGATCAGCTCTTAATGTTTGAGTACCAGATTCTGGAGTTTGGTAAATTCAATGGTGTAAAAAACTACCTGGGAAAGCCATTCCTCCTGTTAACCCTTCCTGGCACCATCCCAACCTCCCTGCTAGAGGTCTGTTGGATCTTCATAACATCACCCACTCAAACCCAGGGCAAGTAATGCCACCACCCCATTTCTGAGACAAACCCCAGCTGCTTCTTCTGACCCTGGTGGTAGCTGAGTGTGTAGGTCACTGAGTATTGATTAGATATTGATCTCTGCCTCTGAGGAGCTCATCTTTTTAAAAAAAATTTATTTAATTAGATTTTTAAAAATACTAGTTTGGTTTTTTGATGGTTGTTGTATTTATTTATTTATCTGGCTCTGTCGGTTTTTAGTTTCAGCACTCAGAATCTATGATGTGTCGTGCGGGGTCTTCATTGTGGTGCATGGCTTAATTAGTCACGCTGTGGCATGTGGGATCTTAGTTTCCCAACTAGGGATCAAACCTGCATCCTCTGCATTGCAAGGTGGATTCTTAACCACTCAACCATGAGGGAAGTTCCAAGGAGCTTATCCTGTGGAAGAAAAGACAAGACAGAACTAAACCAACTTGAGCCAATGCAACTGTTAGTCCCTCGGTCATGTCTGACTCTTTGCAGCCCCATGGACTGTAGCCTGACAGGCTCCTCTGTCCGTGGGATTTCCCAGGGAAGAATGCTGGAGTGAGTTGCTGTTTCCTTCTCCAAGGGATCTTCCCAACCTAGAGACTGAACCCAGGTCTCCTGCATTGCAGGCCAGCTCATTACCATCTGAGCCACCAGGGAAACTAAGCCAATACAAAGAAGACAGCAGTGAGCCTTCATCAATACAAACCTGTGAGGGAGCTCAGAGCAGAGAGAGACAGGCTTGCCAGGGAAGAATATAGTAGTGTAATTGGGTGTCCTCCTCGCGAGCCCTCTGTCTCACCTCCCTGGGACTCTGTGCACCGTTTTGCACATTTCAGGCCCAAGACATTGGTATTTGGGACAGCTCCCTGGCCTTGTCCTGCCATCTGCACAGCTGCACGGGGGTCAGGATTGAGTTGGACACAGTGCGCCACCTCTGGGACTTAGGACATCATCGCATCCCTCCTTTCAGACTCTCTTCAGACCCTGCAAATAGGGCTGTCCGCCTTCACCCACCTCTTCCCCTGTAATCTCTCTCTGCCATATGCAATCCTACCCCCACCTCAGTGACTGATGGTGAGTGATTCTTCCAGGGTTGACTTATCAAATCCTCCCAGGGAGTTTTTCCACCACCTCTTTCACTAGAAAGAGAGGAAATCACAAGCTTGAGTCCACTGGAGCCTTTTTAAAAACATGGCTTATGTATTACTTTTATTTTTGGTTGTGCCGGGTCTCTGTTGCTACACATAGTTTTTTCCTAGTTGCGGTGCACAGGCTTTTCATTGCGGTGGCTTCTCTTGTTGCCGTCTAGAGCACGTGCTCTAGAGCTCAGGCTTCAGTAGCTGTGGCGCACAGGTTTAGTTGCCCTGCCGCAGGTGGGAATCTTCCCAGATCAGAGATCAAACCCATGTCCCCTGCTTTGGCAGGCGGATTCTTACCCACTGCGCCATAGGGAAGTCCCCAGTGGAGCCTTTTGACACAGAAAATAGTTGTTTCGTCCCAGGGGGAAGGGGCTTCCCAGGTGGCGCTAGTGGTGAAGAACCCGCCTGCCAATGCAGGATATATAAGAGATGCGGATTCGATCCCTGGGTTAGGAAGATCCCCCTGGAGGAGGGCATGGCGGCCCACTCTGGTATTCTTGCCAGGCGAATCCCATGGACAGAGTAGCCTGGTGGGCTACAGTCCATGGGGTTGCAGAGTCAGACACGACTGAAGTGACTTAGCATTCACACATACAAGGCGAAGGCCAAGTTCCCTTTCCTGACTGAATTTTCTGTAGACTTCCATGTAGCTCTTTGCTCACACCGACTTACAAGTTCCTGAGGTTTCCTCCCCTCTCTGGACAGAATTACCTTCACTTTTCCTGTCTAGCAAGGGGAGGAGCTCTACCGCACAGTGCAGAAGGCTTCTTCCGGCTCTGCTGACTTATGGAGCCTTTGTCCTTTGTGGTGGGTATCCGCCCTGAGCCAAGGACACCCAGGCACTGCCATCCTCATTGTCCACCTGCAGCAGCCACCCACACCGGATCCATGCAGGGAGGCCACCCCCCACCAGGGAGGCCTTGTGGCGCTTCAATGGCAAGTTTACAAAGTACGGATGATGATAAATAATGTCTCCTCATCATTTTTAACCTTTCGGAAGAATGTCTGTATGCATAAGCCAGAGGCTTTTATTTTAAAATCAATTGTGCTCATTGTGTTCTTTGGAAAAATAAATGAGACGATAGGAAGAAAGAAGTGGGATCCGGGGTTTATTAACACAAAGAGGTTGGAGTGAAGTGTGGTTACATGGGCCTGACTAGCCCAGACTGCTATTGTCCTGGAGGAGAGGGTTAGCAGCCGAAAACCCCAAGTGGTTGCTATGGGAGAAGAGAGCTTCTCACGCTCCAAAAATGTACCAGACATATGTGGGCAAGACAGCTGTCTCCATTAGCCACAGGCGCCCCAAGAGCCTCCATTCCCTTCCTAAGGAACATGGGGCTCTTATCCCACGTATGGACTTTTAAGTCTCAAAGGTCAGACGTCCAATCCGAGTTTAACCATTTATTAGCTCTGTGACCTTGAGGGGGCCACTTGATATCTCTTCTGGAGAATGGAGGGAGTGATACTCACTGCGTGAAGTTCTGAGAATTATGGATACCCTGAGCCTATGTAGCCAAAGGCTTGTCGGGGCTGTGCAGACTGCATGTAGACATGCCCTCAAGGTAACAGGTGGATTGCTGGGTTTGGGCTGGTAACCTGAGAGAATCAAGGCAAGATCTGTGGGTGCAAGAAGGGCTGTCATTTTCGCTCTGACCTCAGTTGGATCTGCCACTGCCTTGGAAAACCATGGCATTCTGATGACAGCACTTGGGAAACTGGGAACACCACCATGCCAGGCTCTAGGTGTCTGTGCTCAATTCTGTGTAGAGTCACAACAGACACACACTGTCTGCCCTCATCCCCACTTCATCACTCAGGACCTCACACTGCTTTTCCCAGCTCACCTCCGCATCTTTTTTAAAAGGTTTTTTTTTCTCTTTTGCTCCTTTTTTTTTTTTTTAATTAAAAAAAAATTATTTATTTACTTACTTTATTTGGCTGCATCAGGTCCTAGTTCTGGTACGTGACATCTTCATGGGCTCTCTAGTTGTGGCTTGTGGGCTTGTGGGGTCTTAGTTCCCTGACCAGGGATCAAACCTGAGTTCTCTGCATTGCATGGTGGATTCTTAACCACCGGACCACCAGACAAGTCCCAGCAACTGCCACATCGTGAATGGAAAAGGAAGGGAACTCTCTATCATCTTTGCAGGGGGAAACCATGAAGAGGTTGGTTGGTATTAGATTCTGTATTAGGGGTTGGTTCACTTTTACTAGTTACGTCACTGTACATAAGATAACATCCTTCTAATGCATGGCACAGAGCAGATTCTCCAAGAGACCAGCAAGCTTTTCATTCTTTTTTTTTTTTTTTCTGACTTCCAAAGTGGTACCAGTGGTAAAGAACCCACCTGCCAATACAGAAGACATAAGGAACATGGGTTCGACCCCTGGATTGGGAAGATCTCCTGGATAAGGGCATGGCAACCCACTCCAGTATTCTTGCCTGGAGAATCCCATTGACAGAGGAGCCTGGCAGGCTGCAGTCGTTAGGGTCACACAGAGTCAGACACAACTGAAGTGACTTAGCACGAACTGACATTGATATGAGGAGGGGTTGTCATTTGCCAACAGAGGCCTCAGTGATGGCAAAGAGATCTTACTGGAGAGGCCACATTCTCAGTTTTGTCTCAATGATCTGCATTCATCTGTTCTTCTCTTTTCTAGGGCTCTCTTATTATGACCTATGTCCTAACAGGACCAGAGACAGAGGTATGGCGTGAGGGAAAAGGATGCAAACAGTGACTGTTTCTTCTGACTCATCAGACATTATTCATGAGGTTTGATTCATTGGGCTCGGGGTTAGTTGCCCAATTGTGTCCGACTCTTTGCAACCCCATAGGCTGTAGCCTGACAGGCTCCTCTGTCTGTGGAATTTTCCAGGCAAGAATACTGGAGTGGGTTGCCATTTCCTCCTCCAGGAGATCTTCCCAACCCAGTGATCAAACCCAGAACTCAGAACTGGGACAGGACTGAAGGTTCTGGTTGCTCTGGGGACCAAGGTCTTCTTCTGAGACTCTTTTCAGCAACATGGGCACCTTCCCGGTGCTCCGTCATTGTACCCTGTGTGGATGACACCCCCTGGAATTGTGCAGCACAGAAGCCCTGATGTTCATCATTCCTTAAACTCCAACTGCAATAGGCATCATTCTATAAACCTGCCATTTCTTCCTGCTGTATGGTTAAACTTTATGCCTGGATTGACTTTGAGTCAACTCTAGTGAGGTGGATGAACCTAGATCCTATTATACAGAGTGAAGTCAGTCAGAAAAAGAAAAACAAATATCATATATTAACACATATATATGGGCTTCCCTGGTGGCTCAGATGGTAAAGAATCTGCCTGCAATGCTGGAGACCCAGGTTTGATCCCTGGATTGGGAAGATCCCCTGGAGAAGGGATTAGCTACCCACTCCAGTATTCTTGCCTGGAGAATCCCATGGACAGACGAGCCTGGAGGGCTACAGTTCATGGGGTTGCAAAGAGTTGGACACAACTGAGCAACCAACACTTTCATTATGGAATCTAGAAAAATGGTACTGATGAACCTATTGCAGGGCAGCAGTGGAAAGGCAGGCATAGAGAAAAGACTGTGGACACCGCAGGGGAAGGGGAAGGGGGCAGAAATTGAGAGAGTAGCTTTGAAACATAAACATCACCGTATGTAAAATAGATAGCTAACGACAAGTTTCTGTATAACACAGGGAGCTCAACCCAGGGCTCTGTGATGACCTAGAGGGGTGGGATGGGGTGGGGAGTGGACGGAGGTTCAAGAGGGAGGGGACATCTGTATGCCTTCTTGTGGTGAGTCAGGGAGTGGTAGGAAATAGGTTAGAGAGTCAGGCTAGACCCCTCTTTTTGATAGACCTGGAGTGAGTTCTAGAACCAGACATTGGAACACAAAGTCATTCCCAGTGTGGTAAGCAGAGAGTGTATAGCATTATCCTCTTGAAAGCATTTAGGGAGTTACTCTGACCCCATGCCCACCTGGAAGATGACATTCAAGTCCTAGACCACCTCTAAAAACCCTTCTCACAGTGCAGCAGAGATCTGATAGGCTGTGTGGCTGGCTCTTCTTGGCTCAGGGACTGGCCGAGATGAGCCTGCAGTTGGCAGGGTTCAGCACCCACAGAGGACATGGAGGAAGTCTGAAAAGGCTTAGCTGGGGTGTGGTCTGAGGCCATTGGCTAAATTCTCATCTTTGCTTTTTGAATTTTTCATGCTGTCCCTGCCCTCCATCAAGCTGGCTATGAAAAAGTTGTCTATGTCATACTTTGTCTGCTCAGGCTCAAATTACCCTTCGAGGAAGCATCCTCGTCTAGAACAGGAGCTCTCCCTGCAGAGCCAGGACCCTTAAAACCCCACCTGCTAGATAGAGAACATCTTTTGAAATCACAGAACATTAGAACTGAGGACGCATGCGTGTGTGCTGAGTCTCTTTAGTTGTGTCCGACTCTGTGCAACCCTACAGACTGTAGCCCACCTAGCTTCGCTGTCCATGGGGTTCTCCAGACAAGAATATTGGAGTGGGTTGCCATGCCCTCCTCCAGGGGATCTCCCTAACGGAGGGCTCAAACCCGCATCTCTTATGTCTCCAGAATTAGCAGGTGGGTTCTGTATCATTAGCACCACCTGGGAATCCTGGAACTGAGGATGCTAAGGCCCAAATAGGAATAGGTGATTTTCTAAGGCTACCAGCTAGTTAGTGTAGAAGCCTGCCTTGGGTCAAGCCCGCCTGGATGGCCAGTTTAGTGTAACCTGTTATTGTTGTTCAGTCTCTGAGTTGTGTCCGACTCTTTGTCACCCATGGGCTGTAGCCTGCCAGACTCCTCTGTCCATGGAATTTCCCAGGCAAGAATACTGGAGTGGGTTGCCATTTCCTTCTCCAGTGTATCTTCCCCACTCAGGGATTGAAACCACGTCTCCTGCATCCACGGGCAGATTCTTGACTACTGAGCCACCTGGGAAGCTGCTTAGTGTAACGTACATGACACTAAATAATACACGGATCCATTTCATGGGCTCCCAGAACAGCTGAAAAAATGGACATGTGGAAGTATGTTCATGGAAGCTGGGGCCGAGGGCAGACATTTATCGAAGTATCTTACTGCTTTGGGATTTTTATTACCTTCCAAGACTTGGGCTCAAGTCACTGAGAGAAAGACGATATCAGAGCTTGAGAGTTCTCAGACATCCGTATAAGAGGTCCTCAGATTTTGATGGGTGCATCTCTTTTAGAATTAATTTTTGCAAGCTGACAGTGGGTCCAATTTGCTCTGGCATGGATGAATCAGTCACCTCTGGTATTTTCTGAAAATCAGACAGCGCTCCTTGGTGTTCCATCAAGAGCTGTGCTGGTCTTGCCATTAATTCTGGCGACGATTCTCGTTTTGAGGAACCACACGATAGGTAGCTGATGGGGTCTTTTCCTCCACTGAAGTGGTTTACAGACAAAAATAATTCAAGAAGTGCTGTCATTCTCTGTGCTTTGTAGGTCACTCAAACGAAAATTTAAGGACCAATGAAGCAATCCATAATTTGTCAGGGGAAGAGCAGTCCCTGATGTTAAGAAGTCCTCAGGGGGATAAGCTGAACTTCGAGTGACTGGAATAACTGACTCCTGTGTGCCCTGCATACGGATGGCCCGCATCTGCCTGTGTGGAATGTAGATACACCTCCATGTGGTCCTGTGTCTTATGACTGTAGTACCACCCACAAACTCACACCTATACCTGCAGAGACACCCGAACCGGGACACAGTGTGATAGAGGGCCCAGTGCAGGGTCCCTGGAGCTAAGCAAGCCCCGGCTCCAATTCCAGCCCACCAGCTGATTGTCTGGAGCTAAGCTCTTTCCTCCTCCGGGTCTCAGTTTCTCTGTCTGAAAAATGGGGATATTACACCAGCCTTTTTGGTTTTAGTAAAGATTAAATGAGATCCCTTTATAACAAAAAAAGTGCATAACTTACAGCAGGGCCAATTGCTTTTCTTTTTTTCTTTTGCCCTCACAGTCTTCCAGCTACTTGGGGAAATTTGGTTCCCCTCCCCCGCCACCCAAAGTCCCTGGAAAGTTCATATGTCAGAAACTTTACAGCCATGTGATAAAGACCCAATATGGCCACCAGAGAAGATGCAGGGAGCAAGAGGCTCTTCTTGGCTTTTCTTGGCTCTTCCTGACTCTTCCCTCAAGCAGACACATCTGCTTCTCGGCAAAAAGCAATCACATCCCTCTTATCCCCAAAGGGAACCTGACTTCTGAGACCTTTTCAGGCATTGGGTATCAGGGTAATAATAGTAATAGCTTCCGTCTCTTGCGTTTTTACTATATGCCAAGCATCACATTAAGTACCGTTCGAGCTTGCTTTCCACAGGCCTATCTGTGGGGCAGGAACAGGCATCCTCAGTACAGGGAGACCCAGGCCTTAAGCAGCGAAGTTCTTTGTTCAGAGTTACACAGCTAAAAAGAACTGGAATCAGGATATGAGCCCCAAACAAAGCCTCCACTCTAAATCAAGGGTCCCAGTAAGACATTCGTACATCCACGTTTTCACTGGTGTCATATGCATTGTCTTACATTTGTTGTCAATATTGCCTTGGCATTGATAATGTGTGTTTTAAAATGTCAGGCTCTAGCATCATTCACACAGGTATTAGGCAATGTTTGTCCCCCTCTCTCCCACTTGTTAAAATGTATGCTTAGAAATTGTAGATAAGTGCTACTCAATGTGTGGTCTCAACTTCACTGGGGGTGGTCTTATTAGAAATGCAGATTCTAGGTTCAACCTCAGTCCTGCTGAATGACACTGGGGTTGACCCAGAGATCTGTGTTTTAACCAGTCTCCAGGCGATTTGGAAGTGTGAGCTGCACTGGCATGGATAGCTCTTTGAGCCACTGGGTATATAGCCATGCAGGAAGGTGGAGAATTTAAATCCATCTTTCCCACATTGGTCCTCTCAGCTCTGGGGATCTTTCTGCCTTGTGTTGAAGACCTCGCAATGCTCTTGTTTTGTGAGAACCCAGGCCAGACCTGTTATTTTGCTGATAGCCGAATGAAGAAGGAACCATCCATTTCTTCTCTGACCAAGTCACTCCTCATACCCCTTTTCATTCGGTGACAATGGCAGCAAGCATGGCCATGCTCTGAAAGATTTAAATACTCAATTAATCAATGAAGTATTCCATTAGTGGGATAATCAGTTGCCATTGGCCTGATCCATAGTTACATCTCAGCTGGGCCTAACAAATTGATTCGTGATGAAGTTCTAATTGACTGAACAGTCTGATAAAGGGCCAGTTGGAGTTTATTGAAATACTGGTGAGCAGTCCCCGGGGCCGGGGCCTTTCTTAGGAGAAGGTGGGGGTGGGTGTGGGGAGAGGGGCAGAGGAGCATAATTTATGTCCAGTTCTCACTGCATCTTCTCTGCAGTGCAGTGTTTATGAGTCCCGGGTGCGGGGTACGTGCTCACAGCTGAAGAACAGGGATAAGACAGCCTCTCCGAGCCTATCCCTGCTCCAGGCGGCAGGTGACCAGAGTGGGATTTGCCCAGACATCCTTGGGGCAGTGGTTTTCAAACTCAAGTGTGCTTAACAATGACTCCAAGAACTTCTTAGACTGTAGAGTCCAGGTCCTCGTCTCAGACATTCAGACTTTCCGGGTCTGGGGCAAGGACCTAGGACTCTGCATTTCGGTCAGTTTCCCATTGATCCTGATATTGGTGGTCTCCAGACCTCCCTTTGAGAAATTCTGCTTTATGAGTTGGTGGCTTAGAGGCAGGCTGTGTCTCCGGGGCTCTGCTTCCCCGGGGGGATTCAGGTTTCTTGGGCTTTGTGTATGGGGACAGATGTGCGTGTGTACTGTCGGAGACTCTCTACCTCTTCGTTGCCTGGCACCCTTTTCATTATCTTTTCTTTTTTTCCACTTATTTTGAGTGATTTTTCCTTCCTCATGATCTACATTTACTGCTAATGGATTTGCCTTCACATTTTGATTTCACAAAGACACAAAGTATGCAATTAAAACAGTATAGTATCACCTTTATTTGTTTGATTCACTAATTCACTGGCTTATTCTCAGACATCTTTTAATGATTATGTGGCAGGCACTGAGGATAACTTTTTTGAAAAACATGAAATCAGGCAAATATATGGTTCCTAGTTGCCAGGAGCTCATACTCCTTCGGGGAGACAGGCAGGAAAGTGAAATGCACATCTGAGGTAAGCATAGCACCCTGCTATAGGACTGTAGGTGATTTAGTAGGTTTTGTTACAGGAAAAATATATATATATTATACCCATTATTATTATTATTTGAAATTTGAAAATAATTCTCAGATTTCTGTATCTGTCTTTGAGAATCCTCTCAGGTCAGAAAGTCTCTGGCGAAATGAAGCCCTTTCAACTAAAGATGCCCTTGGGTGGTCTATGAGTGTCCATGAGGATGGCTCTTCTCTTCTGGGGGTGGGGTGGGGCCGGGGGACCGCAGACACTGTTTGGTCTGAGGGGGCTAGTTTAGATATAAATGACCCAAAGTTCTGTGCATATAAAAAGGAGTTTGGGTTTGTCTTTATCATGAAGGGAGAATCGCCGAAGAATTTCATGCTGGGGAGGGCCACGATCAGATTTCAGATTTCCATTTCCAAACCAGATTTCTCATTTTCCATTTCTTTCTTGCCTTCTCTCCTCCTGCTCCTCTTTCTCTCCCCCTTCTTCCTTCTCTCTTTATACACTGTTTTGTGTATATGCAGCTTGAATTTGTGTTTAGATAGAAATGTTCAGTGTTCTCTCTGTGAAAATGCACTGCTGTTTTGGATGATGTGGGACAGGCTTTGGAGCCTGGGAATGTCTTCATGTGGCCCGGGGCTATCGAGTGTTTTCATTCCTGTAGACACAGGCCTGCCTTAAAGTGCCACCGGGGCTTTTTGGTAGCTGGAACCGTTCGTGCAGTTTACCATTCATTCCGTCTCCTCTGTCATGACGTGCTGCTTCTGACAGAGACCGCCAACTAGGT
This sequence comes from Muntiacus reevesi, assembly GCF_963930625.1. Lineage (NCBI taxonomy): Eukaryota > Metazoa > Chordata > Mammalia > Artiodactyla > Cervidae > Muntiacus > Muntiacus reevesi. The sequence continues at coordinate 17,882,540 of NC_089263.1, read as the reverse complement.
CAGAGAAAGCTCCTGGCCATGCCATCTCCCATCTTCTGTTCATTAAGTGACTCCAGTATAAGAGGCACTGCAGGCAATGCGACTGTCGTCTGGATGTGATCTTGGCCTTCAGAGGTTCATCGCCTAGGAGAGAGGCCCCTGGGCGGGTGTGGATTTCACTGGTGGGCACTGGGGGTGACTTACGGGAGACCATGAAGAGCTAGATCACACAGTGGGTAAGATAATCATATACGTGTGATTATCGTAAGTATAATCATACATATGATCTGTATGATTATTTTAAGGTGAGAGTCTCAGTGTGGCATCCGTGCACTTTTAATACTTGCTAATCTCCCTTTTAGAAGAAAAAATAGCAAGTCTCAGGCTCAGAGCTTAGGAGGGACTGTAGATTCCAGCTGGTCTTCGATAAAATTGTGAAGTTCTAATTGTATTTTTCTTCTATTTTTGGTAAATGTGATGGCTGATTTTATGTGTCAACTTGACTGGGCCACAGCAGGGGGCCCAGACATTTGGTCAAACATTATTCTGAGCGTTTCTAGATGAGATTAACATTTGAGACAATAGACTCCGGAAGGCAGACTGCTCTCCCTTCTGTGGGTGGGCCCCATCCAATCAGTTGAAGGCATGAACAGGACAAAAAGGCTGATCCTTCTTCAAGGAAGAGGGGATTCCCTCCTGCCTTGCGACCCCATGGACTGTAGCCCTCCAGGCTCCTCTGATCATGGGGATTCTCCAGGCAAGAATACTGGAGTGGGTGGCCACGCCCTCTTCCAGGGAAGCGTCCTGATTAAATGATAATGGAGGTTGAACATGGGTTTGGCAAAAATGGTGAAAAGGGTTTAGGAAATGCAGAGGTTAGGGCAGGGATGCAGAGAGCCACAGACCCAAGCAGGAATGAGGAGGGTACAAGAGGGGAGGTTGAAGTCCTGACCACTTGCCCTGCTCCCTGCCTACCCCGATCTGAGAATAGGGAGGGAAGCACAGCTGACAGGAAGAGAGGCTGGGTTCTGTGCCTGGAGCATTGGACAAGTGAAGGGCCGGCATTGGACTCACTAACTGCTATCATAGTCAACCTCAAACCTCAGCAGCTTACCCAGTCAGAGGTCATTTCTTGTTCATTCACATCAGCTCCTGTAAAGAGCACTTGGGGAGGAGGAGATGGTTCTGTTCTGAGCCCTGGTTCAGAGGCCAGACTTTGCTCAGCAGGGGCTCCATAGAGCAGCACCATCCTAGGGCTTTACGCACTGATGGGCATGTTCTGTATCCACAGTTTGATGATGGAGTACTTGATATGTGGTCACTGCTACTGAAGAACAGAATTTTTAATTTTCTTTCATTTTAAGTAATTTAAATTTGAATACCTACATGTGGCTAGCAGCTACCATATTGGACAGTGCAGTCTGGAGCCTCATCCTCTTTTATAATCATTCAGGGAGAGGGAGAGAGGGAGAGATTGAGAAAGAAGTTTTATGGGCTGGGCTTGGAGAAGTTCATCACTTTCTCCCACATTTCTCTGGTCAGAATACAGTCATTTGGCTGTGCCATAGTCCCCAGAATGAAGCATAGGTACATGCCCAGAGGAAAGGGGAATGGGTCTGGTAAGAATCTAGCCTGTCTGCCACTGCAGATTTGGCAGAAGAAGGTGATGTACCTGGAAATGAGCAATCTAGGGGTAGGCATTGGGCAGTGACTTAATCAGGGGGCATCCGGGAGGTTGGGTACACTGATGGCAGAGTTTTTATCCTGTGACTGAGGTTCAGGGTTGGGACTCTAGTCTCCAGGTACAAGGAAGCCAAACCATGGAGGATGTGGGGAACAGAGACTATCGATACATCTGAGGCATGGAAAACGGTAGGTCTCAGGGTCAAGGCAAAAAGCCGACCAGAACAGAGGCAAGCATCAGAGTGGATCCTCCAGCAAGCTGTCCAGCCCTGAGTCCTGCCCATAGGAGGGCTGCCATAGGCACCTTATAATTCCTCCCCTTTTATTATCCCCTTAGAGGTGGGGAAGGGCTGAGAGGACATGAAGGATCCAGAAGTTCTAGCATGGGAAGAGGCATGGTTGGGAGTCAGGCTGGTATCTCAGATGGAATCAAGGAGGGGGAAATATAAACTTATTTAACAAGCATATGGAAGGCATATTATGGGGCAGGCAGAGAACAGGAGATTTCAATGCACTAGTTTCAATGGTGAAACATTTCAATGCACTGAGAAACCAAACTTTTATACTCTCAGCTATTTTCCAACTAAGAAATGTACAAACCAGACATCTGCACCTCATCTCCCAACCTCATCCCCTGGTCCACCTTCAACCATAGAGTGAGTATCAGTGACAGGATGGCAATTAGGATAAACCGTGACTCGGAAATTTTAAGCATAATAATGGCTGAGCCAAATCAGTTGCACTGCAAAGACTGCATCAGATTGATCATGAGAAAATGTCTCGCTTTTCCCAGGTACTAAGTGTGGGCAGTTTTGTGGGGGAGGTGACACCTGAGCTGGGCTTTGTGGATGCAGTGGAATTTGACAGGTAGAGATGGGGGGGAGGACATTCCAAGTTGTCATCTGAATGAGCAGACTCACAGGATAAAGGAGGGTGGGTGTGTGCACAGGAGGTGGAGAGTAGACCAGTTGGCCAGAGGTGGGCGTGCTGAGAAAGATCCAGCTGGAAAGATTTGCTGGGGCCAGGTTCAGAAAGGTCTTGAATGCCTGGCTAAATGCATCACCTTTATTCTGGGGGCCATGGAGAGCCACTGGAGGGTTTAGAGCAAGGCACTGGCATAACCAATCTGGGCTGGACCAGTGGGGAGTGAGGAATGGGATGGGATGTGATTGGAGGCTGTTGCAGTGGTCTGGAGAGAAGCCTGGATAAGTGTGCTGGCCTAGGCAATGGACAGGGCTGAGTGTGTGTGGCTGGTAGTCGGGGCTGGGGGGGAAATGGGGAGGGGGATTAATCATTCAAGGCCCTAACGTAGGATTTGCTTCATGTTCATTCTGTGCTTGCTCAGCCACGCCTGGCTCTTGGGTATGTGAACGGATCAAGAGAGTGGAAGTTTGAGATGGAGGCTCAGACACCACCACCCTTTTCCTATATGAAAAACTCAAGGAATGTGCTACTTGCTTAGAGGGGAGAGGTGAATCCTGTTATTTCTTATAAAGGAGCCACCTCAACCTGAGAGCAAGAGGCTGCTTCTGGGGTGAAAAACCCATGATTCTCTGTCTCGGGGGGATTGAAAGGTGCCCCTCAGCGTGGGTTCCCATGGGAGATAGGGAGATGAGAGGCAGGTGGATGGAGAGGCTGGGAGGGAAACAGAGCAGCAGCGCTGAGCCAGGTGAAAGCACAGAAGTGAGCTGGTAACTCCCCTGGCTGCCTCGATGCCTGAAATGGCAGCAGAGGCCTGATAGAACCGGGGGTTTTGCATCACATCACAGGACTGCGGCCTTCCCAGGTGGCACTAACGGGAAAGATCCTACCTGCCGATGCAGGAGACGTGGGTTTGATCTGTGGGTCAGGAAGATCCCCTGGAGGAGGGCATGGTGACCCACTACAGTACGCTTGCCTGGGAAATCCCACGGACAGAGGAGCATGGGGTCGCAGAGAGTCGGACATGACCAAGCGCCTAGGCACGTAGAGGACTGCCTGTGCAGGGGGCTGGGCTTTGAAAAGGAGGCATTTGGTGGTTAAATTTGAATCTGTGGCAGCAACCTGATTCTTTTTACCAAGGCCAGCTGGGGAGAGTGATTTTCTTTGCCACCAAAGACTTGCAGTGTGGAAACCAACGTCCCTCCAGCAGGAATAATAGCCGTTCATATAGGACCGAGAAAGCAACAATTTCCTCATTGTATGTGTTTCTGTAGCGGCTGGGAGAAGCCCACATTCCCACCCTAGATAAGTGCCCAATTAGAGAGATTTCAAAGAGGGGACAGTCTTCAAGGTACTTGGTTTTCAGGGCTTTATTGATTCAGTTTTCCTTTTTAGTTTTCATTGTGGTTTTAATCCCAAATGGAGCTGGCAGCGTGTTATCCAGGCAAAGTTTATCTCCTGCTCATTACAGCACAGAGTGAGGCTGGCAGAGCCCTTCTCCCTCTCCAGTGTGAGTTGGTTATAAACGCGTGGGTTGGGCTGGAGCCACCCAAGCACCTACTGTATTTTCAGAGAAATCCCGGCCCAGTGATCAGCAACGCCTATCATGTTACCTCCGGCTTCCGCATCACTCTCTCCGCCTCTGAACCCACAAGGGTGAGCCCAGTCCTCAGGACAGGTCCCATAAACATCCGAGTGCCCCTGGCTAGGCTTTCTTCAACCTTCCACTCCCATCACTGAAGTATCAGCCTGTCAGAAATGTGTGAGTCATCATCATCCACAAATGTGTCCCTGGAACCTGAGCTCTGCTCTGTGACTGAGAAACTTGCTTAGCTTTCCTAAACTTCAGTTTCCTCATCTGTCAAATGGGTATCTTTCACAAAAGTCCAATTCCTGGGGGTGGCAGCTGTGAAAACCAAATTGGTCCCAGGGCGGGGCTGGGGAGCAGGCAGTGACCTTGAGGGTTGATGTTTGGCAAGGCTGGAACCTACCGCTGAGTGACCTTGATGGAGTGGGGCACACACAGCCTGGGATGGCTCTTGCCTGTGGCACCTATGAACTGTGGGACTTGGAACATGTGATCTTAGCTGCAGGAACTTAATGTTCTTCTTCTCAATAATGGGAGTAATAATAGTACCTGAGGCGTAGGGAGGTGAGAGGATTGAATGAAGCCATTGATGAGCAGGAACAAGAAGGGTGAACACAGGGCACTTAGCACTTGTGAGGTGCTTTTCCATCATTCCCCCCACGTGGCTAGTTGGCCGGGCAGACATCCAACATGTATTATGCATCTTGGCACATCTGGCACTGTGCCAGGCATTTGGGCCAACCCGGAACACAGAGATGTGGTCCCTGCCCTCCCAGGTTGCAGTCCAAGTGGGGAAACAGAAAGACAGGACACAAGCAAGAAAGCATGTTTCAGTCGGGAGCATGGGCGCTGCGAGGATACAGAAGTGGGGCTCACTGTATCCGACATGCACTCAGCCCAGAGGAGAAGTTAGGAGGCTGGCATCGTTCCGGGAGCAGCTGGCGTCTTTCTGTAGCGCCTGGGGTCCTGAGCAGGGCAGCTGGCCAGTGAGGGTGAAATGGGGCTGCCCTTTGAGTGGGATCTGGACTGAGAGGTGGGAGCACCCAAAATACCAAAATCTGACCCCAAGAGTGTATGTTGGGAGCCTCAGTTTTCTTGTCCCAGAGGGTCTTGTGAGGAAATGCTAGTTTCCCAAGCCCTGAGGGTCCTGGGGAAGAAGGGTGCAAGGGACCCCCCCCAGTCCCCTTCCTATCCCATGGCTTGTGGGCTGCCCTCTCCCGTTAGCCTTGAGCAGGCATTTTGTAGCAAGCATCTCTTCCTGTTAAGTCTCCCTCCCAGACCTGCAGACCTGCATTCCTGAGCAGCTGAGCATATGGATGGAATTCACAGGAGGCGGAGGGAGTGGGGAGGGGTGTCCAGCCCCAAGCATGTCACAGATGCCCACAGAGAGTGGGGAGGATTAGAGCAAATCATTAATTGTCATTAATATGCTGGGGCTTGACAGCCTCGGGTTTATTTTTATACCGAAGCCCAGACGTGCCTTGCACATGTCGCTGGGCTCCGGGCTCCAGGAGAGAAGGGAGCTGGTTGAACTGGTCACCTGCCAGGCTTTCTCCGGGACTGGACAACCTACTTTCAGCTTGGCTCCCTGGTCTGGCAGAAACCATGACTTCCAAGGGTCCCCTGCCTTCCTTCCCTCCTTGGCTGTCTCCCCTCCCCAGAGAGGTTTCCTGCCAAAGAGGACCCTGATTTCCATTGCTCGTGGACTTTGCCAAGACCCTAGGGAGGGATGAGGGAACTGGTCAGAGAGAATAGATAAATAGGTCAGAGAGATGGATAATGTGAAAGGGAATGGTATTCAAAGGGTTAAACTGCCACCAAGAATTGCATTATTTCAGAAAGAAAAGACTATACAACAAGACTCCTAGAGATGCTAGTGTCTCTATGGGCAAATGGAACTCTGGGTTGCCTTTCTTTTCAAATAGGTTCTGAGAACCCAGGTTAGACTCCAAACTTGACCTGGTAGCCTTTATGAGGGTTCCCAGGTGGCACTAGTGGTAAAGAACCTGCCTGCCAATGCAGGAGACACAAGAGATGAGGGTTCGATCCCTGGGTTGGGAAGATCCCCTGATGGAGGGCACAGCAACCCACTCCAGCATTCTTGCCTGGAGAATCCCATGGACAGAGGAGCCTGGTGGGCTACAGACCTTAGAATCACAGAGTCAGACATGACTGAAGCGACCGAGCACACACCAGCCTTCCCTGTCCTTCACCATCTCCCTGAGTTTGCTCAGAATCATGTCCATTGAGTCGATGATGCCACCCAACAATCTCATCCTCAGTTGCCCTCTTCTCCTCCTGCCATCAATTTTCCCCAGCATTAGGGTCTTTCCAGTGACTTGGCTCTTCACATCAGGTGGCCAAAGTATTGGAGCTTCATCTTCAGCATCAGTTCTTCCTGATGAATATTCAGAGTTGATTTCCTTTATGATGGACTGGTTGGATCTCCTTGCTGTCCAAGGGACTCTCAAAAGTTTTCTCCAGCACCACAGTTTGAAAGCATCAGTTCTTGGGCGCTCAGCCTTCTTTATGGTCCAGCTCTCACATCTATACGTGACTACTGAAAAAACCATAGCTTTGACTATACAGACCTTTGTAGGCAGAGTGATGTCTATGCTTTTTAATAGGCTGTAAGAGACCCCAGGGGTGTTCAGGCCCTGAAATAAAGGTTCTGCGAGGACACAAGAAGGTGGCCTTTCACACACCAAGGAGAGAGGACTCAGGAGCAACCACACCTGTGGATACCTCCATTTCGAACTTTGAGCCTCTAGAACTGTGAGAGATCAATTTCTGTTACTGCAGCCACCCAGCCTGTGGTACTTTGTTATGGTAGCCCGAGCAACACCTCGATGGGAACAACGTTCATCCTAGTCGACATCACCATCTTACCTGGCTCAGGGCCCGTGGAGAAGGTTTCCCATTGACCTGCAACCTCATGACTCTGTTGACCATCCCACCCGCTTTCAACCTATATTCTTGCAGCTCTCATTATTCAAAGGTGATTCTTTGGAACAAACTTCACTTTCTCTGCCTAAATTTGTGTAGATTGCTTTTCTGGATTCTGGAGGAGTTATTGTGACTCATTTGAAGTTAGCCTTGATGAAACCAAGAACTACACATATCTGGAAGTCTCCAGGACGTGGTTTATATTAGGCAGAGTCAGGAGACCATTGTGAAGGTCACTTAAAACACTTACAACGTGAATTCACTTTGGGTTTCATATTTCTTACCTTGAAGCAGAGGCAAGATTAGATTTGGGATGGCAAAGTTCAGGGATGACCAGTTCTAATCAATTCTGAGTGGCTGTGTGGTACTAGTAGGAAAGAATCCTATAACCATGTGTTCAAAGAGGACTGGAGGAGAGAAAGGTAGTCCATATGCCAGGGCTGCCAACTCAGGAGTTTTAAGATCTCTTCTAGCCCCAAGTTTCGTTTTTTAATTTAAATGTTTTTATTCTATAACACTATCAAACCACATCACTAGGTAAGCCAATAGCATTATTTTGATGCCTATAAATATATAATGGTGTTTTGTCTTTTGTCTTAATAGAACCAAGAGCAGTGTCAAAGATTTCTGGCACTGACTCTAACACCATGATGGAATTTCCTATTAGCCCCCAGTTTAGCCCCAAGTTTCTAAGCCCTGTGTTAATCAGAGATTCATGCAGACCTAGACTACAAACATTCTCTGATATTATGCCTGCAGTCATATCCCCATCCTGCTCCTTGGACCACCCGGGTCCTTGCACAACTCCTACTGTTGCTCTTTCATTGACTGTCCTCCTCTGCTGGCACCTTCACCAGGTCCCAGGGCTGCCCATTGCAAATGTCCCTCTCGCTGCTAATTAAGGCAGGGGTCCCCAACCTCTGGGACATAATGCCTGATGATCTGAGGCGGAGCTGCTGTAATACCAATAGAAATAAAGTGCACAGTAAATGGAATGCGAAACCATCCCCCCTCCATCTTCTATGAAACTGGCCCCTGGTGCCAAAAAGGTTGGGGACCTCCGAATTAAGGAATTTCTACTGAGCCCTATTGTTTAGCAACTCACATCACTCTTCAACCCACAGCCCCCGATTCCCACTGGAATCCAACTCTGATTTCATTAAGATTTCTCCACTGCCGATGGCCATCAGCTAAAGATCAGTGTATGGTCAGGAACACCCTTTGAAGTTCATCTTCACCACAAATCCAGTCGGAGAATGTGGGAGCTGGGTTTTTTTCTCTCCTCCTCCTTCTTTTTTTTTTTTTTTTTAAAAGAATGATGCACTTATGTGTATTTGTGTGTTTTTTTCCCCCAAAGAAAGCATTTCAAATGCTTGTTAGGCAAAAATATCTATTTTACACACACCGTAATTGTTCTACCTAAGATGAAATATGTTATTTTTCTGAAGTAAAGCTACAGGCAGTTTATTAGCAGAGCTAATTAACCCACAATCAGCAACTGGCTCACCTCTAATCACAACCTGCTTGCATTCTTCGCAGGCAGTGTGGTGGTGCTATAGCACTTATATTTATAAATATGTGCAATGCAATATGAACTATATTTATGTGGACAGCATCCATTTTTTAGCCTCAAAATCTGACCTACCTAAAACAGATGATGGGAGGACTGGACTACAGGTCTGAGGCTGGACGCTGAGACCCCTCATCTTGATAGCCAGAGTCCCTTTTTTTTGCTTGTCTTTAAACCTTTCAGCCTGCTAGGTGGCCTTTCCTCCTCAGACGGATTCCCAGGTGAAGAACAGTCTTGTGTCCAGGGTGTCGTGAGTGGCTGTCTCCTTGTGGGAGAGCGTCAGCCTTTCCCATCCCTCTTTCATTTGCCTACGCAGGAAATGAATAGGGGTTTCCCAGCTAGGTGGGGGTTGTTGGTGGGGGGAAGGTGGACAGGTCAGCTGGAACTTGAGAAAAGTTTAGGCTTGAAGGGATTCCTCCAAGTGTCCAAGGAGCACTGCAGGCCTGGCAGAAGTGTTCCGTTGGTGGCACATGGACATATTGGTGGAGGTTAGAGTTTGATGGTATGTCTTCCAGAGCTAAAGGCAAAGGAGAAAAGGAAAGATATTCCCATCTGAATGCAGAGTTCCAAAGAATAGCAAGGAGAGATTTTAAAAAAAGCCTTCCTCCGTTATCAGTGCAAAGAAATAGAGGAAAATAATAGAATGGGAAAGACTAGAGATCTCTTCAAGAAAATTAGAGATACCAAGGGAACATTTCATGCAAGGATGTGCTCAATAAAGGACAGAAATGGCATGGACCTAACAGAAGTAGAAGATGTTAAGAAGAGGTGGCAAGAATACACAGAAGAACTGTACAAAAAAGATCTTTATGACCAAGGTAATCATGATGGTGTGATCAGTCACCTAGAGCCAGACATCCTGGAATGTGAAGTCAAGTGGGCCTTAGGAAGCATCACTGCAAGCAAAGCTAGTGGAGGTGATGGAATTCCAGTTGAGCTATTTCAAATCCTAAAAGATGATGCTGTGAAAGTGCTGCACTCAATATGCCATCAAATGTGGAAAACTCAGCAGTGGCCACAGGCCTGGAAAAGGTCAGTTTTCATTTCAGTCCCAAAGAAAGGCAATGCCAAAGAATGCTCAAACTACTGCACAATTGCACTCATTTCACACACTGGCAAAGTAATGCTCAAAATTCTCCAAGCCAGGCTTCAACAGTTTGTGAATGGTGAACTTCCAGATGTTCAAGCCAGTTTTACAAAAGGCAGAGGAACCAGAGATCAAATTGCCAACATCCACTGGATCATTGAAAAAGAAAGAGAGTTCCAGAAAAACATCTACTTTTGCTTTGTTGACTATGTCAAAGCCTTTGACTGTGTGGATCACAACAAACTATGGAAAATTTTTAAAAAGATGGGGATATCAGACCACCTGACCTGCCTCCTGAGAAATCTATATGCAGGTCAAGAAGCAACAGTTAGAACTGAACATGGAACAACAGACTGGTTCCAAATTGGGAAAGGAGTCCATCAAGGCTGTATATTATCACCCTGCTTATTTAACTTATATGCAGAATACATCATGAGAAACACTGGACTGGAGGAAGCACAGGCTGGAATCAAGATTGCCAGGAGAAATATCAATAACCTCAGATATGCAGATGACACCACCCTTATGGTAGAAAGTGGAAAAGAACTAAAGAGCCTCTTGATGAAAGTGAAAGAGGAGAGTGAAAAAGTTGGATTAAAGCTCAACATTCAGAAAACTAAGATCATGGCATCTGGTCCCATCACTTCATGGCAAAATAGATGGGGAAACAGTAGCTGACTTTATTTTGGGGGGGCTCCAAAATCACTGCAGATCATGACTGCAGCCATGAAATTAAAAGACGCTTACTCCTTGGAAAGAAAGTTACGACCAACCTAGACAGCATATTAAAAAGCAGAGACATTACTTTGTCAACAAAGGTCCATCTAGTCAAGGCTATGATTTTTCCAGTAGTCATGTATGGATATGACAGTTGGTCTATAAAAAAAGCTGTGTGCCAAAGAATTGAAGCTTTTGAACTGTGGTGTTGGAGAAGACTCTTGAGAGTCCCTTGGACTGCAAGGAGATCCAACCAGTCCATCCTAAACGAGATCAGTCCTGGGTGTTCATTGGAAGGACTGATGTTGAAGCTGAAACTCCAATACTTTGGCCACCTGATGGGAAGAGCCAACTCATTGGAAAAGACCCTGATGCTGGGAAAGATTGAGGGCAGGAGGAGAAGGGGACGACAGAGGATGAGATAGTTGAATGGCACCACTGACTCAATGGACATGGGTTTGAGTAGACTCTGGCAGTTGGTGATGGACAGGGAGGCCTGGCGTGCTGTGGTTCATGGGGTTGCAAAGAGTCGGACACGACTGAGTGACTGAGCTGAACTGAACTGAAAGTTTGATGGTCTGTCTGCCAGAGAAGCAGGCATGCTCGTGTCATGACTTGACGATCTTTTTTCTTTCTTTTTTTTGACTTTTCTTTTTTAATTGAAATGTAGTTTATTTATAATATTATATTAGTTTCAGGTGTACAACAAAGTGGTTTTTTTTTTTTTTTTTTTTTGGTAAGCCATAGCTTATTTTATTTATTTATTTAATTTAGTTTTTAATTGGAGGAAAATTGCTTTACAGTGTTGTGTTGCTGCACAACAATGTGAATCAGCCATAATTATGCATATATCCCCTCCCTCTTGAACCTCCCTGCACCCCATCCCACCCCTCTAGGTCATCACCGAGCCCCGAGCTGAGCTCTCTCTGCCCAGCATCTTCCCACCAGCTACCTTTTTGCACATCACAGTGTATACAAGTCGATGCTACTTTCTCCATCCGTCCCACCCTCTCCCTCCCCCAGCATGTCCACAACTCTGTTCTCTACGTCTGCGTCTCCATTCCTTCCCTGCCAATAGGTTTGCAGTATTATTTTGACTATCCTTTATTTCAAAATAATGAATGGGAATGAAGAACTAAAGGGAGAGAAGAACCACTTTACTGATGCTGGACTGATGCTGAGCTCTATGGTGAAGAATGCCTTAAAGCCCCAATGCACATCTTCCGTGTCTACTACCTGTAACCATCTGAATGGAGGAAAAAAAAAAAAAAGAGGGACAGCTGGGTCCCAAGAGGGGCCCCTGCATAGACTGGAAGGAAGAGACAGCTGAGTGTGAATTCACAACCTCTAAAACTGGGGACCCAATGCACATGGCCCAGTTGATGCTCTGTGCCTGGGCCAATCAGATATAGAGCTCTTTCTGGGGTGACGGTGGGTGGCAGTGAGGAAAGTGGGAAGGAAAACGCTGTGGGAATCTGACCACTCCATACATTACGATTTATTTGAAGAAAAAAGGGAATGAAGGGAGAAAGGAAAGAAGGAAGGGGAGGAGAGGGAAAGAGAGAAAAGACGGATGAACGTGATATTCAGAATCTACGATGTGTCAGGCAGTATGCCAAACACTTGTACGTTCACTATTTTACTTACCTTCTCAGTCTTTGAGTAGAACATACTACCTTTGTTTTTATGGACATGGAATTAAGATAGAAGAATCTTTTTAAAATGTTTATTTATTTGGCTGTGCCAGGTCTTAGTTGTGGAACATGCAGCACATCTTTTAGTTGCTGCATGCAGGATCTAGTTCCTTGACCAGGGATCAAACCTAGGTTCCCTGTGTTAGGAACTCAGAGTCTTAGCCACTGGACCACCAGGGAATTCTCAAGATAGAAGAATTTTAAAAAAGAAAAACCAACATTTGGACCTGGGTTCACCCACACCTCTTTCTACTTCTCATTTTTCAAGTGTCCACTTAAGTGGGACAGGTCTGTATGTTGGATAATGAAACCACAAGTTTCTTAGCATAGTTCTAACCCAGAGTCTTGTTTTTCACATCAGTGCGGCAAAACTTAGGGCTTCCCAGGTGGCTCAGTGGTAAAGAATTCGCCTGCCAATACAGGAGATGTGGGTTTGATTCCTGGGTCAGGAAGATCCCCTGGAGGAGAGTGTGGCAACCCACTCCAGTATTCTTTCCTGGTGAATCCCCATGGACAGAGGAGCCTGGCGGGCAGGCTATGTTCCATGGGGTCACAAAGAGTCAGATAGTACTGAGCACACACACACCACGCTGGGGCAAAATTTACCGTCAGTTCAAGCTGGGGAGTGTCAAGGTCTCACAGAATTTCTAGTTATGTCAAATGTGGCTCCTTAACGATTGAGTGATTTCATCTAAGTTAAAGGGAAATGTCAGGTATTGCATTAATTTTTCTAATAGACAAGTATGCACGTAATCGGTCACTTTGGTTTTAACTTCCTGGCTAAGTCAAGAGGTGTCCTTAGGGACAGGAAATCGGGCATGGGGATTTCCCTAGGCTTGTGCTGTAAGGAGAAACTTCGGTGGAAAGGAGTGGGAACATCCCGTAGAAGGTTTGTGCCAGCGTTTCTTGTTGCCCCTTTGTGGACCAGGCTTGGGCAGATGGGAGGACTGGCCCTCTGGTGTAGTGTCCATCCCCCTTCCCTGGCCTTTATTCTCAGGACTAGGACTGGAGGCAGGTGGGGTCTGAAGGTTAATGGCGGCAGTGCATGGAGCCAGAGCAGGAGTCTCAGAAAACTTTGCAAGGGACACTGCGTTAGGGCTGGTGAGGTGTCTATAAAGTGCCAGGGGCCTGAGACAAAGAGTGGTTCCAAGCTGCAGTAATAACTCACATAGAAGCCAGAATAACTGGAGCAAGAAGCATTGACTCAGGACGGATGGTCTGGAAAAGTTTCACAGGTGGGATCCAGTGTCCTCTGGAGTTTACGCATGAGTTTGTCCGTGGGGACACCTGGTTTGCTCTTTTTTCCATGAGAGTCTTAGGAACAAAAGCTCAGTTCTTTTGAAGGCCACATCAATTCACTCAGGTAAGGTTTTATTCTCTGAGACAAGGGCAAGTCATCACAAAGTCGCCCTGATGACACCTTCTTTAAATCAGCATCCTCCAGACTTGTGAGGTTGGTTGGAAATGGGAGGAGAGAGAAAACAAAGCAATAGGTAGCCAAGTTGTTCTCTGGGTCTAGGGACTTCCTTCCTGTATTTGGGGAGGGGGGTGGTTTTCTGGGTGGAATCAGCATTGGATTCCTTGTTGCTTATCAGAAAAGGATTTTATTAATAAGGGGGAGGTTTACCAGATGTATGAGGAGCCAGCTGCTCATTTCCAGAAGTATTTAGTCAAATCTGCTGGAATTTTAAGGTGCTGGACCTGTACTTAGAAATACAGATTCCCTTCTCTGAACTTCACTTTCCCCACGTGTGAAATATAGCAGGTGAGTTGGCCATCTCAGTAAGAACTGAAGCCTCACAGTTAGTAGGAATGTCCACAAAAGATCTCAAAAGCTGCTCTGCATGGTTGAACCTTAAAAACGAGCTCAGTGAAATCAACCAGTCACAAAAGGACAAGTACCAAACGGTTCCACTCATGTGAGGCACCTAAAATAGTCAGATTCATAGAGAACGAAAGTAGAATGGTGGCTGTCAGGGATGGAGGAGTTACTGTTTAACTGGCAAAGATACTCAGTTTGGGAAGATGAATGGTGCCAATGGTTGTACCACAGTGTGAATGTACTTCCAGACACCGAACCATAAACTTGAAAGTGGAAAAACCAATAAATTTTATGCTGTATACATTTGTCACACACACAAAAAAGTTGAGCTGCCTACAGTGGGGCCACAATGTCAAGAAACCCAGTTTGCAGAACTGAGACATGTTAGTGGTTCAATGCATAGGTCAACCCTCGTCCTAGACAAAGCTAATCATGGCCTAAAGGCCACTTAAATTTTAAAAATAGTGGTCAAATCTTTTTCTCCTAAAAAGTAAAACTTTCTTATAGTCCCACTACATTAAACAAGCAACAGAGGGACTGTAGCTTAGTGGGGTGATGCGCCATGAACAAAAGTCACAGTTGCTCAGAGCAGGATGCGATCGGCATTTTGTGCTCCAGGCAAGTGAACCAGAGGGCAGAGGCCACCGCTGCCATGTGATGCTGGGCCCCAAACATTCAGAGAGTCCCACGTAGTAAGGGGCATATGAGAGGCTTGTGTCTACAATCCTTGGTGTGCAACCTGGGTGTCCATCAAGTGTGTCTCTCTGGCAGCACGGTGGCAAGACCAAGATGGGGTGAACCCTCCCTTTGGCCTCAGTCCCACCGGGAAACCTTTCATCTGGTCAGTTGCCTTTCTGCTTCCCTAATAGGTACCATCAGCCTCAGCCAGAGATGACATCCTGCGTGGTCCTCTTTAATGGACTATCTGGGTGAATGAAGACCCTTTGGGCTGCCAGTGACAGAAGCTAAATCCAAAGTGGTTTAACCGCCCGCCCCCCCCGCCCCCCAAAGATGTATTGATTTATATAACTGAAATGTCAGGTACAATTGGCTCCAGGAGTTCAAATAATGTCATGAACTCACTCTCTCTCTCTCTTTTTCTCTCTCTCATACTCTGTGATTTCTTTCCCATTTGTTTATTTCTCTCTCAGTCAGGCCCTCTCCGCATGGTGGACCCTTGGTAACAATAGGCTTATGTCATGCTTTTGGCGAGTTTGTTTTTCTCAACACGATTTACTCTCAGGTCCATCCATGAGCTACTGTCAGGGGCCGGGGCGGGAATCGTGTGATCTGATTGGCCAGGCCTGGACCGCTCGCCCGCCTCTGAAGTCAGAGGGTGGAGCCAGCATCATCCCCTCCCCCTAGACCCGCCCCGGTCATGGGCTGAGTGGGGGTCGGGTGGAGGAAGGAGTTGGTCCCCGAAGGAGAAGTGGGCACCATTACCAGAGCAGGTGGTGGAGTCGGACCAGGCGGTGACAACAGACACCCCGCACAGCGCCTCTCACGACGTGTGGAGGTGGGCGAGGGCGCTGCGCGGGCGTGGGCTGCTGCCGCCTTGTCCTTCCACAGGCGGTGCCACCCCTCGTCTCTGTGCCTCATTTGGCTCTTCTCCTTGCCCCCTGCTCTCTTCCCACTTCTGGGGCCAGTGACCCCATTTCAGGTCCTCTGAACCGGCCCGAAGACCTCCCTCCAGACCGACCTTCTGGCGCCGCCCTCTGCAGTCAGGTGCTGCCCCAGCCCAGCCCAGCTGACCCTTGAGAGCTGCCCAGGAGAGGGCCACAGGGACAGCGCCCTAGTCTGGGGGAGCTGGCCTCTGGGGAGACTTCAGGCTCACCTCCTCTGCCCTGCCAAGACCCGGAGCCTTAAACTTTTCTTCCCCTTCCAGGTTATTTTCTTCCTTCGTCAGGTCCCGGTTGTGATGTGCCGTGTGTGTTGTTGGGGGTGTCGGTTTGTTATTTTCACTCTGCTCCGTGCACTGACACTTCACAGAGGTGTGGGCACAATCTAAAATAATGATCTCCCCGTGGTCAGGAGAGCCTGGCCCCTCCGCGGGGGTGGAGCAGCTCTGGTCCGCTGGAGAGGCTGGGGCTTCACTTGACCCTAGTGTGGGAGCGGCTGATGGAAAAGCATTTCCTCTGGAGATGCAGAGAGCCTGGGCTGGAAGGGAGTGAAGGGGGAAAGGTGCTGGGTCTTAGAGAGGCTGGTCTTCAGGGGGGGCACCCAGCCTCCGTCCCCTGCCCCCGTCTCCTTGAGGTGAGCTCAAGGTCATCAAGGGCACCAGGCCCCGAAGAAACCTGGTATCTCATCTAACTGGCTGCTTGGAATGGTGAGGCTGATTTACCAGGGAGGATCTGGGTGGGGAGAGTCTTGGGAGCAGAAGCTGGAATCCCAGGTCATAATTGCTCACACATGAGCCCCCACCTCGCTAGTCTCAAGGTTCATTCTATGATGCAAATGTGGTCCAATGTCCATGCTGGTGGCATCTGCTCTGCCAGATCCAATTTTTGTTGCAAGCAGTTTCCTGCCCCTAAGGGGATCTCTCCTTACGTCCTTACCCAAGGCATTTCCATGGCTACTGTCAAAGGGTCTTTCTCCATGGTGGGCCATATGCCCGCCATTCCTGGACAGAGGAGGTCTTGGGGCACTTTGAAGATAACCCCCATTTGCCAGCTTCTCACACGGCCTCCCTTCTATGTCTGGTTCTGGCCATGGCAATTCAGTCCATTTATAACTCAGTGGTATCTTGTGTGTGCTGTGCTAAGTCTAAGTCTGTTCAGTCATGTCCAACTCTGAGACCCTATGAACTATAACCACGAGGCTCCTCTGTCCATGAAATTCTCCAGGCAAGAATACTGAGGTGGTTTGTCATGCCCTCCTCCAGGGGATCTTCCTGACCCAGGGATTTAACCCATGTCTCTTATGTCTCCTGCATTGGCAGGTGGGTTGTTTACCACTAGCGCCACGTGGGAAGCCCTTGTTTAACATGTTGCAGATACCCAGTTTACAACGAGGCTTCTTGGATTATAAGAAAGATGGTAAAGTGTCAGGATGAGAATGGACGTGAGCTCTAAAGTGAAATGGAAAAGGACGTAAGTTCTGGCTCCACCCCAAGTGGAGTGGCGTAGTCTGAATTATTCATCTTCTACAGTCTCAGCTTCTTCATCAGCACACTGTAAAGACAGAATTGTCTTCTTTTGAGGGCTGTTGCGAGGATTAAATGAAGCGAACATTTATTCCTTCAGTAAGTATTTACCGAGTGCTGAGTACACGTCGGACACTGTTTTAGCTCTTTGCTACACGGAAAAAATAACAGTTCCTACGGCTGTACTGCATGTAATGCACGTGAATGGACTTACCGAGCAGCAGATCCTCCATGAAAGAAGGAGGGGCACGGTCATTGCTTTTAGAAGGGTTTCCATTCCATTGAAATCTGTTCGAGGCCCCGATGCCTTTCCACCCAGAGACTGGACAGCACAGGCTTGCCACTAGGTGTGGGACAGAGTCTGCATGCGTGCGTGCATGCATGCATACTCAGTTGCTCAGTCGTGTCTTTGCGACCCCATGGACTGTAGCCCACCAGGCTCCTCTGTCCATGGGATTCTCTAGGCAAGAATACTGGAGTGGGATGCTGTGCCCTCCTCCAGGGGATCTTCTGACTCAGGGATCAAACCCACGTTTCCTGCATCTCCTGCTTTACAGGCAGATTCTTTACCGCTGAGCCTCCAGGGAAGCCCCAGGACAGAGTCTGCAGCACCCCTAACTCCAGTATGCAGACAGCCCTGGCCAACCAGAGGGCAAATTCCTCGACCTCCCTGAGGTGGTGGGGAGAGGGAAGTGGATGGGAGGGGCCTCCAAATTCCAAGAGAAGGAGAACCTGGTTGACTAAGATTGAAGATTCCTTTTGGGTTTGAAGCAATGGAGCAGCGCCTGGGAGGAGGTAATGCCCTGTTTCTGGCTCACACTTGCTCCTCACCCAGATCATCTTCACCTCTAAGGCTTTACTTTGGAGGTAGACTCTTTGGACCTGCCCTCTCCTCTTCCCACTAGGAAGGGAGCAGAGATGCTAAGGGGTGACAGAGAAATGGAGACTGTGAGTTGCCAGTGGGGCAGGTTGGCAAGGAGGACACTGCCTACCTAGGACAGGATTTTCCTGTTCTTTTCATGTGACTCCGAATGGTCAAAGCTATGGTTTTTCCAGTAGTCATGCATGGATATGAGAGATGGACCATAAAGAAGGCTAAGCACTGAAGAACTGATGCTTTTAAACTGTGGTGCCAGAGAGGACTCTGGAGAGTCCCTTGAACAGCAAGGAGATCAAACCAGTCAATCCTAAAGGAAATCACCCCTGGATATTCACTAGAAGGACTGATTCTGAAGTTGAAGCTCCAATACTTTGGCCACCTGCTGTGAAGAGCTGACTCATTGGAAAAGACCCTGATACTGGGAAAGATTGAAGGGAGGAGGAGAAGGGGATGACAGAGGATGAGATGGTTGGATGGCATCGCCGACTCAATGGACATGAGTTTGAGCAAACTCAGGGAAATAGTGAAGGACAGGGAAGCCTGGCGTGCTGCAGTCCATGGAGTTGCAAAGAGTCTGGCAGGACTGAGTGACTGAACATCAACATTAAAAAAAAAGGAGGCAAGGGGGCAGCACTCTGGCCCAGGAGCACTGGGCTTCTCCCTCAGAGATCAGGCCTCTCCCTTGCCCTGTGTTGTCTCCCTGCTATGGTCAGAAATTCAATTTGCAAAGATTTTCCCTGGTCTGGGCTCTGGCTTCTTTGCCTGGTGTCTCTGGCTGCTGCAGAAACCGACCCCTCCCTTCCCTGTCTCCTTTCAGATTTCTTGGGTGAAATTGATTCTCTTTAAACCTCTCACCCCAATGCAGCTCAAAACAGTAGGGTCATTGAGCGTTTTCTTCAGCAAACTGTCTTCCTCATCTGATCAGCAGTGACTCTTGAACCCTCAGATCTGGAGCATATGTGGGTGTGCCCGCGTGCGTGTATGTGATGATATATATCAAGGGGAGGAAGAATTGAAGGAAGGAGCACAGTCCTCCTGACAGGGGTGAATGTGATGTTCCCAGACTCAGCCCCTTTTCCTCCGGACTAGCCAGGGCAGGATGGAGCAGTGGGCTCTGCTGTGGTCACTTGCGTGGGCTACCCTTTCCCCCTGGAGACTGATAGAGGCAGACAGAGGAAGTTTCCATCCTCAGAAGACGAGGAACAGATATTTCTAGTGAAAACCCAGGCTTGTCATGTAAAATTCCTCTCAATGTCTCTCCCTTTATCTCTCAGATGTTGTTGATGGGGTATTTCTAATGTCCGTGCTATTGCTGTCTTTTTGGGTCCCACAGTCCTGAACATCTTACCTAGACGTGCAGGATCCCATGTGCAGCTTGTTGCATTAGGTTCCCAATAGGACCCTTTTCCTCTTCTCTTCTGTGCTTCAGTCCTCCAACCTTTCAGGGTTTCAGGAACCTGCCACGTTCTTGCTCACCTGTGCCTTGACTGAGTCCACCCTCCCACCTCCTCTGTCCTTCCTACATATTTCATTCCTCTCCTCTTTCGAGATGCTGGTAGCTTTGAGCCCTCTCCATGATGTCTCTGCGGACCACCATCCCCATCAGGGTCTCTGCTAGTAATCTGCCTCGAGCCTGCAACCTTCGGTTGTCAGATGGGGCAGCATGCACTTTGGTGTCTTACCACTTACTCATTGTGTGATGTAGACCCAGTTTTGTTTTCCGTTGTTAAGTTGTCTGAGCCTCAGCTTTCTCATCTGGAAAATGGAAATCAAAGCACCCACCTTATAGAATTGTTATAAGAAGTCCATGAGATAACATACATGAAGGCCGTAGAATGGAGACTGGCATATAGTTACTAGAGGATATGTATCCTTTCTCCAAAGAGATTGTAAAGTTCTCGAGAGAAGATACTGGATCCTGTTTCATCTTAGCGTTGCTAGAGCCTAGCCCAAAACTTACTACAGAGTAAGTGCTGTGGACTGACTGTATGTGCATGCATGCTCAGTTGTGTCCGACTCTTTGCAACCCCAGGGACTATAGCTTACCAGACTTCTCTGTTCATAGGATTTTTCAGGGAAGACTACTAGAGTGGATTGCCATTTCCTCCTCCAGGGGATCTTACTGACCCAGGGTTCAAACCCAGATGTCCTGTGTCTCCTGCACTGGCAGATGAATTCTTTACTCATTGAGCCACCCAGGAAGTCCCCCTGATGGTTCGTATCCACGTCAAGTTGTTTATTGAAATCCTAATCCCCAATGTGATGGAATTAGGAGGTGAGGTTTTGGGGAGGAGATTAGGTTATGAGGATGGAGCCCTCGTGAATGGCATTAGTGCCCTTTTGAAAGAAACCCCAGAGCTCCCCCACCCCTTGTACCATGTGAGGACACAGTGAGGAAACAGCCGTCTATGAACCAGGAAGTAGGTCCTCACCAGCCACTGGATTTTAGAATTCACAGCCTCCAGAATGCTCAGAAACAGATGTTTGTTGTCTAAGCCACCCAGTCTATGGCTGTTTGTCACAGCGGTGATACCTCAAAGTTATGATCATCAAATATCTCTCCAGGGACTTCCCTGGTGGCCCAGTGGTTAAGAGTCTGCCTGCCAATGCAGGGCACAGGGATTTTATCCTTGCTCCAGTATTCCACATGCCACAGGGAAACTAAGCCCTCAAGCTGGAACTACGGAAGCCCTCACGGCTTAGGGCCCGTGTTCTGCAATGAGAGGAGCCATCACAATGTGAAGCCCATGCACCACAACTGGAGAGTAGCCCCTGCTTCCCGCAAATAGAGAAAAGCCACGTGCAGCAACATGACCCAGCACCACCGTAAGTAAGTAAGTAAATAAATCTTTGAAAATGTTTGCAGACATTTCCAGATGTCCCCTCAAGGGCAAGATCACCTCCAGTTGAGAATTACTGCTCTGGAGCTTCGTTTTCACTTAGGTTTTTATGTAACAAATGCAGTCGCCTCTGCTTAGCACTGATTTCCCTTGTTCACCTGCCAAACTCCTGAATCACCTTTGGAAACCCAGGCCAGACATGAGCTCCTGGGAGAAGATCTCTGAGCCTCACTCTGATCCCCCCAGAGGCCCTTTTCTGTGCTCCGGAATCCCATATCATGTACCCCACTGTGCCAACCCGTATTGTCCCCTATAGCAGCTGCCTATTTTTGCATCCCTCTCTTATCCATTGCAATTTGACCTCTTCAAAGCAAAGTCTATGATTTTTTTCCACATTTTTATCTTCAACACATAATACAGGGTCTGGAATACAGCAGGTGGTTAAAGTGCGTTGAGTGAATGAATGGAAGAATTGATGAATGACGGGTGAATTGATGGACAGGTGAATGGGTGAGTTGATAAACTTGTAGGTAAGTAGATGGGAGAGTAGTTGCATGGGAAGGTGAACTAGTAGATAGAAGGATGGATAGGATTTGTGAATAAATTAATAAATAGATGATTAAATAGGTGTGTGCTTTGATGCTTGGATGGAGGATAGCTAGATGAATGGGTGAATGGAGAAGTGACCTGGTAGATAAATGGGTAGGTGATTAGATAGATGGGTGAGTGGATGAATAGTTGGATGAATGAATAGGTGGAGGATGGGTTGATGGGTATGTGAGTTAATGGATGTCTAGGTGGGTGGATGAACGGAAGGATGGATAAAATTTATGACTGAGTCAATAAACTGATAAATGGATAGGCGTGTGGTTTGATGAATGGATGGGAGGATAGATGGATGAATGAGTGAATGGATAGATAAAGGAGGGGATAAATAGGTTTAGTGGGTAGATATATGTGTTGTGGGTGAATGGATGTATGGGTGGGTGAATAGGTAAATGTTTGAATGAATTAACCCAGTTAAGGAATAGAAGGAGGCAATGAATGGGTGGATGGATGCGTGGAGGGAGAGTATGTGAATGAGTCAACGCGAGGAAGAGCACACATCCTTCTCTACTTGTCTCCTCATTTGAACAGCCTGGAGGGAGAAGCTGAATCAGCAGGAAGGAGGGCCTCCTGAGGATCGGGAATTGTGAAGGGACCCAGAATTCCAACCTCACGTTTATAGACAGTCTTTCCATGTTGAGTCTCGTTTTGAGTTTTCTCTCTTTACAATCCCTTGTACATTGGGTTAAGACAGACTCCTCTTTAAAAATATATTTATTTTTAATTG
Source organism: Muntiacus reevesi (assembly GCF_963930625.1). Lineage (NCBI taxonomy): Eukaryota > Metazoa > Chordata > Mammalia > Artiodactyla > Cervidae > Muntiacus > Muntiacus reevesi. Next base: position 17,860,338 of record NC_089263.1, on the reverse strand, counting down.
AGGGATAATTGCTTTACAATATTGTATTGGTTTCTGCCATACATTAGCATGAATCATACATATGTCCCTTCCTTCTTTTACCTCCCTCCAACCTCCCACCCCATCCCACCCCTCTCGGTGGTCACAGAGACCTGATGTGAGTTCCCTGAGTCATATAGCAAATTCCCACTGGCTCTCGGTTTTACATGTGGTAGTTTATAAGTGTCCATGCTACTTTCTTCATTCGTCCCACCCTCTCCTTCCCCACTGTGTCCATAAGACTATTCTCTATGTCTGCGTCTCCATTGAAGACAGGCTCTTAAGAAGCATTCTTTTGTGTCATTTTAGAGACGGAAATTGGATCACAGAGGGCATCAAAGCCATTGGGTGTGGATTCCAGATTTTTAACTCCCAGGCTGCTACTCCCTGGAAAATGATGCCCTGACCCCTGCTTCTGGGGATCAAGACAGCCTGGCCAAGGACTAGCAAACTCTCTTACATATAGTAGGGAAGGGCCTGGAATAGTGGTTAACAACACAGTTTCTGAAGTCAGGGAACCTGGGTGTGAATCTTGGCTCCAGTAATATCTTGCTGTGTGATCTGGTGTAAGATGAAGAGCACCTCTGAGCCTCAGTTTCCTTGTCTGTAAAACAGGAGCAGTACAAGTTCTCATCGCAGTGAGGGTGAAATAAGATAATCTGTGTGAAATGCCTGGCAGGTAACACACTCCCAATAAATGTTAGTTCTCCTTTTTTGACATATTTTGGTTAATATCGTAAACATCTTGGTCATGATCATGGTCGTTATCACCTCCTTATATAAAGGGTCTATGTTCCAATGTTGAATGATAGAATTGAACGGGGACATGAGAGGTCATCCATTCTAGCTTCCCCCATAATGTGGACCCCAAGGCTTAGAGGTGAAATGATCCATCTAGACCCACGGACGAGAGTTTGAGCAAGCTCCGGGAGATGCTGATGGACAGGGAAGCCTAGCGTGCTGCAGTCCATGGGGTCACAAAGAGTCGGACGTGACTGAATGAACAACAAGACCTGTGGAGCTGGTGAGTGATTAAGCTGGGGTGCTTGAGAATCTGCAGTCTCTTTCAGCTGTGCCCCCATTGCTTCCCCGAGAGCCCCAGCTGTGCTTTCCTGGGGAGGAGTAACTACTTCTCTTAGGTTGAGTGCTTCCCCAGGAGTAGAGTCCTGAGCTCAAGGAAGTTCTCCCTTCCTTCCGATGGGGTTTCCATGGTGAGGTCTCATCCTGCTTCCCCCTACCCCGGAACACACCTCTGGTCTCCTGAGTCACTCAGCACTCAGTTGTTCTCTCTTTCTGAGTTTCCCAGGTGGCGCTAGTGGTAAAGAACCTGCCTGCCAGTGCAGGGGACATAAGAGACGATGGTCCGATCACTGGGTCAGGAAGATGCCCTGGAGGAGGGCATGGCGACCCACTCCAGTATTCTTGCCTGGAGAATCCCATGGACAGAGGAGCCTGGTGGGCTACAGTCCATAAGGTGACAAAGAGTCGGACACGACTGAGGTGACTTAGCGCGCACATGCATACAAATCGCTAGGGGAACAGGTGACCTACTGAACCCATCAAAGTCTTAATTTCCTCATCTGTGAAATGGTCTCATTTTGTGAAATCCTCTCATAAGGATATTTCCCAGGGTCGCCTCAAGGACAGAGACCCTAGAACAGTGCCTGGTACATGGAAGCAGCTCAACAAACGTTAGTTCCCTTTGTATTTCAAAGAAGCTGGGGCCTGGGAGCCATGAGATGCCCAGCTGACCATCTCATTCTGGATTTAAAGGGGAGGAAAGCTTCAAGGCACAAGGCCAGGCCCCAAGAGGCAGAGAGAAGTGAGGAGATAGATTCTGGAAAAGTCGAGGGCGAAGAACACTGCCCAGCACCAGGGAGCCAGAGCTGGAGTCTCATGCGGTGCTGGTCTCTCCGATGATGGTCGGCATGCCCAGCCAGGCTCCAGTCTGGAAGCGAAGGTGTTAATCTGCCTGAATCAGCCACACAGGACTCAGATGCTTATGCCAGGCTCCAGGCTCCTGGGAACAGGCGAGGAGGAGGCTTCCTAAATTAGAATCAGAGTGCAGAACTGGGGTCACACCTTGGAGCAAGGGTCAAGGGTGGGGGGAGCTGCCTCACTCTGCATGCGGATGGCTCAGACGAGCTGCTGCGGAGCGGCCACCCTGGCCTCTGTTTACAGAAAGCAGACTGGAGGCCTGTGACTCCAGGCCACACATGACTTGCTGCCTGGGGGACCTTACCCGCCACTCCGCCCCCTCCCCCCAAAGGCCCCAGGGGCGTGGAGCAGAGCCCATTTAGCCCCTGGGAGAGCCAGAGAGGAGTAGGGTGAAGGAGGGAGCTGGGGAGAGGCTGGGCGGAGTGGACAGGCAATTAGGCTGCCTGAGCTGCCAGTGGCCGGGCTGCACGTCCTCCCCTCCGGGTGGAGAGGGCCCGTCATTAGCTGCTGGGCTGTAGCCCATCTCCAGCATCTTGGCGCGGCCTCCGGAGGCGGGATGGATGGGCAGCCTCAGGTGGCACGGCTGTTGATGAATAAAAACACACGGTGAGGGCGGCACTCACTCCAGACATCCAGCACTCCTCCTATGCTTTCCCCAGAACACTCTGTTCCTGCCCAGGGCAGGGAAGAGGCTTATGACTGGAATCCCCATCACCCTCCCAGATCGGTTCCCTTTCTCAGCCCTTTGGCCAGAACCTGAGGCACAGGGCAGGGCTCTGGCCTCTGGGCAGTGGGGCTGGAGTCTGAAAAAGGAAAGGGAACCCTGGAGGCTGTTCTAATTCTTCAACAAAAGATGTCTGGTTGGCTTGCCTGCCAATGCAGGAGACATGGGAGACGTGGGTTCGATCCCTGGGTAGGGAAGGTCCCCTGGAGAAGGAAATGGCAACCCATGCCAGTGTTCTTGCCCGGGAAAGCCCATGGACAGAGGGGCTTGGCAGGCTACAGTCCATGCGGTCGCAAAGAGTTGGACTGAGCGCGCGTGCGTGTGCGCGCGCGCGCACACACACACACACACACACACACACACACACACACATATACAGGATCTGTTTGAGGATTGAAGACAGTTTTGATTTAGAATCAAGATGTTTGCAGGACATTCAGGTTCATCTCTTTTGTGCCCAAATGCATTTACTAACTATCTTTTGGCCATTAAGCTTAAAAGATGTTAATAAGGCTTCTGCCTGGTGTACCTGTGCTATGATAGGTTTCTCATGTTCCTTTTAATCAGGTACTTGAAGCTGACACAGACATTGGTCACTTGAAGGGGTAAAAAGGAACCTGGTGTGATCCAAGGGAGCCTAGAATGTTCCAGAATGGGGGCAGTCTCTCTGGTTCCTGGGGCAATTTGTTTGGGGTTTAAACTCCAGCTTCCCATTTGTTGGAGGACGGGGACACCCCATCTGTGGACAGAATCTGAAGATGGGTGTGTGTCCCCCCAACCCCCAGAGGCAGGGGATGTGAGAGGCTGAGGGGCCAGCCCCTCCCTCCGTGGCCCATCTGAGGGTCCCGTCTCTCCAGGCTGGGCAGGGGCATACAGCGGTGAGCCCTGGGGGCTCTGCTTCAAGTGCAGAGAATTCCAGAGTGGTGGTGGTGGGGGGGTGGTGGAGCGGAGAGCTTCAAGACCTGTAGCTCTTCCTCTTCATGTTATAAACTGGGAACCTGGACAGCTGATACGGTAAAGAAGTCAGCGATGATCTTGCAGAAAGAAGTCAGCGATGATCTCCTGGTGAGGCTGAAGCCTTTAAAGGAGCAGGGAACCCCTGAGCACGGAGGATGAAATTAGAATGGTGTGTACATTCCCCTGGGGAACGGTTCTGGGGAGCTTTCTACGTATTTGCAAGAAGCCTGCATTCAGAGCTGTTCACAATGGCTGATCTGGCGGTGGACCCTGATGTCTTGGCGGGAGGCAGGGATTGGAGATGTCAGCTAGCACAGAGATGGGTGGGAGGGCACCTGCTGCCTGCCAGGGGAGGGGTGAGGACTCGGGAGGCAGGCAGCCCCAGGTGGTGAGAGCCCACCCTTCCCCCAGTCTAAACAGCGCCCCACTCCCTCCCACCCCCTGAAGAAATGCAAGGCCCCAGCTGATGGGCTATGTTTGTGGCCAGGCCAGGGCCCTTTTGTTAAGCAAACACAGCAGTCCTCCATTTAGCAGAAATAGCTCTGGAGCGAGGAGAGAGTGAGTGTGTCCACAAACCCATTTGCCGTTTAGGTGTCAGAAATAAATTTTACCACTGGAGTCTGTAGCATCTGATTAGTGAATTATTCAGTTGGGATATTGCGTTCCCTCTGACCTCATTAGTAACCCCGAGGTGAGAGGGATGCATTAGAGTAACCACCAGGCTGTCACGGAGGAGCAGAGTGGGGGCATTAAAGTGGATTAAAGTGCTTTACCAAGAACTACAGCACAACTCATAAAAACAGTGCATTGTTAAACCAGGGCTCAGCAAATAAACAGGCGGACGCCACTGGGAGGAGGAGGGGGGAAGGTGGGGGTACAGAGGGCAGGGAGGGGGGGTGGACAGCTTGTAGCTGCGTTGGCAGTTCTGCCTGTCTGGCTGGTGGCATTGGGGACCTGAGTCTGGGTACCCTGTCCTTCTTCTCCCAGCCTAGCTGATTTTTGTCTTTGTCTTCAACCCTTTCTCAAAACAACTGACCCCTCCCATGATCGTCCTTTTTCGCCTTCTTTTACCAATGGGTCTGAAAGTGCTGGAGAGTTGACAAGTTCAGAACACGTGAGACCTGACTGCATAACTACTATGTTCTGGCCCCTTACTAGGAGTTTTCCATTTCAGCAAAGTCTCCTGCTGCCTGTGGTTGACACACAGTCACCTGGCAAAGCTAGACGGCTGGGCCAGTCAGTCTTCCCAGAGGTCCAGCTTTCCGATTTACCCCCATGTGGAGAGAACCCAGACCCCAGGTCCTGTGTCTAGAAGGTGTGCTAGAAAGATTGCGCTGGTCCGTGGATCAAAGGGAGGCCTGGGATGGGGATGAATGAGCCTCGTCTTTTGTTCTTGCTGAGGAATTCGCATCCCTTCTAGCAGTTCCTTTTGTTGTTGTTCAGTGGCTAAGTCGTGTCCAGCTCTTTGCGACCCCATGGACTGTGGCATGCCGGGCCTCCCTGTCCATCACCAACTCCAGGAGTTTACTCAAACTCATATCCATTGGGTCAGTGATGCCATCCAACCATCTCATCCTGTCATCCCCTTCTCCTCCTGCTCTCAATCTTTCCCAGCATCAGGGTCAGGCTTAATGTATTCCAAACTATTCTTGGCTCACAAACCCAGCCTCGTTGAGCAGACCTTTGGGTCTGACACCCTCCAGAGTGAGTAGAGGATGGAAGAAAACATTGGAAGGCCAGTCCTCCTTCTGCTTATCCAAGTCAAGGGCTCACCAAACCTCCTGGCCTTTGTTTCAGGGAGTGGAACCTGTTGGCTAATCTTTAACACACAGCCTCTGTGCCTGCCTCCAACAAGGGAACCCTAAGCCATGGGTAGATTAGGTAAACAGGATCAGATTCTGAAGGTTGATATCTAAACAGTGCTTACTAACACAGTAGAGCCCAAGAACTCATCTCTATTCATGACAGAGCATTGCTCATGAAGCAAAAGCTATTGGGGGCTCCTTGGCAAGGGGTCAGGGACCTGCCCATGAATGGGGAAGATGAGAAGATGGCGAGCTGCAGCATTCCAGATCTGGATGGAGCTACAGAGCCCAGGACAGGGCTGCTGAGGGCATATCCTCTCCTTTGTTTGGGGTTGGGGCCAGGCTGGTGTTCAAGGTGGTCTCAGGAGACCCGAGCCCCAGTTCGTGACCGGTGTGTTTGCAATTGTTTGTTCAGCAGCAGTTGCAAATGGATGCTAAAAGGCTTTGTGGTTCATTGATGGTCATACTCCTCTCCAGCCCATTCTTCATCCATTTCTTAGGTGAGCCACAAGCCCGCCACTGGCAGCCCCCACTACCGCTCTTGCTTGGTGCTGGGTCCTAAACCCTGCCTGTCCTCGACCCTCCATGCCGCCAGTCATAAGAACTGGATTCCTCTCTACCTGTGTTTTGGAGACCCTTGGCAAGGCTGGGGTCTTGCTGGCTTCTCCCTGAGCCCTGAGCCTCAGAGCAGGTCCACATGGGAGCAGCTGTGGTCCAGTGGAGGAAGTAGTTCATTCAAGACACCCCAGGATGCTGAATCACACAGGGGGCGAGGCCGGAGAGAGGGGCTGCTGGGACCCCCGTTCTCGTTTCACTCTGGAGTGTGTGTGCGCAGGCTCAGTCGTGTCTGACCCTTTGCAGCCCCAAGGACTGCAGCCCACCAGGCTCCTCTGTCCTTGGAACTTTAAGTGGTCCCAAACTTGGACTCTTAATGCTGATCCCCCTGCGAAAGTCGTAGGTAGAATGACTGTACCGGTGAGGGCAGGACCTCCTTTTTACACCCCAAGGGCGTCTTCCTCACAATCTGGAACATATGGGGACTAAGCCAGATGACTAAGGGGTGGGGGTTTCTGTTTCTTTCTGGGGTTCTAGAAAGGCTGTAGTGACAATGGCGCAACTCTGTAACTATATACACTACAAGTCACCAAATCGAATCGTATACCTTAAATGGGTGAATTGTATATGATGTGAATGATGTCTCAATAAAGCTGTTAAAAAGAATCGATGCACCCTCCCCCCATCCAGTGGCCGTTTCCCCTTTCCCTTCTCCCTTGGAAGTAGGTCCCTCCCTGGCTTTGTGCCTCTTCCCCTCAGGGAGAGGAGCTGAGAAATCTGACCCGCCTGTAGGTCTCACAGGCATTTCTGCTTCAAAACCCTAAACCCCCATCAAAGTTAGATGAATTACGGAGACATGAAAAGAAGCAGGAAGAGATGCTTGGGTACAAACCAAGTGTCTTGGAGAAGCAAAAAGGAAAGCTAGACTTTTCATCCTGGACCAAAAAGAAATCCTAGGCAGGAGCAGGGAGGAGAGAGGTGTGCCGTTTCTAGAACAGTGCGGGCTCCTGCCCTGTTTTCAAGAGAACCCCCAGGGAGGAGGGTCCCATGCAGATGTGTCTGCGTGGTGATGTATTTGGTGAGTGTTCTACCTACTAATGATACGTAGCAAACGACTCTGAATTTTGCAAGATGTTTTGTTATGTTCACAGACTCTGTGGGTCAGGAATGCAGAAGGAGCACATTGGGAATGACTTGTCCAAGGAGCACTTTGTCTGGGGAGAGGCAAACGCTGGGGATGACTTGCCAGTGAGGGGCTGGAATCATCTGAAGGCTATTGCCTCCCATGTCTAGCACTTTCTCCTGTCTGTCAGTGGGGAGTCAGCTGGGGCTGTCAGCTGGAATATCCACAGGTGTCTTCTTTATGTGTCTGCTTGGTCTCCCTCATGGAGGCTTCCTGGTAGCTCAGATGGTAAAGAATCTGTCTGCACTGCGGGAGACCCGGGTTCGATCCCTGGGTTGGGAAGATCCTCTGGAGAAGGAAATGGCAACCCACTCCAGTATTCTTGCCTGGAGAATCTCATGGACAGAGGAGCCTGGTGGGCTTCAGTCCATGGGGTCGCAAAGAGTTGGACATGACTGAGCGACTGACACTGCCACTTTGGAAACTATGGCCTGCCATATGGGATTATATGCAGCCTTGAGAAAGTGTCCTTGTCTCAAGTTCTGTGCAGAAAAAAGTACTGAGCCATCAGACCCAAATGGGCCACACAGAGAGGGATGGGGAATGACCTGACAGTGGTCCTCTGCATGAAGAGGTGGCCGACGGCGTCCCTCACACTGGGTAGTCCCCGTCACATCTTGGCACAACTGAAGTCCTGACCTAAGCCCAGGGAGTTTGATTGGCAGGAAAGCCTCAAGATGGACTAAGATGACATTTCTCCCAACTAGGAAGAAAGGGGCTCAGGACAGGAAATGATGTAGAGGGTTGGAATTGGTGTTTGCAAAGAGTCTGCACACTTGGAGTTTGTAGCATGAACTTTGTTCTTGCTCTGCATTCATTCATCTCTACAAAGAGGTAACCACGGGGACAAGGGACAGACACCCAACGTGAAGGTAGCATTAAGTGCTAACTCAGCTTTTCAGCCGCCCCACGTCTCAGTCCATCCTGCCCCAGCATGCTGAGATTCCATGACATATGATACAGAACATGGAGGATTGCCGTCTCTAGCTCTGTGCCCAGAATAGGACGAAGTGCAGTGTACAGGAGCGGTCATCATATCACTTGCCCTACATCCCAAACCGGATGTGGTCCCTCTTAAGTCTGAGGGAGTCGTACTCCTTCCCCAAGAGCCTCGGAAGTTTGTCCAGAGCCACCAGCATCTCCCCTGTCACTTGAAAACAACTTGCTCTTTGTCAGTCAGTGGTTCTCAACGAGGAGCTATTTTGCCCCGCCCCCCAGGGGACACTTGGCAAAGTCTGGGGACATTTTTTATTGTCACGACTAAGGGCATTACTACTGGCGTTGAGTGAGTGGAGCTCAGGGACGCTGCTAAACATCCTGCAGCTCACGACCCGCCCCCCCCCCCCCCCCCCAACAAAGAAGAATCCAGCCTGAAATGTCATTAGTGCCAAGATTGCAAAACCCTGGTCCAGGGTTCCCAACACGAAATAGATCCTTAGAGGAAAGTTTTGAAACACTTGACTGCTTTTACTCTACTATCAGAACGGCATCCCTCCTCTCGCCCCACGTGTGTGCTCAGTCGTGTCCGACTCTTTGCAACCCCATGGACTGTAGCCCACCAGGCTCCTGTGTCCATGGGATTCTCCGGGCAAGAATACTGGAGTGGGTTGCCATTTCCTCCTCCAGGGGATCTTCCCAACCCAGGGATGAAACCCTCATCTCCTGAGCCTCCTGCATTGCAAGTGGGTTCTTTACCACTGAGTCACCGGGGAAGCCCATGCCCTCAAGGTGGTGACAATTTTTTCACCATATTCCGGGAAAAAATCCAGCCAGGCAAAGTTCCTTGGGAGTATGAAATTTGAGTCAGTGGGTGATTTCTTTTTGCCTTTTGCAATCTTTCTCACGCTAAATATAATTTTTTATTTTTAAGGCATCATGAAATCTGCCTTCCTTATAGACCAAAGTATTCTCCAAGGTAACAGTGAGTTTCATAAATGGGAAAAATAAGGTTGCTTGACAAGAAAAAGGATGGCAGGACCAGGGGTCAAATGACTTTAGTTTGAGGTCAGAGATCATGAGTTTGGAGACGCTGAAAGGAAAGACCTGGAGTGACTCCTTGATTCTGGTTGCAGGGATTTCCAGGAAGGAGTGGTCAAAAAGGCTGACTGATGGAAAGAGTGGGGAGACAGAGGCTTCGAGAAATGAAAAGGGCCAGTCAGAGGGGCAGGCAGTGCTGTTCTTGGGCTGTGTGCCCAGGGGGAGACTGGTCCTGGGAATTTTGGGACTAGAGGCAGAGAAACAGGTGAGGGCTGGCTTTGTGATGCTCAAAGAAGACAGAACTAGAGGATGGATTTGGCTTCCTTGGGGAACAGAGAAGGATTGGAGATGAAGAAAGGCAGAGAAAGATGGAGGAAAAAAGAGGAAGAAAAGAAAGAAAGGAGGAGAGGGAAGGATATGAGAGGAGAGAGACTGAAGAGGCAGAAGATAGAGAGCATTATCTGGAGATGGAGACGAAGCAAAGGGGTAAAGTGGGAGAGCCTGTTTGGTTCCAGGTCTCTGTAAACCTGGGACTTCCCAGGTGGCGCTAGTGGTAAAGAACCTGCCTACCAGTGCAGGAGACATAAGAGATGTGGGATCAAACCCTGGATGGGGAAGATCCCCAGGAGGAGGGCATGGCAACCCACTTCAGTATTCTTGCCTGGAGAGTCCCATGGACAGAAGAGCCTGGTGGGCTACAGTCCCTGGGGTCACAGAGGCAGACACAACTGAAGTGATTTAGCATGCATGCACACCTTGCCAAGGAACTTTGTGTCTCGGACTGGCTGGCAGAGGGTGGTCTTCTCGGCAGGACCTCTACAGACGGGGCAGAAAAGGAAGCAAAGACATTAGATCAAGATCAAGACATCTGGAAGAGAGCTCCAAGCCCCTAGAAGTCTGGGCGCACTCAGGGGTGCAGCCAGGGAAGCTCCTGTCCCCCAAGTCGAGTCCTTTGTGTTCAAGAACGGTGCTGATTTTCTGTGTAAAAGAGACACATAGAGACGGGGCAGAACCTCTGGAGCACCCTCTCCTCCTCTGGGGATTGGCTGTGGGGCTGGGTGGGCAGACATGCTGCTGTTCCATGGAACTTGCTATTTCGGACCCACCAAAAGCCTGTTTTTCCTGGGTCTCCACTCAAACACGAGTGACAAGACGCCTCGCAGTGATCTCTCTCCTTAACCCCTTTTACTGGGCCATCTGTTCAGAGCTCAGATGTGTGCTTCCCCTCGGAGTCGTCATCCCATTATCCAGACTCTTCACTCGCCACAGACTCTGTCCTTCCCAACTGCTCCTGCCGCACACGATAAAACCCAGCCACTTGCTCACGTCCAGAGAGTCAGAGATGTCTGCGGGTCCGTGGGCCAGCGGACCTCAGTTGAATGGCAATCCCAGAGGCCTGGTTCCTTGCTCAGCCTTCTTCAGATCTTAGCTTGTGCCTCACCTCCATCCAATCCCCAGGCTGGCTTCAAAAAATGTCCCTCCTCTGCGTGGCAGTGGTGCCTCCATCATGGCCAGTGGGAAGCTGGGGCATTTCACAGTACACGCTGATCCTGCTGAAGAGTCTCTGGGGGGCCTGCACTGTCCAACAGAACTTCCTCCCGCGATGGAAATGTTCTGTATCTTCCCAGTCCAATATGGTAGCCACTAGCCACCTGCGGCAATGGAACCGTGAAATGTGGCCAGGGGGACTGAGCAACTGTACTTTTAAATTGTAGTCAGTTAAGTTTTAATTGACTGAGACTTCAACTTACTGTAACCTCAGAGCAGCAGCTTCCCATGTAGCTCAGTGGTAAGGAATCCGTCTGCCAATGCAGGAGACACAGGTTCGATACATGGGTCAGGATGATTCCCCTGGAGGAGGAAATGGCAACCCGCTCCAGTATTCTTGCCTGAGAAATCCCATGGACAGAGGAGTCTGGCGGACTGCAGCCCACGGGATCTCATGGAGTCGGAATCAACTGAGCACGCATGCGTGCACGCAGAGCAGCAGTCGTCACTGAAAACCTAGGAACTGGCTAGAAATGCAGAACCTCGGGCCTCACCCCAGACCTCCTGGATCAGAAGCTCTGGGGCTGGGGTCCTGCCATCTGGGGCTAATGTTAACCCGCCCTCCGGGGGGGGTGTTCACACAGAGAGTTGATTAAGAAGGCTAACCCGCCCCAAGTCTTCAGGAAGCCCAGCTCATCTCTGAACTCTGCCACCCACCTGGGCCTTGGGAGAACCAGGGGTCCAGAAACTGGCTCCGATCCACCTTTGGACCCCTGCACTGGGTTTGCTGTCCATACCTCAGGCAGAGAAGGCAAAACTGGCCTCCGCTGGTGCTTCTCACACATCCGCATAGCGGGCACCGGGCTGTGGGAAAGTCTGAGTAACGAATGCAGCGGATAGGTGTGCTGGCTTTTTCCATTCGCTTGCTGAGTGCCTTTCCCTGTGGGTGGAGTGTGCAGTCAGCACCCACCCAGGAGCAGTCTTCCCTGTGAGAACAGGCCTGGCCCCCGCATCCTCCCCTCACCCACGGGAAGCTGGGAGCTGGCTGGGGGTGGTTTCGACCCCTGCCTGAGAACTTGCACCAAGAGGCTCCAAGGGGGCTCGGGGACAAAGTGGGCAGGCTCCTCTCTGTCCTTGCTTCCTAGCCAGTATTTATTGAGCTCATCACACAGGTTCTGGGGGCTTCCCCGGTGTCTCAGTCGGTAAAGAACCCTCCTGCAATGCAGGAAACACAGGAGACGTGGGTTGGATCCCTGGATCGGAAAGATCCTCTGGAGAAGAAAATGGCAACCCACTCCAGTATCCTTGCCTGAGAAATCCCATGGACGGAGGAGCCTGGTGGCTACAGTCCAAAGGGTCGCAAGGAGTCGGGCTCGACTGAAGCAGCTGAGCATGCACACACGCAGGGAATTTTTTATGTGATTCACTTAATGTTAGATCATGTGGAAACCTCCATCCCCGTTCCTTCTCCCTTTGTCTCTTTTCTCTTTCTGATTTTCATTGCCATCTCCCAACTCACAAGAGTGGAGCTGGCCCCCAAGCAGGATGCTTCCTGACTCCAGAGAGCAGCTCGGGCAAGGCAGGCGCAGGCCCCCTTGACAATGGAGGCTGGGAGGAGCCACCCAGAGCATCTGGGAGAAGAGAAGTGGCATTGTCCAGCCTGAGGGCACCTTTTGGCACTTGGCCTGCGGTGGCTGCCACGTGACCCCTTCCCAGGACATCAGAATCCCCAGGAGAGCTCAGTCCTTCCTGCCCCAGGAAGACTCCGTGTAAATCTTCCAGCACTTTCCAGGTCTGGTTCTAACCCTCGTTCACTCTTCACCTCTCCCTTGTGTCCCCTTTCCCGGCTCCTCTCCAGCTCTGCCCTCTGTCTCATTCCCTTCCCTCTCCTTAACACAGACTGCTGTCCTGGGGTCTGGCTGCTCCGGCTGCCCCCATGGCCTCTTGTTTCCTTCAGAGCATCCGTATCACCTTGGAAGTTTGCCTTCTGCCCTTGGGATGGAGGATAAGGGTGGGGAGTGCTGGGATGAGAAGGGGTGTGACAGCCAGGCCCAAAGTGACTTCAGGAGGTTTTCCCTGTGTGGCCAGTAGGTGGTGCTAGATTCCAGCCGAGGCCCTGCTGCAACGTTGGCTCAAACCGCAGCCCCGGCTTACAGGAAGAGGGGCCTGCCTGCCCAGCAGCCCTTTTTAGTGGGATGCCAGACACTCCAGGCTTCAGGGTTGATCCAGGACAGGCTGGGAGAATGCAATTGCTCTTCTTCACCCAACCCAGTGGCCCTTACAGGCTGGTCTCCCCTCTAGGACTTGGAAATGAGTTGAAAAGCACCTGCCTCACCTTTTCCTCCCCAAAGGGCTTATAACAACTGGGATACAGGACTTTGCTGCCACCCTTGCTCAAATATCACCTCTTCTAAGTGGGAGCGGTTTCTCTCCTCTAGGAGCTCAGAGCAAGCTAGACTTCACTCCACCGGGGCACTTTACACAGGGCAAAAATGAGTTGTTTCCACAGTTCCCTTACTGTCAGCTTCTGCAGCCTCTGGGATCATTTCCTTTTTAAAAAACTTTTTTTTTTTTTAATTTAAATTGGAGTATAGGGTGGCTCAGACGGTAAAGAATCTACCTGCAGTGCAGGAGACCTGGGTTTGATCCCTGGATCGAGAATATCCTCCAGAGAAGGGAATGGCTACTCACTCCAATATTCTTGCCTGGAGAATCCCCATGGACAGAGGAGCCTGGCAGGCTACAGTCCAATGGATCACAAAGAGTTGGATATGACTGAGTGACTTAACGTTTTCACTTTCATAGTCAATAAACAACATTGTGATAGTTTCACGGGGACAGCAAAGGGACTCAGTCAAACATGCATGTATCCATTCTCCCCCAAACTCCCCTCCCATCCAGGCTGTCACATAACATTGAGCAGAGTTCCGTGTGTTATACAGTAGGCCCTTACTGGTTATCCCTTTTAAGTATGACAATGTGTACACGTGTATCCCAAACTCCTGGGGGTCATTTCTAATCATTCTGCATTTCTACAGAACCTTCCCAGGCCCCTGCGCTCAGCACATGCTCAGAACTGGGTGCATGATGGAGGGAGTGAGTCGATGGCTGCACAGAGGCTGTACTACCCTTCCCCCTTAGAGGTCTCTAGAACTGGGGTGGTCCCTTTACCTGGGGGTTTTAGCCATAGCCCAATGGAGAAACAGTGGGAAGGATGGCCCTTGAAGGCCCTTGGAAGCCAATGCCTACCTCAGGACTTGAGACGTCTGTTGAAGATGCTTTATTTCCCTTCATCTGACCTACATCTCTCTAAGCAAAGAAACCTCCTTGCTTCTACAAAGAAACCTCCCCATGTCCTTGGGAAGAGGAACAACAGGAAGCCTGGGCACTGGGGCTCTGGGACTTTGGTCCTAGTTCCCCAGTTGTGCCAGTGGTAAAGAACCTGCCTGCCAGTGCAAGAGACATAGGAGACATGGGTTTGAGCCCTGTGCTGGGAAGATCCCCTGGAGAAGGGCATGACAATTCACCCCAGTATTCTTGCCTGGAGAATCCCATGGACTCGTGGCTCCTAGGCCTGCTTCTCTCCACCTGAAGAGCTCAGGCTCCTTCACTGGCTTCCTGAGTTTTGACTCTGTCCTGCTTGTTCCCCTCCGGGTCTGTTTCAGTGCACCGCATCTTTAAAAAGGCAGCGCCGGCTCTTTGTGGGGACGGACAGCAACAGAGATCGGAAAGTAACAAAGGGAGAAGCAACAGAGGTGAGGGTTTCAACACCAGCTGGCATTTGATCCAATCTTGAGACTTGGATAAAATAAGCCAGATGGACTTGTAGCCAACACGAACTGGGGGAGGGGTAGGTGATTTTTCTGGATCTGCAAAGACAAGAACAGAAGGATGGAGCAATGAGGTGTGAAATAACAAAGGTAAAAGTCAAGTTCTACTCCTAAAGCCAACTGGATGCAGGAGGCAAGGCTTCTGAGGTGCCAGCAAGAAAAGGCTTTGGTGCTTCTAATTGATCATTGGAAGGACTGATGCTGAAACTCCAATAACTTTGGCCACCTGATGTGAAGAGCCAATTCATTAGAAATAACCCTGATGTTGGGAAAAATTGAGGGCAGGAGGAGAAGGGGGCAACAGAGGATGAGATGGTTGGATGGCATCACTGACTCAATGGACGTGAGTTTGAGCAAACTCTGAGAGATGGTGAAGGACAGGGAAGCCTGGCATGCTGTGGTTCATGGGGCTGCCAAGAGTCGGACACGACTGAGCGACTGAACAAGAACAATTGAGCTGAGACAGCTGTGGGATGGAAGTGCAGCAGAAATGAATGCTCGGAGTGAAGATCGGAGCTCTGATCTGCTCTGGTCAGCCACCCTTGGGATGTTCTGTTCAGTTCTAGGAAACGCCCTATGTGATCCGTTTCATGGCAGCTCGTGTTGAAACCCTCACCTCTGTTCCTCCTCCCTTTGTTACTTTACGATCTCCGTTGCTATACGTCCCCACAAAGAGCTGGCGCCGCCTTTTAAAAGATGCGAAGTGCTGAAACAGACCCAGAGGGGAACAAGCAGGACAGAGTCAAAACTCGGGAAACCAGTGAAGGAGCCCGAGCTTTTATCGTGGGGGAACCAGACCTGGGAGCCACGAGGCTGCAGATGAACCAGTCTACACACTTGTGATGACTGCTGAGCAGACGTGACTGGAGAAGCGGCAGAGTTCTCTGGAGGTTTGCCAGCCCAGGGTGGGGTTGAGTTTGAAGCCCTGAATTTCCCTCCGGGCCACAGAGACTGAGGAAGTCCCTCCATGCCAGGGTCTGCCTTGGGGCCACTTGGCCACGACCTGAAGCAGCTGTAAAGGTCAGTGGCCTCACAGTTCCGTGTCTCCCACTGGTCCTGTGGCTGCACCCCAGCTATTTGCTAGGTCTGGAGTTGCTAATTGTGATGAATTCCCTTGCGTCTTGGGATGAGGACAAGGGCCATCAGCAGAGCTTCCGTCCTCCTGGGTCCCAGAGGGACAACACAGATACGAAGCTTTCTGTTGCTCACCCTTGCCCTCTTCCCAGCAAGGAACTGGGGTTCAAATTCTAGCTTGGTGATCCCAGTCAAGTCAGGAATCTTGGTCAAGGCGACCTCTCTGAGCCTCAGCATGGGTGGTGGCAGGTCCCCTCCACACTGACCATCCTTAGGAGCCACCTTCTCCACCTGCCATACTTCTCAGATGAGGGCCCTGCCCAGAGACTCTTGTGTCCTGGCCTAGAGTCAGTGTGACCCGGGTAACTGCCTAGTCTGCCTGGAAGGAGGGCTCCCGGGATGCAGGATTTTCAGTGCGAAAACCTGAGAAGTTTCGAATGGTCCTCTGAAGGACAGCTCAGGGCTGACATTGAGGACCAGTGCTCCCTTCTGCCCTTGGAGTTGCTTAAATCCCCGCACAGCTGAGGGACCCAGGGCAGCACCTCTTGTGCTATGGGCTCACCCTCCCTTTCTCATTTGCCAGCCATTCATTGCACCCTGGAATGTCTAATGCGTGTGGAAATGGGCCTGAGTCTCCCCCTCTAGTCCTTCCATCCTGGGAACCAGTGCCTTGCGGTGTCCACTGCTGGGGAGCCGCGAGGAGTGGCCCGCTCAGGCCGACCTTGCAGGAGGACAGTATAGCTTTGTCACCCTGTAAACATTGGTGACCATGTGGCCCCTAGGTGTCCGGGCTGGCTTCTGGCCATCACTCAATCTTCCAGGATGGACAAAGTTGACTTTGAGCTCAGTACCCGACTATCCTTGGAGCCAGGAAGTCATTGTGGTTGCTGGCTCTGTACTCAGATCATTTTACTTCCTTTCAGTTTGTCCCAAGGTCCTGCAGGAAGGGGAAGACCGTCTCTCAACACCCAAGAGACCCCACGTCGCTGAGGCCCCCTCCGTAAAAACAGATGCTAATCTCCCACGGAGTTGGGTAGGGCAATCAGCCCCCATCTGCCTTCAACTTCAAACTTTGTCCAAAGACCACACTGCCCAGTTTGCTAGTTTGGTCCCTGGGACCCCAAGGACGATTCTGTTGGGATGGAAGATGGGGGAGGGAAAGAAGAGGACTTGTTATTTTCTGGTTTAATGTTCTAGTTTAATTCAGTGCATATTAGATTGACACAGACTTCAGGCTCTGTGCAAATACAATAGGTCTGGTTTCGAGGCACCTAGAGTCCTGGAAGGAGGCAGAAATATGTCTGGCTGCCTCAGAATAGGAGAGGTCACAACAGATGTTGAGCCGGCACCCTCTCAACATCCAGGGGAGTGGAGAGGTTAGTAGGGGAACTTGGGGAGGCTTGTCAAGGAGGGTGGATGTCCAGCGTTTTGAAAGCAGGGCAAGATTCTGATAGACTGAGGCCAAGGGGCCCCAGGAGCCAAAAGGCAGAGGTGAGTGAGAGTAGGGAGGATGAGGCAGGGAGTGAGCTGGGCTCGGGAACTGGGGCAGTCTGGTGACCAGAAGGCCAAGAAGAGAGGAAGGCTGAGTCCTGGAAAGCTGGTTGCTGAGGGATGGAGCCTGGACCAGAGTCCTGTAGGTCCATGAAAGGTTTTAATTCAGGAGAGAGCTGGAGAGTAAGCATTCTTTTGACAAAAGGTCCGCCACCCGGCCACTTCTGCCCCTTGAGAACTTTGCGTTTTAAATAGGAGGAGTTGGCCCAGCTTCCTCCTCAATCTCCCCTCCACCCCCACCCTACCACGTAGCAGCCGGAGGCTTTGGTCTGTCTTCACTAGGGAAGTGCTGGCCACCGGGGCTGTGTTCACTCCCAGGGAGCTGGAGTTGCTTGTTCTCTCTGCATCTGATGCAGATGGGATCCACGCCTCTAGAGGCACCCAGCAGAGGGTCTGCCCTGGAGTGGACAGGAATTCTGAGCTCCACCCCTCACCTCCTCTGCTCCTGCCTTTCACCCCCCACACCTCTCCCTGCCGGCATTTCCACCCCCCCCCACCCCCCCGCTTGGTCCTCAACCTCACTTCCTCCCCCTTATCCTGACAGCAGGGACCTCCCTCCTGCCCCCATCCTCTGCCCACTGGATCCCTCATCCCTAGTCACTTAGGCAGGGCCTTGAGGTCAGAGCAACCCCAGCTTGTGCCTGTCCTCACCATGTGACTTCCGTGTCAGCCTCTCCAAGCGTCTGCTTCTTCACCTGTGGAGCGAGGCCAACCAGAATGAGGTCCCTGTGTGGTTGGGAGTCTGCTGGTGCCTGCGCTGCTGGCCTTGGTGGGACGCCCTCTCCTCCTGTCTCTCCCAGTTCAGGCTGGTTCTTGGCGCTTCAGGGGGTGGGTCCCTCTGGCTGCAGGGCCAGTGGGGTGTGGGGCTCCTTCCTGGGCCTGCCAAGTTGCTGATGGCTTTTTCAGTTGCCTCTCTCACAGGATAACACGGGCATAAGTCAGGGGACGTCAGTGTTCATCTGCGTTCTGGGGTTGACAGCATCCTGTTGTAGTGGGGCTCGAGGCCTGTCTAAGGAGGGTCAACCAGGGAGGACCATGGTCCAGGGCTGCGGGGGTCAGTTCAGGCCAGAGACAGGCCCCAAGGGGGCCCCAGAGCCATATGAGGGCCAGCCAGCTGTGACTCCCACACGTGCCCTCCTGTCTGGCTCACATCAGTCCTGGATCAGAAAACAGGAGCTGCAGACGGGTGGAGACTTGAACCTTCTCCCCAGAATCAGTTTATTTCAGTCTCTCAGTCGTGTCTGACTCTTTGCGACCCCATGAACTGCAGCATGCCAGGCTTCCCTGCCCATCACCAACTCCCGGAGCTTTCTCAAACTTATGTCCATCGAGTCAGTGATGCCATCCAACCATCTCATCCTCTGTCGTCCCCTTCTCCTCCTGCCTTCAGTCTTTCCCAGCATGCCCCAGGATGCCATGCTGCAAAGCGGAGACCCCTCAGCTTGCCAGGGATGGTCTCTGACAGAAATGGGAGAGGCAGGGTCTTCCACCGGGAGCCTTGGGGAGAGAGAGCCCAACAAAGGCAGGGGACCCTTCTGCTTTTCCTTCTAGGGGCTGGGAGGAGGCCGGAAGCAAGGCCAGCTCTGCGAGAGTCAGCCAAGATAAAGAAGGACACCACAGAACCTCACGACTTGGCAGGAGTGCCCTGGACTTCAGCCAGGACCCAGCTAGCTCACTGTCCCAGCTGGGAGGGGTTTGTGGAACCCTCCAGTTTCAACCTGTCCATTTTACAGATACGGAAAGCAAGACCAGGCAAGTACCATACTTGGTGATCCGCATCTTATTCCCGAAGCAGCTGCAGAGGATCTCAGTACACAGACCCATGCCCAGCAAGCAGATAAATGAATGAAAACAATGGAAAGAATGACTCCCCACATGCAGAATTAACCTCTTCTTCTCATCCCCTGCTCTCTGCGGCACATAACAGGTGACAGTCTGCCCTCCTCCTTGGCTGGGCAGGCAGACCCCAAGTTGTGTGAGAATAGAGATCAAGTCTGACATTCCCACTAACTTGCCTGGCCTGCGGCTTGCTCTCTGTCAAGTCTTGGGATGGTCCAGGGTTCTTTTTCACATCCTCCGTGAGTCCGTCTGAGGCAGGAGTCCCCAACCTCTGGGCCCTGGACCGGTGCCTCCTGTCAGATCAGTGGCAGCATGAGATTGGAAATAAAGTGCCTACGAAATGTAAATGACCTTGAATCATCCTGAAACCATCCCCCCTGCCCCTGAGTCTGTGGAAAAGTTGCCTTCCACGAAACTGGTTCCTGATGCCAAAAAGGTTGGAGACTGCTGATCTGAAGTGAGGGATGCTGGGAATGAAAGGATATTCCCATCATGCCCCACTGCAGCCCAAGAGTCAGCTGGAGAGAAACAGGCGGCCTTTCTGCTCACTGGCCCCCGTACGGAGTCAGCAAATTGGCCATCCTTAGGAAAGGTCAGCTGAATCAGCCCCCCTGCATGAAACGTGCTTGGTATTTTTAGAAGATTTTCAAGCCTGTGCTCCCGAGCTTAGCAGGAGGTACTCAGAGTCTTTGGCTATCCACCCCCAGCCCCTGCCCAGCCCAGCCCAGCCCAGCTCAACCTGACTGTCACAGCTCAGGCTAGTGCAGGCAGCTACCTCTGCACTGAAGCTGATAACAACCATTTTCGAGGCCAAGTGGGTAAAACCTGACCTCCTTTAAACTGTGCTTGAGATCCTGTCCAAGTCACTGCCCCAATCTATCCTGTGACCTTGAGAAAGTCATGTTCCCACATTACCCGCATCTATACGATCATTGTATTTACCTGTGAATTCATTTTGGAGAGGAGGCTGGATTAATAACTCAGTGTATTTGAATATGCTCAATCATGTCTGACTCTTTGCTACCCCATGAACTGTAGCCCACCAGGCTGCTCTGTTCATGGGATTTCACAGGCAAGAATACTGGTGTGGGTTGCCGTTTCCTCCTCCAGGGGATCTTCCCGATCCAGGCATCAAACCCACGTCTTCTTCATCCCCCACTTTGGCAGGAAGATTCTGTACCACTGCACCACTGGGAAGCCCCACTGGATAAACAGGAAGCCAATAAACCAAAAAATTGCTGTACTCCACAAAACTCTGGGAGATTGTTGTAAGGCCTGGGCGCGGTGCTGTTGGAGAATTTTGTGTTTCTTGGAAAAACCTGCTTAGAGAGATGATGTCATAAAAATCTGTCATAAAATGCTGTTGTGCTAATAAGGTAGCTTTCCATTTGGGGAGAGGGGTATGTGGTCTGGGAGGGGCCAGCTGTATTTGGCACATGAGGTTCTGAGAGCTGTAGCTGGAGTCTGGTTTTTGTTGTTGTTTGCTTC
This sequence comes from Muntiacus reevesi, assembly GCF_963930625.1. Lineage (NCBI taxonomy): Eukaryota > Metazoa > Chordata > Mammalia > Artiodactyla > Cervidae > Muntiacus > Muntiacus reevesi. Next base: position 17,839,911 of record NC_089263.1, on the reverse strand, counting down.
TTTGTTTGAATGGCAGGCTAGAGGCCTTAGAATAGAAGCCTTTGGCTGTGGTCCTAACTAGCTGTGTGGCCTTAGGGACATAACTTAGTTACCTTGGGCCTAATTTTTCTACCTATAAAATGACAGGATGGGAGAGGAGAGGCTTGGGCTACATATGTGCTTCTGAAAGTGGTAAGTTTCCACTGACAGTTTTGTGTTAAAACCCCAGAGGTCTTTGAGGACATAAGAGCAATACACATAACACGTACCTTCCAGGATCACTCACTTTACTCCATGGAGAGATTTAAAAACATCAGTTGACACGCTCACACACACATGCACACATGTATTATGCAGTAGAATGACACACTCAAGTTTTTAAAGTAAGTTTCAGGCCTGCTACCGCCCTTCTCCCACCTCCTCCTTTCCCATCGTCCCCCATGGTGGTGGGCTCATCTTCCTCTGGACTTGCAGGCTCTGGTTGGAGAAACACCAGGCTGGTTAATGTCAGGTTTTGTTTCAGATGTTAGCGTTCTCTAATGATAGTGTCTAATTTATTATTATGGTTATTATTTTGGGTATGTGTGCAGAAGGAAGTGGGGTTCATGATAAACTGACCTTACAGAAGACGACTGAATATTTTCTTTCTTCTCCCAAGAGTCCCAGGAGTGGAAACTTCCGGCAGACTTAGAAGTTGAAGGGAAAGTGAACCGGCTTCCTCAGGCAGCAGAGAGTGACGGGAGAGAGAAAAGTGGGAGTCAGGAAGGAGGGTTGATACTTAAAATGTTCTATGCCGCTATCTTCTTCTCTGAGAGCTAGCAGATTTAAAAGCTCGGCATCTAACCCCATCTGGCACAAGGGGGTGAAGATTCCCCCGGACACCCCTGATTAAGCAGCCTCATTTGCCCCCCACCCAGCAACTGCCTTTAGCACCCACCCACCCTCGGCCCCCGCCTTGCTCCCTGCTGCACACATATGTGCACGCCCAGCACAGTCTAAATGCTCGCCCACCCGCCACGCGGCTCCCCCCAGCTCACCTGCACAGCCGGGGGCCCACAGGTGCCCCCAGGGGCTGGCTGCTCAGGCCTCAGGCTGTGCGTCCACTCCTGCCCCCCTCTCCCCGCTCCCCCCCACTGCTGCTGCTCACAGCCGCCCCCAGGCTTCGAGCACACACTTGCTCACCTCGTGGAAGATCAAAAATAAACTCTCCCTGGAACTTGTTCAAAGGCTAATGTGCATCCTCTCTTAATTATTGATCTGTTTATTACAGACGTTTGGGTAGGACATTCAATGAGGCCGCTGTGCCAAGGGTCCACCTCTAGAATTCGCACCCTTCGCCAGGAGGAAGCTGGGACAGCCATCTCCTCCCGGGAAGGGGTTAGCTGCGTATTAGGTGAACTCACCTGCAAGGCGGGATGCAGACTGATCATCCCTCGGCTAAGCCCGCCAGAGCCCTGACCCAGTCCAGAGTCTCCCCTCCCTCCGTCCCATCCCTGCTACTTGTTCAGTCGCTAAGTCATGTCCTACTCTTTGTGACCCCAGTCCGTGGACTGCAACACACCAGATCTCCCTGTCCTTTACTGTCTCCTGGAGTTTGCTCAGATTCATGTCCATTGAGTCGGTGATGCTATCCAGCCACCTCATCTTCTGCCGCCCCCTTCTCCTTTTCCTCATTACTAGGGGGAGACAAATGATAGGAGAGGGCTGTCAGGGTGCCAAGCGGCAGATGGCTCCTCTGCCTTGCGAGGGGCAGCCTTGTCTCTCCTTACCACCTCACTAAGGACCAGTTTAATGTCAGAGGTAGTTTGATGCAGTGGGTATGTGTTTAGAGTTTTAACCTGGGGTCAGGGACTTCTCTGGTGGTCCAGCGACTAAAAGACTCCACACTCCCAATGTAGGGGACCTGGGTTCCATCCCTGCTCAGGGAACTAGATCCCACATGCTGCAACTAAGAGTTTGCACGCAGCAGCTAAAGACCCCATGTGTCACAACTAAGACCTGGAACAGCCAAATAGATAAATTTTAAAACATAAACCAAACTGAACTCATACCACATACCAGCTGGGTGACTCTGGACAAGGGATGTAACCTCTCTGGTTCAGTTTCCTCATCTGTAAAATGAGGTCTGTGAGGATTTGATAAGATCGTGTCTGCAAAGGCATAGAAAAATGTTACACACAGAAGCCAATATACTGTGGTTGCAGCTGTCACCATCTTCATGGGCAGCATCATTTTGCTCATCTTCATCCCCAGAATCCCAGGATCGTAGGAAGTGGCCTGCTGTGGTCCAGGGTGAAGCTGCATCTGGACCTGCTACATCTCAACACGTTGGGGCACAGAGCCTAGCACAATCATTAACTCTGCAGAAAGGGGCTGGATCGTTCAGACCAGCATGCTGGGGAAGGCTGCCCAGCCTTGGGCGAGTGGAGGGCGGAGCTGCCCCTGTGCTGAGGAACCACAGCCTCAGACACACTGGGAAGGGGTCACAGCCTACCATCTACAAAGCCGGGCTCTGGGGCACTCTTTCTTGGAGTCCTGAGGATGGTTCTAGAACTTGATACCAGGAAGAGGGCACCCAAGGGGAAGACCAGATGTTCCCTCCCTTTAGAGGTTCATCCAGCTTCTACCAGTTGGATGAACTCATGGTGTCTCCCAGATCTGCCTCCTGGCCAGGTTTCTGAGACCCTCTCCCATACACTGCACCCTCACCCCATAACTCTGGGGGTTAAATCCTGGCTCCGGCAGGTCTCTGAGACCCTCTCCCCAACACCATACTCCACCCCATAGCTCTGGGGGTTATACCTTGGCTCCAGCAGGTCTCTGAGACCCTCTCCCCAACACCGCACCCCACCCCATACCTCTGGGAGTTGTACCCAGGCTCTGGCCAGAGCTCATCAGGGCTGCTTGCACCTTCCCCCCACCGTCACCTTCACTGCGTGTCCCACCCCCATCCCGGAACTCCCCGGGCTGGGCTTTTCTTTCCCCAGTTCCCAGGCAGTGCAGCTGGTGCTGTGGGCTGGGCAGGGGGTGGAGGACTAGGCAGAAAGCCCGTGGGAGGGAGCTGTCTCTTCGTTCCAACGGGAAGCATGGCTCCCCAGCACCCCTCCCAAACATAATGCTCCCCCCAAAGTCCCACACTGGTGTCTCAGCAAATAAGACTTTTTTTTTTATTTGGTTTTCTACTTGCTCTTGATACCCACTGAAGTGGGTGCACACGCGCTGTTCCCGGTCACTGTCAGCGCCAGAGGACGTCGGAGCCAGGTTGGTGGTTTCTTGCTTGGAATCCCAGGTGTGCTGGGATCCTTCTTCTCTGGGCCTGAGGACTTCGGGGAGTCACTTCTTCAGCCCTCTGAGGTGCTGGACATCTGTGCGGCTTAAAGAAATAGAAGCCCAGATGGTTCCTAGCTAGCAGGCAGGGCAGAATTTGTGAGCACCCTAATATGAGGCCTGAACTATCTGGTGAATGTTGGACCACCCCCCCCCCCCCCCGAGGAAGAATAAAAAGAAAAAGAAGCGAAAGGACAGCTACTGTATGCCTGGCCCCCAGGCTACATGCCTTCAGCACATTTTATGACTGCGTTCCCGAAAATAGGTCTTGGGGGAAATATCCAGGAACAATGTCCAAGAGCACATTTTTTAGGTGAAGAGCACGAGGCTCAGCAAGGTGACATAATATGCCCAGGTCTCCAGCTAGCAGGTGCTGGAGCCGAGGTCTGAACCACATTTGCCTGGGGCTGATGCTCAAGCTTTAGCTGCCCCCTTTTGAAGAGGGAATGTAATATGTGGTGCGGATGGAGGCTGTTGCCTTGCATTTACCTCTCTGAGATCATCTGGTTGGTAATTGCAGGCAGGTTGGGTATGAAATACTGATAGAGTATGCAAAGGTCCTGGGGTCTACCACCTACTTAGTAGGAACCCGTGTCTGTCATTTGCGTGGTGTTCAGGGAGACCAAACCAGTCAATCCTAAAGAAATCAACCCTCAATATTCACTGGAAGGACTGATGCTGAAGCTGAAGCTCCAATACTTTGGCCACCTGATACAAAGAGCCGACTCATTGGAAAAGACACTGATGCTGGGAAATATTGAAGGCAGGAGAAGAAGGGGACAAAGAGGATGAGATGGTTGGATGGCATCACTGACTCAATGGACATGAGTCTGAGCAAGCTCCAGGAGATGGTGAAGGACAGGGAAGCCTGGTATGTTGCTGTCCATGGGGTCGCAAAGAGTCGGACACGACTGAGTGACTGAACGATGACAACAGTGATCATGAGGTGTTTTCACGTATAACATTTGATTTGATCCCTGGGATCCTTGGGCCCCCATGTTGCGGAGGAGGATGTGGAGGATCAGAGAAGTTAAGTAACGTGCCCAAGGGGACACAGCCCAATAGGCTTTTGATACTAAATGAACGAATTAGTGCAGAGCTGGGTCTGAAAGCCGCCATTCTGTGAGCCTGAGCCAGGGCAGGGGAAGGTGTGACAGAGGCTGCTTTGGTGAGAAGCAGGTGGAGGGAAGGGCACCGTGGGAGGTGTTGAAGGCACAGCAGCAGCCCAGGCACCGAACAGGAGTGGGCTGGCTTGGCTCAGGAGGACAATGGGATGGAGTGGGGCCCTGGAACTGGGGAGGAGGGTTTGGCTTTCTGCAGCATGGAATTGACAGCAATGGGGCTGCTGGGCCTGGCTAGGGCCCAGGATGGCTGGCATTGCCCTGGAGGCTGCTCTTGCCAACCTTCTCCTGACTTCAGAGCTGAGAGCAGGAGCTGCTTGTCTTTCTGCTCTTTGTCCCACTGGAGACAAGTCTGCCGCTACGAGTGTAACTCCAGGTGTGGAGGAGGTGGTCACCCCAAAGTTCTCTTAAGGACACACATGGGGATTGGGGCAGCAAAATGGTTCATTAAATCACCCCTGAATGTGTGGTGTCCACTCCTGAGCTGGCCTCGAGGTAGATTCTGGTTTTGTCAGTGCTGGTTTCTCAGGACCAGGAAACACCCAGGTCCCAGGGAAACAGACACGGATCCCTCATTTACAATGTGGTGACTGATTTGAAAGTGCCGTGCGTGCGTGCATGCTAAGTTGCTTCAGTTGTGTCTGACTCTTTGTGACCCCATGGACTGTTGCCCACCAGGCTCCTCTGTCCATGGGATTCTCCAGACTGGAGTGGGAGATACTGGACACTGGATATGGTGTCCAGGATACTGGAGTGGGTTGCCATGCCCTCCGCCAGGAGGGGATCTTTCCAATCCAGGGATCGAACCCACATTTCATATATCCTGCATGGACAGGTGGGTTCTTTACCACTAGCACCAGCTGGGAAGCCCTGACTGTTCAGGGGCTTGTTTAACAAATATGCACAGAGCATCTATTACATGTTTAGTATCATTTCAGGGGCAGGCAAGGTTCTTGTCTTCAAGGGACTTACATTTTAAAAGCTGATAACAGGAAGAAAACTCTCTTGAGAATCAGAAAGGCGCCAGATAGATCTCTGCCCCACCTTTTCAATTTCAGCTTGCCCCTTTGCCAAGCGAAGGTCATGGCCCCTGGCTGCCCTCAGGTCAGTAAATAGATAAATGGATGGGTATTGTGCAGAATGGGGTGTGATGTAAGTTACTGTGGAGAACTTATCTGGGAAGGCACATGAGGGCGGTGTCTATGATGAAGAGCAGGTGTGTGGGTGTGTCCTGGGTGTGCGGGTGGGTGGTCCTCCCTGCCAGTGATGCTGCCTGAAGCCTCTTTCGATCACTTTTCAGGAACTCACCTGTCTGGCTCCTTAGATGCTTGCTGATCCCTGACACCTTGGTTTTATTCTTGAACCATTCTGTCTGCTCTGGACTCTGCCCTCTGAAGGGTGCACAGTGGCCCTGCCCTGGGAGCTCCCATGTGCCTGGACCTAGGCCACACTGAGTTCCCAGCCGCATCCAGGTGCTCCCAGCCAGTGGTGAGCAGGGGTCACCCCGCTAAGGGCAGACCCAAGCCAGCAACCACTCTCCCACCCTGACCCACTCCTGCAGGAGCAGCAAGCTGGCAAGGGAACCAGGGAGGATCAAAGGGTTCTTTCTCAAAGGAGACACACCTCAGCTTGGCCCACGCCTCTTTCTGCAGGGACCTGGGACTCAGACCCTCACCATTCATGACTCTGGGGTCCAGGCATCTGGCTGGAAGCATCCATGAGCAATGGCTGAGCCCCTCAGCCCAACACAATTCAGGAACTTGCTGGAGTCTCGCACACGTGCAGGGTGAGCTTTATGGAGACACTGTTTTTGGCTGAGAGTGGACAGCCAGTGCGGGGGCTTCCTGGACAGGGCAGCAAAGCCCCCTGGGAACCTCAAAAGTGGAAAAATGAAGTTAACACTCACCAAGTACTTATTGTCTGTCAGGTACTGCTCAAAGGGCTTTACTGCATGATCTCACAATAACCTTGTGAGTTGTTGTTTAGTGGTGGTGTTTTTTAGTGGTTAAGTCATATCTGACTCTTTTGCAACCCCATGGTCTCTGGCCTACCAGGCTGGCTCCTCTGTCCATGGAATTCTTCAAGCAAGAATACTGGAGTGGGTTGCCATTTTCTTTTCCAGGGGATCTTTCCCACCCAGGGATCAAACCCACGTCTTCTGCATCACAGGTGGATTCTGTACCACTGAGCCACCAGGGAAGTCCAGAGACTCTATGGATCTATCATTCAGGATAAGTAGAATAAATGGACAATCAGCTGGGGAGCATCACTGACCCCTAAAGCCCTTCCAGACACTCCAACCAGGGCTGGAGAGGAGAAACTAGGTATCCTTCAGGGAATTTTGTTTTTGTAACAACAACAAAAAGAATTCATTTATTTATTTGACTGCACTGGGTCTTAGTTCTGGCATATAGGATCTAGTTCCCCAAACAGGGATTGAACCTGGGCTCCCTGCATTCAGAGCACAGAGTCTCAGCTACTGGACCCCCAGGGAAGTTCCCAGGGAATCTTCTTTAACGGACAGGAGTGAGAGGCTCTGACCCCGGCAGGCGGCTCCAGGGCTTGGTGGACCTGTGCCCACGATCTTGGGCCTTCAGTCCGGGTCCTGAGCTGTGACCTCCTGTGGTTGGATTTTCCCTTTATATCACCTTGGCACTTGACCATCCCTCCTCATGGGTGGGCTTTAAAAAAAATTGTTTATTTATTTGGCTGTGCCAAGTCTTAGTTACAACACATGGGATCTTTAGTTGTGGCATGTGGAATCTAGTTCCCTCACCAGGGATCGAACTGGGGCTTGCTGCATCGGGACCGTGGAGTCTCAGCCACTGAACCCCCAGGGAGGCCCTGTGGGTGGGCTTTCACTCTCCATGTATGGTTGAAATTCCCTCCTTGGCGCTGAGCCTTCTGGATACCATTACATCTTCTCAGCCTCCAACCATGCCTTTTCATCTCGCATCTTGAGTGTAGGCCACCCAGGAAACAGGACTTTCTTTGACCCAAGTCCAAGCCTGCCAGCTCCAGTAACTCTTTGGAACAGCAAATTCTCTGGGGATCTAGCTTTCGCTTTGTTTCCTCCTGGGCTCCCCCCTTCCCCACCCAGTCACCACCCAGAACCACAGTTCCCTTCCTGGCTCAGAGTTACAGTGGTGGGTCCCATTTCTGTTCAAACTAGAAAGCTCTGCAGCACAGTTCTTGGATTGAGGCTGACATCTTAGGAGAGGGGCATGCTGGGTAAATCCGAAATGTCTGGGGTCTGGCTTGCATCCCGGTAATGTGGTGGCTGACTTGGAGGTGAGTGTTCACTGGGAAAGGGGAGATGGCTGGTCTGGAAAGGGGGCAGACGTGTGAGCAGCAGCCCAGAAGGGGTGGCACTGGGGCAGGGGGTGATGATTCCCCCGGCAGCATTTTGTTTGTATGTCTCTTGATTGTTCACTCGCCTCCCTCCTTTTCCCCGTGGCAGAAAATTTGGCTTTGGGGACACCTTATAAACACACAATCAAGGAAAAATCTCAGGTGCTTACACAGCTGGTATATGCCCTTTGGGATGAGACATGTTCAGTTTCTCTAGATGTCGGGAAGGTTGGATCACTGTGCTCTGGAAGGCAGCCCTTCACTCTGGCCTGACCCGTGGGCGACCACATCCAGATCTTAGGAATGTTCCTGTTTTCTCCCCACCCCTGGTACCAGAGGGTGTCTGCTCAGTATTAAAAGGTTTCTGAAGGTTTATTTACTGTTCAAAAGACTCTGCCCACCCCTGCCTCTTGTTGATCAGCATGGCATCCACTGGTAAATCTCCTCCTTTCTAAGATGCTAGCTGCAAGAGATGGGAGGGATTATCCCCTGATTGGCAGGTCATGATATCTCTAGGACCCAGAGGCTAGGAATCATGGTGATGTGATGACCACTCTTCCTTGTCAACCAGGACATTCTCACCAAGCAGACAAGACACCCCAGATGCTCTGTACCCCAGCTGGCCAAGAGCAGGGTATCTGCACTGGACAATTTCTCCTGCCCCCTCTTCGAGATCTGACTGTCCTCGGAGATTAAGAACGAAAGAAGGATGAGAATATTCTCCCTTGCACTTGTAGTGAAACTTCACAGGTCTGTTTTTTGACAAGACCCTTACATCTGAAACACCCAGTTTTTGTCACCCTAACTGAATAATATTCTGAGAAGCCACACCACTGTAACTCCCCCTCCTTTTTTTTTTTCTCGAAAGTCCCTTCCACCCAGATCCATGTAGAAGCAGAGACCATCCAAGCGGGAAGGGACTTCGGGAGTCATCTCAGTGCCTCTCACCCTGTAATGTGTTTATGACTCACCTAGGGAGCGTGTTAAAATGGATATTCTGGTTTACTCAGTCTGGGGTGGTATCTCAGATATTCCATTTCTACCAAGCTTCCAGGTGATGCAGATGCTGCTAGTCAAAGGATCACACTTTGGGCAGCGTGGACCAATCTAGTCATTTTTACAGATATGAAAGCTGAGGTCTAGAGGCCATACATAAGTGATTTCCTTGAGTTCCCAAGTAGAACTCTGCTCTCTCCACTCCTGGCCCATCATGTCAGCTTTTAAAAGGGCCTTCCCCCTTCTAAGTTGCCACTTCCTGCTGAAGCCTGGAGCTCCAGCATAAACATAACGCCTCATCTTAATCCCATCACAGTGGCAGGATGAAAGGCTTCTTGTCTCATCAGGGCCCCTTGCTCCACAGCTGCCCTTGTACCATCTCCAAAGAGGTTTTTACAAGTGTTTTAAATTTGTTCTGACTTTTGGACACCTCCCCTTCTCTGCTGGAAGTGTTAGAAAGAATTTCTTTTTCAATAAAAGTGTGCAGGGCACCTTTAAGACACAACTGTCTTAGTTCCAGGCCAGGGCCAAATCCACATGGCATACCCTGCTTATGGGACTTTCCCCAGATCTGGTCTGAGAAAAGTTCTCCCTGTTTCTCTTCTACCGCCTGAAAAAAGGCCAAGGGACAGCTTTGAGTATGCCTCAGTTTCCCGGATTCTCAAGCAGAAATTCCAGAACTCATCACAGACTGGCGCTGGAGGCTATCAGAGATGGCCTTGGGCCAGTAGGAACTGGTTTGAGAGTCTAAGGAGGTCTCCACTCTCTGTCCCCTCCTGCTGGTGGGAGGGCAAAATGCCAGTCTGGTAAGGAGGCCACACTGGCAACAGGGGGTAAAAGTCTCACCGAGGCCAAGGGAAGGTGGAATGTAAGAGGGAGTCGGGAAGAATTGCCTTTTATAGACACGTTCTTTTCTTTCTTTCGTGCTTTTTTTTTTGCTTCCAAGTTTACTCACAGCGACAGAGCCACTCTCAGGCGCCCAGCCAGCCTGAGACTGCGCCCGGGGCGGGCCGGTGGCACCCGCATCTCCCCCATCCCCCCGTCTTGCCCGCAAGTTGCATGACCTGCATCGGAATCCACAGGGGGGCGGGGGAGAATCCTTTCAGATGCTGGATGCAGCTGAATTCAGCGTGTTCGCTTCCTCGCCTGCCCTCCTCCAAGTCGGCGAGGAGAGCGCCGCTTTCTTCTGCGTGTGAATGCTGTAGTGTGTCTGCCTGCTCGGACTTCCCTAACCCTTTCTTCTCCTTTCCCACCGCGAATGCTCCGGTTGTCTCAGCAAACATCTCACACTTGGCATTCTGACGTTTGATTAAAAAGAAAAATCTCTACCAAGGCGAAGAACGGGGGCTCGCCTCCTCTCCCGCGGGGGACCGAGCTCGCGTGGCAGGCTGCACCTGCTTTGCTCCCCTACCAGGAAGGGGTGCTTGTGTGGGAGGGAAGGGGGGGAGGTCCTGTGCCCCCGAATCCGGAGAAAGCAGCTCGCCCACCCCCTCGCCCGGCAGCCAGCGCAGCGCACCCGATCGCCGAACCCCGAGAAGCCGGCCTCTGACGGTACTGGCCTGGTGCTTGCCAAAAAATGCCCCTTGCATCTCAATTTCCCCGGCGGTTTTTCTCGCACGCACGGTTCGCCCCGAGCCACCTCGGATCTCCTGGGCAGCCCTTTCGTTGCTAGTTCCTTCCTTCCCGGCTCCCTGTCTGCCCAAGGACGCAAAACCCACCGCCAAGAAGGCGCAGGGGGCGCGGGGGCACCTACCCAGCCGTGTCCCGCAGTCCCCTCCCAGCTGATCCTAGCTCCCGGAGTCTAGATTACGGAAACGAGTGTCGCGTAGACCGAGGACCGCGCGTTCAGGCGCGGGTCCCCGGCCCTGGGCGCCTCTCTGGGGTTCCTGTGCGCCCTCGCACTCCCGATCGCCGTCTCCGAGCCTGTGTCCCTCCTCAACCCCAGCCGGGCTCGGGAGCGCTCCCCGGGCACCTCGGCCGCGCTCATTTTACTTCCTTTCGCGGTCCGGATTGCAGCAAAACCGGGCAGCGCGAGGGCCAAAAAGTGGAAAGGAGAGCGCCTTTCCGCGTCGCGCCGCCAGCTCGCAAAGTCCCCCTCCCCAGTCCAGACCCTCGCAATCCCAACTGCAACTTTTCCCCTTCCGTCTGGCTTTCCCCTGGGCTGCGGCGAGCGGGCGCCGGGCCGCTAGGCGTGGAGCGGGCGGTCGCGCGGCTGCGGGTGGCGGTGCGGGCGAGCGCCGCGAGCCGGCGAGTGGGTGGGTGGGTGGGTGGGGAGGAGGGGAGAGGACGGGCGGGGAGAGGGAGCGGGGTGTGGGGAGGGGAGTGGGAGTGGGAGGGAGGGGGGAGATTCCGCTCTCCTGCCGCTCCCAGCCGGGGCGGGGGGCGGGGGGTGGAGGAGGCCGCGAGGAGGGAGGGGAGAGGAGGAGGGAGGGGGTGAGAGGGAGGGGGAGAGAGGGAGGGGGCCGAGGAAGACGCTCCGATAACCCGTGCGTTTCGTAAGGCTCGGAGCACTTGTGCATTTCTGCAGGCGCGCGGCGAGCCATTCGCGGCGGCTGCTGCGGCTCCGACTGCATCTTCTCCTCCTCCCGGCGCCGGGTGTGTGGATGTGTGAGTGTGTGTGAGTGTGTGTATTTTGCAGGTGTGTCCGTTTTAATTCTGCCCAGTAGGTGGGACTTGGTGACTTTCGCACCATATTTTCCTTTTGCCTTTTTTTTTCTTTTTTGCCTCCCCACCGTCTGTTGCCACCCTGCAAAGTCTCGGAGTCGGAGAGCAGTCGGCTCGCTTTTCGAGCCACCGGACCCGGCGAGCCGGCGAGCGCCGAGCCGGCCACCATGCCAGGCAGACCGCGCCACTAGGCGCTCCCCGCGGCTCCCACCCAGCGGCGGCGGCGGCGGCGGCCGCGATGGTTTCAGACGCTGAAGGATTTTGCATCTGATCGCACGGCGTTTCAAAGGCAGAGGCCCCCTCCCCCTTCCCCCCTCCCTCGCCGTCTTTGTTTCCTTCCCCCCCCCCCAGCTCTCCCCACTCCCCCCACCCCACCCCCTCTCCTCTCCTCCTCCTCTTTTTTAGAAGCAGCGATCGGAGATGGATGTCTCTCTTTGCCCAGCCAAGTGTAGTTTCTGGCGGATTTTCTTGCTGGGAAGCGTCTGGCTGGACTATGTGGGCTCCGTGTTGGCTTGCCCTGCAAATTGTGTCTGCAGCAAGACTGAGATCAATTGCCGGCGGCCGGACGATGGGAACCTCTTCCCGCTCCTGGAAGGGCAGGATTCAGGGAACAGCAATGGGAACGCCAGCATCAACATCACGGACATCTCAAGGAATATCACTTCCATGTAAGTCAGGCGGCCGCTCCCCAGCCCCGCCGCCTCTCCCCTCGCTCCGCGTCTCCCTCTCGCCCGCCGGCCCGCAGCCGGGAGCCGGCCCTCCGCCCGCCCCAGCTCGCCGCTGCCCGCTGCCCGCCGCCTGCCGGGCGCGCGTCAGGCTCGCTTTGGCTCGGGAGATGCTCCCGGGCTGCGTATTCCAGGTGACTCCGGCCTTGGCGAGGCGTGATCCGGCGATGCGTGTGTGTGTGTGTGTGTGTGTGCGCGCGCGCGCGCGCGCGCGTGAGTGTGCCTCTCCCCCGAGAGGACCCCAGCGGCCGGGGCACGCGGGACCCGGCTCCCGCCCCCTCCCCCCACCCGCTGCGGCTCGTTTCGAGGGTGTGAATCGGGTTCTTGGCCCCCCACTAAATAGCAACAGTTTGGCCACGCTCAAGTGGAATTAAGTAGACGAGGTTCGATTCCCTGGCAGCGGCGCCGGGCAGCGACAGTGGCGGCGGCGGCAGCGCTTAGCCGGGAGGAAAGGTGACAGATAGGGACTGCTCTCGATTCAGCCGAGAGGTTTGACTCTTTCCGCTTTGAAACCTCAAAACACGCCGTCAAGTAAACAAGTTGGAAGCTGGCTGCTCGCTGGGAGACTTTGGACCTGTCGAGGCAGCCATGGACGCCTACCCCTTCCTCTTCCCTCTCGCCCGCCCTCTCCCACCCCATTTTGGGCATTTCCGAGACAGCCACCCCCCACCCCCTGATTCCCACCCTCATCTGCATCTCGGCGCCTACAGATCCCGTTCCTCTTTGAGCTTTGATAACTGTTCCAGTAATTCCGAGTCAGGCTGCTGAAGGGAGGAGGGAAGGCTTGCGTGTTTGGGAGATGGGGCTTCTTCTGTGATCGTTTATTCGAGAAATCGAACTCCGATTGGCATTGCTTGGTTCTGCCCCATCTGAGTGAGACCTATGGTGGCCTGCTCTTTTTTTGGGGGGTGGCATTTTTCTTTGGTAGGGGTGGGGGTCAGACACCGGGCAGAGAGGGGGAGCCTGTCCAAATTCTCTTCCACTGACCTCAGCCAGGTGACCCCCCCCCCAATCCTACCATCCAGAGAAGGGTGTGGATGGCATAGGGAGGGTTCAGGAGATAGCTCTCGCCTATCTCCCCCCCCCCAACAAGGCCCCCACTCCTTGGAGACCCGCAAAGTGGGTGGGATGCTGAGAAGGGTTGACACTGAAGTGCCGGCTGGCGTCTGAGGAAGGCATTTGGGCGGATTCGGCCGGGGGAACTGTTCTCCTAGGCATCAGACCTCCCTGTGCCTTGGCCCCCAGCACGATGGGGCTATAAAGCTGGGAGGAATTGTGGTCCTGCTCGCTCCCAAGCCCACCAGCCCTCTTGGGTTAATGGAGACTCCAAACGCGTTCTTGCAGCTAACAGTTTGAGGGAAGTGTGCAGCTCAGGAGGTGCCCCCTGAATCCTGGCCCAGGAGATAAGCTTGGCCCATATCTTGGCTGGACCATTCACCCCCGCCCCTCAACCTCATCACCTTCAACCCAGCTGGCCCTGGGGTGACAAAATAAACAGCCAAGGGTGGGGTGGAGGGGAGGGCAGGGGAAAACAGGATGGACCCAGCGCAGCCTCTCCCACCTGCAGGCCACAGCATCTCAGCCTCCCTAAGGATGCAGCAAGGAGGGTGGGAGTGAGATTGCCAGGGAAACTCTGCCTTGGAAGTACACTGTGGGGCGGGGGTGTGTGTGGAGGTGGGGTGGAGGAGTTTCAGGCGAGCCTAGCAGTGGGTTCAGGAGCTCAGGAGCTGGACCTGGGGATTTCCAGGGGATTGGGTGGGTCAAGAGCTGGAGAGATGGTGCCCCGGGTGCCCACTGTGGGTCTCTGGAAGCTGGTGAGCTTCACTCAATCTGTTCTCTGCTCCAAGGATGTGCGTCTCTGTAGGAAGCCAGTGGGAGGCAGGGAGGGTCACAATCACGTAGGCTTTTCATGGCCACGCAGCGGTCCTCTGAAAAATGGTCCCTCTGAAAAAATGAAGCTTGGGGAGGCAGTTCGATAGGGAAGAGCTGGTTGCTCTTTCCAGGTGGAGGGTCTAGGAAGGGACTGCTGGAAAGGTCAGTGATGAGAAGGGAGGAAGTGGCTTCTTGTTCCCTGTGCCATTGAAGGACCAAAAGGGCAGCTGGGGGGACAGGGAGCCAGGAGTAGATTGGGAGTCCCTCTGTGAGTGTCTCCATCCTTGTTTCAGGACTCAAACTCTTTACCTGGGAGTTGGGACTCCTTTCCTTGAAAACACCCCAACACCTCAGAGCCAGGCGACTGGATTCCCACAGGAGCTGTGCTGAGCGGCAGGTGGGGGAAGGTCAGAGGTCACGGGTGGGATGACCCTTCCTCACCCCATCTTCTCCCCAGTGCCCTGTTATATCCATGGCTGGTATTGACTGAACTGGGGGAGTCCAGCCTCCTGGCCTGGAGGCAGAGGACCATGGAGAGAAGGAGGGGAGGTCTGCTCGCCCTGGGAAGCAGATGTCACCCTCTGTATCTTACCCCATGATGAAGGCTCAGGCTGCCAAATGGCTCCTGGGGGCGCACAGCCCTAAGCAGTGAGCCAGGCTTAGACCTCTGCAGGGCTGAGGTCCCGCCTCAAAGCCCAGGCCCCCCACTCTGCAGGGCTGCGCATGGAGGCTTGAGGGCAGAGAGAAGCCCTCCAGGCAGAAGAGGGGGCCTTCCTTTAGTGGGATCTGGGAGGGGGGCTTCACTCCGAACCTGGGCTTTGCTCGAAAGGAATGTGTTCCTTGGATGTCTGATGGTATCAGAGATATGGTGTCAAGGGGTCCCCTAGCCCTCCATCAGCCTGAAACCCTTAATGCTGCTATGTCTGGGGGTGCAGCTTGGACAGGCTCCGGGGGCTGAGGAAGAGGCTGGAGCACGTGCAGCTCTAGCTAAGGGATCAGGGGCGACTGCCACCCAGCCACCGGCCTGTTCCCGGGGCTCTGGGGTCCTGAGGTTTCTCCAGGTGCTGAACTGATGACACCTGAGTTTTCAGAGGGACTGGAGATTTCCTGTGGTCCTTCCTCTCTGGGCTGGCGTGTGGGTTGGTTCCCGCCTCCCCCGTGGGAGGCTGACTGAGGGTGCTTCTGATGGGGAGGTGGCAGCCCCGCCAGCGTCAGGAGGAGATCAGATGCAAGGCCTCAAGACAGACGTGTGAGTCTCACCTCCATCCCTCCCCAAGCGCCCTCCCTTTTGGCCTCTTCCTGTTCAGGAGGCCAGAACCTCTGTGGTTTAAGCTCCTGACATGCAGTAACCTTACCCTGAAGGGTCCGTGCGCGGCCGCGCCCAACCCGGCTCTGACGTCACAAAGGCAGAAGGGTGGTGGCGGGGAGGGGGCCGTCTGGGCGTCTGGAGACCAGGCCTGCCTGGGGCTGGGGTGGACCCGTGCATCCTCGGGCTGTTACAAAGACCAGGGGGAGAAGGCGGCATCTCTGGGCTGGCTGTTCTTTGGTTTGAGAAGAACGCGGGCTCTTGGCTGGGGCCCTGAGCCACAGCGGGGCCCCTGGCGTTTCCGGGGCTCTGGTCCCTTTATTTCCCCTGCCTTCCCCGAAGGCCCTCCGCTGTCTGGGTGAAGGATCATTTGGGACTTCGCTTGCTGCTGCACTGACTCCTTGATTCTGTCTTCCTGAGGGTCACGAGCAGAGCCAGCCTGGACAATTACCAGTGAAAGCCGGACTGCAGGCAGCGGTGGGAGCCATCATGGGGCTCAGTCAGGAGCCCCCAAACTGGGGCTAGGCCTGAGGGAGGTAGGCAGAGATGTGAAGGGCTTTGGGGGTGAGATGTAGCAGGGGAGTGGGTATAGTCCTGGAGAGAAGCTGGGGACCCTGGGCTGCAGACGTCCTGAGCTTTTGTGTGGACGCCAGGCAGTGGGAGGTGGGTTCCAGGCCTTCCCTGGAGGACCCTCCCTGGAACCAGAGCCCTGAGCCCAGCTCAGTCTTCTGAGGAGCACCTGGGGCCCAGGACATCCATCCTGCAGCTCCAGGGGACCAAGCACATGACAGGCTTGGGTAAAACCAGCCTGGCCTGGCCCTAGCTTTGCGAGAGCTTGTCCTGGCCCCCCCGAGGGCTGAGCCTGGAACCTGGTTGTCGGCTCAGCATCCTGCGAGTGGCAGACCCGCTTCTGCGTAGTGGAAGTGGAGCGCTGAGGCTGTGTGGGGGGACGGGCCTGATGCCACCTCCACCCTTGCCCTACTGGTCTCTGCCTGCTGCCCCCTCCTCTTTGACTGTCGGGGGTGGACTCGGCCCCCGCCCCAGCTGACCCTTTGCTGAGACTGTGGGTAACCTGTGACCCTCCCTTAGGGAGGCCTTTGACCCCAGGTTTATGGCATCTCTGCTGCGGCCTGGGGTCCCGCATCTCGAGGGCCACGTCCAGTGGCTTATCCTGGGACCACAGACACCATCTCCAGCCTCCCTTTGGGGCGTCCAGTTGGCCAGTGGAAGGGTAGGCTTAGAGAAAGGGATGGGACATGCCTTTCTAGTCAACCCCCCTAGACTGTCCCTTACCCTCTGTGGACCACGATAGAAGACTGTAGCCTTTCTGAGCCTGTAAATTCAGCTGTGAGTTGAGAGCACGGGGCAGTGTGCTTTCCAGCTTGGAGGTGTGCCCTTCCAGGGCCCAAGGACCAGTCCGAGGAGGCTCTGCTAGGCCACTTCTAAGGACACCAGCCCTGGGCTTGGTGCTGACCCCCATGACGCCACCCTGAGGAGGGGAGCAGGTGCCCCCTTGCTGGCCATTGGCTACTGGCCACTGTCCTCCCCTTCCTTCCCCATCCACTTCTGGAGGACTCTGGGCTCCCCAGTGTGGGGTCACCTGCCAAGACTAAGTGTGACGCTTAGCAAGAATGCACCGAAGCCTGTGGACTCTCACTGGAGGCCTCTCATGAGCCCCTCTTCTGTACCGTGAGCTCAAGCTGGGGAGATAGCCCCTGCCAAGCTCCAGCTCCTTGCCCAAGCAGGGGCCTCTGCTGGGTGTGAGAAGAAAACGTTAGAACTTCTATTTCAAGTTATTCTCGTTGAGAAAAGGGAATATTTAATATTTAATGTATGGATGGAAGATGTATAAGCATATAATTTAGTAAATAGGCATGTTTGGAGGTTACATGATGAAATTTTTATTGCTTAAGCATGCATAATTAGAAAAGCTCAGGGCCCGCTGTTGGGATTGGAAGGGCCTGGGCCAGCATTAGGAGAGGTGGTCCTGAAGCCCTGGCTCCCCTTCTTGGCTCTGTCCCAAGGAAGGGTTGATGAATTGGCAGAGGGCGCAGCAGTGTGGGAGGAGGGGGCGGGCTGGCTGGCAGGGGGATCAGGATTCCTAGAGCCCCCTAGACCCGAGGCCAGGCCAGCGTTCGAAAGACAGTCTCCAGTAGCCCTCCGCGTCCTGCCCTTTGTCGCTTGTAGCAAATCCTTCACCTCCATGAATCCACCCCATTCATTTCTGTCTTGCTTTCCAGCTTACAGTTGTTGCATTTATTTTTGCCACAGCTCCTTGAAGAAGCAGGGATTATTAGCCCCATTGTCTCGATTTACCAAACAAAATGAAGGGCAGAACTCGAGTGTCTCACAGAAGGAAAGATCTGGAAGAGTCTTGAGCCCCCCGCCCCAGCCCCCAACCATGCCCCCTCCATGGCATTCTTTCCACAGCTGTGCCCTGCAGCTGGACACCCTCTGGCTGTTGGGAAAGGAGAAGCAGATCCTTTTTATCCAGAAAGTTCCTTTTCTGCCTAGGGGCAGCATTAAGGCAGCGGCCCATCTGGGAGGGCCTTGTGGAGGGCAGCTGAGTGTCCTGGCAGCTGGGTCTAAGTGTGGCCTGAGTCGAGGCTGGACTTGGGCCCTCAGCTCTATCAGTGACCCCCTGAGCCCTCAGCTCAGGTCATCCATCATCCCTTGAGCCTCACTGGCCTCTGCTTTGAGAAACACAAACTCTCCAGGGCCCGGCATGCCGGCAGCCCCTCTTTGATGGATTGGCTCATCAGACCATCAGGGATGGAGACTCCAGAAGCCCAGTGCCCAGTGGAACCCCCACGAGGATCCTCACATTTCTGCCTACGCCCTGAGGGCAGGGCTCCCCGGAATTCAGAGCTGGGAGGGACCTCTTGGGTGGGCTTCTCCCTTACATTCCCTGCGGGTCCCAGGAGAGGCAGAGAGAGGGGCAGGGAGTTGTGGGCCTTGGGCTGCTGGAGGATATGCCCACCTTGGTGCCAGCCCGCCTTCTCCCACTCGGCTCTGGCACCCTCTCTGGGCACTCTGTCAAAGCCAGAGCCTCGCCCACGACTGTGTCTCCCTCTGGGGCAATGATTCCAAATCCAGGGTCCCCAGAGGCAGCAACTATGCGAGGCTGGCAGCCCCAGGCTCTTCGCAGCCTGCAGCCCACGCCAATTAGAACCGAGCTCCGGGAGGCCTCTGCTGAGCTCTTTTTACATACAGGGCTCCAGGATCTGTGGGCACAGTCGGCTTGGAGCCTGTCCTTCTGACCTCCCCTTTGCCCCTGTCCCTGCATCTGACTTATCCCATGGGAAGTGTGCCCCATTTGGGTGGTGGAAGATTCAGGATTCTGTCCCCAGATAGAATCATCCGGTAGGGAGTAGAAGCTGGCAACTGGTGTCCCCATCAGCTCCCCGACACCTGGCCTTTTTCTAGCTCTGGACAAACCCCTTCCCTCCTCTGGGCCTCAGTTGCCTTCTCTGTGAGATGAGGATAATAATTACAACTACCCTCATAGCCGCACTCTTGAGAGTCAGTGGCCTACGTCAATGCCCGGTAAAGAGAAAGCTACCAATACATGGTAACTCATGACAGCTGGTGTTTACTGAGCACTTACTATGTTCCAGACACTATTCCAAGCACTTTGGAGGTAATATATACCCCATCATGGCCTCACACCAACTCTATGAGATAAGCACTATTATGAATCCCATTTTACAGATGGGAAAAATGAGTCCAGAGTTGGCATGTGACCTGCTTCCTTTCACACAACCAATCAGCGGCAAAGGAGTATGACATTTAGTATTACCTATACTCCTTTGCAGTACTGTTATGCATGTGAATATATACTGCTATACACATGCATTCATGAATCTATGACCATCCAGATAAATTAATCATAAAATAAAAGGTTTTTAAAAAATGCTTTTATGAAGGTTTAGGAGGATCCTTTTTAATGTTCCGGTTCCCTTACTGAGAATTCCCCTGGCTGGGCTTGGAGAGGAAGGCGAATCAGAGAGTGGTGGGTCTTGTGTTGGCCAGTCCGTCCTGGCCAGCGCTGACACAGACAGGCTGTAATGATGGGGGAGAGGTGGAGTCCTCCTGATCTGTTCCCAACAGCAGCCTCCCTGAGGCCGTGTCTCAGCCAAGCCCCCTCCCCAGACCTCCTTGGCCACCTCCTGGTGTCCCGGTTTCTGAGGTCAGGTCAGTTCCCCCAGGAGACCAGGTGCCAGCTGAGACTGGCGGGGATTCAGGAAGCTGGCCGCTGGGTCCCTGCCAGTTCCACTCTGGGCTGAGACACGGTCAGCAGGACTGTGTCCCCGATTGCCCATGGCCAGAGACAGCCTGGATGGGAGAGCGGAGGGCGGGGCGGCTTCTCCCAGGCCAGGTTTGGAGTTCTAAGGCTGCCACTGGATGCGGAGCACAAGGGGATGTCTGGTGTCTCCATCTTGAGCTAGAAGCTGATGTTCAGAGCATCTTCCTGGAGGGTGAATTCTAGTTCTTCCTGATGTTTCTCTTGCCTCCTCCTCAAATGAGCAGCCTTGACCTCCCTCTACCCTTTCTCTTCCTGGAGAAGGAAATGGCCAACCCACTCCAGTATTCTTGCCTGGAGAATCCCATGGACAGAGGAGGCTTGCGGGCTAGTCCCTGGGAGAGCGAAGAGCGGGACAGGGCTGAGCAGCTCATGCACACCCTTACTCTTGCGGTGTGTCTCCGTCCCCCTTGCTCAGGGATGCTCTGTCTAAAGGGATAAACATGGGGGGTGGCTCCCGGTGTCCCCACGGAGAGAGCTGGGGTTCCAGCAAACTGCTGAGGCTGCAGGGCAGGAATCTGTGGAAACACCCCATTTTGCTGCTGCTTGGCTTGAAGAGTTCACCCCATCCGGGAGCCCCTCAGTTCCCCCTTCTGGGAGCTGGGATCGCCTCTAGAAATTGGAGCCGGTCTCCCTCTCGGGGTCACTGCCAGGCCGGGGTGATCACAGACACACTCCATGGGCTCCCAAGCGCTAGGGCGCCATGTTGGTTGGTTCCATTTCTAGATGTCCGGGAGTGTTTTTGAATTAAGGGAAAAGATCAAGACTTTGAACCATAAATCATCTGACCTGGAAAGGGGCTCAGAAACAATTGGGGCCAAATCTAGTTTTACAGAGCGGGAACCTGAGGCTCCAGAGAAATGAGTAGACCGGACTCAGTCACCCAGCGAGTTCCTAGCACAGCGAGACCAGAACGCGCAAGGCCGCCTCCCCAGCTGGTGAGGCTCTCGTCCTCCCGCCCTCTGCCAGCATCTGCTCTGGGGCTGAGGGATCTAGGCTCTCCCAGAGGCAGGGAAAGGAACCCTTAGCCTCCTGCAAAGAGAAGGGGGATGAAGGGAGCAGTCTTAGACTCGCAGTCCTAATCTGGGCTGCCTCCCACGGTAAAACGGGCTGTGTGCGCGCATCGGGGGCGTCTTTGCGCACGCACAACTGCATCTCTTCCGCGTTCTCCGCACATCACGACTGAGGTCCCCGTAAACAAGCCTTAACGCCTTTGGCTTCCTGCCTGCCGAGATCGTCTGCGTCTAGGCTCCCGGTGGCCACCAGAGGGCAGTGCTGCGCACGAGACGGTCCGCGGCTGGCGGCTGCTTTTGACGGGAGCTGGGGTTGCGGCTCTCTAGTCCAGCGAGATGCTCACTGGCTGGCCTGGCTTGCAGATCCTTTCTTGAGCAGGGAGGTCGGTCTCTCCCCTAGGCGGGGCCTCCCTCGGCAGAGCTGGTCCTGCCTGCCTCGTATCTGCAGCCCAGGCACGTGAGTCTCCTCACCTGAGCTTCCTCCGGGAGGTGGCTAGGAGAGTGCCCTGGGTGAAGGATGTCGGCTGGCGCGCCCTCCTTCCCTCCAAGTCTGTCCTAGCAGCAGCAGGAGGGTCAGTTGCATCTGCTCAGGGGTAATGGAGATGAATGAACAGGACATGGTTCCTGCCCAGGAAGATCAGTCTTGCTGGGGACACAGAGAGGCTGACAGACGGCCACGCTGTGGGGTTAGTGTCATGGAAGAAGGGAGCCTTGTGACCTCCAAGGCATCTCTCCCATTTCTCTCCCCGCACCCCACCGCCGCCCCGTCCCACTCCTAAGCATTGGCATTACTTACACACCCGGTAACTGCTCAGGAAGTGCAAGGCCCTGATATTTACCAGACGTGAGAGTTTGGTGCTGTCTCTCACCTCTCTAGACCGTCACTGTTCTCAGAGACACCCATCTACATTGATGGGTATCAACGTGCCTTGCAAACCGGGGCCCTGGGCCCTCCCTGGACTGGCTTGTTGTCGTTGTCCAGTTGCTAAGTCGTGTCCGACTCCTTGCGACTCCATGGACTGTAGCCCACCGGGCTCCTCTGTCCATGGGATTTCCCAGGCAAGAATACTGGAGTGGGTTGCCATTTCCTTCTCCAAGGATCTTCCCAGATCAGGGATGGAGCCCATGCCTCTTGCATTGGCAGGCGATTCTTTCCCACTGAGCCACCGGGGCCTGCTTCTGCCCCGTGCACGCTTTGGGCTCTCCTCCGGCTGCTCCAGGCGTTCTCATATGTGAGCAGGTGCTGTCCTGTCCTGTGCACTGTTGGTTCATGGAGGAGCCTTGTCCCACGGTTACCCGTTTTGGAGACGGGATCTCCCACTTTTGTAGTGGGGCCTGCAGCTCTGCCCTGGGGGCCATCTCCTGCTGCTGGACCCCAGGCTGCAGGTAGGACCCTCTATGTTGTGGTCAGTCTTTCCCCATCTAGTTATTTCTGATACTTTTTATTGAGTCTGATCCTCTGAGGACCAGGGATGAAGACAACATTTATCGCTGTCCTACTGGGTGGAAGACTATTTGCCTGTACAACCTTGCTTATGAGTGGCACCTGCGAAATGAAGCTTGCATTCGCAACCCTGCCTCTTCCCAACTGTGTGATCCTGGGCTGGCTACTTTTGGGATCACAGTTTCCTCACTGGAAATAATACTGATAAGACTTTGATGAGAACATGCACATGCGTTTGTGTGTGTGTGTAGAACTCTTAATGCTGGTCTCTTTCATTTTCTTCTTCTCATTACCATTCTCCAGAACATCACCCCACAGGCGTGGATACTTTTAATGACCCTCATCTGCTCTTCCTGAGTCCAGTCCCTCCTCCTCCCAGCCCATCTTACACACCATACCAGATTCATCTTTTATTTATTTTTTTCTTAAAAAATTTTAAATTGGAGGATAATTGCTGTACAATATTGTAGTGGTCCCTGCCATCCATCAACATAAATCAGTCATTATCTCTCTCTCTCTCTGTAAGTATCTTCCCTCCCTCTTGCGCTTCCCTTCGCCCACTCCATCCCTCTAGGTCATCACAGAGCAGGCTGGGCTCCCTGTACTGTAGAGAAGATCCCCATTAGTCATCTGTTTTACACGCGATAGTGTATATATGTCAACACTACTTTCTCAGTTTGTCCTACCCTGGATTAATCTTTTAAAACTAGATCTTCCATTAGAACAATTCTTGAGCCCTGAGATTTTCAATGGCTCTTTTGTCTGAAAGGCAACTCAGTGTCATAGGAAGAGTAGTGGCTTCTTGGGCCAGATCACTTTCAGTTTAAATCCTGGCGCTGTGGCGGATGCTGCTGTGTGTGCTTAGGCAGGTTACCTAACCTCTCTGAGCGTCCAGCTTTTCATCTGAAAATTTACACTTCCTAGATCTACCTTCCTAGAGCAGTTGATTAAATGATGTTGCAGTAGGTGCCTGGGATCTGGTGGGTACGCAGAGGCCAAACTGGCAAATGTACAAGTCAAGTCTCTCCAAGGTGAAGGGCAGGGTTATTTCTGGGCCTGTGAAAAGTGGGAATAGAGAGGAGCTGGGACCTGGACCAGAGTCTAGGGAGGCAGCAGAATGATCAAGGTGGCGTGTATTTGGGAAAGTGACAGCGTGGCTGAGGCACTTGTCGGCTCAAGAGCAGGGAGACCGTCATGTTTGCTACTGATAGCATCAATGGGGAAACCAAGGGGCTGTGCCTGCCTGCCCCACTCCTCAGCCTTGGAAGTTTAGGTGCCAGGACCCTCCATGCAGGGAAACTCAGGGGCACCGAGCCCCTTGCAGCTGTTGTTCAGTGCGGTTTTGCTGCTCTTCTTGTCCAGTGTCGCTTCTGGCTCTCTGGAGATTCTCTTCCGGTAATTTTAATTGACGAGGCTTGTCAGCTACAGATGGGGCTCCAGGACCAGCCCTGGGAGAAACAGTGTAAGTTCGATGGGAAAGGAGTGACTACCAATCCCTCCCATTAAGAGCCTTCCATGCACATTCATTCCAGTTCCATGTTCAGCCACAAGAGGGCACTAGACCACGATTTCTGCAAGGAAGGAGGCGCTATTCATCCTGCTCTAATATGCTCATCGGGTGGCTCAGGGGTAAAGAATCGGCCTTGGATGGCGTCACCGCCTCAATGGACATGCGTTTGAGCGAACTCTGGGAGATGGTGATAGACAAGCAAGCCTGCTGTGCTGCAATCTATGGGGTTGCAAAGAGGTGGACACGACTGAGCTACTGAACAGCAGCAACAGCAGGAGGACATGGAAGAGATGGGTTCTATCTCAGGGTCCGAACGCCCCCTGGAGGAGGGAATGGCAACCTCTCCAGTATTCTTGCCTGGGAAATCCCACCGACAGAGGAGCCTGGCGGGCTACAGTCTGGAGTCGCAAAGAATGAGACCCCACTGAGCGAAGAAACAACAGCAACAAATATGATTGTGCCTTTGAACAAAACTGCGCATCGTTTCCTCCCAGCACCTCTGAGGAGCATGGCAAGCCAACTTGATTCAACCTGAACCCCCAGCACCGAGTCTGGTGTCTCAAGGGAGGCCAAAGCGTGTAGTGAATGGTCATGAAATTTGCTGTCAAACTCAGGTTCCAATCCTTGTCCTCCTTTTTGCTTGTTTTTTTTTTTTTTTTTTTTAAGCTTAGAATAAGTTAATTTCTAAGGGTCTCATTTTCTTCACTTGCAAAGTCAGGTGTTGCTGGGAGGTGTTCCTGTGAGGATTAAATTATATGATGTGTGTCAACGGCCTGGAACATGTTGGATACTCCATGATGGACCATCTCTTTGTTTCTGGAAGAAAGCTGAAGTTAGGGCACAGTGCAGGATATGTTTATGGGATCCTGTTCACCTGAGCGATAGGGGGGTGGGTGGGTCATTTTACTCCCCAAGGAGCAGGCTATGGTTCCAGTTCATTAGGGGCAGCAGTGACACCAAGTGGCCGGAATCGAGAACAGCAGTGTCCTCTGACCTGGCGGGGTGGCGGCGGTGGGCGTCATTGGGCAGAGAGGACTGAGTCTGCATCAGGCATCAGAGGACCCATCAGTTGAATTCTCTCCCCTTCTGATGCCAGCAGCTGGAGATGGTCCTCTGAGGACACAAGTGTGATGACGGCAATGGGCCATGTTTGCTGCTGGGTCGATGGCATGAGGCCCCACCTGCGGATCACACCTGTGTAGCTGCCTGACTTCATTGTAGCCAGCCAATTCCGGCATCCAACAGCCAGATCCTTCCTGGTGCTGTCTTTGGGTGTTGACTCGTCTTGAGATGCTTTCATCCTGGGTCTATCTGATTGGGCTCAGTGATGAGATGCAGGATCTCTGAGACTCTGTGTGTTTATCTGGAAAGCAGGGTGGGGGTGAATGGTTGGTCTGGTTGATGGGGAGGGCTCGTCTAGCTTGGGTTTGAGTGTCAGACATTATTTCATATCCTTTACTCAGCGTATGCGTTTGTGTGTGTGTGTGTGTGTGTGTGCACGGGCATGTGTGTGTCTAGGGGTGTGGGATGACATGGGAAGGATTTACTTTAGGCTTTCCTGGTGCAGAAAGTCCATCCCAGAGAAAGAAGGGGCTTCCCCCCACGGAGGCGTGGCTGTGAAGCTGGAATTGGGGTGCTGCTGGCTCCTTATCATTTGTAGCTTCTTCATTATCCACCTGAGATCCAGGAGGGAGCCTTGGCAGACGCGCCAGGCTCAGGAAGTTATTTAATATCAGCTTTGCTCCAGATTGTGTTTCTGACTCCTTGCCACCTCCTAAGTGGCAGTCATTTTAACAAATGTGGCGACAAGACACCAAGTGGGAAATAACATGAGGAATGGGGAGGGGGCGGGGTGGAGTCCTAGTCCCTCGGCAGAAGCCTTGTCTTGGAGGCCCTGGGAATGAGCGAGGGCTCCTGGCAGCCCCTGGCAGTGAAGGGGAGGACGTGGAAAGAGGTGCCTGGCTTTCTGGAGCCTGTGGCCTGTGGCCGAAGAGTTCCCTGTTGCCTAGGAGGCTCTGGTGTCCTCTGGGGGTGTCTGTCCCTGGGTGGGAGTTGAAGGGAGAGGCCTTGTTCTCTGTCTTTTCAAAGAACTGACTTCCAAGTGCATAACAGACCGTCAATAGGGACCTGGCGCTGGTGTGTGTTCCCTCACCGTGGAGGCTGAGCTGTGTCTGGCCCCGGACTATGGGGGCCCAGATGTTTAGCTGCCTGCCTCACCTGCCTAGGCCCGGCCAGCCTCTGGCCTCTTGGGGAAGCATGGGCGGAGGCACTGGCTGGGCTGGCAGGCCCAGGAAACAAGGGGCCAACCCTTTTCTGTCCCCGCCCCAGGCTCCAGCTGTGTGCCAGGCACGGTGCTCAGCCTTGGGATGGGACCCTCAAACGTAGAAGGCCGTGGCCCCTCTCTCTTGGAGTTCAGAATCAAGTCAGGGTGACCCGCATTAGTCAGGGGATCTATAGCTCGGAGGGCTGTCTCGAGAGAAGCAGGGAAGAATTTTAGAAAACGTATTTAATGGAAAATTTGAAAGAAAAGCAGAGATGTGAAAATAGAGCTTCCCCAGGAGGAGAGGGGACGGCTTTTTCTAAATGGAGATTTAAAAATTCTAGGTGTACCTGCTTTCGAGTCCATCTGATTGGACACAGTGGAGCTGGCAGTCAGGGTGTGGCCCTGGCCGTGACCTTGACTCAGCGTCCTGCTGTCTGTCCACAGAGGCCCCGCGAGATCGTAGGGGAAGCAGCAAACAGAAATCAGGAGAGGAGAATTGTGTTTCTTCTCCTGTCACTTTCTGATTGTAAGCGACAGAGATTTGGGGGCCCCGGGGGGCGGGGAAGGTGACCCCAGGGCACCCTGGGGGAGGGAGTGAGCTGGAGAGGGAGGAAGCCAAGAACATCGGGTTCCATGAGGTATCGCTGAGCCTCTCCCCAGGCACTCGCTCATTTCCTGATTTCTGCATTTATTCAGCATGTTTATTTGAGAGCCGCTGCTGGGCTGGCCCCTTTTGTGAGAGCTGGGAAAAAGGCAGGCAGTTCTTACTGGGCAGCTGGGTCTGTATTCTCCCCATAGTTACAAGATGTGCAAGGTCAAGCCCCTTTTCTTTCCACCTGGAGTTGACCTCTGGGCTCTGGGGATGTGGACCAGGGTGCTGAGTGTGTGGCCAGGTCCCCTTGGGCCCCCAGGCCGAGTTCCTGGGAGACGTTCCGTCAGAGGGTGATGGGGTGGGTGTGGGTCAGGGGATGGGGTGAGCGCCTGGGAGGGCAAGTGAAGACTGGCTGCACATGTTGGTCCAGGACTGAGCCCAGCTTCCCCCTCGCAGCACCCAGCTGACCCTCTGCCCAGCCCATCGGGGGCTGCCCTTCTCCACTCGGAGCCAGGCCCGGGCCTGGGGAAGCTGCAGGGGAGGAGGACCGGCTTACCCCTCCTGCAGGCATCGTGATCCAGGGCCCCGTCCTGTCTCCATGGAAACGGCCACTCTACTCTTTGCTTCTCCCCATCCTACCCCTGCTACTGGCAGGTGACTCACCTGTTTCCTGGACTCTGATCAGGAGTGTTCTGACCTTGGAACGCCACCCTGTTACTTCCCAGGTGCCTGCCCTCACATGCCCAGGAGGGTCACTGGGCAGAGAGGGTGCTCAGCCAGCATCTTAGTCCCGCAGAGACTCTCTGGGAGTGGCGCCCGCGTGCCCTGGCTGGCATCAGGGTCCTGAACCTTTCCTCCCTGTGGGTGCAGAGGGCCGTAGCCGGCACCTCACAGGGACTCCAGAGAGACTTGTCGAATGGGAACGGGCTTATTCCTGCCAGAATGTCTTGCAGATCCACCGCAGATCCTAACTTGTGGATGGTGCCCACACCTGCCTGGAGCACAGGGCACCTTGTTCTCATGGCTCCCATGCCTCTGTGGGCCCCAGCTTTACCTTCAGCAGAGCAGCTGCTGGAGGAATCTTCTAGGGAAACTTGACTGATGACAGGGAGGGCAGGCACTGTGCAGTGACCAGGTCCCAGGTGCTATTCTCAGGACAGTCTGTTTTTTTAAAATTTATTTTTAATTGAAGTATAGTTGATTTATCGTGTCATTTGATTTTTGCTGTAGAGCAGAGTGGCTCAGTTGCACACAGATACACAATCTTTTATATATGGGACAGTCTGATTTTAATCCTGTTTCACTCTCAACACAATCCAATGAGGTAGGTTAGCATTAGCATCTTCATCTTATGGGTGGGGAAACTGAGGCACAGAGAGGCTATCACACTTGTCCTGGGTCACGAGATCAGGAAGTGGCTGAGCTGAGGTTTGAATCAGCAGGTCTGCTCTGAAGCCCCTGCTCACACCCCCCCACCCACCCACCCTGTGTCACAGACCCCCTCAGTTCCTGCCCACCTACCCCCGCCAGTCCCGTGGCTTTAGTCCTAGACCCAGCGCCCCGCCCCCACAGCTCCCATCACCCCTGGCCAGTAAGGCACAGTGGGTTCTGCAGTGTTCTGCTTCTGACATTGGTCCCGGGGAGGTGGGTGGGGCAGGAGCGGCCCTGGGGCCCAGTGGAGCTCGGCGTCCCTGAATTTCATGGGAGCACGTGTCTTGGCCACATCCTGAGAACGTCCTCTGAGTGAGGGCATTGAGGCAGGATGGAGTGGTCTGTGCGGTCTGTCCCATCACGGCCACGGACTCAATGGGTGAGTCTGGGCAAGGCACTGGCCGTCTCTGAGCCTCCGTTTTCTTATATTTCATCTTGCGGGCTTGACCGGGTGACTTCTGATTCCTCTTCCGGCTTTGACCTCTCATACTTCTAACGTGGGGGTTGTGGACGGGGTGGAAGGTTAGGGAGCCCCGAGGCTGCAGAAGGATGTCTCGGGGGGTGGACCCTGTGGGGAGGAGGGGTGAGGGGTCAGACCCTGGGGGTCCTCACGCTTCTGTGTGCGTCCTCTGGCCAAAGCCCCGGCTGCTGGACCCTGGCCCAGAGTGTCTGATTCCGCTGTGAAGATTTGCGATGCGGCCAGAGGAGGCCATTTCTCATCAGTGCCCAGGTGAGGCGGACGCCGCTGGCCCGGGGACCACACTTCCAGAACGGCTGTCACACTGGCAGCTTTCAAACTGTGCTCTCTGAAGTGAGGTCAGAGCTGGTGTGGTATTCCACATAAGGCTTTTATGGCGTTTGCATGCGTGCTCAATGGTGTTCGACTCTTTGGGACCCCACAGATTGTAGCCTGCCGGGGCCCTCTGTCCATGGGATTTCCCAGAGAGGAATCTAGAGTGGGGTGGCCATTTCCTTCTCCAGCGAACCTTCCCAACCCAGGGATTGAACTTGCGTCTCCTGCATTGGCAGGCAGGTTCTTTACCCCTGCCCCACATGGGAAGCCCTTTAAGAAGTTTGCCATTCTGTGGAATGTTTGAATATGTTATTCCTGAAGAACACTACCCTCCCCTAAGCATGTTCTGGTGGTGCTCCCCCGGGTGCTGGGTTCTCTTTCTGTTTCCCTTTTGTCTCTTCTCTCTGCACTCCCCCCAAATGCTGCTTGGCTCCGTCCTGACCTTGACCCCCACTCACCTTTTCCCAGCAGGGCTGGGCTTGACTGAACATACTCTGACCTATGTCATCTGATATGCAGTTGAGAAATGAAAGAACAGCTGTTTTTTGGAATGCCTCCCAGGCTCAAAGTTGACTTTAAAAAACTATTTGGGCGGCAGGGAGGTAAATTCGGTGACTGCAGCTCAGGAACCTGTCGGGTCCTAATTGCTCCCGGGATGAGGTTGAGCCTTCGGCGTTCGTGTTCTGGCTTCAGGATCTGTCCTAGTCTTGCCTCCTGTTCTTCCCCCATGAGAACTGTCTGCCCCTGCCAAACTCATCAACTGGGCATTCTTGAAACATCCCCAAGCGTTTCCTACTCTTATTCTTCTGCTCAGGCCACTGTCTTGCCCGGAAGCCCTCTGGCCTTCATCCTGTCCACCTGAGCTCTGCCTGTCACCGGCCCCATTGTTGAGATGGTCTTCATTGTCCAGACTTGTGTTTATTGATTGCTCTATCTTTTCAGCTTCTGAGACACACAGTAGGTCAAGGCGGCTGGTTTTGAGCCCTTGCTCTGGGCCAGGCAGTGTATGTAGCGTCTCATTTAATCCACACCATTGTATGAATGGTCTGCCACTGCAGGAGACACAAGAGACGCAGGTTTGATCCCTGGGTCCAGAAGATCCCCTGGAGGAGGGCATGGCAACCCACTCCAGTATTCTTGCCTGGAGAATCCCATGGACAGAAGAGCCTGGTGGGCTACAGTCCACGGGGTCACAAAGAGTCAGACATGACTGAACGACTAACACATCCTGTGAGCGAAGAACTGCTCTCATTTCACAAATGAAGAGATTAAGGCTGAAAGATGCAAGAGCTTGAGTAAGACCATAACTGTTCATGGCAGAGTTAGGACTCAAACCCAGGCTGACTTCAGAGGCCATGGTTCCATGTTCATTGCAAACCAATTGGGAACCAGCTCACCATGTCTTCAGGAGGGAAAGGGATGAGGAATCATGTGTGCATTTGGCTGGAATCCTGCATAGCTGTTGTATCAAAAACCCTGTTCTCTGTGTAATAGCCTGGTTAAACTTAAAAAAAAAACACAACAAGTTGCAAAATGACATACCATATATGTAAAATATTCAATATTCCATAATAAACCATAATGGAAGAGAAAAGAAACAAATGTATGTATATATGTATAACTGAATCTCTTTGCTGTAATTAACACAACGTTGTAAATCAACTATACTTCAGTTTAAAGAAACCACAATGACCAATATAATATACTGTTTATATACAAAGATATGTAGTAAAAAGATAAGACCATGGGCTGAATACAGAGCGATTTCAGGAGAGGCTTCTCTATAGGAAGAGAGGAAGGGGAAGTAAAGGGTAAACACAGGACTCTTAACTTCATCTGTGATGTTTTCCTTCTGTTTGGGAGACCTTCGCATCTGACAAAATGGTAATGTGTATTAATTCCAGGTGATGGATAAAAAGGTGTTTAATGTATAATCCTTTGTTTTTTCTCTATTAAGATGACACTTGAAAAGCTTCAAGCAATAAAAAGATGACCACGCCCACTAGATTTGTAGTTAAAATAGAACCAACGTTAAGCCTCTCTTCTTGATTTGCCAATGGCCATATCCTTTTGTGTTTTCACATGGTCTTTTCTGTGTTTTTGTCCTAAATCCTTTCATTTTATGACATCAGTCATAATGCATTAGAGCCTGATGACCCCATTTTAACTTAATTATCTCTTTAAAGACCTTACCTCCATGTAGAGTCACATTTGGAAGTACTGGGGCTTAGGAGTTCAGCTTATGAATTTTGGGGGGATGCATGTCAGCTTAGAACAGCCATGTGTGTGTGTTAGTTGTTGAGTCATGTCTGACTCTTTGTGACCCCATGGACAGCAGCCTGCCAGGCTCCTCTGTCCATGGGATTCTCTAGGCAAGAGTGCTAGAGTGGATTACCATTCCCTTCTCTAGGGATTTTTGCAACCCAGGGAATAAAACCAGGGTCCCCTGCATTGTAGGCAGATTCTTCACCATCTAAGCCACCAGGGAAGCCCTAAAACAGCCGTAAGACAGACAGTTTGCATGTCTGCTGAAATGAAAATAGAGTCTTAGACTTCTTGACTGCAGAAAAGCTGAATTGTCCTCATTTTTTGGTGCCTCTGGCTGCTGGTGCTTTAAACATACCTGCTTGTTTGGCCCTTGTGAGCCAAGGAGCCCTGTGGGGGAGGTTGTGCATTCATAGGAGAAACAAGGGGGTAAAAGGGAGCCAGTGCCGAGTATGAAAAGGGCCCCGAGGACAGCTCTCTGGTGGTCTGATGTTTAGCAGACTGCAGGTGGAAATCGGAAAATAACCCGTATCAAACACACGATGCACTGTCTCTCTTATGAATTGGCTAGTTTAATTGTTTCAGCAATTACCGGTGAGTACCTGATTTGTGTCACCACCAAGTTAGACACCCGCTCCCCCCATCAAAAGTCTCAGTGGGCTGGGACCACAGCGTACAGTGATCCGTTTACAGGAAGGAAGAACGTCCTCGAAATGGGGCTGTGAAATTGCTCTCCTTTGTTTCTTGTTATTGCTGTTCAGTTGTTAAGTTGTGTCTGACTCCTTGTGACCCCGTGGACTACCGCACGGGCTGTCTCTTGGAGTTTGCTCAAATTCATGTCCATTGAGTCAGTGATCCTATCTTTCCTTGGGGCGTGCAAGTAAGTAGGATTCTCCGATATCTACCATTTCATCATGAAAATTTTTAAGCCTATAGAAAAGCTGAAAATTTTTACAGTGGACAGCCATATACCCACCCTCTGGAGTCTGCAATTAATATTTCACTTACTTGCTCTGTTATAAGGCCTCTCCTTCTCTTAGTCCTTCTAGCCACTCATTTCCACCCTCCCTGTTTTTCTGATGCACCTCAGAAGAAATTGTAGATGTTAGTATTCTATATTCTCCCCGAACACTTTTGTGTGTATATCATTACGCTAGAGTTCAGTATTTGTTTTCACTGCAGGTAGTATTTCTAGTCAATGGAATGTGTGAACTGCAAGTGTTTATTCTGTGTTTTGACAAATGTATACACCTGTGGAACCCAAACCTGGCAAGATCTAGGTGATTTCCCTTCACCCAGAAAGTTCCCCCCAATCCCCTCCCGAGTCTCTGCCCCCATCTCCCTAGAGGTGGCCACAATTCTGATATTTTCCCACTGTAAATTGCTTTTATCTGAGTTATAGCTTCATATAAATGGAAACGCACAGTATGTATTTAGCAACATGTTTTTGAGGTTCATTCATGTTGTAGACAACAGCAGGCTGTTCTTGTCTATTGCTGAGTAGTATTCCATGGAATACCCGAGTTTGTTTAGTCTCCTAGTTGTTGGAACCCTAACTGTTCCCAATTTTGGACTGTTATGGGTAAATCCGCTCTGAACATTCGAGCACAAGGCTTTTTGTGAACAAACACTTTCATCTCTCTTGGGTCTGTCCCCAGGAGTAGAATTTCTGGATTGGATGATATTTAACTTTCTAAGACACTGCCAGATCTTTTGCCAGAGTGGTTGCACCCGTCTACACAATGGGGCTGCTTTTGATGGATCTGGGTTAGGATAGACACATGTACATGACTCATCGAAACAGGTGCTGTTGTATCTTTGTCTTGCAGATGAAGAAGTTGAGGGGCACGGGGTGACAAGGTCACCCCGCTGGTAGGGGGCAGGGCTGGGAGCCCGTCTGACTCAGAGCCTGTGGGGTTTCTGCTGTGACATGCTGCTGTTCCCGGGAGCAGGGCTGAAGCCGGCAGAAAGAGCAGGGCGCTCTCCTCGGGAGCACCTTCTGGTGTCCACAGCCCAAGGACGGTCCTGGTTCTCTCAGAGCTCCGTGTTCTCTGGCACCGTGGAAGCCAGGGACGGGCAGGCGTGTGGTGCTCTCTGGCCTGGGGTTGGCCTCTTTCCTTCGTGTTCCCCATCATCCTAGTCAATTGGCCCCACTCAGTTCGCTGGGCTGGGTCCTGTGTGCCATGGACAGATGAAGGCCAGACAGCAGCCCTGGTTCTGCATTTCCCCCCTGACATGATGTAACCAGGGGACTTTCCTTGGTGGTCCAGTGGGTAAGAATGCGCTTCCACTACGGGGAACATGGGTTCAATCCCTGGTCAGGGAACTAGGATCCTGCATGCCATGCAGCCGAAAAAAAAAAGTCATTCCGAAATGATTCCCTGCTTGCTGAGTACTCAGACATGGGGTGTGAGGGGACCCCAGCCCACCTCCCAATCTGAGGTAGGTGCTGAGCGCAGGGCTGTAGCACCGGCCAGATTGGTCCTGCCTCTCAGGGTCCACAGTTAAGTGGTGTGGCCATGGGTGGGGACACAAACAAGCTTCATTCCTTCACATTGGTGATGCAATGATGCACAAGACAGATAAAGTGTCTTGTGGCCTGGAAATTCAATGGGCAGGGGCCATCATTGTTGATATAAATCACTCAGATAGTGTCAGAGAGCCGTAAGTTCTAGAAAGGAACTGAGCAGAGTGGTGAGATGAGAAGCTTGATTGGGAGATGGGAAGTGGGCGCTGCTCCTGGTTTGGGGTGGGGCAGCTCCAGGAGGAAGTAACAGTCCAGCTCTTATCTGAAGAGTGAACAGGAGGCAGAGCTTCGGGAATATCCCCAAGGGTGGAATTTTCTGGCAAACTCTTTTTGAGTTGGGGATGGACTAGATGTTGTTGGGATGGGAGAGAGGCTGGAGGAGGGTAGGGCAGGTGGGATGGAGTGAGCAAGGAGGAGGGGTGAGGCAGGTGAGGTTGGAGGGGTTGCAGGCCACAGGAAGGGGTTTCAGCTTTAATCTGAGTGTAGTGAGAGGCTCTGGAAGCCTTTTCCTTTTAAACAGGAGTTGATTCAATTTACAGCTTAAATCGGTACAATAAATGTGTTGGAGAAAGCTTACCGGCTCGTGGGATCAGATAGCTGGGGCATGTGGAGAAGGTCTCCAGAGGAAGGGACCACTGAATTGAAACCTGAAGCGTGAGTTAGACCCATGGTGGGCGACCCATGCAATGGATGCTACTCCAGAATGAGAGAATGGTGTGAGGGAGGCCCTGAAAGCATGGGAAACTTTAAAGAGCTTGAGGATCTTCTTCTGGCTGGAGAGGTAGGGAGGGGCCAGGCCAGGCAGGGATGAAGGAGGTAGACTTTTTCTTGGAACTGTTGTGAGCTTGTTGAGGACTGGGGTCTGGTCTTTTTTTGTTTTTTAAGTTTTTTCTTTTTTGATGTGGACCATTTTAAAACTCTTGATTGAATTTATGTCAACATTGCTTCTGTTTCGTTTTTTTTTGTTTGTTTCTGGCCAAGAGGCGTTTGGGACCAGGGATTGAAGCTGCGCCCCCTGGATGGGAAGGTGACGTCTTAATCACCAGGGAAGTCCTGGGGTCCAGTCTTGATTATTACTTTTTTCCCAGTGCTCAGCAGCTGCCTGGCTAAATCAGGGCTGGAGCCACATATAAATGAATGAATCAATGGATTAATGAATTAGGGGAGTTTATGCAGGGAACCTAGAGGTCGTGGGACTTTTTCAAGGTCAGGGGAGCCGAGCGGGAGCCTTGGGTCGTGAGAGAGGCAGATGTGGCTGGATGGGAGGTGGAGACCACCCCGTGACGGTGGGTCCAGGCTGCCTGACCTGACTGCCCGCGAAGGGGCGGTAGGCCTGAACCTCATCTGCCCTCAGTCGGTGGCCCAGGAGGAAGGCCCGGCCCGCCCATACGGGAAGGAGCTCTGAGTCAGGAATGCCACTTGCGAACATCTATTTGTTTATTCAGAGATTTAATTAACATGTTTAAATATTAAAGAGTAAACAACGTGTGTCTAGTGGGATTCAGCATTTACCAACAGGAGTGCTGACTTATTTAATTATTTGTGCTTTCTCGGCCCTCAGGGTCTTGTTTCTGGCTTCCTTCAAGGGAGGCACTGTTCTCCCAGGAGTGGGCGGGGAGTGGGCTTGGGGTGAGGGTGGGAAGTCAGGGGAGGAAGAGGGGCTGGGGAGGGAGGATGGGAGGAGGAGGAGACTTTTCTTGGGAGGTGGAGCTGTCCAGGCCCAGAGAAACCCAGATGCTGGGTGGGTGGCTGGCCTGTGCAGAGGAAGGAGGGGATTGTGAGTTTCAGGACAGTGAATCCGGGACTCTCTACAGCTGGGGGATTGGAGGGTCTTGGGGCCTCCTCTGTTTTCGTGTGCTGACATTTGTGGGGGGCATCTTCTCACCTCGATGTCTAAAGGGCCTGCAGCCCAGATCAGAGCCACCCTTACTTCATTCCTTCTCTTCTGGGGAGAGAAGGACCTGGGTAGTTGAAGAGGCCCAGCTGCCTCCGCAGGGGGAACTCTGAGGCCAGACGTGTTTTACAAGTGATCTGCATTATAACATCTCTGCAAATGAAGTCCTGGGTGCTGAGAGATTACACTGGGGGTTATTTATTGGCAATGCGCGCTACGGTTTTAATTTTTTCTTTTTGCTTATTCAGGCTTTAGCTCCAGAGGAAAATAGCCTGGGGTGGCTCCGAAATAGATTCTCTCTGCCCCATTAACTTATTCAGTGAGTTTAATGGTCCTTTTTCCCCTCAGCCTTGAAGCCATCATTAAAAGGCAGAGATTTATAAAAGCAAAGACACTGAGCTTTAGTCAAACTTTTGCTCTGAGGCGGGGGAAGGGCAGGGGTGGGGGCAGTTGGGGTCCCCTGGGCCCCTCTGCTGTGGGTACTGTCCATGAGTGCGGAGTGAATCCTAACGCTCAGACAGAAGCTCAAGGCTGGCTGGCTGGTCTCTGAGGGTTCGTGGAAGGGGCAGCGCCTAATTAAGGGTGAACGTCCCCCTCCAGGCTTTTCCCAGCTCTCGCTGGGCTGGGGTGTCTTGGAGTGCTTCCGCAGAGTCGCTGAAAGGCCAGGGTTGAGCTTCCCTGGTACTCAGGGATCTCCGAGGCTGTCATGAGGTCTGTCCCCGCTCCGCTCACCGTCTGCTCTGGTCCATTCAACAGAAAATCAGGTCACTGCATGCAGGGAGCAACTTGTCAGAAGCCAGCCCCCCGAAAGCCAAGTGACAGAGAGCCGGTTGCCCAGATGATCGGGGAGCAAATGGCCAACTTGCCTGTAGGCCTCTCATGGAAAGCCTGGCTGGGTGCTCCAGTTCGCCGAATTTACCAACACTCGGATTTAAGGAATAGAGTTGTGGACTCAAGTCAAGCCAGGGCTGTCCAATTCATTTCAATCCAATTGGATCCACTTCGCTTGCTCCATTATTTTAGCATCTGTGGTGTGCAGAGCTGGATGTTGCAGAAACTACAAAAAAGAGCTTAACTATCCTGGGGGGAGGTCAGATTAGACAGAGCCTCAGCTCCTCCACGGAAGGTGCCTGTGAGGAGCAGGGTCACCGCAGGACGGGAGGCGGCGGGGGCAGAGAGGGGTTCAGGAGGACTTGAATGAAGCAGACTTCCCAGGAGGCACTAGCGGTAAAGAACCTGCCTGCCAAGGCAGGAGATGCGGGTTCGTTCCCTGGGTTGGGAAGATCCCCTGGAGAAGGGCATGGCAGCCCACTCCAGTATTCTTGCCTGGAGAATCCCCGTGGACAGAGGAGCCGCCAGGCTACAGTCCAAAGAGTTGCAAAGAGTCAGACACAACTGAAGTGACTTAGCATGCTTGAGTGGGTAAAGTAGCTGATATGGGGGTGTCCCCTGATGCACAGGTCAGATCTGGATTGGGAAGGAGGAGTGGGGGGCACATTTTGGGCTGAAGGTACAGTGAAAGTGCCCAGTGCATTAGAGGAAATGCAGGGTTCCCATTATGGAATATGGAGGGGTGTGAGAGATACAGACAGACGCGCCAGGGACCACTTTGACTGCAGGGCTTTGAATGCTCAACTGAGGCATCTAAATTGGATTGGGTGAGTGATTGGAGTCGTCGAAGGTTTCACAGGACAACCTTTAGATAAAGTTCAAATGACTTCACAAAACAAAAAAAGTCTGTTTGTTAGTGGAAAATTAGAAATAGCCAATAGTAGGCAAAGAAATGACTCATAGTCCCAGCAGCCTGGAAAGAAAACCATGCTTTGGGAGGGTTTCCTTCAAGTCTTGTATTAGGGTTGAGTCTAGAGCCTGCTTAAGGCAGAAAGTAACCCCTGAAACACTTTGTACTCACTGTGAGGGGCACGTGGGAGCGGAGGCCAGCCAGGGGTTCAGCGGTGGAGTTGTAGCTTAGTCTGATAGAGGGTCTCCTCAAGCGAAATGCAGACCGAAGCACCAGTGTCTTTATAAAGTAGTTTTTATTTTCCTTTCTCACTCTTCCTGCTTGCGTAAGCTAAATGGCATAAATTCAGTGTTTGGACAGATGCTGAAGCTCCAATATTTTGGCCACCTGATGCGAAGAGCTGGTTCATTGGACAAGACCCTGATGCTGGGAAAGATTGAGGACAGGAGGAGAAGGGGACAACAGAGGATGAGATGGTTGGATGACATCACCGACTCAATGGACATGAGTTTGAGCAAGCTCCGGGAGATGGTGAAGGACAGGGAGCCTGGTGTGCTGCAGTCCCTGGGGTCGCAAAGCGTCAGACAGGACTGAGCGACGGAATAGCAGTATATGGAAGAAAGCGCACCATTGTGTGCGTGTGTGTGCACATGTGTGTGTTTGTGTGTACATGAGCAGGTCATTTTGATTTGTGTTTTAAGAAGAAGAATCGAAATGACAGGTATACCGTGGGCTAAGGAAGAGGGAGAGGTAAATGGTAGAGAAAGAAGGCAGGTGAGTGCAGTAACTCAGGGGTGGATGAGGGGGGCAGGAGGCAAAGAGGGTGCAGAGGGAAGGGATTTCAAATACCCAGCAAACATTTCAAAGGACTTTGCTGGTGGTCCAGTGGTTAAGACTCCTCACTTCCAATGCAGGGAGGCAGTGGGGCTTACGTTTGATCCCTGGGCGGGGAACTAAGATCCCGTGTGCTGCGTGGTGCAGCCAAAAGAGAGAAATGCATATGGAATTTCAACCTTTCAAAGAACTCTGATCTCACTTGCTGAGTGAGTGATGGAGACATGAAGGGGTACTGAGGTTTTTCGAACTTGACTGAGGGGAGGACATTGTTGCCTGGGGCAGGTTTAGTTGAGAAGCTGAGATGGTGACGTCTACTGGGGACACCTGAGTCCCTGGGACTTGGGAGAGGTGCTGAGGGTACAGGTTAGGAACCTGAGCGGGCCTGGGTGTCCCTGATCAGGGCCCCTCTCTGTGAAATCTCACCAACTGACGAAGCAGCCACGGTACTTGTTAAAAAGGGGCTGTGGCCACCAGCCAGCCTTCTCGATGGCCGTCTTTAGGAGAGGCATTTCTTTAGGAGAGGGTCTTTTGCCTGGGAGAGTTTTGTTAGAAACTCTGGTAGAAAACGGTGGCTCCAGAAACATCTCACCTTTCTGTCTTTATTTTCGAGGCTCTTTGGGCTTCTCTGCTCCTCTCTCCCTTCCCTCCCTTGCCTCACCACTTCTGTAGGTAGCATCCTGCCTCTTATCCCAAATAAGGACAGCAAGGTAATAGGGGGAGTCATGATGTTGGCATTTAGGTGGAATAACAAGGAACCTGGTTGTTAGATGGGTGTTAATAATCATGGAAAAGTTCAGATGATACTCACTGACTTACACTCCAGTGCCTTTTCACAATCACTTCTGATTGCCCTGTGACGAAGGCTGGCCAGACCTCACTGTCCCGTTTTCCAGAGAAGGC
The DNA here is from genome assembly GCF_963930625.1 of Muntiacus reevesi. Taxonomy (NCBI): domain Eukaryota; kingdom Metazoa; phylum Chordata; class Mammalia; order Artiodactyla; family Cervidae; genus Muntiacus; species Muntiacus reevesi. The sequence goes on along the minus strand of NC_089263.1, from coordinate 17,801,057 downwards.
AAATGATTTATCTCAGATCTGTCTGTTAAGAGGAAAAGAATCCTTTCCACAGCTTCTAGTTTTCCCACGATCATATTCTCTGTCTCCAGAATGAGAACATGTGGGCACAGTTATGAGAACAGCAGGATCCCATATGTGAACTTGGGAAATCTGGAATCCTCTTATCCTCCTCTGAGCTGAAAAGTTCTTATAAATAATGATGTTGATGATGATAATGATGACAGTTGTTAATAAGAGCATTACCAAAGTTGGGTGCTTACTACGTGCCAGGCTCTATGCTGAGCGCTTTTCATTCCATGGCTTTGATTCTTAGACAACTGAATGAGGTAGGCATTACTGGTCCCATTTTCTAGATGAGCAAACTGAGGTGGCAGTGAGACCTTAGTTTGTCTATGCCCACAATCACCCAGTTTAGCAAGCAACGAAGTGGGTTGGAGCTCAGGCAGCCTGACCCCTGAGCCCATGCTCCCACACCCTCTGTTCTAGATGGCAGCCTCAGGTCTTTGGACTTCCCGTTCAGCCCACACCCAGGGGTGCTGGGACCACCCATCCCGTCCCAGCAGTTGCCTTATAACTTGGTTAGCTTTTCCAAGCGGGAACAGATGTTCCTCATGGCAGTTCAGTGAGAAATTCTGCTCCTTGCTCCCTGGGCTACATTGATCCATTCACCTCAAATAAACCGTGTGGGGAACGAGATAAAATATTTGTCCCATTGATTGCTTCATTTCGTGTGGTTGGGAGGTGGGAGGGAGCAGGTGAGGGGAGGCTGTGCCCGCCTATGCAGAGAGCAGCTGGGACAGGCCTCGGGCTGCTGGGTCCCCTGGGCATTGCCTGGCGCACCCAGATCGACTCTTAACGAGGGACTGGTAATAGCCCTGGTTAGACGCCACAGCAGCCACTGATGCGGGCACCTTCTTTTGCATGGGGAGGGATGAGGGCACCCAGCCCGAGGAAGATACAGCCCTTCCCCACACCTCCAAGGGGTCCTAAAGAAGAAAAGGGCTTCCCAGGTGGCTCAGTGGGTTAAGAACCCGCCTGCAACGCAGGTGACGCAGGCAGTCACGAGTTCAGTCCTCGGGCTGGGAAGATCGCTTGGAAGAGGTCATGGCAACCCACTCCTGTATTCTCGTCTGGAGAATTCCGTGGACAGAGGAGCCTGGCGGGCTACAGTCCGTGGGGTCACAAAGAGTCAGACACGACCAAAGCGACTGAGTACAAAGAAGAGGATGTGGTAAGTGCTTGGTCTTTTTGCTCATCGAGTCACTCAACATTGGAATACAGCATGGCGGGAAGCAGGTCAGAAAGAGCCTGGGTTTAAGAGGCAGGCAGATTTGATCCTGACTCACCTGCTCATGGGCTCTGAGATGCTGGGCAAGTCACATAACCTGTCTGAGCTTCAGTTCCTCGTGTGAAAAGTAAACAGCCATGCTGCAGGGTCACTGTTAGAGTTCAGTGGGATCACTCTTGTGATCTCGCATTTGGTTGCAACTAACTGAAAACTGGAGCTATTAGTAATTGCCCTCCACTCTTCCCCAGTAGCCTACTGGACACCTTCTGACCTGGGGGACACGTCTTCTGGTGTCATATCTTTTTGCCTTTTCATACTGTTCATGAGGTTCTCGAGGCAAGAATACTGGAGTGGGTTGCCATTCCCTCCTCCAGTGGACCACGTTTTGTCAGAACTTTTCACTATGACCTGTCCATCTTGGGTGGCCTGACCTGGAATGGCTCATAGCTTCATTGAGTTACACAAGCTTCTTCACCATGACAAGGCTGTGATCCGTGAAGGGATCTAATACCAACAGCTGTGGGACATAGTGGAGGACAGAGGAGCCTGGTGTGCTGCAGTCCATGGGGTCACAAAGGGTCAGATATGACTTAGTGACAAGAGAACAATGACTGAAAACTGACTTGGGTGGTTTAAACATACAGAGGTGGTGTTGGTCCATTGGGAAGGAGAGCGATGCCTCTGGTTTCTCATGCTGGATTTGGGTTTGGCTTGGAAAAACCACAGGCGTACATTTGGCTGGTGGTTGGAGTTTCAGGGCCAGCCTTGGGCTTAGCTGGAGGTTTGCAAATTCTGTGCCTAAAGGTGAGAGCTGAAGCCAAGGGTGTGAGTGAGCAGTGAGAAGGGACAAGGGCCAGGGAGAGAAACTGAGGTGTCGCCATTTGGAGGCGGGAGTGAGGAGAGAGGCCAAGCAGAGCGTGGGCTCACAGGGAGAGTGCATGGTGTGGTCACCAGGCAGATGTGGCCTTTTGAACCAAAGAGCAAAGTGCTCAGCCAAGGCCATGGCCAAGTGAGGGTGGATTGAAGGGGAAGGGGGAGGGCACGTGAAGCAGTGATGCAGACCCTTCCTTCAAAGGCTTTGGTTACCCTGATGGCTTGGCATGCCCGTGGAAGGCAAGGGAGGGATGGAGCCCTGGGAGGCTGATGTAAGGGCTGGAGCAACAAGGCCCAGATGTGTCCATGGGGTAGGTTGGAAAGTAACACTTTTTTTCCTCAAAGACCTGAACATGCTTGTGGCTGGAATGGAAGGACCAGTGGAAAGAAAAGGCTGATGGAACAAGAGACACTGATAGGGCAGAGACAGGGTTCATGGAATTGGAAGTTAGTGAGGGACACATGTGGAAGCTATGGTTCCTAGAAGGCTGGACACTGGTTTGTGCAGCTAAATCTGCCAGGTCTCGTACAATGCTGGATCTTGAATGAATAAAAGAAAAGGGACCCTCTTTCTCTTCGAAAGGAAGTAAAGTGGGAAAGGTGACTGTCCAGATGCCCTAGTGAAGCGGAGAAAAGATGAAAAAGCTCACATCAGGTGTCCTAGATCTTCTCAGTGAGTTATATAACCTCTCCAAGCCTCAGTTTCCTTATCTGTAAAATGGGGGTAGTATTCCTAGCACTTTCTCAGTGGGTTATTAGGAGGATTAAGGTAGATAATTTCTGTAGAATGCTTGACACATTCTTAGTGCACTTTAAAAGTTCTGTATTATTACTGTGATTAATTTTATTGGTAGTGAAATGGGAAATAAGATCCTTCATTGATGTGAGTGTGGGCCCAAGGGCAGGGATGGGGATTCAGTGGAGAATTGCACCAGCCACAGGTGGTATGCAGGCCAGAGGTGGTTCATTGATGCCGTGGGTGGGGGCCTGAGAGCAGGGAGGAGGGGCTTCTGAAGCTGAGCATCCCAGGTACTAAGATCTCCCGTGGTCAGAAGGACCCTGGGCAGCTGACATCCTCTGGAAACCTCTGTCCACCCACTATGGGCCACGTCTAGAACAATTTGTGCCTGGAACTGCAGGGGCCAGATAGTTCTCTGGGGGGTTGTCATGGTTCAGTCATAAAGTTGTGTCCGACTTTTTTGTGACCTCATAGACTGTGGCCTGCCAGGCTCCTCTGTCCATGGGATTTCCCAGGCACAAATACTGGAGTGGGTTGCCATTTCATTCTCCAGGGGAATCTTCCCAACCCAAGGATCCTGCATTGGCAGACAGATTCTTTACTGCTGAGCCACCAGAAAAGCCCCTCTCTGGGCTGAGAATATAGTAAAACGTGTGGTCCACATACTGTACTCTGATCCCCGGCTTCCCTGGGCATCTTGAGGGTTATCCCATCCACTCACACCTGGCACTTTCCACGATCTACCCTCAGTGATCCTTGGTGATGTGCTCAGGGGCCGGGGCCCGGGGGTACGGAGGGAAGGATATGGGAGGGGCACTATGCTTCCCTGGGGCAGCTGGCCTGTGCTGCTTGAGCCTTAGACCTCCCTGCCTCAGAGGTGGGGACCTAGAGATGATCTAGTTCTCTTCTCTCAGTCCACAGATGAGGAAACTGAGGCCCAGAGAAGCGAGGTCTTACCTGGAGTCACAATGTGGACATCCACAGTGAGAAGTCACACCCACAGCTTTGACTACGTGTCCAGTCCTCTCTGAACTTCTGGGATGCCCTGGGCTTGTCACATCTGCCCTTTGCACAGGTCGTCTGGCTAGGGTAGAGGGACTCAAGTCTGGGGCAGAAGCAGTGGTGGGCTGTGTATATCAGGGCAGCCAGTGACCGCTGACCACAGTCTTTAAGGCCCTCAGGACACATCTGGATCTTGTTGCTCCAGCCCTTACATCAATCTCCCAGGGCTCCAACCCTCTCTTGCCTTCCATGGGTGTGCCAGGTCATCAGGGGTCCTTGCATTTCCGGATTTCTGGAGAGGACTGAGGATCCAATCTATGGGGATCTGGGTGGGTAACATTAGTGTTGTCAAGAGAGTGGAAGTGGACTGCGTCTGGCTGGTTCTGATTGCTGGGATCCTGCTTTATGAATTGAGACTGGAGTGACTTATAGCAGGGATGTCGAGAGAAAGAGAGAGAGGCCTTCCCACGCTCTGCAGCCGAGCCCCAACTCCTCCCGCCTCTTTCCCGACCTCCATTCGCTTCACACTTCATTCATCTGCAGCTCGCTTTGGGGGGGCCTTCTCTGAATAGCATCCAGGGGTTCCTCCTACGGAGACCAGAGCATTCTTGGGGTTTGCAGAGAGGAGGCAGGGGGAGTGGCCTCTGCAGTTCCCACTGGTTCGTCTCTTTTGGATCAGGCAGAGGGTGCAGCCCCTGGCCTCCCCAGCCCAGTGGAGAACCCACAGTGGTGTGAACCCTGTATGTGAGGTTTTCTGTCCAGAAATGTCTTCTTTTATTCAAGCAAAAAGTGAAAGTTGCTCAGTCATGTCCAACTCTTTGCGACCCCATGGACTGTAGCTCTCCAGGCTCCTCTGTCCATGGAATTCTCCAGACAAGAATACTGGAGTGGGTAGCCATCCCTTTTTCCAGGGTAATCTCCCCAACCCGGGGATCAAACCTTGGATCTCCTGCATTGTAGGCTGATTCTTTACCATCTGACTCTGTGATTGGAGGGGCAGTGATCCATTGGTGTTTCTCAGCAAGTCCCCCTCTGTTTCATCTTGAGGTTCCTTCCCTCTGATTCTGGGGCATCGCTTGCTGGCCCAGAAGCATGACTCCCTACGCAGCCCCTGTGAGAAACCCCATCTTTCTTGAGTCCTCTTGGCAGTACTGGCTGACATTTAAAAGAAAAAAAAAATGACTAAATACTTAGGGAGAAGAAAGTGGGATAATTATAGGGGGGAAAAAGCAAACATTAGCAAAATAGTCAGCGTTTCAAAGAAAAGGGCTGCCTTTGTACACTTGCTAAGCCCTGCTCCCCGGGGGTCGATGTCTTTGTGTAGAGCCCGCCCCCCATCCCCAGAGGCTCCCTCCCGGAGTGTGGGGGCTCATACACACTTCTGCCCGCCTCTGTGGCGCAGGGTGCCTTGTGTAGCAGCCTCCCTGTTGAGGCGGGGACTCCTCAAGGTCAGGGGCAGGTGGGTCTGAGCAGCACCTGCCTTTTCAGCATCACAGCTCTTTTCCGTGGTGGGCGACTGGGGCCTGCATTCCTGTTAAGGAAGGGGCGTCAGTGACCACGTAGCTAACGAGAATCACAGTGACTGTCGTGAGAGCTGCTGTTTTGTTGTTCAATTGCTACATCATGTCCGACTCTTGGCGACCCCTTGGATTGCAGCATGCCAGGCTTCCCTGTCCTTCACCATCTCCTGGAGTTTGCTCAATTTCATGTCCATTGAGTTGGTGATGCCATCCAACCAATCTCATCCTTTGTTGCCACCTTCTCCTCCTGCCCTCAATCTTTCCCAGCATCAGGGTCTTCTCCAATGACTTGGCTCTTCGCATCAGGTGGCCAAAGTATTGGAGCTTCAGCATCAGTCCTTCCAATGAATATTCAGGTTTGCTATCCTTTAGGATTGACTGGTTTGATCTCCTTGCTGTCCAAGGGACTCTAGAGTCTAGTACCAGTTGCTGTCTATTAAAGTCTTAATATGATCCACGCCCTGCTACCTACTAATGGAGATGATCTCAGGGATTATTACCATGTTTCTCTGAAGTGGGAATTCATAAAGTCATTAGCCCCATTTGACAGATGAGAAAACTGAGACTCAGAGAGGTTTATGGGTAACATGCCTGAAGTCAGTCAGCTGGGAGATGGGGGAGAGAGTCCCTGGATTCGGCTTGTTCTGGTCCCAAAGTGCAGCCCATGGGGACTTGTCTGTGGTTCCGGCAGGCAGGGATTTGAAGAATCCTAACTACCTGCTATGGGGGCGTTAGACTCTGACCCCCCAGCCTGCCCTGATGCTCTGCTCCAGTTCTAAGTCCTGAGCTGTGGTGCCTGGCACAAAATGGCCCCCCACTTTGCAGGTAGAACCCTGATCTGAACTTGGCTCCTCACTCTTCTCAAGGCCAGATGCTTACAGGGGGTCCTGATGCTAACACTGTGCCATCTATAGGGTGGGGGTCCCAGTTGTTACCTGTGCAGAAAGGCAGAGTCTAAGATCTGAGCTAGGTGGGCATGACGGGGTCATCCTAGTTATGGGGATTAGGGGGTGTTGCCTGTGTCTTCTTAACTCTGCAGCTCTCCGGAGTCCACAGAATGAATGCCCCTGACTGCCCCATCCTGTCTCCAGCTCTATCCTCCCTGCTTCATGTCCCTCGAGCCCTCAGCCTCTGGTCTCTAGGCTGTAACTTCCCAGGTCTTCCTCTCCCACCCCATGAATCACAATAATGACGGCCTTTCATCAAGCACCGGTGTGGTGCCCTTGGCGTGCAACATCTCATCTACCCCTCCTGTGGTCCAGGGAGGCAGATGACCCTGTGATGGCCAGTTTCCATGGAGAGAAGTGACTGGAGATGCAGGGGTTCTGGCTAACTTTGAACGCTACTCCACACACAGCCCTGTGGCCGGGCGCCTGGCCACCCCACCAGCCTCTCGTTCCCGGTGCGGCCCTCCGCCTGCCAGCTGCTCCTCTGCCTCTGAGCCTGTGGGTGGAGGGGCTCTGGGGGGACAGGGAGCAGTAGGCAGTGGGGCACAGATGTGACCGCCCCCCTCTGGGCCCTCATGCCCGGTGACACAGGCCAGCAAACCCTGCTGGGTGGCCTTGCTGAGACACTATGCCCCGGCCAGTTGGTCAAGGACAGTCCTCTGGGAAGGTCACTGTACGCCGTGGACCCCGCATACTAGGGGTGTTCCAGCTAGACCTGCAGGCATCTGCCTTCTGTCGACTGAGCCCCGGGCCCCTCTCCGGCCGGCAGCACGGGCCAGAGGCAGATGGGGAGTGAGGGCCTTGTTACCTCGCCCCTCGCCCACCTCCTGGCCTTTCCTCCCCTCCCCACAGCTAGTTCTGAGCTCTGGGCCACTGAGCGATGGGGTGAGGCCGCCCAGCATCCTTAAAGGATCCTGGTGGCCCCGCAGTGACCCTTTAGTCAAACTCAGCTGCTGCCTGGGCAGTGAATGTTCATCAGGTCATGCCCTCTCCCTGGGCCTTGGGTTTCCTTGTCTGCTTTTTTTTTTTTTTTTTAATATTTTTATTTTTGTTTATTTATTTGGCGTGTTGGGTCTTAGTTGTGGCATGCTGGGTCTTCAGTTGCAGCATGTGGAATTTAGTTCCTTGGCCAGGGATCGAACCTGGGCCTCCTGCCTTGGGAGCGCAGAGTCTTAGCCACTGGACCACCAGGGAAGCCGCTATTCTTTTGTTGTCGAAAGGCCGTTTCAAGCACAAGAGCACAGGCCGGCCCCTGCCTGAGTTTGAATCCTAGGACTGCTTTTGGCCAGCGGTGTGACCTTGCTGTGCCTCCGTTTGCTGATCTGTCAGGTGCGGATAACTGTGGTATCTGAGTCACAGGTTTCTAGTGAGGTTTGGACACCAGCTGTGTGCCAGGCTCAGAGTCACGCGGTGCGTTGGGGGGATGAGTAGATTTGGCGTGTGTCAGAGCTGGGCTCTGGGGTCGGAATGGACGCCTGTGTGGCAGAGGAGATCTGGGTCCCCGCTAGTTGACACAGCAGCTCCTCCTCCGTACGGCCTGGCCTGCCCTGGGCTCAGAAGTTTGCTTTCTGGCTTCTGCTCTGAGGCCAAGAGATTCTGGCTGCATTTAAGGTCTGCAAGAAACCCTCGCTTGGGTTGCAATCTGTCCAGTGTCACATAAGCCGTATTGATCAATTCATCTTATATAGTTGGGACCAAACAGCCCTGTAATCTTTCTATTGTGCAGCCTAATTGGTCTCTAGGCCTGTGTCATTAGCTCGCTTGTTTGTAATCTGACTCCCTGGGCCGGCCTTTGTGAGCCAGCCGACAAGAAGACCCCAGTCTCCATTTGCCCGTCCCCGGGGTGGGGGCTGACCTTGGTGCCCCTTCATCCTGGCCTGGACTCCTTGAGCAGGTGTGACAGGCAGGGGCAGGTGAACTCCTTGGGTCAAGAAGTGAACATAGCGGTGGGATCCCCGGACCTGGGTCCCGGCTCTGCACTTGGCATTCATCAGCTACTTACCTTGTTTATTTACCGTGTTTGAAATCACTCAGTTTTTTCATCTTTATTGATTTTTCCTGTGAATGTGTAATGACATTATAAAACACTTAACATAAAATCTAAGTGAAGGGAAGCTAGGATTCAAGTTGTATATCCATAATTCTCACATCTGCCCAAGAATGCAGATGAGTGAGGATGCCCCCAACGCCGAAGTTGGTTGTCTCTGGGAGACATGATTATAAGTGACTTTAATTTTCTCAACATCTTTTCATTTTCCCCCCAACTTCCTGCAATGAGTCTATATTCCTTTACAACCAGGAAACAAATCATTGAAATTAGTCAGCGTTAGGTGCAGCAGTGATAGATTTTCTTCATTTATAAAATCAAAGCATTGAACTGGATTCCCAAACCCAGCTCTCTGTGCACTAGCATCCCCAGAAGAGCTTGCTTGCTAAAAATTCAGAGGACTGAGCCCCGCGCCGGGGACTGTGATGCTGGTGTTTCGGATGTGCATCTAAGGTTTAGAACCTTGGATATGTTTCTCTCTTGGAATCTTTCTACTGTGATCATTCCCCATGGATGCGTTGTTTTAGACCGTGGGTGGGAACAGGGAGCCCTGTGGCCAGCCACCTCCCTGCCTTCAAGAAGGTGCTTTTCAAATGTTCCTGCTCTAGCTGGGAAGAAGCTGGTTCTGGTGTGTGTGGCCTTTGGCTATAAATGGGTGGTCCCAAAGATTTGTGGGCTCGTGGCTCTGCCCAGAGGGGGGCCCTTCACTCAGACAGCAACTTCTAAGAGCCCTGCAAGGTAGAGCCATTTCCCGTCTCTGGTCACATTTCATCCCCAATAGCTCACACACTGGGGTTCTTCTTCCCATTGCCCACACAGGAGGCTCAGGAAAGCTAAGTGACTTGCCCAGGGCCACACGGCTGCTCAGTGGCAGAGCCTGGATTTAAACTCCCACCTGTAGCTGCACATTTTTTTTTTTTTTTTTAATTTCCAGCAGGTTCCACTGGGGGCTGGCTCTCAGGTCTCCAGCTTGGGGTCTTTGAGGTCCTAGCTGTCCCTATGGGCAGCCGAAGCTGGGATTTTATTTGTGTGGTTTTCTGGTGGGCTGTCTCCCTTCTCCTTGCCTCCAGCAGGACCCCTGGCTCAAGGAGTCTCCCACTCCCCGCCCCCAAATGCTTAAGCTGTTTGCCTGTTTGGGGAGCTTCTGCAGTGTCTCTGTGTGGCCCAGCGCCACTGTCGTTCTCATTATGTCGTCATCCCTGCTATTGGCATTCTTTTTCATTCTTATTTCACTTATTTTATTTTTCTTTTATTGTATTTTGGTCTTCTGATGACATCAGCTCTTAAACCCAAGCCAGCTAAATTATAGCCAGATTTGCTTGGGGATTTTCTGCAGGCTTTTGAAGCTTTTCCCTCCTGGCTGTGAACAGGTGACATTTTAAGTTGGGCTAGTGGGATCAGGGGAGGAAGTTGAGGGCAGTCCTGGGTTTGAATGCAAGTTTCCCAGTGAGGGGTGTGTGACCTCACGGGTCCCTGGTTTCATTGTGTGTGCAACAGTTGGGTAATGGCATCCGTCTCAGTGGGGTGTGCAGGGCAGGGTTGTAATTTACTCAGTTGCAGAGCCTGGACCTGGAAGTGTTCAATGTTTGTCAGTCACCACCATCAATGCTCTTCTGGTCTTGATTTTGGACTTCCCTGGTGGCTCAGTGATAAAGAATCTGCCTGCCAATACAGGAGATGCAGGTTCAATCCCTGGATTGTGAAGATTCCTTGGAGAAGGGAAGGGCAACCCACTCCAATATTCTTGCCTGGAAAATTGCATGGACAGAGGAGCCTAGCAGTTTACAGTTTATAGGGTGGCAAAGAGTCGGACACGACTGAGTGACTGAGCAACGAGTCTTGATTTTGGAAGCCCGAACAGGTCATCATCACTCCAGGAGCTTCGGTTCCCGCCAGGATGAACTGCTCTGGAAATGGAAATGCCCTCATAGTTGGGCTGACGGAGGCCTGGCCTTGGTCAACCTTGTCCAAGGAGAATGATAGCTACTTCTAGAGTTCTGCCCAGGGCAAGGGGGACAGGATAGGTTCTAATTCCTAGGCTTCCTCTGGGTTCCCTGGCTGCAGAGCACTGAAGCCAGTAGGCCAGCCTTCTGCCTCAAGGGACCGGCCTCCAGCAGCTCTGGAGTTCCCACACAGCTGCAGTGCCTTAGCAATGCCCTAGACCGGGCTCCCCCTCCCTTCCCCATTATCAGGGACCTGTCAGTCCAGAGCAGATAGCACCTTTATATACCAACAGCCACACAGCTGGCTGGAGAGGATTAAACTTAATTTGCTGCAGGATTTCCAGCCTCCCCTGTCCCCCATTGATTCTTTCCCTTTGATGTTGAAAGGGGAAGGCGGACTTGGCTGATGGGCTTCGCCCTGTGCCCAGGCAGGTGGTGTCGTGCACGTGTGTGCACCTCTGGCCCTCAGCAGCCCTTCCTCCTTACGTGGCTGGGGGCTGTTTACTTATTTCTCATCAGTCTATGTCCAAGAGGTTGTCTCCTGTCATGGTTGCTAGGCCTGTTGCTATGGCGTCTGTCATCCAGGTTGTGTTGTGAGAGAGACCAGGTGGGTGAGCTCATGCCCTCTGTGGTATAAGCTGTCCTTGCTACTGGGGTGGAGAAAAGTCTCGGTGGGAGATGCAGGTTGGGTTTATAGACAGGTGGGTTTGATGAGAAGGAAGAACTCTTAAGCCAGGGGAATCCCAGGCAGCCTGAAGCTCCTCCCCTCCCGAGGGTGAACATAAAGTCAGAGCCCCGGTGAGGGGGTCAGGGGGTCAGGGACGGATGCTGATGGTGACGTTTTTGAGCTCCTGGTCCTGGTGTGGGGCACAGAGGCAGCATAGTCACACATGGCCTGGGGGTAACACCTCCCAGGAACCCCAGCCCTGCAAGTGGGCTGTGAGCCTGAGAGCAGGCACGTGGGGGCTCTGTGACAACACGGGTGGTTAAAACTCAGAATGTTCATCATCATGGTGCATGTTCAGTCGCCTTAGTCGTGTCCGACTCTTCGTGACCGGTGGACTGTAGCCCACCAGGCTCTTCTGTCCATGGGATTCTCCAGGTAAGAACACTGGAGTGGGTAGCCAATTCTTTCTCCAGGGAATCTTCCTGACCCAGGTCAAACCCTGAGTCTCTTGCATCTCCTGCATTGGCAGGTGGATCCTTTACCACTAGCCCCACCTGGGAAGGCCCATCATCATAATTCCACTTACTAAATGCCTTCTGGATGCTGGCTACTCAGCAGGAATCATCTCTCATTCTCAGAACAGCTCTCGCTGGAGCATTATTTTCCCATTTTACAAAGGAGAAAATCTAAGCTCAGACAGATCCAGAAGGTCTCAGAGGGTCACACACCTAGGAAGTGGTAAGGGCAAGTTCCAGTTCAGCTATGGCAGGACTCTGTAGTCTGAGTCTCCTGCACTAATGACCATGGTCTTGTTGCAGAAGCCTGCTTCTTTGCAGGCCTGGGGCAGTTTTCTATGCAGTCTTCCTAAGAAAACCCATGAGAGGCGTCAGTACCGGGTACCTGCTTACACTGAAGTCAAACACTCTCCTCCTGTCTTTTTTTAAAAAATTAATTAATTAATTTGGCTCTGCTGGATCTTAGCTGTGGCATGTGGGATCTAGTTCCTTGACCAGGGATTGAACCCGGGCCTCCTGCAGTGGGAGCGCAGAGTGTTAGTCCCTTGACTGTTCCTCATGCTTTGTAGGGTGACGTGTGACTTGCCCGATGATGTGCAGAGAGTCGGGCCAGATTAGAAAGGATTCCTTGGGCACAGCTGGGTTCATCTAGTCGTTTGAGATGGTCTGGGCCCCGGAGGCCACTGGGAAAAGCCGATATTCTGTGCTCCAAGTGTTATTCCAAGGTGGCGGCTCCGAGCCAGCCTGGAGGATAGGCATGGGGTTGGGTTTTCCTTTTTCTAATTGTTATAAAATACACATAACATAAAGTTCATTTTCTTCATCAGTTTTAAGTGTGCAGCTCACTAGTATGAAAAACATTCACATTATCATGCAACCCAACCCCAGAGCTCTTTACCATGCAGAACTGAAACTCTGTACTAATTAAACTGGGTGCTCTGGTTTGGGGCTTCCCAGGTGGTGCTAGTGGTAAAGAACCTGGCTGCCAATGCAGGAGACTTAAGAGGTGTGAGTTTGATCCCTGGGTCAGAAAGATCCCCTGGAGGAGGGCATGGCAACCCACTCCAGTATTCTTGCTGGGAGAATCCCATGGACAGAGGAGCCTGGCGGGCTACAGCCCATAAAGATTACAGAGTTGAACAGGACTGAAGCAACTTAGCATGCACGCAAGCATCCATTAAACAATAATTTCCCATTTCTCTTCCCGGCCTCCACCCCTGGCAACCAACTTTCTACATTTTGTCTCTATGAATTTGACTACGCTTGGTACCTCATGTAAGTGGAATCCTACAATATTTATCTCTTTGTTACTTGCTTATTTTACTGATACTTGGTATAGCCTCAAGTTTCATCCATGTTGTAGCATGTGTCAGAATTTCCTTCCTTTTAAGACTGACTAATAGCCCGTTCTATGTATACACCACAGTTTGTTCCATGTATCCATTCATCCCTTGGGTTGACACTTGGGTTTCCTCAACCTTTGGCTATCATGAATGTTGCAATGAACTTGGCTTTACAAATCTCTCTGTGAGACCCTGGTTTCAGATTTTTTTTTGAATAATCCCTAGAAGTGGAATTTCTGGATCATATGACTTTAAAAAAATTTTTATTTATTATGGCTGCTCTGGGTCCTTGTTGCTGTGCGTGGGCTCTTCTCTAGTTCTGCCGAGCGGGGCTACTCTCTAGTTGTGTGTGTGTTTCTCGCTGCAGTGGCTTCTCTTGTTGCACAACACGGGCTCTAGGGCTCTCAGGCTTCAGTAATTGCAGCACCATGAGCTCCAGAGCACAGGCTCAGGAGTTGTGGCACACGGGCTTAGTTGCTCTGAGGCGTGTGGGATCTTCCCGGACCAGGGATCAAACCCATGTCTCTTGCATTGGCAGGTGGATTCTTTACCACTAAGCCACTAGGGGAAGCCCTGGATCATATGATTTTTAATGTTTTGAGAAATGTATGGTTTTCTATGCTGGTTGCACCATTTTGCAGTTTAATGAACAATGCACAAGGGTTCAAGTTAGAACCACATTTCTGCCGACATGTGTTACCTTCTGCTTTTTTGATAACCTATGGTTTTTCTAGTAGTCATGTATGGATGTGAGAGTTGGACCATAAAGAAAGCTGAGCGCCGAAGAATAAATGTGTTCAAACTGTGGTGTTGGAGAAGGCTCTTGAGAGTCCCTTGGACTGCAAGGAGATCCAACCAGTCCATCCTAAAGGAAATCCTGAATATTTATTGGAAGGACCGATGCTGAAGCTGAAACTCCAATACTTTGGCCACCTGATGTGAAGAACTGACTCACTGAAGAAGACCCTGATCCTGGGAAAGATTGAAGGCAGGAGGAGAAGGGAACAACAGAGGATGAGATGGTTGGATGGCATCACCGACTCGATGGATTTGAGTTTGAGCAAGCTTCAGGAGTTGTGATGGACAGGGAAGCCGGCGTGGTACAGTCCATGGGGTCGCAAAGAGTCGGACACAGCTGAGCGACTGAACTGAACTGACCCTAACAGTGTGAGGTGGAATCTCATTAAGGTTTTGATTTGCATTTTCCTAGTGACTAGTGATATTGAGCATCTTTTTCATGTGCTTACTGTCCCTAAGAGTCAGGCTTTGAAGATCTGTCAACTTGGAGCCCTAAACTGCTGACCTTGCCTCATTCCACTGGTACTTTGGAGTCACAACCAAATATAGTTCTTATTTGCAGGGCATTTGTAGATAAAGACAGGTGGAGCCTGAGGCTATTTCACAGACAACCACAGTAAAGCTGGATAAGGGACATTTCCTAAGAGAGGGGCTGATAATAGATTCTGGAGTTCTTGGAGCAGGAGGAGGCTGTGTGTTTGGGATGACCCTGAGCTCCCTTAAGAGGGGGTGACAGTATTTCCCAAGCAACTAGCCACCATCCTTCTGGGTCACCTCTGGGACTGTGTCCCCTGGAATCCTGTTCTTAGGGAGGATGGGCAAGGTGACAGGAGGCATGTCCAGCTTGGATTAAGGAGACATCTCTCCCCCTGGCTGTGCCCAGGTGTTTCAGCCCTCTGCCAAGTCTCGCTGCCAGTTAGGGGCTGGCAGAATTCTTCCTCTGCCCCGACCTGGCGCCGATGGAGCCAGGCACTCAGGCTGGGCGGTGAACCCTGGGCACCTTTGATTCTGATGCCAAGTGTCTCTCTTTCATAGGCTGCAGGTACTTAGGATGGCCTCTCTCTGGGCGGGGACAGGTGCCTGGGGCCACCGAGTGCGGGTTTTCAGTACCCAGCCCTGGTCCCTGGTGTGGCCAGGAAGTTGGACCTTAAGCCCCGGGGTATGTAAATAAAACTTAAGAGGCCTTTTTGATACCCCAGTGTTTTGTCCCTTTGGGATGGGGGGTCAGCAGTTTCTGCCGTCCTTACCCCAGCTGACTTAGAAGGCAGCAACCCATCTCCAGCCCTCATTTAAGTGATTTATTTATGTATTTTTGGCTCTGCTGGGTCTTTGTTGCGGCACGGGCTCTTTCTCTAGTTGTGGCGAGCAGGGGCTACTCTCTAGCTGGGGTGCAGGGGCTTCTGATCACAGTGGCGTCTGTTGCGGAGCACAGGCTCTAAGGGCACGCAGGCTTCAGTCGTTGCAGCACGTGGGCTCAGTCGTTGTGGCTCACGGGCTCCAGAGTGCCAGCTCAGGCTCAGTAGTTTTGGCGCACGAGCTTAGCTGCTCTATGGCATGTGGGAGCTTCCCAGATCAGAGATCAAACTCATGTCTCCCGCACAGGTAGGTGGATTCTTTACCTCTGAGCCACCAGGGAAGCCCACCACCCTTCACTTGATCCTGGATGAAATGCGAGTGCTGTGGGCCTGGGGCCGCCGGCACCCCTGAGCAGACCTTGTGCAGGCACTGCCCCCTGCTTTCCTTCCGTTTCCCTCTTCAGGTCTCATAACTTAAGGAAGACTGCGGATTGTTTCCTCCCTGGGCCTCATGGCTTGCAGGATCTCAGTTCCTTGACCAAAAGATTGAACCTGGGTCCCTGCAGTGAAAGCCTGGAATCCTATCCCCTAGGCTACCAGGGAACTGCTTCCATTTTCTGATAGAATAGGGGTGAAGAACAAAAACCCTTTGTATGAATGTTTGCATTTTCATTACATATCTTCTAAGCGTGTGTCATTCTTTGTGGCTCAGAATTCAAAAGGTGCAGTGAAAAGTTGCCCTTCTCACTGCCAGCTTCCTTTCCCTGGAGGCACCCGATGGCCAGTTTCTTACCAGAAGTGGTCCACCTTGCATTCGGTTTGCAAATGCCTCTGTGCATCTACTACTAGCATTAGATCTGAAATTTCTCCATCTCTCATTCTGTAAGTCCTTAGGCCGTGTTTCTTCTCCTCTTTCATCTCTGCGTTAGCCTAACTCTGCTGAAATCTGCCTTTTGACCTTCTGAGTTCCTCTCCCAGCAGCTCCCTCCTGGCATCCTGGGAGGCAGCAGCCAATACTGAGCATTGCAGGGGGAGAGGGGAGGGGTGAGTAATGATGGTGTGATGCAGGGGTGAGTGCGTGCACAACAAGTAACAGCTCAAAGAGAGAGGGGGTGATGGGGACCAGGAGAAGCCGTTCGGTGTGCGTTTACCCTGGAGCTGCGCTGCTCTGGCCGTCCCTGCTGATCGTAGCTTTCCTTCCCGATCCCCAAGGATGATGCTCCATTCGAATCTGGATTTGCCAGTGAGGTTGTGAACAAACTGGGATGTTTTCTCTCTGATAAACTATTATTGCTGAACTTCAGAATTTCTCCCTGAGCCTAAATGCTAGGCAAGGGAGGAAGCCGGACACAGGAATGGGGAGAAGAGAGATGACTCAGAAAGCCCTCTATTCCCCACCCATAGGCTGAGCCCCTGCTGCACCCCAGGTGCTGCTCTGGATACCTGGGTGTGAAGATGAGCCCTGGGGGTCTGCCCTTAAGGATCTCTCCTCCTTGTGGAGGGATGGACCTTTCCCCATCCGGCTGTGAGGATTGGATGGCGAGTTCTTTTCAAGCTAGGATCGCAGGGCAGGCGTGCTGGGGAAGCTGGTCTCACCTGGGAGGATGCAGCGTGAGACCTTGCTGCATTTTCTGTCTTGATTCTCTCTGGTTTCATTTTCTGCTTTATATTTTCCTGGCTCAAGGGAATCTTGGCTCTAGTTACTTTTCTTTCTAGAAACAGTGTAGCGTGGTGACTCTACTGGGTTGAATAATGTTCTCCTAAAAGTCACATCCTCATGGAAACTCAGAATGTGACCTCACTTGGTCTTGGCAGTGTAATTAGTTAAGAATGCATACTGGATGAGAAAGTGAAAGTGAAAGCGTCAGTTGCTCATTTGTGTCAGACTCTGCAATCCCGTGGACTGTAGCCCGCCAGGCTCCTCTGTCCATGGAATTCTCTAGGCAAGAATACTGAAGTGGGTAGCCATTCCCTTCTCCAGGGAATCTTCCCAACCCAGGAATCGAACCCAGCTCTCCTGCACTGCAGGCAGATTCTTTACCATCTGAACCACCAGGGAAGCACTGTGCTGGATGGAAGTGGGCCCTGAATCCAGGGACCGGTGTCCTTATAAGAGGGCTATGTCCACAGGGAACAATACTCAATATCTTGTAAACCTATGAAGGAAAAGAATCTGAAAAAGAGTATATAGAGACTTCCCTGGCAATCCAGTGGTTAAGCCCCTGTGTTTCCAATGCAGGAGGCACAAGTTCTATCTCTAGTTGGGAAACTAAGATCCCACATGCCCTGTGGCCAAAAAATAAAATAAAACATTAAAAAATAGGTTTATATATAGCTGAGTCACTTTGCTATACACTTGAAACTAACACAGCATTGTAAATTAACTATACTTCAATTTAAAAAGAACAAAAACAATAATAAAAAAAGTTAAAGGAGAAAAATTATACATTTTCCAAAAAGAAAAAATAAGGCCATGTGAAGACACAGACACACACAGGGAGGAAGGCCATGTGAGGATGGCGCCAAGACTGGAGGTATGCAGTGAGAAGCCAAGGGATGTTAAGAATTGCTAACAGCCACCGGAAGTCAGAAGAGGCCAGGAGGGTTTGACCCCTAGAGCTGGCAGAGAGAGTGAGACCCTCTAGACACCTTGGTTTCAGACTTCTAGCCTCAAGAGCTGTAAAATAATTAATTTCTGCTGTTTTAAGTCATCAGTTTGTAGTACTGTATTGTGGGAGCCCTAGAAAACCATACAGTGGCTAAGAGCATGGGTGCCCAGGCTGCATCACCTCAATGCAAACCCTGGCTATACTGTGTGACCTTAGGCAGGTTACCTGGCCCCTCTGTGCCTCAGCTTCTTCTCTGTAGAATGGGGATTGTAGTAGTATTTCTCTCACAGGGTGAGTAGGAGTGACGATAAATGAATGACTGCAAACATTTAAAACAGAACCTGGCAGAGATTTAGCCCTATGTGCCCATGATGATTATTTGAAATTCATCGACACACCTGCTTCTGAACCACAGAGCTCTCTCCACCTTCCCAGATGATGCCAGACTGCCTTGTGTGTCTGTCTGTCTGGACTCTGCAGTGTCAACTTTTGTGAGAGAAAGGCCAGGACAGACTTGAAAAGACCTTCAAGTATGTGTTTCGGCAGCTTTGTCCTTGTCCCTCCCTTGTTTCATTCTGGGTTTTTCTTTAGGTGTCAGACAGGAGCGATGCTCTGACTTCAGAGTCTTGTGGGGATTATGTGAAGTGAGATTTACTCCTCCAGGTTGTAGGTGATCAATACATGTTCCTTGCTCTTCTCCCCATGTGAGTGAGGAGGAGTCATGCTAGAAAGCTAATCTTGCTGATCTCTGACATCAAAAAGGCATATTTTTATTTTACTGCAGTATAAACCCGCGGCAAGCAGGTGCCCAGGGCAGCCACCTTCCAGCCCTGTGGAGGCTGGACTTGTGCATCTGTGTGTGTGTGTGTGTGTGTGTGTGTGTGGCAGAAGTGCTTCTGACCCAAGATGGGGTGAGGATGGAGTTGGGGCCCACCCAGTCCAGAGGCCCTGACTTCATACATGGTTCTCAGCAATTATTTGCACATTTGCCTGCTGAGTTTCTTCTTGGCTTATGGCAGTCCCACAATTGGACCATAGTGCTCACTGTGGGGGGCCTGGTGTGTGTGTGTGTGTGTGTGTGTGTGTGAGTGTGAGTGTGAGTGTGTGTGTGTGTGAGATGCAGTGACCAAAATGACTTTGAGGAAGCTTGGGTCAAGTTGGGAAGGTGGGAAGAGCTGGGGGAGGGGAGAGAAAGGGGTAGCCAGTTGTAGTAACATTGCTGGGTGGGACAGGGGTTCATTGACATGGAAGCTTCTCGTTATTCACAGCTGAATAACGGCTTCCCCTCTTGCTCACCTCATGTCTAACCTTGAGGCCCTCCTTGTGACCCACTCATAAAATATCTGCATCACGGGCATGCGTTAAAGAATCTGTGTGCTAGAGAGTCATGTGCTGAAGAAACAAACTGTTAGAGAGAGACTTTCATGGATGTTTCAGGGTTGTTTCTTTGGGCTTCTTCACGTTTGATTCACGTATTAAATCGGGCATTTAGAAAGCAGTGTGTCTGGGCCGTATTTTCTTTGCTTTATCGAATTACAGTTGAAATGCGTTCATGATCCATATAGAGTTGATTAAAAAGAAAGAAAAAATCAAAGCCACTCATTTGAAGAACATTTCTATCTCTTGCAGAAATATAAAGAGTACGTTTTCCGCAATGTCACACACAATCTTTTATACAAGGATCCTTGTTATGGATGCCTTTCTGGATTTAATGTTAGGGAAAAAAATGGTTATCTCTACAAATGACTTTTCCTAACTTGATTTGCTTCCTTTTTCACCTGAGCTGCTAGGAAACCCAGAGCGAAATTCACAGTGCCTGATTATGGAAATTAGTTCATCTTGGAGTCCTGTTAACGTATACTGTTTTGTTCTCTTTTAAGAGTATGTTTTGCTTACATACCCAGAATTGCTGTTTTATATTATGTCTATATTATACTACTGCTACTAAGTCGCTTCAGTCATGTCCGACTGTTTGTGGCCCTAGGAACTGTAGCTTTCCAGGCTCCTCTGTCCATGAGATTCTCCAGGCAAGAATACTGGAGTGGGTTGCCATTTTCTGCTCCAGGGAATCTTCCCGACCCAGGGATCTAACTCACATTTCTTGTGTCTCCTGCATTGGTAGGCAGATTCTATACCACTGTGCCACCTGGGAAGCCCTATTATGAATGTACTAAATGCTATAAATTACATACTTTAAAATGGTTGCTTTTATCATGTGTCAATTTTTTTCAAGAAAAACCAGAAAATATTGCACTGAAATTTTAAAAAATGAGTGGAGTATAGACATCCAACTGGAATGAAAGGGAGGGAGGCATTGGGAATTTGGGTGAAATCTCTCTTTGTTCTGGGGCACAAGCAGGGCACATCCCCTCCTTCCCTGCCCTGAGTCTTCCCTGAAGCTGTATCCTTTGCAGATGGCACGTACTGCCCAGCGCCTGGCCTCTGGTTAAAGGTACAGGGATGGTTGTACTCACTGCTGCAATCTTAGGATGCGCTTTCACGGCCATTTGCAAATATTATCTTGGGCTCCAAAATCACTGCAGACGGTGATTGCAGCCATGAAATTAAAAGACACTTACTCCTTGGAAGGAAAGCTATGACAAACCTAGACAGCGTATTAAAAACCAGAGACATCACTTTGCTGATGAAGGCCCGTATAGTCAAAGCTATGGTTTTTGCAGTAGTCATGGACAGATGTGAGAGTTGGACCATAAAGAAGGCTGAATACCAAGAATTGGTGCTTGTGATCTGTGGTACTGGAGAAGACTCGAGAGTCCCTTGGGCAGCAAGGAGATTAAACCAGTCAATCCTAAAGGCAATCAACCCTGAATATTCATTGGAAGAACTGATGCTAAAGCTGAAGTTCCAGTACTTTGGCATATTCATTGGAGAAGACCCTGATGCTGGGAAACATTGAAGGTAGGAGAAGGGAGCGATGGAGGATGAGATGGTTGGATAGTGTCTCTGACTCAATGGACATGAGTTTGTGCAAACTCTGGGAGTTGGTGATGGACAGGGAGGCCTGGCATGCTTCAGTTCGTGGGATTGCAAAGAGCCAGACACAGCTGAGCAATTGAACAACCATAAAGCCAGAAGACTTTGTTGAGATTGGTGGTGGTGAGGGCAGGCCTGGGCTTTCTCCTTGAACTTGATAGAGATGTACCTAGAGGAGTTTCTAAATAAAACCAGATGCAAATGGCCCTGGGTCTTGGTGACCTCTGGGGCTTGAGCACGTCCAGGCAGCACCCTGTTCAGGGGCACTTCCAGAAAACTTATTGCTGCTCTGAGCTTTCCCTCTGGCCAGTTTGTTCTGTGCCAGACCATCACGGTGCAAAGCCAAGAAAGGAGTTTAGGGATCATAGCGCCCCAGCGGCTTGAGATAGAGAACACTCTGCAGAGTCCCCTTACTTCTTTCGTAATCAGAGGCTGGGGCAGTTTTGTTTTCATTCTGAGAATTGCTTCCATCTTCAGGGCTCCATGAAGAAGACAGGGCAGACCTTGCTTCTGTTTTGGAATCCGCTCCCACTTGGAACTGCTTCTCTCCTGGTGCTTCCGAGTGGTCTGCACAGTTCAGTGGGTCTGGGACTGCCTTCCCTTGACAGGCCCTTCCTATTCCAGGAGAAGAATTTTCTCTTCACAGGTGTGGTCTCCCTTTAATTACTCTTATTTGTTGTTATTGGAGTATAATTGGTTTACAATTTTTTTGTGTGTTAGTTTCTGCTGTACAATGCAGTGATCATATATATACATATACATATACTTCATGGCAAATAGGGGAAAAAGTGGAAGCAGTGAAAGATTTTCTTTTCTTGGGCTCCAAAATCACTGTGGATGGTGACTGCAGCCATGAAGTTAAAAGATGCTTGCTCCTTGGAAGGAAAGCTATGACAAACCTCGACAGCATATTAAAAAGCAGAGACGTCACTTATAGTTAATGCTGTGGTTTTTCCAATAGTCATGTGCAGATGTGAGATTTAAACCATAAAGAAGGCTGAGCACAGAAGAATTGATGCGTTCAAATTGTGGTGCTGGAGAAGACTCTTGAAAATCCCTTGGACAGCAGGGAGATCAAACTAGTCAATCCTAAAGGAAATCAACCCTGAATATTCATTGGAAGGACTGATACTGAAGCTGAAGCTTCATTCCTTTGGCCACCTGATGCGAAGATCCATCTCATTGGAAATGACCCTGATGCTAGGAAAGATCGAGGGCAAAAGGAGAAGGGGGTGACAGAGGATGGTATGGTTGGATAGCATCACCAACACAATGGACATGAATTTGAGCAAACTCCAGGAGACAATGGAGGACACAGGAGCCTGGTGTGCTCCAGTCCACGAGTCACAAGGAGTCAGACACGACTTAACAACTGAACAAAGGCAACACGCAGATATCCCCTCCCTCTTGGACTTCCCTCCCACCCACCCTCATCCCACCCCTCAGGGTCATCACAGAGCACTGAGCTGCTGCATCAAAAAATTCTACAAACAATGGATGCTGGAGAGGATGTGGGGAAAAGGGAACCGTCTTGCTCTTGGTGGGAATGTAAATTTATACAGCCACTATGGAGAATAGTATGGCGGTTACTTAAAAACCTAAACATTGAAGTACTATATGACCCAGCAGTCCCACTTCTGGGCATATACCCCGGGAAAATCCTAATTCAAAAGACACATGTACCCCAGTGTTCATTGCAGTACTATTGACAGTAGCCAGGATGTGGAAATGATCCCTCTTTCTTAGCTTTTTCTGAGAACGGTGCTTCTCAGACATTTGTGCTCCGTGGCACAGTGAGAAACTGATCAAATTTGCTAGCACCAGGGGAATAACCAGAGAGGGTATTTGCAGCTAGAGGTAGGCGGCGTCTCCCCAGCTCCATTGCGGACAGTGTCTGCAGGACATGGGCTGGGCAGCTGTGCTCTAGGGCACGGGGGCGTTTTAAGTGCAGGGGGAAGGGGTGAGAGGAAAGGGCTGTTCAGTCAGCTTCGGCCAGAGTGAACCTGTCCTTTTCCTGTAAGCACTCAGATCCCTTCCCTGTCCTTCTAGGGCCTGACCCTTGAAAGTTCCATCTCCCAGGCTCCTTTGCCAAGTGGCTCTAGGCTGCAGCTGGCCAGTGGGAGCCACAGAGGGGGCAGGAGGAAGGGAGAAGGCAGGCACAGCCCCACTGCACCCCCTTGCTGCCCGAGGATCAGAGTATTATCTTCGCATCTTTGGCAATGGCTGCATCTCTCAGTGCTTTCTGCTGAGTGGTCCCCGCTGTCACCAGCTCCCAGCGGGCTCTGACCCTGGGCTTCTTGACACCACCTCCTCACTTCATCCTTCAGCCCGGGGGGCTTCCTGCTGTTGCTGACCGCTGGCTTGCCCGGTGGCTCCCTGTTTGGTTTTTCTTTATTTCTGTTTATTTATTTTTGGCTGCCCTGGGCCTCCGTGGCTGCCCGTGTGCCCTCTCTAGCTGCGGAGAGCGGGGGCTGCTCTTGGTGGTGGTGTGCGGACTTCTCACTGCAGCGTCCTCTCTTGTTGCAGAGCTCAGGCTCCGGGTGTGTGGGCTCAGTAGTTGCGCACGGGCTTTGTTGCCCCGTGGCATGTGGGGTCTTCCTGGGTCAGGGATGGAATCTGTGTCCCCTGCATTGGCAGGTGGAGTTTTAACCACTGGACCACCAGGGAAGTCCTGTTTGGTTTTTTGGTCACTCCAAAATATCACTAGTTTCTGCATCAAATTTCCTGTGTCAGGGAGAAGGTGTGGGCGCTGTTTTTCTGATCAGACTCTGGCTCATAAGGCATCCTGGCTGCTCCCAGTGGTCTTCCAGTAGTAGCAGTCCATAACAGAGAACATGCATTGGGTTGACCTTATACTTCATGCTACACTTTCTTCATATACCCAGGGTGGCAGTAGGCAGCCGGCCCAGAATACAGGACCCTGGGTCCTTGCCAGACATCACCCCCTATGACCAAGAATGGGGAAGAACAGAGACCTGGGACAGCTATTCCTTGTCTGCCTAGAAAACTCCTATTCATCCTTTAAGGCCCAGATATCACTGTCTCTTGATGTCTGACTTTAATCCCCCCTCTGATTTCACCTAGACTGGATCAGTTGCTTCTTTATCTGTTATTCTCAGCTTATCTGAATATGCCTTTCATTACTTTTTCTGTTAAGAGTCATGAGTGGACCTGTTCCCCTCATTAGTGGACATGCTCACTGAAGGCATAGACCTCAATTCTCTTTGCCAGTGGAATTGAGCCCATGGTGCCTGGCACGGAACAGGCAATGACATTTTTACTGTTTGAATTGAGTGGGACTCTAGCCAGGCTCCATATTAGGGTCACCTGGGAAGCTTTAAAAATTTCAAATATTCAGGCTGTACCCTAGACCAGTGACGTTAGACTCTGAATTGGGGCCCAGACACTGGCATTTTAAAAGGCTCCCTTGTGACTCAGACGGTAAAGAACCTACCTGCAATTCAGGAAACCTGGGTTCGATTCCTGGGTCAGGAGATCCCCTGGAGAAGGGAATGGCAACCCACTCCAGTATTCTTACCTGGAGAATCCCATGGACAGAGAAGCCTGTTGGGCTGCAGTCCATGGGATTGCAAAGAGTCGGACACAACTGAGCGACTAAGGCTTTCTTTTCCTTGGTAATTTTAATGTGCAGCCAGGTTGGTTTAACTACTTTAACTTATCACTTGGTGTGTGTTAATGATTCCTGCCATCAAACCCAGGTCCTCTTACAATTTAATCCTACCTAACACATCTTTTTGAGCACCTTCCTTGTGCCAAGCATTGTATAGACAGACTCTTGCTACTCTAAGCACGTTCTATGGGCCACCAACCTTGGCGTCGCCTGGAGCTTGTTAGAACTGCAGGATCTTGGGCCCCACCCTAGACCTGCTGGGTCAGAATCTGCATTGTCCCCAGCTCCCCAGCGGGCTCACATGCACGTTATAGTCTGACAAGCAAGGGTGTGGGTCTCATACAGAGGTCAAACGGCTTGTTTACTGTGAATCGCATTTCCTTTCTTATCCACTGTTTTGCTTCCCTTTATGGTGACTCAGATGGTAAAGAATCTGCCTGCAATGTGGGAGAGGGGGTTCGATCCCTGGATTGGGAAGGTCCCCTGGAGAAGGAAATGAATGGCAGCCCACTCCAGTATTCTTGCCTAGAAAATTCTATGGACAGAGGAGTCTGGTGGACTACTGTCCATGGGGTTGCAGAGTCTGACACCACTGAGAGTCTTTCATTTTCATGGAGGTATCATTTTGCATTCGTTTCTCCAGCTCAAATGGCCCATCCCAAGGAAGTGGAGACCATGAAGAGTTAGGTGAAGGGATGAATCCCCCTGAGTGTGGAGGGGAGGTGTTGGTATGGGGGGTCTTTGAGAAATGGAAGGCTTTCAGGGCACACTGATCACCAGTGCTCGAGAGGCCTCGGGGATGGGCTGTTTGGAAGGGATAACGCCCATTTCTGACATTACCATTTCCTTGGAAACGGTCCAGGCATCCTGGAGGGATGCTGTGGCCGTGCCGGATGGAGGACGGCAGTAGGTCCGATTGCCAGGGAGCGGATTGGCAGTGATGCGGGCAGAGCAGCCGTGCTTGCCTCACACATTGGGGGGGGGGAGGAGTCCAAGCACAGTAGGGAGTTTCAAGAGATCGACCTGTCGAGATCCACAGGGTTTCCTGTTATTCAGGCTTAAATGGAGTGCGGTGACCTGTGTCCATCAGTCATGACTTTTAAAGGCAACCTGGAGTGGGCAAGACCTTTAGCATATTCGACTGAGCACGCATGGTCTGAAGAGGGGCACAGGGCTCTTTGATAATGTATGTCTGGGGGACCTGGCCTCGTCCTGGGAGTCTGGAAAGGCTTCTCTGAGGAAGCATGCATTCTCTGAGACTTGAAGGAGCTGGCCATGTGGAGAGGGGTGTGGAGGGCTAATACACAGTCGAAGGCCCCAGGCAAGGGGTGCCCTTGCAGGGGTGAGGCTGAGTGTGGAGAGGTGGGGCTGAGAGATGGGCAAGGCCCGGCCCCACTGATCGGCCACGTTAAGGACTTTGGGCCCTGGCGTCCCCACTGAAGAGTTTTGCTAGTGAATTTGCAGATTGTCTCCAGCTGCTGTGGAGAATGGGTGAGAAAGGGGTCAGGTAGGTGCTGGAAGACAAGGAAGGCAGTCGTTGCAGCTGGAAACGTGCTTTAAGCCATGTCTTCCCACGGCGCCTTCTGGTCTGCGAGAGGGAGCAAGACATATCCTCTTGGGAGGCACGTGGTGGGTGGGGTCTGGGCCGGCTCAGCTCTGGGAGGTCAGAGTCCTGGGTGACTTTCATGCAGTCTGTGTACCCTCCCATCCCTAAACTATCCAGGATCCGTCCCTTGCAGTCAGGATCACCTGACTATTTATTTATTCGAGGCCTGAAGAAAGGAGGGGTCAAGTGGGAATGAGAAGATTGAGCCTGGGGCCCCCAGTTCAGAGGCTGAGTGTAGCCACTGTAGAGCAGGATTGCGTGTGGCTGAGTTACGTGTTGGGGCTTTGGGAATCAAGGGCTCTGGCTGGATGTATTTCCTGGATCTCTAGGATGACTGCCGAAGCTCATGTCTGTGGAAGTTCATAGCCTCCTACGAAGAATCTTAGACCTCCCTTGTGGTCCAGTGGTTAAGACTCTGCGCTTCCAATGCTGGAGGTGTGGGTTCGATCCCTAGTCAGGGAAGTAAGATCCCATATGTCCTGTGGCACAGCCAAAAAAAGATAGAAGAAATCTTTGGCAGATCTGATACTGAGTCCATGTAAGCATCATTACCATGCTGGGCTCTCAGTCCCCAAGGATGTTTGGACAGGTGCTTGCACAAAGGCCTCGGTGACTACGGGACCGGATCTGAGAGCCCAGAACCACATCAGTCCGTCTGGACACAGAAATACCTTGTGTTGCTCACATGCCCCCTGAGGCCAGAGAGATTTGTGCTGGGTCTTGTTTCTTCCCTGACAGGGACATTGAGGCATCAAAGCTCTAACTGAGACCTGTCTCAGAAACTGAATCAAAATCTGTTGTCTTCCCCCCATGTATAGGACAGCATGCTAAGGCTGGCAGCAGGGGCAGAAAACCCCTCTTCATGAATGTCAGTGTCAGCCCTCAGTTTTCTCCCTAATATTTATTTGGCTGAGCCAGGTCCTAATGGTGGCACGAGAATGCTTAGTTGTGGCCAAAGTGTTACTTGCTCAGTTGTGTCTGACTCTTTGTGACCCCATGGACTGTAGCCCACCAGGCTCCTCTGTCCATGAGATTCTCCAGGCAAGAATACCGGAGTGGGTAGCCATTCCCTTCTCTGGGGGATCTTCCTGACCCAGGGATGAACCCATGTCTCCTACGTTGCAGGCAGACTCTTTACCGTCTGAGTCACCAATGTGTTAGTTGGGGCCTGTGGGATGCAGTTCCCTGACCAGGGGTGGAACCCAGGCCCCCTGCATTGGGAGCGTGGAGTCTTAGCCACTGGAGCACCAGGGAGGCCCTTCAGCCCTGGTTAACTTTCTCTTTTCTGTCCAGTTTCACAGTGCTCCTGAGAAACTCTTATTTCCCTCTGGGAAGGGATGGGGTGAGTGGAGATAGCACCCTGATTTTAAACCCAGTTTTTCATTAATAGTGAACCCCGGAAATGCCTCATGGCTGCCATCACCTCCTCTTCTCTTTCCATCAAAATGGAGCCAAGTGGGGCAAACTGGGTTTGATCCAGTGGGAGAGGGGATGTGTTTCCTGGGCCAGGTTGTCCCTTCTTGCTGAGAGATGACCCTGGACAAATGCACTGGAGATGGTGACTATGCCCAGCAGGTAGCAGGTCCTTGGTGGAAATACTGGGAGATGGTGTAGAGTAGTTACCCCACCTGAAGGAGAGGCAGGCGACAGATCTGGACTATTTGCTGCTCAGTACACCTGACACTAGGCCTGCCCTGGAGAAAGCTTTCAGGCTGAGATGGTGGTCAGGAGAGCCTGGTGGTCAGGAGCCCGCCACCAGCATGAAGTGGTCCTAGGGACATCAGGGGACACAGGACATGGGTGTTTGCTCTCTAAAGTTTGTCTTGTCTCACCCAGCCCTGACCCTATTCTCCTGCTTGCCATTTGCATGTGTAATTTCTAGCCTCTCAGGCTTTAAGTCTGTGGTCTTGAGCCTTGGTTATTCTAGGTTCTCAGTTCTGAGCTGAAACCAGGCCTGTGGTACCCGCCCGCCTTTTGGAGAAACAGGTTACATCCTGCAGTTGGTAGCCACGCTGCAGACCTGGATGGTCTCCCTGGCACATCCTCCTGTCCAGGAAACGCTGTTGCAAAGCGGTGGGCTGGACCAGTGATGGAGAGGGGGCCCCCAGAGGACTTCTGGGGTCCCAGCTGTCCACACCCTGAAGATGAGCATGGATGGGTCTTTTAGTGAAAAGGACACCTTCAGCTCCCCTCACCCACAACCATCCAGAGGAGCCTGCTGAGTGCCCGGGGCTTTCGGAAACACTGACTCACTCTCTGGGTTGTCTGAGGCTTCTGCTTTAGAGAATGGGGCATTCGGCGGCCAAGT
This sequence comes from Muntiacus reevesi, assembly GCF_963930625.1. Classification (NCBI taxonomy): domain Eukaryota; kingdom Metazoa; phylum Chordata; class Mammalia; order Artiodactyla; family Cervidae; genus Muntiacus; species Muntiacus reevesi. The sequence continues at coordinate 17,772,932 of NC_089263.1, read as the reverse complement.
ATGATTTCAGATGCAGAGATCAGCTGGCAGGGAGAGGAGATGAATGACTGAAGGGAGAGACAGGGAGAGGAAGCCAGCAAACTGGGAGGGGGGTGTTGAAGGGAAGTGAGATGGAGAGAAGCTGGCAAGGCTGCTGAGAGGCAGGCTGGGTGATGAGAAGCTTCCCCTGCCTCCCACCCTGGGTGGGGGTAACGTTTTTTAAAAAATATATATTTATTTTATTTGGAGGATGGGCAGGGAACCCATCTGTCAATGCAGGAGATTCAGGAGACTTGGATTCAATCCCTGGGTCAGGGTCCTCCCCCTGGAGGAGGGCATGGCAACCCAGTCCAGTATTCTTGCCTGGGAAATCCCAAGGACAGAGGAGCCTGGCAGGCTACAGTCCGTGGGGTCACAAAGAGTCAGACATGACTGAATTGAATGAATCAGCACATGATGGTTTTTGCCATACATCATATCAACATGAATTGGCCATAGGCATACATGTGTCCCCTCCCTCCTGAACCCTGCCTCCCACCTCCCTCCCTACCTCTTCCAGCTTTTCACAGAGCACCAGCTTTGGGTTCTCTGTGTCAGACATCAAACTTCCCCTGGCTATTTTAGGAGAGGACCTAGAAGAGAGCTCCTTTGGGTTAGGGGCAGCAGTATTCACTTGGGGAAAAGTCATTGAGGGGTGTCTGGGAATGCTAATCTGTGGACCCTGGCCCTCTTTCTTTGCAGATAGATTTGCAAATTTTGACCCCATTGTAGACTCTTTTCAGAAATTCAGACCTCTTGGAAATTTGTTCTCTTTTTAACAAAGAAAAGAAGGAAGGAGGGAAGAGAAGAGGTCAGAATAATTTAGAGCCCCACTCACATTTATTTCTTAAAGCTGCTAGCCCTAAGGAGAGCTTGGTGTGCCCTATGAAAGTGTTTTATTCCAGGGAAATCTTTAAGTAGATTCAATAGACTGGGCCCTCCTCGGCAAACAGGCAGTTTCCATTAAGAAAGAATCTGGCATCTTGGTGTCCTGTCCTTCTGTTCAGAAGTGTTGGGGTCCCCAGGCACCCCCATGTGGTTTAGTCACTAAGTCCCGTCCAACTCTTTTGACCCCATGAACTGTAGCCTGACAGGCTCCTCTGTCCATGGTATTTCCCAGGCAAGAATAATGGGGTGTGTTGCCATTTCCTTCTCTATGGCATCTTCCTGACCCAGGGATCGAATCCCAGTCTCCTGCATTGCAGGCAGGTTCTTTACCAACTGAGCCACCGGGGAAGCCCCCCAGATGCAGTAAATGGCTAGTGTCTCACAGATTTAAGCTCGGGAACTGGATGACTCAGCACCATCTCCACCTGGGTGGGCTGGCCACAGCCCCCCTGAGTCCAGACGGTGTGAATTGGGAGTGCTTGTTTTCCTTGGGCTCGTTTGCAGCTTGACTCCCTCTCTGCACACAGGTAGCCGTTAAGAACTGCCGGGGAAGTGAGAGTTCGGTGTCACGGTTTCCTCCAGTGTCTGAACTGAGTACAAGCAGTTTTCCACCTTCAGGAAGTGAATAAGCAAGTGCTGTTCTAGACTGGACCTTGCATTCTTTTTTAAAATGAATTATTATTTATTCATCTGACCACGGTGCATGGCATGTGGGATCTGTTCCCCAATTAGGAGTTGAATCCAGGCCCCTGCACTGGAAGCTCGGAGTCTTAACCACTGGACCACTGGGGAAGTCCCAGTCTTGAATTCTTTCTTTCTTTTATTTTTTTCAAGGAGCACTGGAATACTAATTTCGTTAATACTTAATTTCCCTAAAAGTAATATTACAAATCAAATAGAAATAATAATTTTTGAAAGCCTGCAATAAGATAGCTGATTTAACAAACTTTACTCAAGTTGAAATATGCTGAATATCCGTAATTTAGAGAATATTACAAACTGGCATTCTTGAATTGTTCATGATGGTGGGGCAGTTTGACAGGTCCCATCATACTCTCGTATACGCAGGGACAGCGCCCTGGGATCCATTGGTGGTTGAAGCATCTATTGGGCATTTCAGATTCCCAGGGCCATGCTGATGAAGGGAAGGAAGAAAGCTAGGAACAGGTGAGTTCAGGTTTAAGGAAAGCTGACACAGCTCTTGTGCTGGTGGCCAGAGTATAGTCAGCATTCCCACTCCAATCTCTCATGGTGAAGTAGGGTATTGGCGCTGGGGTCTGACCTGGGCTGGTGTGGCTGACTGTGGGCTCTAAAATGGGGGTCTGGGCACCAGTGCCATTGTTAACAGGAACCGAAAATGCTATGATTCCAAGGTGGGCAGACAGGAGTCCACATGATGTGAAATTGGTCCCATGAGCGGTTAGCAAGGTGATGATGAGAAATCGTGATCAGGACCTGTGCCCATCCTCTGGGAAAAAGAGGCTGATGTATCCTTTCTGGGTCGTTAGGGCCCAGTTGAGTGGCTAGAATTTGGGCAGAGTCCCCAGCATTCTGACTCCCACTAAAGTGACGACCAGAACCTGGGAAGAGCTTCTGACCTATTAGTGGGACCCACGGAACACGAGGTGGGGCCCACAGCTTGGTGCCGCAAAAGGCCTCTCCGGGTACACGGACGCTGGACGCAGGCAGCTGGCGCACAGTGCGTCCTTCATAAATAAATGAATGAGGACTTCCCTGGTGGTCCAGTGGCTAAGACTCCATACTCTCAATGCAGGGGTCCGGGTTCGATCCCTGGTCAGAGAACTAGATTCCGCATGTCTCAGCGAAGATCCTGTGTGCTGCAACTGAGACCCAGCGCAGTCAATAAATAAATAAGTGAATGTATGCAGTGGAGTTCAGCGCCCCCTCTAATGAGGTTCAGCCCTGCTGGACCAGGCTGAGATGAGCCTGTGGGGTGAAGGTGCTCCAGGCTGATAGCGGCCAGAGCCATCGAGTCCTTCCTGGTGGTGAGAGCAGCTGGGCGACTCCAGCCTGGCGGCAGAGGCTCCTCTGGTCATTACTCAGTCATGCTGCCAGCTCAGTTCCTGGCACTATCCCTTCCGACAGCCATGGGCAAAGGCTCTGCCTTCCTTTCTCTGTGCTCAGTGGCCGAGAAGAGAACTGCTGGGGATTGAGATGTGCTAGGAAAACCCCACATCTTCTGACTCTAGCTCCCGCCCCAGCTTGTAGAGGTCCCCTTTCCCGGACTCACTGAGCATCACTGGCACTTTCTGCCCTGTGCCACTGCTCCTGGAAGGGGGCCCCCGGGCGGTCCTGTCTGCTGAACTCCACGGGGGAAAATAGTGGTGCACTTGCATGTTGCCAAGCCCCTCGGTGTCCTGAGTGAACCCCGCTGTCAGCAGCCTGGAGAGGAGGCTGTCTGCAGGGTTGGGGCAAAGGCCAACCTCTGAACAGGATTCCTCCAGGTCTTGGGGTCAGAGGCTGAGATTCTACCTTGACCTTGGGGTTTCTCATACCTCCAATGAGAAGGTCAGTCTCCAGGAGATGTGCGTGAGCAGGCTCCCTAACAGAGCGTCACTGGTGTCTTTGCGGCATTCAGTTTTCTTGTCCTGCGGGGGACTCCCAGATGGAGCCTCAGGCTTCCCTTCACTGAGAACAGGATTAAATGCTCTTGCCCCAGGGTGAAGCTGACAGTGCAGGAAAAGAGAGCTTCTGGTGTACCTACACCTCCTTTACTGAGGGATTTTGAGAGCCGGGCAGGTGTCCTATTTGGTACTGGGGATGCTGAGATTAAAAAAAAAAAAAACAAAAACCAGTCCCTGCCCCTAAGGATCTCCAAGACTTGCAAGTAGTGGAGGTGTCAAAGGGTATAAGATAGCATGATGAGGGTCTGTGTGGAGCTCATACTGGTCTGCACATTCCAGCTAAGGTGGGGGTGTTGTTAAAATGGTGCATGCTTCTCTGTGTGCGTGCTAAATGGTTTCAGTTGTATCCAACTGTTTGCAGACTGTAGCCTGCCAGACTCCTCTGTCCATGGGATTCTCCTGGCAAGAATACTGGAGTGGGTTTCTATACCTCCTCCAGGGGATCTTTCTGACCCAGGGATCGAACCCACATTTCTTATGTCTCCTGTGTTGGCAGGTGGGTTCTTTACCACTAGTGCCACCTGACAGGCTTCTAAACATCTGCATCCTGAGCTCAGTAAGTGACCACATCCAATTCTCCAGTCACCCTGGTCCCTCCGGGATCCAGGAGCTAAGTAAGCATCAATTCCTGGCTTGGGAGGAGGCCCTTGGGGGCCCTGATCCAGCCCTCTGACCGGAGTCTTTTTTGCTGGGAGTTTGTGCTCTACTTGTTATTGTTCTGTTGCTCAGTTGTGTCCAAATCTTTGCAACTCCATGGACTGCAGCATGCCAGGCTTTCCTGTCCTTCAGTGTCTCCTGGAGTTTGCTTAAACTCATTTGCATTGACTCATTTGAGTTGATGATGCTGTCCAATCATCTTGAGTATCAGTGCTGTTTCTGGGACAGACAGCACAGCCAAGGCACGCTCAGGATCTGGAAGGGGAAGACCAGGGAAAGCTCCCAGAGTAAAGAGCCTGTCTGAGCTGAGTTTTGAAGGAAGACATCAGAGAAGTGTGGGCCAGCATCTTCTCTCTTCAGCCCCATGTTTTATGCTTCTCTGGGCCTTGACATTGGACTCCAGCCCTGCCCCATACCCTAGACAGCTCTTCTCTGCCACAGGCTGGAGTCCACCTCATCCCAGTTTCAAGGAGAAGCTGCTTGGAACCTCTGAGGTCTCTGCCCACTTGGGGCACAGAACCAGCACAGAGCCAGGGGAGGGTGAACAAAATAGACTGCAGAAGACTCTGTCATCAAGGGTCAAGGAATTTACGTGCTCCCTAGGGAAGAGCTCTTGGAGGAGGAAATGGCAACCCACTTCAGTATTCTTGCCTGGAGAATATCATGGACAGAGGAGCCTGGCAGGCTGCAGTCCATGGGGTCACACAGAGTTGGACACAACTGAAGTGACTGAGCACGCACGAGGGAAGCCAGGCACATGCAGGTCACAGGCTCACAGATGCAAGTCCCCAGCAGCTGATCAGCAGGATCACTGATCATTGCAACTGGGTGCGGATGGTTTGATAAAAGTTTAGTGGAGGGAGGGGCTTCCCTGGTGGCTCAGATGGTAAAGAATCTGACTACAGTGCAGGAGATCAGGGTTTAATCCCTGGGTTAGGAAGATCCTCTGGAGGAGGAAATGGCCACCTACTCCAATATTCATGCCTCGAGAAGTCCATGGACATAAAAGCCTGGTGGGCTACAGTCGAAAAGAGTCATACACGACTGAGCGACTAACACTTTTAGTAGAGGGAGGAAGATGCAGCGTATTGGCACCCCCCCAAAAGATGTTGAGCTTCTGGAACGTTTGTTAGGTACTCAAGGCGCCTGGCAGGCAGAGGAGCAGAGGAACAGGCAGAGACAGTGGCTCAGAGCAAGCAGGAGGGAACCAGCCCTGGTAGCAAGTGCTTTGTTGGGCTGACTTGTAAAGTGCAGGCTGTGTTCTATGAGGAGGCGGAGGTGTGGGGAGAGGTGAGAAAGAGGGTCTCGGGCTACATGCATGTCACAACCTCAGCACTGCAGCTACAAGCAAGGTCACTCTCCTGGGCATGGAGGCCCCAGTTCCTGACCCCAATCCATGTTCAATCCAGTGACAAGTTGAAAAGCAAAGACTCACTTCTACTTCTCTGTTCTGCTCTTAGAGTTCTTTACTTCTGGCCATCAGATGTGTGATTTCCCTCCATACCGGTCAATCCTCTAATTCTCAGCAGTCACTGAGTGGGTGTCCTCCAATTCAATGCAATTCTGACACTATCTTCCTGGAGCGAGTGTCAGGTTCCATAGTTAAGGGCTATGTTCCGTAAGGTGGTGTCACCTCAGATGCAAATCACAAGTCCAGGTTGTCACGTGAGCTGCTGACTGACCAGCTATAGATCAGAGGTTCCCTAGACCCCCTCCTGGGGTTTGGTAATTTGCTAGAGTGACTCACCGAACTCGGGAATACAGTTCACTTACTGTTTATTGTGTGTGCATGCATGCTAAGTCACTTCAGTCATATCCGACTCTGTGCGACCCCATGGACTATAGTCTACCAGCTACAGCTCTGTCTATGAGATTCTCCAGGCATGAATACTGGCATGGGTTGCCATTTCCTTCTCCAGGGGATCTTCCTGAGCCAGGGATCGAACCTGTGTCTCTTATGTCTCCTGCATTGGCAGGCAGGTTCTTTACTAGTGCCACCTGAGAAGCCCCTTACTGTTTAATATCACCAGTTTATTATAAAAGGGTCCAACTCAAGAGCAGCCAGATGGAGGAGACACACATGGAGAGGTATGGGAGGGCACAGGGAGGTTCTCTGCCCTCTCCAGGTTCATCTCCCTCCCAGCAGCCCATTGTGGTTGTGAATCTGGCAGCTCCTTGAACCTCGCTTTAGGATTTGTATGGAGGCCTCATTATGTAGGCATTATTGATTAAATTATTGACTTCTGGTGATCAATTCAGCCTCCAGTAAGGTGAGGCTGAAGGTTCCAACCCTTTAATCACTTGGTTGGGTTCCTTGGCTGCCAGCCACCCATCCTGAGGCCATCCAGGAGCCCCCAGCGACAGGCCATTTTGTTGTTGTTCAATTGCAAAGTCATGTCCAACTCTTTGCAACCCCACGAACTGCCCCACATCAGACTCCTCTGTCCATGGAATTTTCCCCCACAAGAATACTGGAGTGGGTTTCCATTTCCTACTCCAGGGGATCTTCCTGACCCAGGGATCAAACCCACGTTTCTTGTGTCTCCTGTATTGGCAGGCAGATTCTTTACCGCTGCGCCACCCAAGAAGCCCAGATTTGGTTAATGGTGTTTACGTGGACCTTCTGTATCCCGTACCCAGGACAGACATCATTAATCAATCACAGTTCTTTTTCTGGCTCAACCACAGCCTCCTTCTAGACTCAGCAGTCTGGGTTAACTCTCAGCATCCCAGTGATATTGCAGAGAAATTGAAATCTATTCATCATCTCTGCTTTAACATTTCAAGTCAGGAGGACTCAACAGAGGTACCTTGGGATAATTCAGAAGGAAAGAGCGAGCTCTCCTGTCCATATTTCTTATTTTGTTCTGAAGTGTCCACGAAAATACGTACTGTGAAAAAAGGAAGACAGGACAGTGGAGAGGTTTAGGCATTAACGGTAGAGCTGTGGAACTGGAATTCATCTCTAATTAGGCAGTTATTGAAGGCATGTGGATAGAGAGATGTCTTCCAAGAGGGTGAGTAGATGGGGAAAAAAACAGGGATAGGAAATGGCTCACGATGCTGAAGCAAGAAAGTGAAAAAAGTTAACAAGAGAAAAAACTGCACTTCCTTTTCTGAGTAGTAAGGCCATCTCCCCAGCTCCCAAAATGGAATCCTCTGGAACCTTAAGGAATGGCGGTGCTGGTTTCCTTACAGATGACAGAGACTAATGCTGTTGGCGTCTTCCTTTTTGGTCTGGGATATAACCAGGGTTTCTTCCACTGGTGATGCTTTAAAGGAGCATGCCTGTCTCCCTGCAGCCTCCCACTCCACATCCTGCTTCCAGTCTTGGCCCAGCTCACCCATCATCCTCTGTCCTGCGACATCTCTCTTCTCCATGGCTTGGTCCCATCCCAGCTTACCATGCAGAGGGAGGGCTAGGTGCCACTCGCGTGACCTTGTCTTGCTGATGATTACCTTGACTAATCACTCTGACACCCTGGTTTCTGGGGATAATGATTCTTGTAAAGTCAAGCACACCCTTTCCTTCCAGTGACCTGGATTACCCTCTTATAAGGAAAGCGCCCAGAGCCTTGGAGTGACTTTTCCACATTAACTCTGAGGCTGAGTTGCAGTGAGGACATCTACCCTTTTAATAGGGGAAAATATTGCCCTTGAATGTCTTTATGCAGTGCACTTGAGCCTAATGCTCACTTACCAATTCGCCTTTATAACTTCCACATTGAGTGAATTAAGTCCTCCATGTGGGTAGGTATTAAAGAAGTGATAAGTGCTTTATAATTCAGTAAGGGGTGGCCTGGCCATTTTGTATTTTCCTAAGGAAATTGGCCACTCCGAGGGCAACACTCTCAGGACCCCTGGGGCCAGCTGCTCTCAGGCACAGAGCTTGCACTATTGAATTACTCTCAAGCCAGCTGCTCTGGCCTAGACCCTACTTTCCTTCTTGCTCAAACTGTCTCCTCCAAGGCCACTGGGGAGAAAGCTGCAAAGCTAGTGTCCCTCCCTGCCTCAGGCCATTTCTTCTTTGGATCAAAGACCTCCTCTTTCTCTCCTGGCTCAAAGCTGAGATGTCTAGGAGGGACTGGAGGTTTTATGATCAACGTGCTTTGAGTAGAGAGAAAACTGTCTCCAAGGGGCTCTATCTCCCTCCCCAGCCCCACATTCACAACGTTGTGCTTCTTTACACCTTTGTCTGTTCAGATAGTTGGAGAACATGCTGGTTCCATCAAGACTTTGGGGGCCATGGCCTTTTCATGACTTGCTGCAAGGTCCCAGTGTTCTGAGGAAGAACAGTCATTCATTAATTTGTTCCTTTAAATCTTATACTGTGTACCAAGAACTGGGCTGAATGTTGTGGATACAACAGCGAACAAGATAGACAGGTTGCCTGCCCTCAGAGATCTTGCATTTGGTTGGGAGAAAGATACAGTAAACAAGTAAACATGCACATGAGGTAATTATAGATTTTGGCAAACAATATAAAGGAAGTAACTAGAGCAACATTTCTCAAGCTTTATACTACTGACGTGAAAAAAAAGTGAGTCATTCAGTCATGTCGGCTCTTTGCAACCCCATGGAGTATGCAGTCCGTGGAATTGTAGTATTCCTTCTCCAGGGGATCTTCCCAACCCAGGGGTCAAACCCAGGTATCCCGCTTTGCAGGTGGATTCTTTACTGGCTGAGCTACCGGGGACATCTTGGACATTCTTTGTTGTGAGGCACTGTCCTATGTTGTAGCATATTTAATAACATCCCTGGTCTTTACCTGGAGAAGGAAATGGCAACCCACTCCAGTGTTCTTGCCTGGGAAATCCCATGGACAGAGGAGCCTGGCAGGCTACAGTCTACGGGGTCACAAGACTTAGTGACTAAACCACCACTGCCTGTCCTCTACCCACTAGAGGCTAGTCATGACAGTCAAAAATGTCCCCAGACATTGCTACATGTTCTCTGAGGGGCAAAATCTTCCTCTGGCCTAAGAACACTTGATCCAGAGGAAGGTGACACAGAATGTCTTCAGCTGGTTGGTCAGGGAAGGTCTCCCTGAAGAGATGACATTGAAAGGGAATCTAAGTACTTTTAAAGGCAAAGTCAAGTGCAAGATCCTGAGAAGGGGGAGGGAGCTTGATGTTTTGAAGACTAGAAAGGAAACCAGTGAGACTAAAGCCAAGTGAACAAAGTTAAGGTTGGTTTGAGCTGAGGAGGGAGAGGGATGAGCCAGACATGGAGGATCTTGCTGGTTGAGGTGGAGACTGAATTCCATCCCAAGTACAGTCGGTGGCTTATTTTGGGCGGGGGTGGGGTGGGGGGGGGGTCTGGAGAGTGGAAAAGAGGGGATGATCTAATTTAGTTATTTTTAACATATTTTTTTGTTTATTTGACTGTGCCCAGTCTTAGTTGCGACACATGGGATCTTTGATCTTCGTTGTAGTATACGAGATCTTGTTCCCTGACCAGGGATTGAACTTGGGTTCCCTGCACTGGGACTGCGGAGACCTAGCCACTGGACCACCATGGAGGACACTTGTTTATGTGATGAAAAGCTCATTCAGATTTCTGTGTGAAGACAGGTTTCCTCAAGTGGAAGTGGAAGCCGCGGAAGCAATGGTCATGTTTTGGAGGCAGTGGTCTTTGAAAGAGACGTGGCATCCTGGGTGGTAAGAGATGATAAGAGTGGAGATGGTGGGCAGTGAGCAGAGCTGATGATCTCCTGTGGAGGTGGACTTGCTAAGGTGTGGGTGTTGGAGGGAGGGAAGGGAGCAGTTGGTGATGACATTTGACTTGGACAACTATGTGGCACTGGGGCCATTTACTGAGACAGAGGCGCCCAAGTTGGAGGACAGCAAGGACTGGTGTTGCTGACGTATCGGGGAAGAGCCTGGAGCTCAGCTGGGAGGTCCGACTAGAGGTACCTTTGGTCGCATAGATGGTGTTCACAGCAGAGCGCCTGGGTCAGCTCCCCATGGCCTGGTGAGGGGGAGACCTGGAGACTCCACCTCTGATGGATAAAGACTATGGAACCAGCAAAGGAGTCTAAGAAGTGCTAGCCAAGGAGGTGGGAAGAAATCCAGCAGAGAGTGAGGTTAAGGGATTCATAGAGAAGAGAATGTTTTCAGAAAGAGAGAGTGGTCAACTAGGTAAAATGCTGCTGAGAGACTGGGAAACTGGATGGCAGAGAAGAGTTTACTAACATGGAAACCACTGGTGATCTTGATAATATTGTTTCAGTGGAGTGGTGGGGATGAAGACAGATTGGGATGAAGAGTCAAAGGGAGGTGAGGAAGGAAGGCCTGGGAATATGGGCACTTCTTTTGAAAACATTTGGCATATGGAGATGGAGAGACATGAGTTGGTAACTGAAGAACATTGAGTTGAGGAGATTTTCTTTGAAACGGGCTTTCCTTGGATGTGTTTATATGCTGATGGAAATATCTAAGAGGGGGAGAGTGAGGGGACTGGGATGAGAAGGAGAAAAATGGAATGAGCCCTGGATTAGTGGATGCGGGCAGGGGAAGGCCCACAGGGGAGCTGGTAGAGGGCTATCCATTTCAGCTCTGCTGTTGATCACTTTGAGGTTCATCCATTCATTCAGGTGTCACTGAGCATTTGTGTGGCACTGGGGACACAAGCTTTCAGAAGGACTCATATTCTGGTGAAGGCCATAGTCATGTGGGGAAGGGAAGGATGGAAAAGATGTGCTTAGGCACCAAGAGCATTTCCACCTCATCTGCTCCAATGTCTGGTGAGAGGAGGCCCTGCCCACTGCCCCACTCCTGACCCTGATGGTGGGCAGTAGACCTGAGGTCTCTCCTGGAGGCGGGGAGGTCTGGTCCATGGGCCTCTTGAGACCTCCGGGATCACCCCATCTCTGGGCTCTGCAGTGATTGCCCAAGTTGCCTGTCCCCATCTGGGATGTTGAATCATGTGCCCTGGGCCACATTCTTATTCAGAGATCAAGCTCAGGGTTCCTGCGGGTTTAGCTACTGGCCAGGGCCCCAGGAGAGGACCGTGCGGGTGTTGTGCCTATAAAACCTCTGGCGTGAGTTGGGGCATCTAGATGGGTACTTAGCACCAATCTGGATGACAGCCCGAGTGTATACTTACCCTGGGGCAGCATTTGAGATTCTGGAGGTAAAGGAGTTGGGAATAAGACAGATAGGAGCTCTGTTCTCATGCCTCATAGTTCTAGGGACACGACAAACACGTAATCAAATAATCAAATAAGACAATTACAGATGGTTATTAAGGGCTGTGAAGGACATAAACAGGGGCTTGCGCCAGAGAGCAGCTGGCAGGGAAGGGAGGGTGGGCTCACGGAGGAGTCGGCTGGCTTCTCCGAGAGACCTTGGAGGGGAGGCCTGAGAGATTAGAAGGAGTCAGGGAAGAGTGTTTCCTGGAAGTTCTGATCAGGAATTAGCCTGGTAGGTTAAAGGACAGAAGTTCCTGTGGCTGGGGCTTGGAAAACCAGGGGGGTGTGTTCAGGGAGGGGACCATCGAAGCAACTGGCCATCAGCTCGCGTGAGATCTTGTGGGCCATGACCTGGGTTTTAGATTTTATTTTAAGGAGCAAAGGAAGCAGTTGGATGGTTATAAGCGGGAAAGAGGAGGATTGCACTGGAGGAAAGACTGTTGGGGGAGGGTGAAAGCTGGGAGGCTAGCTCAGAGGTGGTGGTCATTTGCAGTTACAGGTGGTGGCTCCCTGGCATGTGGATGTGAAGGCAGCAGTGAACGTGGGGAGAACCAGCCAGACTGGCGAGGGGCAGGCCAGTCTGGTCACAGGCTGGGACCTGTGCAGGGCAGCCTGGACTCTCCAGCAAGCTGACTGAGCCCCCAGATGCGTGCCTTTGATCATTCTTCTTTTAGGAGACGCCACATTTCAGCAGGTGGAGAGCATAGGTATGCACACAAACAGCCCCCGTTCCCGGCACGTGTCTCAGAATGGATCAGGAAGCCAGCACAGATGCTGTCGCCTTCCATCTGTTCACCGCACGACCTGAATGTTCCTTTCTGTGGTCCCGGGGGTGCCTGCGACGTGGGGCTGGTTCACTATGGCCCTTGGCAGGCAGCTGCTTGTAGAGCCGGTGTGCTCACGTGCTGGAGTGCCAGGCTTGCCAGCCCAGGAAGGCTTCCCAGGAGTCTGGTATTCCCCTTGACACCTGTCAAGGGAGGAGAGCTGAGTGACTTGGCTGGTGCGATCTGAGGCAGTTCTTCCCCAGTCCTCTGGTGCTTGAGCCCCATGGAGCTATCGCTCCAGACAGTTTGTTTATAATGCTAAACATATCAGATAATTGAAGGCTAATGCTTCTGTCTGGATCACTAGACATAATAGGCCTGGATAACAAATCAATTTTCTCCCTGCCCTACAAGGTTAGGAAGTTGAACATCCAGCATGTTCTTGATGTGTGTGCATCTGTGTGTGCATGCGTGTATGTGCACACTCATGCATGTGTGTGCTCTAACACTGACTTATTAGAAAATGAGATTCCAGGCTAGTTTCCCCAGGTATCCAACTCTATACTTCAGTTTGGGCCACCGTCTTAGATTCAAGTGAGAAGGTGATGGGAGCCCCATGTCTTTCAGGGAACAGGGACATTTGGAGATGAAAGGATGGGATGTCTGTCCAACCTTGATATCCGAAACTCCTATGTTCTTGAAGGACTGAGTACTCATATAAAGAGCATCTGAGAAACTCCAGTTTCAGCTACCTCCTGCCAGGATACACCTCCAAGAATGGCGATAGGAACATGTGAATTATGAATTAACAACAAGAACACTTACTTATTTGGCTAGCTCAATCATCCAGAAAGGGTATGTGAGACAAAGAAAGAAGGCAAGGGCAAATATCTACCTGTGTGTGTGTGTGTGTGTGTGTGTGTGTGTGTGTGTGCACAGATGTGTGTGTGTGTGCACAGATGTCTCTGTGTGTGTGTGTGTGTGTGTGCGCGCACAGATGTCTGTGTGTGTGTGTGTGTGTGCGCGCGCAGATGTCTGTGTGTGCGTGCGTGCGCACAGATATCTGTGTGTGTGTGTGCCCGCGCACAGATGTCTGTGTCTGTGTGTGTGTGTGTGTGTGCGCACCAATGTCTCTGTGTGTGTGTGTGTGTGTGGGCACAGATGTCTGTGTGTGTGTGTGCGTGTACAGATGTCTGTGTGTGTGTGTGCGCACAGATGTCTGTGTGTGTCTGTGTGTGTGTGTGTGCGCACGCACAGGTGTCTGTGTGTATGTGTGTGCACACAGATGTCTGTGTGTGTGTGTGCGTGTACAGATGTCTGTGTGTGTGTATGTGCACAGATGTGTGTGTGTGTGCACAGATGTCTGTGTATGTGTGTGTGTGTGTGTGCACAGATGTCTGTGTCTGTGTGTGTGTGTGTGTGTGCGCACCAATGTCTCTGTGTGTGTGTGTGTGTGTGGGCACAGATGTCTGTGTGTGTGTGTGCGTGTACAGATGTCTGTGTGTGTGTATGTGCACAGATGTGTGTGTGTGTGCACAGATGTCTGTGTATGTGTGTGTGTGTGTGTGCACAGATGTCTGTGTCTGTGTGTGTGTGTGTGTGTGCGCACCAATGTCTCTGTGTGTGTGTGTGTGTGTGGGCACAGATGTCTGTGTGTGTGTGTGCGCGTACAGATGTCTGTGTGTGTGTATGTGCACAGATGTGTGTGTGTGTGCACAGATGTCTGTGTCTGTGTGTGTGTGTGCAGCAATGTCTCTGTGTGTGTGTGTGTGTGTGTGTGCACAGATGTCTGTGTGTGTGTGTGTGTGCGCACCAATGTCTGTGTGTGTGTGTGTGTGTGTGGGCACAGATGTCTCTGTGTGTGTGTGTATGTGCACAGATGTGTGTGTGTGTGCACAGATGTCTCTGTGTGTGTGTGTGTGTGCACAGATGTCTGTGTGTGTGTGTGTGTGTGCGCACCAATGTCTGTGTGTGTGTGTGTGTGTGTGGGCACAGATGTCTCTGTGTGTGTGTGTATGTGCACAGATGTGTGTGTGTGTGCACAGATGTCTCTGTGTGTGTGTGTGTGTGTGTGCGCACAGATGTCTGTGTGTGTGTGTGTGTGTGTGTGTGTGCGCACCAATGTCTGTGTGTGTGTGTGTGTGCGCACAGATGTCTGTGTGTGTGTGTGTGTGTGTGGGCACAGATGTCTCTGTGTGTGTGTGTGTGTGCACAGATGTCTGTGTGTGTGTGTGTGTGTGCGCACCAATGTCTGTGTGTGTGTGTGTGTGTGTGGGCACAGATGTCTCTGTGTGTGTGTGTATGTGCACAGATGTGTGTGTGTGTGCACAGATGTCTCTGTGTGTGTGTGTGTGTGTGTGCGCACAGATGTCTGTGTGTGTGTGTGTGTGTGTGTGTGTGCGCACCAATGTCTGTGTGTGTGTGTGTGTGCGCACAGATGTCTGTGTGTGTGTGTGTGTGTGTGGGCACAGATGTCTCTGTGTGTGTGTGCATGCACAGATGTCTGTGGGTGTGTGTATGTGCACAGATGTCTGTGTGTGTGTGTGTGTGTGCGCACCAATGTCTGTGTGTGTGTGTGTGTGCGCACAGATGTCTGTGTGTGTGTGTGTGTGTGTGTGCACAGATGTCTGTGTGTGTGTGTGCGCGTACAGATGTCTGTGTGTGTGTGTGTGTGTGTGCACAGATGTCTGTGTATGTGTGTGTGTGCGCGCACGGATGTCTGTGCGTTATTTTTTTCATATTCTCTTAGATTCTTATTCAGACTCTTACTACTCTGACTTAAGGCACAGCTCCAAAGGCAGTCATAGGGTCAGCTCCGATGTGCGCTAGTGCTGGGCATCAGAGCTGAACGGAGGACGTGGGCATGGCCTCAGCTAAACCTCAGAGCACCTGGATTTCCTGTTAGGAAACTGAGGTCTGGAGAGGCTGGAGTTACTAGTCCTGAGGCATTCGGTTTCTAGATTCTGGATGTGGATATTAAGTGTCCACTGTTATTTTGTTTCTTCTTAATTATTTTTATTGAAGAAGGACACGGAAGCCTGGCTTGCTGCAGTCCATGGGGTCGCAGAGTCGGACAAAACTGAGCTACTGAATGACAATAGTTGATTTACAATGTTGGTAATTTCTGTTGTATAGCAAAGTGATTCAATTTTATGTGTGTGTATATATAATATGTTAGATAGATAGATAGATCGATAGATAGATGGGCTCGCCTAGTGGCTCAGATGGTAAAGAATCTGCCTGCCATGCAGGAGACCCAGATTCGATCCCTGGGTCAGGAAGATCCCCTGGAAAAGGGAATGGCAACCCACTCCAATACTCAGTATTCTTGCCTGGAGAATTCCATGGACAGAAAGGCCTGGTTGGCTATAGTGCATGGAGTCGCAAAGAGTTGGACACTACTGAGCAACTAACGCACACTCCACCACACACACCTATATCTATTCCTTTTAAAATATTTTTTCCGTTATGGTTTATCATAGATTCTTTTTTTTTAATTGGAAGATAATTGCTGTGCAATATTTCGTTAGTTTGTGCCGTGTAACAGTGTGAATTGTTCGGTGTATGCATATCTCCCCTCCCTCTTGAGCCTCCTCCCACCCCCGCACCTCACCCCGCTAAGTCATCACTAAGCACCCAACTGAGCTCAGGGTGTCCACTCTTAATCTCTGTTCCCCAGTGGACTGCAGAGCAGCATGTGAGAAGGGCCCTGGGGTCACAGCTTGATAGGAAAGAAGGACCAGAACATCTTTAAAAAATGGAAGCAGTAGCCCTTAGAATTCAAGCATCATTTCAGGATACGCTCATTTTGGGCAGGGACACAGGTTCTACCTACTTCAAGAGCCTCTGAGCCTAGCTCAGAGGGACAGGTAAGTTGATCACAATGATCCAGGATCTTCAAGAAAATGTCCTAAGTCGTGTTTTGTCTGTTTTGTTGTTGTTTAGTCGCTAAGTCGTATCCGACTCTTTTGCGACCCCATGGACTCCTCTGTCCATGGAATTGTCCAGGCAAAAATACTACAGTGAGTTGCCATTTCCTCCTCCGGGGGATTTTCATGACCCAGGGATCAAACTTGCCTCTCCTGGAAAAAAAAGTCTGATGGTTTCAAACATAAACAATTTTGAAAATGACTGCTTTGCAGCAAACACCAAAAGTCCCCTGACCAGCACCAAAAGGCTTGCCTCTAGGCCACAGCATTCTGGTGAGAGAAGAGAAACAAAAGCCGTGGTTCTCAGGACATTCCTCTGACAAGGGCAATCCCTACTTGAGGGGGATGAGGGAGTGTTTGGCCCACTGGCCCATGGCCCAAGCCAGGCTACACATTCTAGAAGCAATAAGGGTCTCTTCTCACCAGACTCTGGCTAGAATTCACTTTGCTGTTATTCAGTCGCTAAGTGTCTGACTCTCTGCGACCCCATGGACTACAGAATGCCAGGCTTCTCTGTCTTTTACTATCTCCCGGAGTTTGCTCAAACTCATGTCCATTGAGTCGGTGATGCTATCTAAATGGAATCCAGTGCCTAGTGCCTTTTCCCTTCACCAAAATTTATCCTATATTTCTTTATTTTTATTTCTTTATTTTTAAATTGAAGTACAATACCCAATGAGTATAATACCCACTCCAGTATTAATGCCTGGGAAATCCCAAGGACAGAGCCGCCTGGCGGGCTACAGTCCATAGGGCAAAGAGACATGACTGAGCACGCATGCACACACATAATTGCTTACAATGTTATGTTAGTTTCTGCTCTGTGACAATGTGAAGCAGCTCTCTCTCTCTCTATATATATATATGTCCCCTCCCCCTTGAACCTCCCTCTCACCCCTCTGAAAAGTGAAAGTGTTAATCGCTCGGTGGTGTCCAACTCTCTGCGACCGCATGGACTGTAGCCGGCCGGACTCCTCTGTCCATGGGATTTCCCAGGCGAGAATACTGGAGTAGGTTGCCATTTCCCCCTCCAGGGGGTCTTCCCCGCCCAGGGGTCCAGTCCGGTTCTCCCACGTTGCAGGCCAGTTCTTCGCCCCTCTAGGCCGTCACAGGACCCCGAGCTGAGCTCCCTGTGTCATACAACAGCTTCCCACTAGCGCTTCGAAGGCCTCTTCATTGCACAGGAAGGTGAAATGTTCCATGCAGAGAGGCACGCCAGTGGCCTGTCCCTGCCCCCTCGCCACTGCCCTTCCCTCATGCCACAGAATCACAACACTCTGCCGACGCTCTGCCAGGAGCCAGCGTGCAGCATTTTTCCAGGGAGAGGAAGGAAGGAACGGAGGCTTAGTTCATGACAGCGCTGAGCTCCGGAGCCAGAGCAGAGCTCAGGGTTCCAGCTCAGAGAACTTCCGGAAGGTCTCGGTGGGGGGCCCTTGGTCAAAGCACATGCTCCTTCCAGGTAGACTTGGGAAGGACAGAGTCTCTCCCAGTGGCTCATCAAGCATTTATTCCTGGAGATAAACCCAATCCACAGCTGCTTTGAACTCCTGCAGGGATGAGTCAGAGCACAAGTGAAATACTAATTAACCTGTGTGTGCATGGGTGTGTGCATGCTAAGTCCATTCAGTTGTATCCAACCCTTTTGCGATCCCATGGACCATAGCCTGCCAGGCTCCTCTGTTCATGGCATTCTCCAGGCAAGAATACTGGAGTGGGTTGCCATGGCCCTTCTCTAGGGGGTCTTCCCAACGCATGGATTGAACCCGCATCTCTTAGGTCTCCTGCATTGGCAGGTGCATTCTTTACCAACTTGCGCCACCCGCTAATTAATTAAGCCCCTGTTAATTAAAATATTCATAGAGAATATAAAAATCCTTTGCATTAGGATTCATCCAATTGTGCTGTTGTACCATTATTTCTTCCTCCTTCTCTTTGACTGGGGCCAATATGGTAATGAATTGGCAATCTCCAAGTGCATAAAAACGAGATGGTGCCGACTGTGGTCTTTATTTTAATTAAAAATATGCCATGTGGATATGTTTAAGAGTTGTTTGTATCTCCAATATTTAAAAGTTAAACGCAGAAAACTCGAGAACACTGCAACATCCAACACTGGAGGATTAAGCTGGTTGTGGATGCTCATGAGAGGGGCAAGGCCCCGTACTCCTGGCAGAGCTTTCCTCCTCACCTGGGTACCCAGAAAGAGAAGGACTGCCTGGTGGGACAAAGGAGCATCCTGCCTTTCCTTAGATGCAGCAGGCCGTATTTCCTCATTTTCCCAAGCTTTTCTCTCTCCTCCCTGCTGTCAGATGGCTGTTATTTTTCCCTGTGATCCCTCACTGCCATTAATGAGCTGTTCTTCATAACCAAATTTTCCAGACAACAAAATTTAAATACAGAACCTCTGCATGTTCAACCTCCTCACTGGATGTTTCTTCTTTTCCCTAAGATGCATTACACACCTCCTTAATTTTTGAAGCAAAGTAGACAAGAACACGGGGCTTCCCTAGTGACCCAGCAGTAAAGAATCTTAGATGGAAGTGTTCTATAATAAAGCAATATTTCCCATCCTGAATACTATGGACATTTGGGGCAGATGATTCTTTGCTGGGGGGATGCTGCCTGGTGGATGGTGGAATGTTTAGGAGCATCACTGTGGATGCCGGTGTCAATCCCTGACCCCCAGTGTGGCCATTGCAAATGTCTCCTTGCATGCATGCTCTGTTGCTTCCGTTGTGTCCAACTCTTTGCAACTCTATGGACTGTAGCCTGCCAGGATCCTCTGTCCATGGGATTTTCCAGGCAAGGATACTAGAGTGGGTTTCCATGCCCTCCTCCAGGGGATCTTTCCGACCTAGGAACCAAACCTGGATCTCCTGCATTGCAGGCAGATTCTTTACTGCTGAGCCGCCAGGAAAGCCCCCAAAATGTTTCCAGACACTGCCAAATGACCTCTGCGGGGCAAAATGGCCTCCAGTTGGGAACCACTGAATTTAAGAGACTAAAGTGGAGGGAATTAGAGTAGGGATGGGAGCCTGGAGTCACACTGAGGCGAGGCTGCAAGTCTTTGTGAGGCCACCCCCGCCACACGCTCTGTGCCTGAGCAGACAGATGCGGGGTCTGGGCTCCTTCTGACCTGCGTTCCTGGCTTCACCCTGAGTTCTCGAGCCCTCCACAGCAGTGGCAGGCGAATGCGATGCTGTCGCTCGGATGGGCTGGTGCAGCCTGTCGTCCTGGGAGAGGGTGACCAGTGACTGCCTGCTGGACAGGGCCCAAGGGCCGAACCTTCCTTTAAAAACCCAATCATTCTTGTTGTTGTTATTTAGATGGTAAGTTGTGTCCTGCTCTTTTTGTGACATCATGGACTGTAGCCCGCCGGCTCCTCTGTCCATGGGATTCTCCTGGCAGGAATACTGGAGTGGGTTTCCATTTCCTTCTCCCGGGGATCTTCCCAGATCAGGGATAGAACCCGAGTCTCCTGCATTGGCAGATGGATTCTTTACCACCGAGCCACCTGGGAAGCCCTTGATCATTTGTGATTGCTTTCCAGATGACAGAATCCACGCTCCATGAAAACAACCTGGACAACCCAGAAAAGTGCACCAAAAGAAGTCACATGTAATTGTACTGGGCCAAGGGAACCACTGTTTACCACGAACCAAAGCAAAGCAGATCTCTCTCAGACTTGGTCTTATTTATTTATTATATTTTTAGAGCCTGCCTTTTCCACTTAAACTCACGGTCTCTGCGTTAGCACAAAGCAGCCAGCAGAGTTACGACCCCTGGGGCTGGTACCAAGTGGTGAGTCACTGGGAAAGCTTGGCAGGCGCCCTGCCCATGTCAACGGCAAATGTCAGGCTGCACCTTCGAGGTTCTGCTCTTCCCTGAGAACCCGCTCGGTGCTGCTGTCTGTGCATCCTCTGACGCTGTTTATAATTTCAGCTCGAACGGTTTTCCTGGAGGTCATGAATGACAGGTTCACTGCCCCTCCACCCTTCTGCCACTCAGAGTTTCCCTCAATGATGGCCGAGAAATGACAACTTCCAGCAGAACCAGGCTGCCCTTTTTAGCATGAAAACTGAGAAAAGACTGCTCGGCCTCTACAGAAGTGATAAGAGTAAAAATGTTAGCTGCTTAGTCATGTCCATATCTTTGTGACCCCACGGACTGTAACCCCCCAAGGCTCCTCTGTCCATGGGATTTTCCAGGCAAGAATACTGGAGTGGGTAGTCATTCCCTTCTCCAGGGGATCTTACCAACCCAGGGACCAAACCCAGGTCTCCTCCACTGCAGGCTGATCGTTACAGTCTGAGTCATCAGGCAAGCCCAACCTCTACAAAGCCCGAGGTTAAAAGTAATCATCACAGTGGGCATTCCCTGAGGACTTACTCGGACCCCAGCTGCTATATCGGCTTTTTAATGTAACATGCGATCCTTACGTCCTTCTTATGCTGGAGGTATTCTATTATTCCCACTTGACAGATGAAGAAACTGAGGCACAGACAAGTGAAGAAACCTGGACAAGATCCCATAGATAGAGGTAGCGATGGAGACAGGATCTGTATCCTGGCAGTCTGGCTCTTGGCAGGGGTCAGCAACCTTTTTCTATGAAAGGCCAGAAAGTCAATATTTTAAGTGAGCTTCTGCAGCAATAACTCAACTCCATTTTTGCAGAGAAAAGTGGTCACAGACAAGAATAAATAAGCAGATATGAACGTGGAGATTTAAATTTCATATACTTTTCACATGTCACAGAATAGGATTCTACGTTAGATTGAAAAAAAATGTAAAAACTATTCTTATTTCTCAGGCTGTACGGAAATGGGTGGTGGGCTGGAGTTTGTAGTGGCTAACCCTGCTTCGGAGCAGCAACTCCTAAACACACAGTTGCTATAAAAGTGCCATTCCCTGATGTAGGAAAATTCAGACCCGAAGAAAGATACAAGGGGCTGTATAATATAGATGGGAGTGTCCCGTGCACCAAGGACTTCAGCCACCCTCCTGCTGTGTCTCAGCGAGCACCTCTGCTGGGGAAGGGTCATTTGTGGGCATAAGGACAGGAAGGCTGAGAGAAGTCAAGTATTCAAATGTAATAATGATTGACAACTCAGCCATAATAAAAACACATTTATGGAATTCTAATGTGGGCTCAGAAAACTGATTTCATTTATTTAAACAACTTGATCGACAGCTGCTTGTTGGGAGCTTGTCTGAAGTTGGGCTCCCATGAATGAATACCCGTCGGTAGGAACACTGCAATCTGTTAACACTTGGTGGTTTACATGGACTGAGTGGATACCCTGGGTGGGGGTGGGGCTGGCACAGGTCCTTCTGCTCCCTCTGGCCTTCCTTCTCAGCTGACATGGAGCCAGGGCCCCTGCCCTGGTGAACCCAGACCAAACAAACTGTCCTGGGGCCATGCGGCTTCCAGGGGAGAAAGCTTTGGAGAAGGAATTCAGTACCGACCTGGACACCTGGCCCATGTCCCCAGCAGATGCTAATGTGTCTGGCTGCTTAGCAGGGGCTCCGAGAGAATGTGGTACAAAAAGGACTCTTGGCATACCTTGTCGCTGCGCGGCTCTGAAATGCTTCCAGAGGCCCTGGCCGCTGCCTCCCTGTGGCCTTCCTGGCTCTGGTCCCATCTAATGGCAGATGGCAGAACCACGGGTGGGGTGGGGCCTGGGAGGGGATGTCTGGGGAAGGTGGCTGTCTTTTCTGTGCCTTGGGTATCACTGTCCCAGGGTGAGCTGTCACGTCTTCCCCTTCCTTTCCAAGAGGATGCTTAGACTTTGGGGGCACTGATGGGAGAGTCAGATCCCAGGAGGGCAGCGGGAAGCCTTTTCCTGTGGCCCCCTGGAGCTCCTTGGGGTGGTGGGTGTGTATGAATGGCCTCCTCTCAGATGACTTTGGAGCTGGAAAGGACCTTGGTAATCAGTAGTCTAATGCAGAGATCCCTAACCTCCGGGATCTAAAGCCTGATGTTCTGAGGTGGAGCTGATATAATAATAATAGAAATAAAGTGCACAATAAATGTAATACACTTGAATCATCCCCCAACTACCCACCCTCTCCAATCAGTAGAAAAATTGTCTTCCACAAAACCAGTCCCTGGTGCCAAAAATGGTTGAGGACTGCTGGTCTAATGGTACTCAACCTGGACCCCAAAGCAGTAATGTAGGATGTTTGTACCTGGTATTTTGTATATATATATATATATATATATATATATATATATATATATATATATATATATATATACACACATATACATCAAACAAAGGAAATCAAATCCATAGCCGTGACGAGCCCTTCCATGCTAACAGTACTTTTGAGAATTCCTTTGCTTTGGGCTGGAATTTATCTGCTGGGTGAGTCAGTGTTGGTTTATGCCCGTTGATAAAAAGCTCTGGTTAACAGTGATTTATATCTTGGATTAGTAAATCTGAGAAGATGAATTAATTATTGCTTAATAAGTGTGTGTGCTTGCTTGACACATGTTTAGGGAGCTAAGCATGAAATCTCTCGGGAGAAAGTTCTAAAAGAAGATCTTTGTGAAGAGATGGGGGAGAAACTGCTGATCTGGTGTAACCCTCTCCCCTTACAAATGAGGACACCAGAGGCCCAGAGTGTTGAGAGCTCATGCTTAAAGCCATGGCTGCTAAAGTTCCAGAGATGAAACTGGAATCCAGCTCCTCAAATGCCAGCCTCCTGTTCTTTCCGTGACACCCAGGCCTTTGGTCATGCCTCCTGTGTGGGGTTGGTTCTGCCTTATGAAGCCACTGATGTCCTTGAACTCCAGATGAAATGGGTCATGCTAACCAAAGGGGGCTTCCCTGGTGGCTCAGATGGTAAAGAGTCTGCCTGCAATGCAAGAGACTCAGATTTGATCCCTGTGTTGGAAAGATCCCCTGGAGAAGGGAATGGCTACCCACTCCAGTATTCTTGCCTGGAGAATTCCATGGAGAGTGGAGCCTGGAGAGTTACAGTCCATGGGGTCGCAATGTCAGACACAATTGAGTGACTAACTTTCACTCTCACCCAAAGGGGATTCAGGCCCCTAGGGGACCCTGAGGTGGTGTGTGTTCCTTCTGGGCTTTTCCACTCAAAAGCCATGTTCACGAGCAAGTTCCTGCCAACCCCTTTTAAAAAAAATCACTTCATTTGTATTGTTTCTGTGATCAGGAATGTAGAAAATGAGCCTATTCTTAAAAAAAAAAATTCCTAGAAGTGAAAAAGAACTTAAAGAGAATGGAAAGAAACTGAATTAGGAAGACCTGCAGGGAGACTGAATCTCAAGAATTTAAAGAGTAGGTAGTCTTTCTAGAGGCCAGGGGATGTGGGGACATTAAACTCTGTCCATGGGCTCAGAACTTGGGATCACCCAGCAAGCCCATCATCCAGGTGGTGTGTGTGGCCCACGCAGAGAGAATGAAGCCGGCTCAGAGATCACTGGAGACTTGGTGGAGAGCCTGGCTCACGGGTGGCTGCTCCAGGATTTAAGCCCAGGTCTCTGGCACTAAAGCCAGCATCTTTCCGGTGATCCCTCCGCTAACCCTGCCTTTCCTCCCTCCCTGCAGACACATAGAGAACTGGCGCGGTCTGCACACGCTCAACGCCGTGGACATGGAGCTCTACACTGGCCTCCAAAAGCTGTGAGTGCACCGGCTCCCGGCGGGGGTGGGGCAGGGGCCAGCCCACACGTCGTTCAGGCTTCAAGATACAACCTGAGCCCACGTCCCCCAGGTTAGCGCTTTCCTCAGTCCTGTGCTGGACCGATGGTCCCCAAGGAGCAGGGGTACTTCTAGTCACCTCCTCCTTTGGATTCAGTGTGAGTGTCGGCGGGGAAATTGGGGTGGGGAAAGGGAGGAGGCTGCAGTGTTATAGTTGCTGGACCTGTCTTATCCACTTGCCAGGATGGGCACATTTCTCACCCTCACCCAGGTCCCAGTGGGATGTGAGCCCAGATCCTGCCCACTGGTCCTGTGGTCCTGTCCCTTAACTGGACCATGCGTGATGACCGGTGATGAAGAAATGCATTATTTACAGAAATGGCTGTTGTCCACTCTTGGCCTCACTGGCTGTCAGCCTCGGCCCAGAGCAGAGCTGTAGCTCTACCCTGTAAGCTCTGCTGACCCTCTTTTCCTCTCTCTCTTCAGGACCATCAAGAACTCAGGACTTCGCAACATCCAGCCCAGAGCCTTCGCCAAGAACCCCCACTTGCGCTATATGTGAGTAGAGCTGGGTCCCGGCCACAGGAAGTCGGTGGGTGGGTGGGGGAAAGCATATGGCAGGGAGAGAGAGTCCTGGGCGGTGAAACCCGAGGCCTGAGATCTGGATCTGGCTTCGCGCTAGTGTGTGTCCTGGGGCAAGTCCCATCACTTCTCTGGGGCTCAGATTTTTGCCTCTTAAAATGAGGATTTTGGATTTGATGATCTCTGAGGTTCCTATAGGAAGGTAAAACCTGATACTAGGGGGTTAGTTTGTTCACTTTTTATGATGAAATTTGCAACTTAATGGGAATGTAAATGAGAGGAAATTCCCCATGTAAGTGTAGTGTGTGATGTGAATATTACTCTTCAGAGATCATTTGTAGGTCCGCAAGTGTGTGTGTGTGTGTGTGTGTGGGTTGGGATAGGGTTGGCTGAGGGAAGCAGGTCCAGGTCAAGTGTCACGTCTAGATAGATCCTGGGCTCAGTGGCGACGAGCTCTGGAAAGCAGAGACACCACATATAAAGTCACACAGCTTCGGGATGTGCTCGAGGTGACCAGGCTCTGGTGGGATCCTCTGTGCCTCCGCCTCCCGCCTCTCCCCTCCCACCACAGCCGTGTGTGGTGGTGGCAGGGCCTCCGCAGGCTCAGCTCTGCCTAGACCCGTGCAGATGAAATCTCACGAGCCTAGTGCTTCCTCTCTAAGCCTAGTTCTGGGCTGAAGACTCTGGGATTTGATGGGAGGACCACCATTTCCTGGGGAGAGACGGGCTTGAAGGGAAACCTAGAGCCGGCAATTAGGGAAAGTGCCAACACACTGCACCCATGGGGTCCTTGGTATTCGGTCAGGTCTCCTTTGCGGATGGTGGCCGTCTTGGACATCTATGGGGCATGTTCTCCAAGAGCAGAGATTCCGTAGGAACCAGCGGGGTGGAGTCTACTGTATTTGGCCAGAAAATGGAGGAAAGGTGTGCAGACGACTCTTTCCTTCGGCCACCTGAGAGTTGCGCTGGTGTAGGCACTTTGGACTTGAAGGGCATCCGGCTGCGTAGGAATCTCGCAGGAAGAGACAGAGCATCTGAGGGAAGTGGAGGGGAGGTGGAGGAAGAGAAAAGATCGTGGAGAATTGTGGTGGGAGAGTTGTTTCTCCTTTGGGGGGTCCTGGCCTCACCCTGGGCCTTTGTGTGTTTTTCCAAGCACCTAGTGAATGCTTAGGGCTTCCCTGGTGACTCAGCAGTAGAGAATCCACCTGCCAATGCAGGAGACACAGGAGATGCGGGTTTGATTCCTGGGTCAGGAAGATGCCCTGGAGGAGAGCATGGCTACTCCCTCCAGTATTCTTGCCTGGAGAATCCCGTGGCCAGAGGAACCTGGCGGGCTACAGATCACAGAGTTGCAACAGAGTTGGCAACATCTGACTCGACCGAGCACGAGTGAGGGCTTAAGTGTTTTGTTCTGAAATCAGTGATGGCCACCTCTGCTTTGTGCTGAACTTTTTTCCTCCCTTTGGACACGGCACACCGCAGGGCCATTGCTCAGAGTCTTATGTAGTAGCCGTGGGGGACTGAGTCCCCCTTTACCTCCCAGCGCAGACGTCTCAATTATTTGTTGCCCTCTTGTGCTAGTTGAGCCTCTGTGGTGGGATTCTCCTGATGTGTGTTCTTTGCAGCTGGGGGTGTAGCTGGGACCAGAGGAGGGTCTTGGGCCAGATGTTGCAGGTGTTTATTTTACTGGGGATTTCACATTCCCTGTAAACTGTCCCAGGGGATGAAGCTTTTGCCCTCTAAGAAGTCTCCTTTTCATACTAACTCCTACCAGGGTCACGAGCCAGATGCCCACAGTGGACCAATGGGGACAGTGGAAGCTGGGGGCCACGTGTTCCCTCTTAGGGCCAGCCTGTAAACAGTTCTAGCAGACTGCTGCTGAAAGAAGGTGGAGCCTTGGGTTGCCAGATTTACTGTGGGTTTTTTATTTTTTTCCAAGAAGAGCTGGAGGCTCAGTGAAACCTCTCAAGTTTTAAATACTGGCACTAAAAATAGAGCCTCTCAACGCCATGGGCCAGGCAGCACTACCCTGTGGACAGAATGTGACATAGGGAATGCCAGCTTGGGGGCCGGGGTCAGACTTTGGGGGACAAAAGCTGCCCGCATGGGAGAGGCTCTATTCCTTTAGACGGCAGTGGCTTGGTGCTCAGAATCTGCCTGCCGTCACCTGCAGCTCTCTGGGCATTTGAGAGGGTTTCCAGATGCATCGCATGTCCAAGGGCCACAGAGGTGGGAAGAAGCATGCAGCCTGGGTTCCAGGTGTCTCTGAAGTGGGTTGTACTGGAACTTGTCTTTGAATTACCCTTGAGATCCCTGAAGAGGGCTGTGACCCACCATCTCTTTTGAGATGATCCGGGTCTGCTGGCAGTGACAGGCTGGTGGGGCTTTGCAAGATTCCCCAAGGCTTTGGGGGCAGGAAGGGTGCCAATGGAATAGGTTCTGATGATACCAGTGAACCTGCCCGTGACCTTGGGCCCCGTTTCCTCCTGGACACACTGGCCAGCTCTTGCCCAAGTGTTGAGGTTGGCTGCACAAGGATCAAGAGTGAGGTGGACAGGTCACCGTCAGTCCAACCCCATTTTGGGCCTGTCTGCATATTAAGAATGAGCTGGCTGCTCAGATCCATGTGATAGGGTCAGCATCTGGCCCAGGGGCTGCTGAAGGAGCAGCCTGGGGGTCCCAGAGAGGATAGTCAAGAGGTCCAGCCATGTGCATGCGCTTCATCGATGGATTTGCTTATTAACTTTTCCCATTTACAGAGACACACCCCACATCTCGACTGAGTGAATTTCCCGGCAGCTCCGGGACACTTTCTCCTGGCAAATGGGCCAGGTTTCTCTGCTCTCTCACAACATCTTCTATTTCTGTCCTCTAAGTGCATTTACAAGTCTTCAGGCCCCAGCTGAGCAATCATAAGACGGTCACTTACTCCAGCACTAATTGCTGAGCTCTGACTTGGTGGCTTTCTTCCCCCCTTCTTCTTCTTTTTTTTTTTAGGCTGGTGGCTAAGTCTTTTCTTCTCCCCTTCTGTACATAATAAGAAGCAGAAAGTGAAATCATTGCCGTCTGTACTGATGTCAAGTTATCCAAGTTGTTCTGATTGGTCCAGCTGTCCCGCACCTCTAAGCTGCTGTTGCATTAGTCATAATACTGTCTCATGCCAGAAAATGAGCCAGCCATATGAAGGCCAAATTGTCTGCCACAAAGAAGCCTGGAGACTAGGACTCTTCAAGGTTTATGAGTGACTGAGCATCTCTTTTTGACCGTGTTTGTCTTCTTTGTCTTTTATTGAGTGTGAAGAACTAAATACTGATTTATATACATTTGAGAGACTGGAATATTCTTGACCCTTATATATCCTTTCCTTGGTGAAAAATTTTGGATTTTGAATTCTTAAGGATAAGGATTTTCCAAATAGATCATTGGAGCCACTATTTGATCATCTATAAAATGGGTGTAATGATAGTGCCTGTTCTAGTGATAGGATGTGATAAAGATTTATGATAGGAGGCACATATAGCACTTGGCCCAGTGTCAGTAAATCGTGTTTATAAATGCAAGCTGCTAGTAGTGATGGAATTACTGTTATTACTGGGGTGGTGATCCTAGAATCAATGAGGAGAGATAATATGGCTTTGATGGTGATTATGACCACTTCTTTATTAAAGGAAAAGCTGGATTTCTGTCCTGTGTCTCTCTGGTGACTAGAAGACTCCAGACTACACTCTCCCTGATGACTTTCTTCCTTGAATACTGATTGATGAACAAACCCTGATAGATTCTCTATAGTCTCCATTTAGTCCATCTTGCTCTAGATCAGGGATCCCTAACCTTTTTGGTACCAGGCACTGGTTTCATTGATTTCGTGGAAGATATTTTTTCTATGGAGAAGGCGAGGGGCTGGAGGGATGGAGTATGCAACCGAGATCCCTGGAATGTGCTGTTCATAGCAGGATTTGCGATGCTATGAGAATCTGATGCTGCCACTGCGCTGACAGGAGGTGGAGCTTGGCGGTAACGTGAGCGATGGGGAGCGGCTGTAAATACAAATGAAGCTTCCCTAGCTCACCTGCTGCTCGCCTGTTTCCTAACAGGCCACAGACCAGTACCCGTTGGGGACTCCTGCTGTAGACTGTGTGCACACCCTTCTTACCCCTGTTAGTTTCAGAAAGGATCCAACCAGTGGCAACTGAAGGGCTTACACTTTGTTGATTTCCATCTCACTTGAGACCACACCCACCAGGGCTACAGAATTTGGATTGCTTGCTGAGTGCTCTAATCTCACCCCCTGCAGCAGACTCTTCTCTTCCTTTCTGCGGTTTGTCTTCTCTGGGATGGCTCACATACATAACAGATAGCTGCAGTTTGGAGTCCCTGAAAGCAGAGTCATGACAGTGTCTACCTAAGACCTGCACTCAAATGATGGTGCTTGCTTTCATCCGTAGAGCACTGACTGGTTTCAAAGTACTTTCTTCTATATTATCTGCTCTAACCCCTTTACCATCCTGGGTGGGGGAGTGTGGTAGGCAGCCTTCCTTTATAGCCTGGGAGACAGGTCCAGGGAGGGCCTGACTTAGAAATAGCAGAGATACAACTGCACTGAAGTCCTCTGGTTCTCTTTCCAAGAATCTTTCTCCTGTGGCTTATGACCAGGAGGGACAATGTTTTTCACTGATGCAATTAAAAAATTTCTTAGCATTTTTACAAAATTGCATAAAAAATGCAGGTATATGAGGAGCAGGGGAAAGACTAATACTAATTAAGCACTTCCTATGTGCCAAGTACTGGACCTGCTACTTTGGTAAATATGATCTCGCCCCTTACAGTAACTCTTAAGTTTGGACTCCCCACCCCCATTTCATAGATGAGGACACTGAGGCTCAGAAGTCATAACTGAGTTTCCCCAAGGTCACATGGTAGTTAGTGGTACAACCAGGATTTGTACTCTGATCCTTTGGGCACTAAAGTCCATGGACTTTTCTATTCCCTTGGCATGTTTTGTTTCTCTGTCATGTTTTGTTTTCACAGCAACAATTCCTTGTGGTAGGGGTGGGGGAGGGTCTTTAAAGTTTTATTAGAGAGCAGCCATTTCTCTAGGGGCATTTAGCACCATCCATCCTCAAAGAGCGCCCGTTTAGAAAGCTCCATTTCATCTCTTTGCCTATTCAGGTCAAATCCTATAACAACAGCTACATTATGACCCGAATATCTTTGTTGTAAGATTTCTTAACGTTAGCCTGTGGCCCACTTATTTCCAAGAATATGTAATGTAAGATTCCAGCAAGCCAAGAGAATTTATTTAATCCCTTAGAGTGGTTGTGACGGGACCTTTCTTGTGTTCAGTTGGTTGATTTCTCCCCCTAAAGCTCTGAATGTCACACTAAGTTATTCCTCTGCAAATGTACATGGGATCTTCCCCCTGAGAGAGCCAGCCTGGAGCTGACCTGTGTGGGAGCAGGGTGGGGTGGGGAGGTGAGAATGTCCTGATGTGGGCATGATTATTGTGTTAATTGTGGGCATGTCAATTGTGTTATGTTCACAAGGAGTGAAAGTCAGCAACACTGGGCAGAGAGGATTAGAGGAAGTGGCCAGGGTCCCTGCCCTTTCAGCGACACATTTGAGCTGGAAGCACATTTTTCTGGAGACCACTGGGGTGAACACTTGGTGAGATGGATTTATGATGTGTTGTGAAACACTCGGTGTTCTCTCTTTTTGAAATAACCACCCCAGTCTGGGTCTAAGACAGTGTGTAGATATTGTACCAGTAGACTTGTGCCTCTCTGCTTGCCCTTTACCTCTGCACTGATTTTTCTCCAAGTCCTAAAGGGGTCGTGACTGGCACACTTGTCCCCAGATCTCTTCTCCATGTGTGCCCTCCCGCCTGTTTTATGTAGAGAACTTAACCATTGGGCGTTGTGTAGTAACAGTAAGGAATGTAGGCTTTGGAGACAGAAAGGCCAAAGTTCCGATCCTGTATCTTCTTTGTACAACTTTGGGAACTTAGGCAAGCTGATGAGCTTCCGTGAGCTTTGGAGGGAATGTAAGAGTTCCCACTTCGTGAGATTTTTCTGAGCTTTAAGTGAGACGATGCTTCAAAAGTGCTTAAGATGGTGCTTTACGAAAGACTCAATATTTTCTTTGCTGTTATTAATGACTTCTTCCTTGCTGGTGGTCTCTGATTTCACAGAATCATGGATAGTTAAAAGTGGAAGGGGTCTTAGCATTAAACCCCTAACTTTATATTTCTCGCCTTGCTCCCATCCTGGCCCTTTGGACTCATAAATCAAACTGCCTGGCTGGCATCTTTTCTTGGGTGGTTAAGACACAAGGCAGACTCAACTTGGCCAAAACAGAATTCTTGATTTCATTCCCTGTCCTGACTCCAAACCTTCAATGTTTCTTGTTTCCCTGAATGGTACCATCCACCAGATCACTGAGGCCAGAACCTTAAGAGTCATTTCTGACTCCTCTTCCCTTTCCCCGCCTGGCTCCACCCTTCCACCCTTCAAGTCCATAGGCTCTTTATATCCGTCTGCTTCTCTCTCCCTCTACAAAGGCTGTCTTGATTCAAACCACCATGCTGTCCTCTGGCTCTATGATAATAGCCTCCTAACTGGTTTTATTTCCTCCACTTTGTCCCCTGCATTTGATTCCCAACACAGTTGCCAGAGTGATGTTTTAAACACATAGATCTGATTGTGTCCCTCTACTGCTTAAAGCCTTCCAACTACTTCCCTCCTCACTGACAATAAAAGCTAAACCTCTCACCGTGGCCCTGGGATTCGAGTTGATTTGGTGTCCGTCTCCCTCTCGGCTTCCCTTGCTCTCTTCTCCCTGGCCCTCGGCTGCAGCCTGGGAACCTTTCTTTCAGTCCTTTCAACACACTGAGCTCTTGGCCCTCCTTGGAGGGTTGGCGCTTGCTGATCCATCCGACCTGCATGAATCGCTCGCCCCAGCTCCCTGCAGTGTTCGCTCCTCCTCCTCATTTCCCCCAATGCTCAGCAAGTCGTCTCTAGCCTCCCAGTCCGAGTGGCCTTTCTTCACCTCACTCTTCGATACACTGTTTCCTCACCCTTTATTACTTCTGATGATCTGACAGTATGTGTTGTTTTTTTCAGTAGCTAAGTCGTGTCCGGCTCTTTGCGGCCCCATGGACTGCAGCACACCAAGCTTCCCTTCGCCAGTCCTTCACTGTCTCTCTCGGAGTTTGATCATATTCTTCTCCATTGAGTCGGTGATGCCATCCAACCAACTCATCCTCTGCTGCCCTCTTCTCCTCCTGCCTTCAACCTTTCCCAGCATCAGGGTCTTTTCCAATGAGTCGACTCTTTACATCAGGTCACCAAGGTACTAGAGCTTCAGCTTCAACAGTAGTCCTTCCAATGAGGCTGATTTCATTTAGGACTGACTGGTTTGATCTCTTTGTAGTC
Source organism: Muntiacus reevesi (assembly GCF_963930625.1). NCBI lineage: Eukaryota > Metazoa > Chordata > Mammalia > Artiodactyla > Cervidae > Muntiacus > Muntiacus reevesi. The sequence goes on along the minus strand of NC_089263.1, from coordinate 17,741,157 downwards.
CAAGGGACTGTCAAAGAGTAAGCCATTTTCATTTGTTTACTTGTTTACACTCTGGCTCCCCCACTGAATGAACTTCCACGGAACAGGGACTTGGCTCCCATGCCTAGAAGAATGCCTGTCGCATGGGCAGTGGTCCTTAGCTATTTGTTGAGTGTGTGAGTGATGCTAATCTGCCTTGATCATTCTATGGAATTTCTTCCCATAAGAAGCCCTGCACATACATACACCATTTCTCACACACTTTCAGGGATTTGCAGACTTCTCTTGAATCCTGGGTTAAGAACTGTTTCCAAGGATGTCCCAGAGAGAGGTGTGTAGTTTCTGGGATGTAAGGATTATACCTAGCAGGTCTTGGCCATTTAAAAAATATTATACCAAAAGCAACAAATGAGATTTATGTTATGTCATATTCTCATGGGCATAAAAGAATGCCTTCATAGTTTAAAATCTTGAGTATCGTTAATGATAAATCAGGAATATACTGGTACAGGATTTCTTTTTGGGATGATGAGAATATGTTCTAAAACAGATTATAGTGAGGGTTCCATAACTCTATAAATATACCAGAAACCAGCGACTTGTACATTTAATCAGGTGCCTTGTATCTAAATTATATATCAATAAAACTGATGAGTGTGTGTGTGTGTGTGCACGCGGGTGCATTCCCATCCCTCCTAGCAGAAGCTTTCAGAGCCTGTGTGTGGTCCATTGTGTCTCTTTGCCCTCTGTCATGGGACAGAGGGCATTAATGTTCCAGACGGAGGTTGTTCCATTAGCCTGAGTCTCGCTGGGGAGGTGATGGGAGTGAAGCCACAGCTGACTTGCTGTGGACTTGGAATATGAGAAAGAAATAAACTTTTGCTGTGGTTAAAAAAAAGAGAGAAAAGGATAAATCAGGAATGACAGTAGCTGTAACCAGTGCCCAGGTGGGCTGCCAGGAATGCACATTCACTCTTGGTGCCTTAGCTGCCATCCTGTTCCTTTCGATCCTACTCAAGAGAGGGTCTCAGGATGCAAGTAAGATGGCTTTGGACCTTCTCTAATTTACATGTATAAAGAAGAAAATCATAAGCAAGTAACGTTTCTTTTATTATTGGAGTATAATTGCTTCACGATGTTGTTAGTTTCTGCTGTACAGTGGAGTGAATCAGTTATACGGATACATATATCCTCTTCCCCTTGAGCCTTCCTGCCACTCCCCCCGCCCCATCCCACCCTCTAGGTCATCACAGAGCGCTGAGCTGAGCTCCCTGTTCTATATAGCAACTTCCCGCTAGCTGTCTATTTTACACATGATAGTGAGTACATGTCAGCGCTACCCTCTCAGTTCATCCCCCTCTCCTTCCCCCACTGTGTCCACATGTCCATTGTCTATATCTCTGTCTCCACTCCTGCCCTATGAATAGGTTCATCTGTACTGTTTTTCCAGATTCCACGTGTATGCTTTATGTGTTATTTATGACAAAGTTGTGACCACTCGCACCTTTGAAGCTGTGTACCTTCTCTGGTCTTTGAACACAAGGCAATGGAGGGGCCGCTGGTTTAGCCTGTAAGTGTGATTGTGGATCAAAGTTGGAGCATCTGAGGAGGCTTCCTGGAGGAGATGTGGGTTTGGATGGGTGGACAGCCTGCTCATGGCACAGGGGCTGCCGCTCACTGCAGGGTGAGTACAGACCTTCTCCAAAGGTCTTCCTTTGGAGGACCTTCCAAATTATTTTGGAATTTCTCCCAGAGCTGTGTAGACACATGTTCATGGTTCCAGGCCATCATGTCTGGTCAGCAGGGAAACACTGAAAGAATTCCAAGGGAACAGAACTTCAAAATGGAGCCATGCGTCAAGGCACTGGGATTTTTGCAGATCTAATATTGTGGGGAGCTCGAGTCACTGGTGTGTCTGGGTGGTGGTCCGGAGTGGAGAAGATGCTGAGCTCTGGGTCCACATCTGAGTGCGGAGAAGGACTCGGCCCCTGACTGGCTGTCAGCTGTGAGAGGGACTCTTTGGCTGTGACAGTGCTGGCTGACCACACCTTACATGTGACTTTGCCCTTTTTCTGCATTATCTGTGACCCTCGATAAGCTGTGTAACACATTTAATCTGTTTTCACATCTGTAAAAGGAAGCAATGTTATAAATGGCCCAGACCGGGCCTCACTGAATTTTAGGAAATTCTTCCTGGAAGAAAATGTTAGTCAGTCAGTCGTGTTCAACTCTTTGTGACCCCATGGACTGTAGCCCATCAGGTTCTTTATCCATGGAATTCTCTAGCCAAGAATACTGGAGTGGGTAGCCATTCCCTTCTCCAGGGGATCTTCCTGACCCAGGGATCGAACCTGGGTCTCCTGCATTGCAGGCAGATTCTCTATTGTCTGAGCCACCAGGGAAACCCTCCTGGAAGAAAAGTGGCCATCAGGGGCATGGCCAGAGGAAAGCTGTTTTCAGTTGGTTTTGGCCCTCCACCCCCACATCCCTGGAATGGTAGTCACTCCAATGCAGTGAGTTCCAAAGACATCTAGAAAGCACTGGTTGTATGCCAGGCCATTAGCTTGTATGCACATATTATGTCACCTTATGCTCATAATAGCAAGTGGACACTATTGCTGTCTCCATTTTACAGATGGGAATTAAAGGCACAGAGAGCTTAAGTGACTTGCTTACCCTTACACAGCCGCTCAGTGGCAGAGACAGAAGCCAACCCTGGATGGGCTGCCTCTAGGACTCCAGAACTTGTGGTCTTCATAATGGTCTTCATGGACGATCTCTGATCTACTGTCCATTGACTGTGGCCAACTCAGGTCCAACCTGGTCTGGTGTCAGTTCTCGAGCCCAGCTGGACGGGAAGGTCGAGTAATAAGCTTCAGAGCAGCGCTTTTCAGAATAGGGGCTATTTGGGGAGAAAGACCTTTGGGAGACTAAGAAGGACTCCCTGAAAACCGAGTCCTGCTTTAACTGATGGCCAAAAGGGTCGAGGGGAGCAGGTGACCCCCTTTAGCCTACTGGCTGTCACTCAGGAGGGCCATTAGCAGAAGGTCACACAGAGAGGGTGCTCCATAAGAGAATGGAGTGGGTGAGATAAATGGAGATAAATCCGTGCTGCGATATGTGGGTGCAGGAACAGCGGGCGTTCCATCCACCCATGTTCAGGAAGCTCGGAGCTGGTTTCCATGTCATCAGCTCTGGGCAGGACCGTGTCTGTAGGTGGCAGACCTCACTGCGAGATCTGAGCATGGGAGTGGGAAAGGAGGGGATGTGGAACAGAGTAGAGGAACTCTGAGGCCCAGGCTCTGCCCTGTCATGATTTCATGCTCATGTTTGCAGCTTCAACACTTGGTACCTCCTGGTGCAGTCAAGGGGTGTCTCTGTAGAGGTGCCTGCATCCTCGCATTCTTCCCGTGTCCCAGCTCCTGTGACGTCTGATGACTGCAGGGAGAGCCTCTGTTGTCCTCTTTTGTTTTTTTAAATTAAAAAAAAATTATTATTATTTCAGTTTATTTATTTGGCTAGCTGGATCTTAGTTGTGGCACACAAGATCTTGTGGTTGTGGCATGTGGGATCTAGCTCCCTGACCAGGGATTGAACCTGGGTCCCCTGCATTGGGAGCATGGGGTCTTAGCCCCTGGACCATCAGGGAAATCCCTGTTGTCCTCTTTTATTTTTTTAATTAAAAAATTATTATAATAAAGTTTATTTGTTTGGCTGTGCCACGTCTTAGTTGTGGCCCACCAGATCTGATAGGTGGGATCTAGCTCCCTGACCAGGGATCAAATTTGGGCCCTTGCATTGGGAGCTTGGGGTCTTAGCCACTGGACCACCAGGGAAGCCTCTGTTGTCCTCTTAAACGGATACCCCTTGGTCCTATTGAATCCAACATGTGTTTTGTACCCTAGAACTCACCAAGCTCCAGATTTTCAGTTTGGAGTTTCTTAGTCTCCACTCGTTTTTCTGCTGCCTCCAAAGAAAGTAGATTTCTAGTCCACTCACACCCTCATTCTCCTGGGAGATTGCCCCTCTGGAGCCATGGGGAAGATTGGCTCCTTGGTCCCTAGTGAGGCAGGTGGCAAGCTTCCTAAATTGAGTTTCTTTTTTCTTGTCCATTTGTGTCTCCCCTTCAGGCTCCCTATGGTCCTGGGATTACTCACATCTTCCCTCATTATTTCTTCCTTTTCTCTTTGTTTTGTGGACAGCATTGTGATCCACCCGTGGCAGACCCAATGTGACCCAGACTATATGGCCATGCACCTCTCTTTGCCAGCCACTGTCTGTGTTATTTTTTTTCCGCAATTTTCATAGTCAAAGCCCCACATTCAACATAAAGCCTGTGTTCTTTCTCATTTCAGGAAACTCCATTCTCTAGGATTCTTCGGACTGCACTTTAAGAGTTTTATGTAACTTCATCAGCTTTGCCTTTAAAAGCTCAGTCCAGTGCTGAGTAAACACTCTGGACTGCATGTCTCCTAGTCTTGGGGATTAGACTGTGTGCCTGTATTTTCCAACCTTGATTATTCTCTGTAGATTTTCTTTTCTTTTTTCCTCCCCTCCCCTAAGGCGTCATTACTTCCCATTTGTCCACAGCTCTTTTCTCCATTTTTCTTGTTAAGGACAGATTTAGAAAATGAGATTAGTCTCGTGGCTATTTTGGAGTCATCATTAATTTTTGTCCCTTGTCATGCCTTAGCAGGCTGGCAGTCTCGTGTCTTTCTTCCTGGTTTCTTCTCGATGGCTTTGTGAAAGTCTCTTTTGTTCCTGGGTTAACCCCTTTTGTCTCATGGGGCTTGCCTTGGTCTTGAGGGGCCTCTGCCTTTTTTGGGTGGTCTTCTAGGCTGTTCTGTCTTGGAAGGGCAGTGGGTCTCTCAGATCAGGCCTGGACCATCTGCTGCCCTGGCTGCCAGGAGGGGCTCCTCCCTGTGTTTACTTTGCAACCCTGAAATAGACTTTTAGAAAGGTATGTCTTTCCCCATGATGTGCAAGGTCCTTGGGAGGGAAGACTAGGTCTTATTCCATCATGTTTGTTTCATGCTAATTGCAGGTTTGAAAAACAAATGAATGAGGGAGTAAATGGAAGAGTGAAAACAGCGTATGCTTTGGAGGTGACATTGGATCTCCAGCTTTGCCAACTCTCTCTTTAAGTTGATGCTCTCCGCCAAGGAATGATGTCTCAGTATCCCTCCCAGAACAATGGGAGGGAATTCCCACCCTCCAGACCTTTATGTGAGGATTCAAAGAGTGAGCATATAGCACCTCCCTTGGTGGTTGCATGTGGTAGGTGCTCAGTACCCAGTCTGTCCTGTGTCTTGGAAACTATTGCAGAAGTTCGGAAGTTTAGTCCTTACTTAAGGAACTTGTAAGCCCAAGCTCTAAATAGGTGGATCTCAGGCTTCCCTGGAATTCTAACCCAGTATGTGGGGAAAACCAGGAACTCAAAGATAGGGGGGTTAGAAGGCTGTGTTGAGGAGCTGGTTGGAACCAGTGGAGCCTGGTTCTCCCTCCACCATCCCTCACTATATGCCCCATTTGCTGCCAAGCAGTAAGTGTCAGATGCCTACTCATCTCCTTCTAGAGGGAGGGCTTGGTGCTTCCCTGCCAAGAGCCCCAGCCTCTCTTACACGTGTGTGTGCTCTGTTGCTAGTCCCATCCAACTCTGTGCAACACTATGGACTATGGCCCACCAGGCTCCTCTGTCCGTGGGATTTCCCAGGCAAGAATATTGGAGTGGATTGCTATTTCCTTCTCCAGGGGATCTTCCCAACCCAGGGATCAAACCCATGTCTCCTGCATTGGCGGGCAGATTCTTTACAACTGAGCCACCTGGAAAGCCCTCTCTTACACACCAGTGTCCTAAGAGGACACTAAGGTCCTAAGAGGTCTCCCCAGAGCTGTCAATCTTAACCCCATTCCGCGATTGTTTTCTGTGCAAAGGGCAAGGAGTTTTTTTTTTTTTTTTTAATTTGGTTGCACCATGCAGCATGTGAGATCTCAGTTCCCTGACCAGGGATTGAACCCACGGCCCCTGCTTTGGAAGTGTGAAGTCTTAACCACTGGACCACCAGGGAAGTCCCAAGGAGATTGTTTAAACATTTCAATCAGAGCCTCATGAATGTGCCTCTGGTGCTCTTAGGCTAAGAACCAGGTTCCCTTGGTCTTCCAGGTGAGCATGCAGCCTGGACAGAGACCTGAATGGGAAGCAGTACAGGCCTGGTGGTAGCCTGGGGACCTGTCCCAGAGCTCTCCACTGACGTCTCCCTCTCCACCTCTTCTCTTGCTCCCGCTGCCCTGCATTTCCCTCCAAACCTCCATCGTGCCCTGCTCACGGCCTTTGTGGAGATCCCTTGGGTGGGAGACTTTCATCCAGGCCCCAGGCTCTTTAGTTAGCTCCTACCCTTCCTTCCAGTTCCAGCTCAATAATGGACTGGAAGCAAGCTTTTTGTGACCCCCACCCAACCCCTGCCACAAGTGCTGTTCCCATCACTTCTCTTAGGGCCCTGTTCTTTTTCTTCCAGGACACTTGTCTCATAAAATATACATTGGAATTGAATGATTATCTTTTAGTTCTGTGACTTCTCTGGACAAGAATACTGGAGTGGGTGGCCATTCCCTTCTCCAGGGGATCTTCCCGACCCAGGGATTGAACCCGGGTCTCCCACATTGCAGGCAGATTTTTTTTTACCATCTGAGCTCCCTGGGAAGCCCCAATTCTGTGATGTTCGTTGTCCCTCCTGGGCTGAAAGCTCCCTGAAGATAGTCATCCTGCCTCCCTCCTCTACCACCCAGTACCCAGTCCTTGGCAGCCCCTGACACATGGCAGGCACATCAGTGGATGAATGAATGGGTGACTCGATAGAAGGGTTGCATCATCATTTGTTTCCCTTTCCTCATTGGGTAGATCTGAAGCCCAGAGGCATTCGGGGACCAGCCACTGGGCAATAGAAAGTAGGCTTCTGCCTTTGAGAATCTGATCAGCCTCCTCTGATGCTTGTTGAGTCTGGTTCCACACTGTGTCAGAGCCACTCAAAACCAGTTGCCCCCAGAAATGCCTGCTCCAAGGGAGGAGTCAGAGGGATGACCTCACCCACCCACCGGCCACCCCAGCATCTTCCTCCAAAAATGAACGGGCACCTTAGTCCCTTGTCTTTTTCCACATCTGGAGAGCCGGGCTCTGTCCCAGTGGTTGGGTAGCTTACCCTCTCCCGGCGGCAGTGGGGCTGCCCCCTGAGTGCCAGCTGTCTGTCTGCAATCAGGAGTCTCTGCCGATGCCAGGGAGGGTGGTGTTTGCAAAGAGCAACCATGTGCTCCTTATTTATTGTGTGGAAAAGAAAACAAATTAAGGCCTTGTAATTATACAGTGAGGCATGTTCTTAAATAAAGCTTAAGCAGTCAGAACTCCATTTGAAATATTAATAATCACATTTCCCAGCAGCCTTCTCTCTCTCTGCTCTATCCCTCTCCTCCCATCCTTCCTTATTCCTTTTCTCCTCTGTCACTCTCATGGGGGCAGGTCTCTGCTGGGACCTCAACTGTCTCTGGAAAGCTTTGCTTGCAGGCTGGGACTGGGCATCCTTGTCATCCCACAATGGTCTTTTTTTAAAGTATTTATTTATTTTGGCTGCATCAGTTCTTGGCTGCACATGGCATCTTCATTGCATCGTTCACGATCTTTTGTCATGGCACACGGGCTTAGTTGCTCTGTAGCATGTGGGAATCTAAATTCCCAGACCAGGGATTGAACTCGACTCACCTTCGTTGCAAGGCAGATTCTTAACCACTGGACCACCAGGGTAGTCTCCACATTTGTCTTTTTAAAGATCATCAACCTGTTTTTGTAGGTGATTTCAGAGGCACGGGGCTGGATGTGCTAGGATTTTTTTGACCACTAACCACCCTCATTCCAGTTAAGCCTTGAGAAGAGGGTAATGTTGTGTTGAGGACCCAAGGACTGGAGCCAGTTGGAACTGGGCTCCATTCCCAGCTTGACTGCTGACCAGCTGCAAGACTTCAGTGAAGTTCATCTAATCTCTCTGAGCTGATTCTTCCTCTGGCGATAAAATCACCTCCCTCATAGGCTGGTCTTGGGACTCGGATGAGATAATGCTTTTAAAGTCCTGACTCATAGCAGGTTCTTACATATATTAGGTCTTTTCTTTGGATCACACCAAAATTTCATGGAGCTTATTTCTATTGGGAGCGTCCCTGATAGCTCAGTTGGTAAAGAATCCACCTGCAATGCAGGAGACCCCAGTTCAATTCCTGGGTCAGGAAGGTCCCCTGGAGAAGGGATAGACTACCCACTCCAGAATTTTTGGACTTCCCTGGTGGCACAGATGGTAAAGAATCTGCCTGGAATGTGGGAGACCTGGGTTCGATCCCTGGGTTGGGAAGATTCCCTGGAGGAGGGCATGGCAACCCACTCCAGTATTCTTGCCTGGAGAATCCCCGTGGACAGAGGAGCCTGGCGGGCTACAGTCCATGGGGTCACAAAGAGTTGGACATGACTGAGTGACTAAACACAAACACATTTCTATTGACCTGGACCCACACTTTCACTGTGTACCTAGAACATGCTAAGCACCTCTTAGGTCTCCCTAAGCATCTGTGAAGGGTTTCCCTACTGGCTCAGTGGTTAAGAATCCACCTGCAACACAGAAGATGCAGGTTCAATCCCTGGGTCAGAAAGATCCTCTGGAAAAGGAAACTACAACCCACTCCGGTATTCTTGCCTAGGGAATTCCATGGACATAGGAGCCCAGTGGGCCGCAGTCTATAGGGTCACAAAGTGCTGGACGTGACTTAGAGACTGCACATGCATGCAGGCATCTGGGAAATGAGGGATGCGTCTGTCCGGGGCCCTGCAGGTGGGCATAGAGAGGGGCTGCCACTGTCATCTCCTCTTATGACTAATGCCTGATTCCCGAGTAAGATGGTCTCATAACCCACATGGCTACGGTGCTTTATATACCGCTTCTCAGAAGTACCATCTCATTTAATATGCGGTCTTAAGGTGACGTGGCGGTTACTATCATCCTCATTTTACTGCTGAGCAAACTGAGAGAGTGAATTGCCCAAGGCCCCAGAGCTGGAAGCAGTGAAGCATGGATCAGGACCTGCATGTGACTCCAAGTTCTTGGTCTTTTCTGCTACACCGTGCTGTTTTGTCAGTCATCGCTGGCCCTCAGGAGGGGATTCACCTGGCTTCTGGACCTCCGGGTTCTGATGTTGCTTTGAGACTCACTATTGATCAATCACCACCTTGCTGTTCATTTTACTTTCTTGTGACATGGGAAACACATACCAACACTGGTTTAACAGTGATATGATGGTTGGATCATTGCATGCATGCTTAGTCACTCCAGTTGTATCTGACTCTTTGTGATCCCATGGACTGCAGCCCAGCAGGCTCCTCTGTCCATGGGATTCTCCAGGCAAGAATACTGGAGTGGGTTACCATTTCCTCCTCCAGGGGATCTTCCCATCCCAGGTATCAAACCTGTGTCTCCAGTGGATTCTTTATCACTGAGCCAGCAGGGAAACCCCTATTTGGATTGTTGCCAGAAACTAACTCCAAAGTAGTTTGAAAACATTCAAATATTGGTGGGTTCAATTCTCACTGATGATTGCTGTTACAGTTGAGTCAATAAAGATCTTGAGTATCAATATATATCTATATTTGATGATTGTATGGGTGACACCATGAAGAGCCTTGTTAAATGCAGGTAACAAGTGCTCAGAAATGTCTCCCTGTGACCAACACTGTAACCCAAGGAAGGAGGAAGGAATGGAGATACTAAGACATAACTTGTTGCAGGTATAGTTGAAATGTTCAATCTAGTTGGGAAGATAAAATTAGCTTTCTTAGACCAGAGATATCGACATACTAATATCTACTGTTTGCTGTTGACCATATCAGGTAGAGATTCTTGTATTCTGGGAATGCTCGAGAAGGACTGAAGAAGGACCTGGGCCTTAAATTTGTCTTTGAAGAAAGATAAGCAATATTATATGGGCTTCCCAGGTGACACTAAGGGTAAAGAACCTGACTTCCAATGCAGAAGATATAAGAGACTCAGGTTTGATTCCTGGGTAAGGAAGATCCCCTGGAAGAAGAAATGGCAACTCACTCCAGTATTCTTGCCTGGAGAATCCCATGGACAGAGGAGCCTGGTGGGCTACAGTCCTTAAGGTCACAAAGAGTCCGAATGACTGAAGTGACTTAGCATATAAGCAATATTATATAGGAAAAGGGAGAAAGCTCATGAAGTGTGTGTGTGGTGTGTGCACAGTTACAAGCAAACAGGGAATGAAGCCAAGAGAAAAAGAGAAGAAACATTTATTGTGTTAAGCTCTGTTCCAGGAACTCTTCCAACAGTAATCTTGCTCACATAAGGAATATTCTTTCAGTTTTACAAATGAGAACTCTAGGGCTCAGAGAGGTTATGTATCTTGTCCAAGGTCACACAGCTAAAGATATGAACTCATGTCTATAAATGTCTGCTTCAGAACTCACTTTTTTTGTTGTTGTTGTTTTTGTATCATGTTGCAAACACCAACTCACCTATCTGAGGGTGGTCAGGATCCCAACTTTCCCCCAAAAGAACATCAGAAAATTGTTTCTTCTTGGCAGGGAGACTGGTATCTTCTTAGTACCACTGTTTTTGCTTATCATGTTCTCAGCCTCCATGTCCCACTCCCTGGAGATTCAGCACCATGGCCAGAGCTGAAGGAACCCTCTCGGACTCTCCAGAGAGAAACTCCCAGTCTGATGCCCCCTGTATCTTCTCTCTAGCATCATCACAGCCGCTTACCTGTGTCCTTAAGGGCCACGCGGCACTCAGAAAGAGCCTAGCGCATGTGCTGGACAGCTGGCCTGCTCTTTGCCAGCTTGCCCGGTGGGGTCAGATGCAAGCAGAGTAGGAGATGTGAGAAAGGCGTGCTTGTCTAGGCTCCTCTCCCCCAGCAGACCCCATACAGAGGGACGGACTTGTGATTTATGACTGGGTTACCCTGAACTAGGGCATCATCTGAGACCACAGAATTGGGAAAGAGGTGGGAAGTTGGAGTGGGATTCTTTCTTTCAGGGCAGAACTCCCAGGGTCTGTGGTTCAGGTTTGCTGTGCTCATCGCTTTGGCCAAGACTGTTCTGTTTCTGTTGAACGGGGGCCCTGAGCAAGCTCAAGTGTCATGTGCCTTCTCAGAGAAATAGTCAGAGGATATAGACTGAGGGAGAAACAGCGGAGCTGGCTGAGTTACGGGTTTGTCCTATGTGACAATGGGGGTTTGTCCTAGTGGGTTTTTGTCCTACATGACAATGTGCTTTCGTTCTTGGAAGGATTTCATCTGAAGGCATGACTCGGAGTCCCAGCTGGAGGTCACACCTTCTGGCTGATGTGTGTGTGTATGTACACACTCACACACCACACACAGGTGCACACTATAGTAGTGTGTGCTAAGGGTAGGAATTCTGGAATCAGACATAATCATTCAGGTGCTGCTTTAACATTACCAGCTTTGTGACCTTGAACTAGCTACCTAACGTCTAAGCCATGTTGTGTTTTGTTTTGTTTTTTAAATGATAGCGAATCATACCAATAATGTGGGCCATAAAAGGTTTTGAGAAAGATTCAATGGACTAGCATCTTTAATATCTAATATCTTTAGTGATTAGTTCCTAACAAGCACTCAATAAATGTCACCTATTAGTTCTCCTTTTCAGGAAATTATTTCTGTATCCCAATTTTCTTTCGTTTATTCACATGATTATTGTTAATGATTCTGGAAAAATTCCCATAGTGGGGAAAGTGATTAGCAAGTTAACTAATTATTTGCATTTGTCTTCAAAGCTCATGGCTTAAATTAAGCCGAGGTCAGCTATAGTCGTGCCAGAATAAAAAAGAATTAGTTGACTTTGGCACCCTGTTTAATGCAAGATTTGTGAAATTCAGACCATTCAGTGAAATTTACTTGTGTGCTTTTATTTAACTAACAGTGATGGTGATCAAAGTGCTAACTATGTCTTCCACTCTGTGGAAAGAGCTGCGAGCAGAAACATGATTCACAAATTCTGGTGTGGACGGTCGCCCCTGGATGTGCCAGTCTTTGCCAGACTCAGGCAGGAGTGCTCTTTCCCTCTGTTCTTCTCTCTCTCGTTTCTCTAAGTCTCAGTTTAGATCCAGGGCAGGAATAGAGGCACAGACGTGGAAAACGGGCACGTGGACACAGGCAGGGGAAGGGGAGGGTGGGACGAGCGGGGAGGGTAGCGCTGGCATATGTACACTCCGTGTGTGAAACAGACAGCTAGCAGGAAACTTCTGTATCGCATGGGGAGCTCAGCTCAGTGCTCTGTGGGGACCCAGAGGTGTGGGATGAGGGTGTTGGGGGGTGGGAGGGAGGCTCAAATGGGAGGAGTGTATGTATACATACCGCTGATTCACTTTGCTGTACAGCAGAAAGTAACACAACATTGTAAAGCAACTATACTCCAATTAAAAAAAAAAAGTGCCTTATCTCTGTAGGCAAATGCCCTCCCTTCCAGCTTAGATTCCAGCCTCATGCAGCCTGGGAGAAGGTGAAGAAGCAGCCCCTCGGAGGCTGTTCCACTCTACATGGAACCAAGTGGAGGGATGGTAGATTCTGGGTTCCAGGAATTCAGTGTAAGAGTTCTCATTTCATCTCTTCCTTCCGTAAGTCCCCATGGACTCTGTCAGGTCTCCGCAGGAGGGAGTACATGGTGAATAGGAATAAGCCCTGCTTCTCTCAAACATTTTGCAGAATTGGACAATAGAGACCAAAAGACTGTGCATGGTATAAATTACAGAAAACAGTGGTGTAATGACATTGTTTGGTGAATAAATTAAAGCCCTGAGTCATGAGGCCAATAACAGAGCGAGCAAGCGAGTTGGAGAAGTATAATTAAAAGGAGAAAAGAGATGTTTTCAGCTGATGCTGGAAATGAGACCAAGATGGGGGTGGGGTGGCTGGATGGGGGCGGCTGGCCTCTTCCTATAGCCGTAGCTCAGCAGAGAGGATGCGGCTGTAAGAGGCAGTCTAGCAAGGTGAGAGAGGAGGCCAGCACTTCTGAAACCAAGGAGGATAGAGAGTGGTGACCTGGAGAATTTTAGTGGAAGGAAAAACCACATGAGCTTTGGAAATAGAGATAATTGTAGATCCTGAACTCTGAAATGATTTAAAATAAGGAGGGATGGGAGAGGTCTGTGCAAAGATGGATAAACTGGGGAATGAGAAGAGGCATCAAGATTGGGGCCAGGTGTCCTCAGAGTCATGGGGTTTTGACGATTGTTCTCTTGAGTCTCTAATATTTGCAGCTCTGGACTTTCTTGAAAATAAAGTGACTTGCCCTTTCGAAGGATTAGAAAAAACAAGATATTTTATACAAGGGCACCCACCATGGGCCAGCTGACATGCATAGATGTGGACACTGTGGCCAGGCTGACTGCATCTCACAGCCCTGTGGGGCCAGGAGAGGTTTAAGACAATGCAGAAAAATTCAAATTCTGAGCCAAAAGCAAACCTTGTCAGACAGGTCCCTTTCCCCCAATTTATCTGGAAATGTTATCAACGAAGGGGTAGGGGAACGTGTCTTGTTCACCCCACGCTCCAGTGTCTAGCCTCGCCTGGCAGAGACTAGGTAGCAGATCAGCATGTGTCGAATGATGGAGGGGTGGGGTTTACCTTTCAGTGGAGTAAAAGCTGCGAAGAGACTAAAGCTCATTTTGTTTAGAGAATTTGCTCAGCTTTTTTGTTCTGGGCTGTAAAGCAACATCTAGAAGAGGGCGTGACACAGAGTAAGAATTCATTACAATTATTGTCCAAACTGGGATGCTTCTGAGAGCAGCGGGGGAACTAATGGGATGTGATTCCGGGACCACAGGTGTAAACTGGGACTGTCTGGTACACCTTGCTATGTGGTCACCTGTCGTCAGTACTTAGTGAATAAATTAATCTTGTATTCTTGCAGATATATAAGGGAAAGGGAATGTTTTGTGGGTTTGCCTTCTTTTTATCCTTGAGTTCATTCAACAGATATTTACCAAGCACCTACCAGGTATATACGAGGTATTCTGCTTGTATCAGGGATACAAAGAGACAGGAAAGCCATGTTTTGACTCTAAGGATGCCTGCTGTCTAAAAGTGAGCCAGAGTGTTGATAGGCACATTATATGATGCTATGAAGTGAAAGTGAAAGTTGCTCAGTCGTGTCCAACTCTTTGTGACCACCATCTCCAGACAATGCTTTCTTCATGCACATGTGGAGATGGTGGTTAGGAAGGCTGCTTAGAGGAGGGACATTTGAGGGAGTCATGGAGGGTGATGAGGCGTGTACCAGACATTCTGAGAGGAGCCAGATGTCAAGGAAGCCTGCCCAGGGCAAAGAGTTTATTCCAGATGCTGGGAATAGAATTGTGACTAAGACAGTGTGTCTCAGACCTCACAGCTAGATCATCTACAAGTCCCCTCTATGACTACGTCTCCATCCCTTGCCTGCAGATAGACTTATCAGTGCCATTTTTCTAGATTCTATATATATGCATTAATACACAATGTTTGTTTTTTCTTTCTGACTTACTGAACTCTGTATAACAGACCTGTGGACATAATAGGGGAAGGAGAGGGTGGAACGAACTGAGAAAATAGCGTTGACATATATTCACTATTCACTACCATGTGTAAAATAGACAGCTAGTGGGAAGCTGCTGGGAGCTCAGCTCGGTACTCTGTGGTGGTAACTGTATATATAATTACAACTGATACACCTTGTATGCCAGAGACCAATGCAACATTGTAAAGCAATTATCTTCCAATTGAAAAAAAAAAAAATAGAGTATCATCTAATCCATCAGGTCTGCGATGGGGGAATTACAGTGTGTGACAGGAGGCAGGAGGCTTGCTGGGGGTGACCCTGGAGGTACACTTAGTAGGGGGAGAGACTTCCAGATCCTCAGTTTGACTGTGAAGGGGTGGGTGAGCATCCCCCACCCCTGCCCGCCTCCTCTCTGGTGATGTGGGATCGGTTTTTCACCCTGCAGTCCTTCCTCTGCCATTGTCAATGGGCAAATAGAGTGGCTACAAGACTGGACCGGGGCAGTCACTGTTGTGTGCAGAGGTGGGAGGCTCACAGGTCTCCCTGGGCCACCTGAAAATCTCCGGATCCAGGGGAAGAGCCTGGGTGGGAGGTAATGAGTAGACAGGAAGCCAGTGCAGGGGGAGGGAGCCGGGGTATTGCTTCGATAAGGCCCATCTGCTTCCCCATCCAGAGCTATTGAATGTAATATGAAAATGTTCCTCATTATTTTCCTTGGATGGGTTTGCTATCCTGATGATATTAATTATTCTTAAAGGTCAACAGCGCTCTTTCGAATCCCCTTCTGTTCTATCATGTAATCAGTTAATTAATTGGAAACCATTTAGCAGCGTCTGCTGAGCACGTTGTCGGGTGCGAGTTTCCTTGTTTTGCTGCTTCTGTGGTGATGGTTCCCTCCACGTGCCTCTTTTCTTCCAAGAATTTGGGAAATAGAGTGTGGGCCGCACCTTGCATCCCCCCTCCCCTGGTGGA